>NC_087309.1:101384137-102041637 GCF_015220805.1 Pogoniulus pusillus
GAGGAAGGAGGGAAGGAGGGAAGGAAGGAGGGAAGGAAGGAGGAAGGAAGGAGGGAAGGAAGGAAGGAAGGAAGGAAGGAAGGAAGGAAGGAAGGAAGGAAGGAAGGAAGGAAGGAAGGAAGGAAGGAAGGAAGGAAGGAAGGAAGGAAGGAAGGAAGGAAGGAAGGAAGGAAGGAAGGAAGGAAGGAAGGAAGGAAGGAAGGAAGGAAGGAAAAGAAAGAAAAAGTCAGCACAGAGGCCATAGTAAAACCATACTATATGTCTGGTGAACTTCTTCACACAGACCGTAAGTGGGAATATCTTCATGTGCCTGGTGCTCTGTTGCAGTTCCCACTGGGACTCCATCTTTCCCATTTCCCTCTTTCCATTTCCCTCTTTCCATTTCCAAAGATCTTGTAGCGAGCAGAATTCTTCCTTCACGTCCATCTTCCCATCCCCAGCAGAAGTCTGCTAATGAGTGCTCTGCAAGTACTGATACCCACCTGACCATCCATGAATAACCTTTGTTAAACCTTTCCAAAGCCAGCACGGATTTCCCTGCTTCACAGCCCTGAAGTCGACGGGGCAGAGAGCTTTTGAATGCCTGCAGATAGTGTCAGCGCTGTTCGCCCACGCCTGACTCTGTGCCAGCAGTGCCCTGCCCGGCCGTGCAGAGGAGGTGCTGGCAGAGGGGCCAGGGCACAGTAAAGAGTGGTGCTCAATGAGGGAAAAGGCTGGTCAGGAGGTGGCAGGGGCTGGATCTGATGGCAGGGTAGAGTGGTGGTGGTTGTGCTCGATCCAGGGAGGCTTGGATCCAAATAACTGTGACAGTTATTTATTATTTATTGCATTCACTAATAAAGCTTGGCAGGGCAGTGCCTGGAAACTGCTGATCTGAGAAGTGACTGATTCTGTGGCTGACTTTTGTCAGCTGTTCTGACACAAAGCATCAGAAAGAAAATTATGGGAAGGGAGAAGAGATTTTCTCCCAGAGTTTCCCACTGAGTTATTGAAACTTTCTGCCATGTAAACAAAGCAGTTGTGTGAGCATCCTCAGTTTTGTTTTTCCTTTCTGATAGTGTTTCATGCAAAGGAAATGAGCTGCAAGTGTTTAGCTTGGCACTGTAACTTTGGTAATCATATCCAGGGCATAGAGTAGCATGGATTAGTGCTTAATCATTTACTCATTAGTTCAGTGTAGGTTTAGCCTGGAAGACAAGTAGAGGGTAAGAAATTATGTCAGCCTGTCTGAGAGAATCATAGAATGATCAGGGCTGGAAGACACCTCAAAGGTCACCTAGTTCAACTCCCCCTGCCATGCACAGAGACACCTCACACTAAATCAGGCTGCACAGAGCCAGCCTGGCCTTAGAGACCTCCAGGGATGAGGCTTCTACCACCTTCCTGGGAAACCTGTTCCAGTGTCTAACTACCCTCATGGTGAGGAAATTCTTAACATTCAATCTCAATCTGCGCACTTCTAGTTGTGCTTCATTTCTCCTAGTCTTGTCACTACCTGACACCCTAAAAATTCCCACCCTGGCTTTTCTGTAGGTCCCCTTCAGATACTGGAAGGCCACAATAAGGTCTCCTCAAAGCCTTCTCTTCAGACTGAACAACCTCAGCCTGTCCTCGTAGGAGAGGTGCTCCAGCCCTCTGATCATCCTCATGGCCCTTCTCTAGACACACTCCAGCACACCCATATCTTTCTTGTAATAGGGATTCCAGAACTGGACACAGTACTCCAGGTGGGGTCTCACCAGAGTGGAGTAGAGGGGCAGAATCACCTCTCTCAACCTGCTGGCCACACTTTTGATGCTGCAACCCAGGACACAGTTGGCTCTCTGTGCTGCAAGTGCAAACTGCTGGCTCATGTTGAGCTTCTCATCCTAAGTCTTTTTCTTCAGGGCTGCTCTCAAGCCAGTCACTGCTCAGCCTGTATCAGTGCCTGGGATTGCCCCAGCCCAGATATAAGACCTTGCACTTGGTCTTGTTAAACTTTGTGAGGCTGGCTTGGGCCCACCTCTCCAGCCTGTCAAGGTCCCTCTGGATGAATTCCTTCCCTCCAGCATGTCAGCTACACCGCACAGCTTGGTGTCATCAGCAAGCTTGCTAAGGGTGCACTCAATGCCACTGTCCATGTCACAAATGAAGATGTTGAACAAGACTGATCTCAGTGCTGATCCTTGAGGGACTCCACTTGTCACTGGCCTCCACTTGGACCTATTAAGAGCCGCTATTTGGGTGCAGCTGTCAAGCCAGTTCTTTATCCACTGAGTTGTCCATCCACTGAAGCCATGTTTTACCGGCTTGGAGACCAGGATGTCGTGTGGGACAGTGTTGAAGGCTTTGCTCATGTCCAGGTGGATGATGTCAGTTGCTTGTCCCTCATCTGTTGATGTTGTGACCTTGCCGTAGAAGGCCACCAGGTTTGTCAGGCACCTTGGTGCCCTTGGTGAAGCTGTGTTGGTTGTACCCAATCACCTCTTTGTTATTCTTCTGCCTCAGCAGTGCCTCCAGGAGGATCTGCTCCATGACCTTATGAGGCACAGAGGTGGGACTGACTGGCCTATAGCTCCCTGGATCATCCTTCTTTCCCTTTCTGAAAATGGGGTGATGTTTCCCCTCTTCCAGTCAGTGGGAACTTCCCTCAACTTGCTTGACTTTTGGAATATCATAGAGAGCAGTTTAGCCACCTCATCCACCAGTTCCCTCAGTACCTGTGGGTGTATCCCCTCCAGTCCCATGGACTTGTACACTCTCAAGTTGTTCAGATGGTCATGGACCTGATCTTCACTCGCTACAGACAGCTCTTCCAAGGGCAGCTCTTCCTTCCCACCCCTGCCGTTATCTTCCGTGACTCCAGGAGTGCAGCTGGAGCCCTTCTCAGTGAAGTGTGAGGTAAAGAAGTCATTGAGAACCTCAGCCTTCTCTAAGTCACTTGTCACTGGTTTGCCTGTTTCATTCCTGAGGGGAAACACATCTTCCCTAGTCTTCTTTTTGCCATTAATGTACCTATAACAATTTTTGCTGTTCTCCTTGATCTCTGCATCCCCATGATCCACTGCACTGCAGGGGAGATGGTTCAGGAAGGACAACATACTTTGTTGGCTTCTTGGTGCAGTACCTCATTGCCTTTCCAACACAGCTGTTGCTACTGCTACTAGCTCTGGAGGAGATGTCTGTATTTGAAGTGCCCATCTGCTTGTAGCTGTTGTCTTTCTTTAATTGGTGTAATCCTGTTGGATGAGAGCAGCACAACTGTGAGTGTCTCCTGCACTGTTACCCAGTTGCCAGCACCTCCTATATCACATGCTGGTTTTGTCCATCCACTTTCTGTATAAGTACCTTCTTTATGTACCATGGAGTCCCCTGAGGGCTGTCTTTACATATAAGGCTCCACAAAGAGGATTTCTCTCCTCTCCTGCTATGATCACTTACCAGCACTTCCAAAAGGGATATTGGCACTGTTGTAGACACCTCTGGTAAGACCAAACTTGGATCACCATGTACATTTCTGTCCACGTACACTTCAAAATATGACTTAACACTGCAGTAGATGTAAAAGGGAGTGTCTTCATGAACAGCAGGGAGGTGAAAGCTTGACATGCAATTTGAGATTAAAGGAGCTTCACTTGTTTAGTCTGGAAAAATGCAGACTGGGATATCACAGGATGTTAGGGGTTGGAAGTGACCTTCATAGATCATCAAGTTCAACCCCCCTGCCAGAGCAGGGGAATAGGATCTAGCTCAAGATGCATAAGAATGCATCCAGACAGGTCTTGAAAGCATCCTGGGATGGAGATTCGACAACCCCTCTACACATCTGGTGAGCCTGTTCCAGTGCTCTGTAACCCTTACAGAAGTTTACACATGCACCAGGGAAGGAAATAAAAAGGCCAGTAGGTTACTAAACCTAATGGTCAGTACTGGGAAAAGAACAAAACAGAGCCTACTACTACCCATTAGAAGAAGTAGATTAGAAATTAGCAGCCAGCCCTTAAGGATCAACACTTCCTTGACAACAGTGGGGACAAATGTTTTTGTCTGGTTTTAAGACAGGGCTTGAACGAGTTCTTGGGGAAGATGAGATGACACGGTTTCCTGCCATGGTTGGTGATGGGACCAGATGACACAAGAGATAGTTTTCTTCTTGTATCAGTCTATTCACTTGCTTTTGTTCCTGCAGCACTCTTGCAGTGGAGACCAAGGTACTGTAAATTGAAGGCATGTAGATTTGAACTGTACACAGTGTTTGTGCTTACTCAGTTGGAAGTTTAATCCAGCCACACATAAGTCACTTTTTTTTTCCCCCAGTATTACTTTTCAGCCATATCACAGGACAGAAAACTAAACCCACAATGGCCAAGGGAAGAAGTGAGCAGGATTACAGCAACTCACTGTGTCTATGGCTGCTTTGTCTCCTTGCGTCAGTATCAAACCACAGAGCCAGCATCATTATGAGTGCTGTTGTGTGAATGAAAGAGCTGTTTTTCTGTGGTGATGCTACACATGATCCCTACTGTCATTATGCAAGTGCTTGTGATATTTTCTGCCAAACCACAAGAGACTGCACTTTCATGATTAGTGCATCATCTCTTGTGTAGACAGCCCAGGAACAAGTTTAGCACGTTATCTAGAGAAGGACACCCTAGAAAAGCTGAGAAGGGGAATTGTTAGGCAATTGCTCAGTGTCCTCCAGAACAGCAAATTTACATTCATCTGCAGTACCTTCTGATAGGAATGTGTTTGTCTTGTTCTTTTCTATACTGGTGTCTCAGAGTTGGGAAGATTGTATGTGTATGTGTGTATATATATGTATATGTGTGTATATATATGTGTGTGTGTATATGTATATATATAAAATCCTAATTACAGTGAAGAATTTAAGGAAGTTTCTTCTTTTACTAATTGTTTCAGGATTTTTTGTCATCTTTCCCACTTGTAAAACTGTTTGGCCTTTGGTCTTTCAGAGGTTAAAAGGTGGGCAAGCAGCAGTTGGATCTGATTTGAAAAGAATGTAAGTGAGAATTCAGGATTTCCTGGTTAGGGGGAGCTGTGTGAATACCAGTGAATTAGCCCAGTCCAAAGCTCGTTGCACTGTACCTTGAGATACCCATTTAATTCTGCATGTTTTGGGCACAGAGGTTGCCAAGAACCCAGAGCCACACCGTGGCTTGTGCAATGTCTTCTTCCTCCATTTTTAAGGGCAGAAGTTGCTGTAAGCTGTTACATATCTTCACCAAGCCAATTAATTTTCTGTATGATGTGAAGATAATTCATGCCTCTGTATCATCATCAGTAGCATACAGTGCAGAGAAAAGGAAATTTTGCTTCCAGTGGTTGGTAAGATCCTCATCTTCATGGCCCACTGCATTCCTTCTAAGAAATGTAGTCAAAAGAGACACAGTCCTGTAAAGCTTTAATGCAGAGCGCTTGGACAGACTATGTTTTTGTTACGCCCTTTCTATTTGCTTTTCCCTTCAAACAGATGGCATAAAATTGTGCTCTTTAAGTTTTTGCTGGTTTTGTGAATTCATCTTTCCAGACATCACTAGTCCAGCTCATAGTCACCTAGTTAGCCTTCTTTTTTTTCTTGGTTTGATGTTCTTTTTCAGAATAAAGGTTCTTTTTCTCCTTTTGCTGCAATAAGCTTTTCCAAGTACTGAAAGAGTATTTGGTGCAAAGCAACTTCTTCCCTATGCTCTTCTTGAAATGCCTCTTCCAGTGTTATTCCTTGGAGCACCAAATACCAGTTGATGTTATAATCACTACACACTCTGTTTTCACAGCAGTGGCACTTTTTTGTTAGAGGGGAAGGTATTTAATACTCATAGCAGTGTTGTATCAGCAAAGGTTTACCAGGCAACAAGGGAGATAGGTTTTTTTTTAATATAGAAAGAAGCAGCATCTTTCATAAAACTGACCAAAAGAAGTAAGAAGAAAGACCTGGGCTCAGCACTGAATCAACATATCACACAGAATGCCAGGGGCTGGAAGGGACCTCGAAAGATCATCCAGTCCAACCCTGCCTGTCTGAGCAGGGTCACCTACACCAAATCACATAAGGAACGCGTCCAAGCAGGTCTTGAATATCTCCAGAGAGGGAGGCTCCACAACCCCCCTTGGGCAGCCTGTTCCAGTGTTCTGCCACCCTCACAGTGAAAAAGCTCCTCTTTGTGTTTACATGAAACTTCCTATGCCTCAGCTTCCACCCATTGCCCCTTGCCCTGTCACTGGGCATCACTCAGCAGAGCCTGACTCCGTCCTCCTGACACTTGCCCTTTACATATTTGTAAACATTGATGAGGTCACCTCTCAGTCTCCCCTTCTCCAAACTAAAGAGAGCTTCCTCAGTCTCTCCTTGTAAGAGAGATGTTCCATTCCCTTCATCATCTTTGGAGCTCTGTGCTGGACTCCCTCAAGCAGTTCTTTGTCCATCCTGAACTGGGGGGCCCAGAACTGAACACATTACTCCAGATGTGACCTCACCAGGGCAGAGTAGAGGGGCAAGAGAAGCTCTGTCGACCTACTAGCCGCACCCCTTGTAACACACCCCAGAATGGCATTGGCCCTCTTGGCCACAAGAGCATCATACATCATCTCATATGTATGATAATTTGACTTTCTTCCATGTGAAGCCACAGGATGTTCTCCAGGTATGCGTGCCCCAGGCTTCCCATCAGAGCCTCAGACAAAACTTTGCTTCCTTTTTCTAAATGTTTTAGTTTGTGTGTAGAAATATGCTTTGCCTCTGGGACATGTGATTGGAAATGACAAGCTCCTCATATTGCTGACATTGCATATTTTTGGTGTAGTGTGTGAGATCTTGTCTAGATTGTCTGGCTGTAGAGATAAGTTTGAATTTAGTCTCTTTTGTGTCACATATAAAATGAGGATAATAAAATGATGTGCAGCAGGAGAGGTGAGATGAACAAAGGGATAAATTTAATTCAGAATATTTAGAAACTGGCTGATTTATAATTTCTTGAGGCATCTCCTTTCCATCTAGGAGATAGGAATGGAAAGCCATGTCTTTGTTTCTGCAGGAGGACTCTTGCTGTAGGGAGAAGCAGTGCAGTAGAACCATAGTAACAGTAGTAATATTAATAATAGGTTTTTAAAGGCAAAAAAAATGCTACAAATACTTCTCACTCTTTCCTGAGGAGCTAACTAACCATGATGGATTCTCAGGCAGTTCAGTAATTACAGATTAAAACTAGGCAGGATTGGGCTCCTAAGTACTTCTGCCCAGATACAAACCATGTATTTTGCTGTTGTCAAAGCCTGCAATTACTTGAAGACTTTGAGTGCTCATTTCCAGGACTAATAGAACCTTTGGCTGCTCTTTAGACGTGCCAGGTGCCAGCCAGGCTACGTTCTGTACAACAGGTACAAATCTAGTTTTCTACCTTCTGTAAGGGAAAAAGAGAATGCAGAAATAGAACAGATATAGAATCATAGAATCGTAGAATCAACCAAGTTGGAAGAGACCGCCAAGATCATCCAGTCCAACCTAGCACCCAGCCCTAACCAATCAACTAGACCATGGCACTCAGTGCCTCATCCAGTCTTTTCTTGAAGACCCCCAGGGATGGTGCCTCCACCACCTCCCTGGGCAGCCCATTCCAATGCCAATCACTCTCTGGCAAGAACTTCCTCCCAACATCCAGCCTATACCTACCCCGGCACACCTTGAGACTGTGTCCCCTTGTTCTATTGCTGGTTACCTGGGAGAAGAGGCCACCCCCCACCTGGCTACAACCTCCCTTCAGGTAGTTGTAGACAGTAATAAGATCACCTCTGAGCCTCATCTTCTCCAGGCTAAACAGGCCCAGCTCCCTCAACCTCTCCTCATAGGATTTGTGTTCCAGGCCCCTCACCAGCTTTGTTGCCCTTCTCTGGACATGTTCCAGCACCTCAACATCTCTCTTGAATTGAGGGGCCCAGAACTGGACACAGCACTCAAGGTGTGGCCTGACCAGTGCTGAGTACAGGGGAAGAATAACCTCCCTTGTCCTACTGGCCACACTGTTCCTGATACAGGCCAGGATGCCATTGGCTCTCTTGGCCACCTGGGCACACTGCTGGCTAATCTTCAGCTTACTATCTATCAATACCCCCAGGTCCCTTTCCTCCTGGCTGCTCTCCAGCCTCTCAGTCCCCAGCCTATAGCGCTGCTTGGGGTTGTTGTGGCCAAAGTGCAGAACCCTGCACTTGGCCTTGTTCAATCTCATCCCATTGTTAAATCTCATCCCATGTGTTGTGCTTGCATACTGTGTACAACATGGACAAAACCAAAGGCATTTTGGGACATTTCAAGCATCCTGGTATGAAATGTCAAACGTCAGAAGCGCTGGGCAGAGGAAGGGGAGCCCAGGTTCTTCCTCATGCTGCTGAAAGGGTATGCGTGATACATTCTGCTGCATGAGGCATGGTGTTTCAGTGGAACACTGAGGGACCAGGATGATAAACTGAACCACTTTGAGATGGAAAATTAAAATCTTGAGTGCCTCTTCCTTTCGAGTCCTTTGCACAGCAAAATGAAATGCTTCTCTCACATGCTGGTTTTGTGTGGAGGGTTATTTTCCTGGCATTCTTCAAAGAAGGAAATAAATTAACAGGTGTCCTCATAAGCATACTTGGTGTACACAACTTGCAAAATATGCTATAAACACCTTCCTGATAAAAGATAGGGTGAGGTTATGTGACTTTTTATTTTTTTCCCTGAGATGCCAGAGTCTTGGATTTGATCTCAGATTCCAGTCTAGTATTTTAGCCACACGCCTTGCTCACAGCGGGAGGCTTCATCTCTCTAATGGGGCGTCTCATCTTCTTTACTCATGGACATATGCAAAGACAAACAACTTCTAAGGCTTCATCGGCTTGAGTAAATTCTTATCCAAACGCTTTGTATTTATTGGGAAATAAAAGGAGGTGTAGAAAGGCAGCACTGGTAAATCCTGTGCTGTCAGAGTCTCGCAGGAAGCTGAATGACCCTCACTTGAGAAACACAAACCACAAAATGCGGGCGTGGTGTCTGCTGGTGCATGCTTTGCATTCTCCCGTGAGGACCAACTGCATTTTGCATTGCTGCTCTAAATGCTACCAACCTTTTCCAAGTTTTCCACACTAACTCTTCTAAGAACGACCTGCTGGAGAGAAAGGCCATGAGGGTTAATATTGCAACTTCTGAGTGAGTCCTGGAAAGCTCTTCTTTGGCGGTAGTGATTTCTAGCGAGAGGGAAGAAGAATGGACTTTCAGCAGAGGGGGCATTCCTTAGCATGCTCTGTCAGTGTCAGTGGACCTCAGCATGGATAGCACAGGCATATCTCTGTGGCTTCCCTTTAGTGTATCTGTTCCTCCTGGACAAGAAGTCAACAAATTGCATTAACTGTCTGATCCTTAGATGGGAACGCTTACATTAACTTTATTACATCAGTAGGAAAGTCGTCTCAGTTAAAATCATCTACAGGGGGAAAGCTCTTTCAGTAGTCCTGGCTTTTTTTTTGTTGTTGCTGTTTTGTCATTTTGGGTTTGTTTGTGGATTTGCATTATTATTGTTGTTGTTGATATTGTTATGAGAGGGGAGACAGGCCAAAATGAAAAGGAAAAAAGAAGATTTTCAGAAAACAAGCAGGTTAGATTTGCCTGGGTGCAAGATCACAAAAGTTCAGATTATGTCTTTTTAACTGTTTATATGTGTATGGATATTTCTTAATGGAAAAGTTGTAGAAGAAGCTTTAATGTGTGCTTCATAGCTATTTAGCTATTCTAAATATGGCTGATACATCACAGTGATTCTGGCTAGCAGTTTCTGAGCGTTCACAAACACTCAGATCACCCACTGGGAAAACCAAAGATCTGAGGTCTTCTTTCTAAGAATTTTGCTTAATAATCTATATGTAAAGGCCACAACATTTTGTCATTAGGATTTTCCTTGTGATGTCCTGTGTTTCAGTTGTTTTGGCAAACTCTGCAGAATCCTCAGTCTGCAGAATTATATCTTAAGTATCTGTTTCTATATTTTCGTTTACCATCAGAAATCATGTGATACAGACTTGCTAAGGAGCAAGGCACACAACTTTTAACAACAACAAGCACAAAGGGGAAAGAAAAACAAAAAGAAGAAGAAACTAAAAGGTTACAAGGTAAAGATGCATATGGATAGACTTATTCCCATTTCGTGGCAGTTATTTTCACATCTGGCCATGGGAAGGGTCAAAGGATGCGTAGAATGGCTGTTTCTCACCAGAATGCTCAGCTGAGCTGAGGCTCAGGGGTTTGTTTTTTTTGTTTGCTGAATACTTGGGTGAAATCAGTCCTTTAGTACTTGTCTAGGTTTTTTTCATGTCTGCCTGTCACATCTCTGTGAAGAAAGATAAAATATTTATAAGGAGATACATTTTCTCAGAGTATTTTCTAAACAAAACTCCCAAATGTGTGAGAGTGCCTCTCCTGGTGTTTATCCTGTAGTAGAACTTGGAGAATTTCATTGTGACCGTTCTCAGCACACTGAGCTGATGGTGGATCTCAGTGTGCATAGGCACCTTGGCTCTCTGCTACAGTTAGATGCACGGCTGAGCCTTTCACAGCTCTTCCTGCATCACTGCAATTTATTTGGGTGGGATTGCAGCAGCACAAATACTGGAGATAAAGTAATGGGGATCGTGAGTCAAATTTGAGTCAATATAAATCTAAAAGTACTTCTCCTTCTCCCTCTACTGAAGGGAAAAAAAAACAAAACCAAAGGCCAGGATTAGTTAGTTACTTGGTATGTGTGGCTGAAGTTTCCATTGGTGGTGATTTGTAAGTACAAAGCAAACATGGCCATGGTGTGCATACAGCATCTCACTGTTCTCTGAGCAGCAGTAGGGTACACAAGCACCACTTCATACCACAAACATAGAAAATAACTCCTTTACCAGTTTTACCTCTTGGAGCCTAAGTCCTGGTCTCTGACTGAAAAAAAAAATGACAATCCATTAAGGAAAACTTAACCACAAGCAAGGCTTTATTATGTCCTATTTCCAATGTTTCAGAGAGCTCACTTCAGAGTAGCTTGGATAAAACCTTTTGGTCTCATTTAGGGTGGTAACTTTACTACAGTGGTTTTATTGTGAGAGTGTGTAGTTTCTGTGAGAATTTGTTCAGCAAAATCGTGAAAATCACCAAGCAAAGGTCAGGACACTGGAAACAGGTAAAGAGAACACCTCCTGACAGGAGGAAAAGGGGTTTGCTTTGAGCCAGGCCAATAGATATCAGGAAAAAAAGAAGTGCAAAATTACAGGTGATATATGATAACTGCTTCTGGGCTTGTGAAGAAGAGTTGAATGCCAGCAGTAGAAATACAAACAAACTTGAGATTTGCAGTGGAGGGAGTGACCCTGCTCTGAGAGGAGGAGTGGGAGGTTCAAAGGTTATCATCCTATTTGTGCTAATTGAGTTTGAGCTAAGCTCTTCCCAAGGAAAAAAGCCTCTTATTGAATTAGTTATTCAGTTCCTCAGGGTGCAAGTGGAATGGCTGTAAGGCTGTTTTAGAGTCTTTTTGAGAGGCCCTTGAAGAGTACAACTAAAGGATTTCTTTCAATTTAAGCATCGCTCAGATGAAAAGCGTCCAGGAGACCTGAGAGACTTGTGTGCCTTTTGCTATTTAGTCTGTCTACAGAAGGGGCCAAACATGTTCAGGTACACAGCACCCTGGCAGGTCCTCTGCTTGTCCATGGAGCAGGGGCTGAGGGTAAGAAAAAATATTTTTATTATATTTTTAAACGAGCATGATTTGTAATCTTTAAGATATGATGTAGAGGGGAGGCAATGTCAGAGCTACCTATACAGAAACTGAAGGATCTCTAGGGACTTGGAGCATTTATTTCTTCATTGTGTGTTTCCATGTTGCTGTTTCTTGAGAGAACAAGCCAGAAGTTATGTGAAAATACGTTGTGTATGTTTATGTGTCTCTTAATTTATATATGTCAGGTACATAAATTTATTCCTTACCTCTGTATGTAGGAAAGTATTAATAATTTTCATTTCCATAGCCCCTTCTATCCCTAGGCTTTTGAAAAGTTTATAGGCATTAATTACTTAATTAAACCTCATCACAGTCTGAGGAGATGCACATTAAGGTGGGGTAGTGGCATGGATAAGTTAAGTATTTTATTCAAGGTCATGCAGCAAGTCAACATCAGATAGGAGAACGAAATCCAGATCTTCTGATTCTGTGTCCTCTAGTTGCTTAATACCTGTTACTTGTCTTCTAAATTGGATTTTCTTCAAGGCTGTTAGCCTTGAGGACTCACAAAAGTACAGCAATTAAGTGTAGCAGAGAGCAAGACCGACACCTGAAAAGTGTAAATTTGAATCAACGTGGCTCGTCGTTATTTATGCACTTAATTCTCACAGTACATCGCAGTATTCTTTTCCGTGAAAGCAGTCTACTGGTCTCTGATGGCATTTAATATGAACGAGTCACTTTGCAATGCAAAAATACCTATTACATTTCCTCAACACTCCTGATTTTATCACAACTCCTGAAATATTTGGTGTGGGTTTTCTTTCAAAAAATGCTAATACCATTAATTTTTTTTTTTTTTAAGGCCTCAGAATTTGCAAAGATATACTGAAAAATGACTTCTAAAAAGAAGGAAAAAAAAAACTTTCCTCTTTTTGTTCCCTACTGCCCTCAAAAGAGGCAAATCAAGGTTAAGAAGCTATTTTTTTATCATTTGGGTTTTACATCTTGTAAGACTTGCATCTCACTAGCTTTTAGGACGCTTGAAGACTGATTTTTTTTGTTATCAGTCTCTAGAAAGCACATACATGGGGGGAAAAATGGTCGAGTTCTGCTTACACAGCTGTTCTTCTGTACAAGGATAGCTTGCCTTTGTTGTGCCTAAGTCCATTTCGACTCTTCCCTTTCCAATCCTTTTATCTTAAGGGATCCAAACTATACAGACTGTATAGATCAATTATCAGTCATTATGTAATCTCCTTTGGGATGAAGGTGGAAGGATGGCATCAGGACTTCCAAAATGATAGCGTTGGTGCAAAGTTCCCCCTCTAGAAGGTGCTTTCTGGGTTGGTTGTAGATCTCCTTCAGTAAAAGTTTTAGGTTTTTAACTATGTCTTACTACACTCTAAGAGCATTCTTCTGAGTAAATACAAATATGCAGTTTTAGTGGCACTGAATTTGACAATTAGCAAGTCTCTGAACACTGGTATTTTTTCAGAAGCTTCAAGCTTCTCCCTTCTTTTTTCTTCTGGTGTCTTAATCAAGCATTACTGTGGAAAAAAAAAAAAAAAGAAAGAATAGTCAGAAAGTCCATGAAGTGCCTTTTTTTTGGTCTTGATTGTATTAAAGGGTTGGACTTGATGATCTATGAGGTCTCTTCCAACCTTGATGATACTGTGATACTGTGATACTGTATTTTCATGTGGGCAGGTCTGTAGTCATATCTGAGGCACCCAGTATATTACCAGAGGCTGTAGTTGAAAGGAAAATTTGGCTGTGTCCAGTGGATCCATGAAGGCATGGAGTTCTTCATTGAATTGTATGCAGTGCAGAGCTGTTCAAGTGCTAGAGCAATGTTAATAAACTTGGGATGTTTGGATCCGAATGCATTAAGATGTCAGCAAGCGGAATGCCAGCACTGGCTGCAGTTCAGTCTCTGGGCTTCAGTTCAGGGTATTGCCAAAGCCAAAAATTAAATGGGCTGCCTAAGGGAACACTCTCAGCAAATGAAATTGAGTGTCTGCTTTCTGTCAAAAAGGTTAAAAGATGAAATAGTTTTACTGTCCTTGCAGTGCAATCTTGTGGTTGTGATATCAACTCAAACAGGAATATGCACATTTCTGTTCTGGACTTCAGTCCTTTGGGCAGATGGACACCACCAAATTAAGTGATGTCTTCAGTTTGCCTTTCCTTCATCACTTTCTCAAAAGTAGGCAGAGATGGCTTCCCCTTAATGGCAATGCTGCCACCCCACATGGATAAAGTCTACAGCAATGGCTGTGCCAGGCTATGAAGTCATAGTGTGCTGTCCACATATATTTGTTGCATGTGCTCCTGGACAACTGTTTGGGATCAAGCTAAGCAGTGATATGTACAGCTGTGCTCAGAAGGTACAAATTCCACAGGGCTTTCAGTGGTTAGTGCTAGGACACTTTAAAGCCTCAAGTATGGCAGCAATGTGGAAGCTGTCCACAGCCCCCCATTTACAATCCTGTCTTCCTCGTGTTGAAAGCCAACAATAGAGTTTAACATAAATATTTGTTCCTGTAAGTTATTTGCATTCATTTCTTTACTGCAGTGAGCTGATTTAGCTAAGCTAGTGATAAATTCGACATTACTTTGTGCCTGTACAGGTGCCCTTGTACATTAATATTTGCTAAATCTTATTAATTAGACAGCTGATGAGAGTAAACCTTTCTGGAGGAAGGCTGCAGTATTTAATCTCTTACGTAAGCCTGTGGTGCAGCCAAAATCACCATTTAGCATTTGCACTTGAACGACTGTCCAGCTCATCTTTGGCTTGTCTCAAAACAGTGGTCAACATTCAGGCTTACAGCCTGCTCTTGCTGAAGACAACAGCAAAGCTCTCCTTGGCTTGAACTGGCTGGGTGTATGAAGATAGCGTGACACTAGTTTGAAGGCACTATTTATAGTGATACCAGAAGTGGAGGAGTTTTGTGAAAGCATTATTGCTAGGGGCTTTGGAGTTAGCACAGATGTGATTAGTGAAAAGGCAGGGCCACCTCTAGTCTCTTGGTACGTGGCAAAACTGTTCTAAGACTAATTAGGGGCACTTCCAGGCAGCACAGCATTACTAGTAATTTGATTTAATGAATGCTGCTCATTTAGAAAGCTGTAATTTGTGCTTAGCCCTTAGGAAGTGCAGCCACATAAATTCCCTGAAGCCAAGGCACAGCCTTTCCAGGTGTATGACTAAAGGACATTATAAGCCTTAGCAGGAACAAAGAAAGACTGTACATCGTTAGAGTTCTGCAGTTGCTCTGTCAGGTTTGCTGGATTTTGCTGAACTGTTGAGTGCTGTATGCTTTCACTAAATTGTTTTAAATGTAAGATCGGATAAAACTGAAAGGGTCTTAGTGGTAAAAGTAGATGCAATCCTTTCATTTCATTAGGGTGCGTTTTCCTTGGCTGGGTGATGTTTTTCCATTATACATAGAGCTGGTTTATTTGTAACACCTCTAGATTTTAGTACTTTTAAATGAAGGGGCAAGATTTGGAAGAAACACTGAAGTTATGATTACATGCAAATAATCTGCTTCTAGCCGATCATTCCCAGATTCCTACTACCGCCATTAACTCTGGCACTGAAAGCAAGAAAATATTCACACCTAACCAAAATTGCTCTCATTTTGCCTTCAGTGATTCAGACCAATTAACTCATGGCTTGTTCTCTTCAAAGTACAGGGCTGATACAATTTCCTGGCTTTTTTCAGGAAGGAAGCTCTTGAGAGTGCTATCTAGCATAACTCTCCAGCCTTTACAAGAACCTGTGTTCCCAGGCAAATAAATAGCCCCGCAGAGTGGAAAATAATCATCTTGTCTCACAGCTGAAGTGGTGTTTTCAGACTGGTAATTTGTCTTGGTAACAAGTAAAAACAAAAACATCCTAGGAGGAGCTGACTTAACGCTTGCCATTATGCTGTAGCAGAAGATGACTCGTTGATTGCATAGATCTGGATCAGGTACTGCCAGTTCTTTTCTCAGCGTGCGAGGTCCTATCAAAACACCACAATGTCCAACAAAGTAAACAGAAGAATGGGCAATGAGCACCCATCGCGGCTGGATGCCGCCAGCTTGCACACAAGTGTTTCTCTCTGAGCTTCTAGACTTTTTTTTGTTCTGTTCTGGGAGCTGGAATAGTTAGAATTTCTCTGTATCTCTCAGTTTGTGCCGTTTAAGTAGCACAGAAGAATTTCAGGTTTAGAATTTCAGGTTTCTTTAAGAATAATTAAAGACAAATTTCTTGCTCTTTTCCTGGTTGCTGAGAAAAGCTTAGGAAAAAGTCATGCTGACCTCTATGGGCTTGGAATGCATGAAAGAAATAAAAATTAGTATATAGCTACATTTTGATGCTTTTAAATAGCATTCCTTGGCTTTCTGGGACTTTAATGATGTTTGAGCAAATGGAATTAGCTTTATTGCTTGCTGTACGGTTAGGGAAGTTTAGTACCAACATCAGGTGCCAACAATACCTGCTTGTGCTCATTATTATAGTAACGTGGGTCATTGTATCTCTGCTCTTGGTAATTGCTCTGCTACAAACTGCTCTTAAGCAACTTTTGACTTGTTCCTATTGCTCTGTGATGCCCATAAGTCTGCTTTTTAAATGTGCTCCCAGGTCTCTTCAACTTCTGTTTTCTCTGGTAGTCATTAGGCTTTTTGTGTTGACTCCATGTGAGCCAGGTCTGTCCAAGGTGTAGAATCACTCACAACCCTTCATTTTTTATATGACCAGTGAGAAAACAATTACATTTTTAATAGATGGAAGAAGGAGTTTGTGGGAATGGGATTTGAATACTTGCCCTTTTTTTTTTCAGGCTGCAGGTTCAGCAGAAGGCATTTTCAGTTTTCCCTTGAAAACCATAAGTATTAATTGCTAATTCCATATTTGTAACTGGAAAGCAAAGGGCACAAACGAGCATACTTTAAATGAAAGATAATTAGCTGAGTGGAAGTGCTAAGCTCCCATACTGAAGTCTCATGGAATGTGTCTGGTTGCCTTGAGCAGCTCAGCAATTTCAAACCAAGAAATCTTCCAAAATTAAATAAATGCAAATGAGAAAAACACATTAGGTTGGATTATTAAATCTGGGAGCCCAGTCATCTAATTTGCAGAAGCATCTTCGAGCAACAAGAAGGCCTGATTCTTTATATGGTTCCTTACTTTATAGGTTGTAATAATACTTTCTGCTAATTTTAGCAGCATAATTTTATCTGTGTGCTTCAGAAATGAAGATTTTACTTCTCTCAAAGCCTTAGTGCCTTTTGACTTCACAAATTATTTCTTTCACTGTATCTGCTTTGATACAGAGCATCACTGTTGGCCAAATGAGAAATACTGTCTTCAGTATACTGGCACTGGTCAGCTTGGAGGTTGATTAGTAACTTTTGAATGTAGCATCAGAGCAAATCCAGGGAATAGTCTAGGCACCAAAGCATGTATTTTGCTGATACCAGTGAAAATCAGAAAAACAGAAGCCAAGAAGCAGGAGCTTCAGACATCCACAGAACTTAGTGCAGACAAAAATGATTGTGTAACGTGTTGCAGAGTATCATGCATTCATCTCAGCCTGGATGCAGGATGTAAATCTTAACATCCTGCATGTCAGCAGTCTCAATCAGTCCTCTGCCAGTGAGGCAACAAGGAAATAATAGTGGCAACGTACCCTAGAACTGATGGAAACATAACCTGAAACAAAGGGAGGAGAAAATGAGGGACAAACAGGCCCATCCATCCAGGAACAGAAGGAATGGGAAGGTCTTACATGATACAGATCTCCCAGCCCTCTTGGTGTTAAATGACTGGAGAAGGCAGAAGAGAATTAGTAGCGATCAGATGAGGAAAAGGAGTGATTGCATTACCAAATTCCCTGACCACTAACCAGAAGCTGGCCAACAGAAGTGTCTGAATTTCTTTTGAGCCAACCTATATGCTCATTGCCCTCATTCAGTGAGAAAGACTTTCAGGGCCTTTTCTCAAGACAGTTATAACTACATGCTTAAGCATGCTCCTCCTCTTTTCTGGCACCAATAAAAAACAGATTATGATCATGTGGTCATAATTTATTCTTCACCTATTTTGATATAAAGTTTAAATAATTAAAACTTGGCTTCAGTTCCCATTAGAAGATCCTTGCTCATTTTGTGCTGGGAAAACATACCTGGACTTACAGACAAAAAAAAATTGAGGTTTTGCTGAAGTCAATTTTTAATCATAATTCCTGGAATTTGTCTAATTCAGTCATCAGGGGAAAAAGTTCTTGAGTAAAGTCACAGTAAAATACATCGTTAATCATTACCCACCCACATTCAGACTCCATATCACCAGACACTTCATTGGAGGAAGGAACAGTTACTGTTGGGTTCGTGACTCATTATATTCATGGGTTACAAGGTTTAAAGAGTCAGCTATGATCACGTTATGACTGGCATCGTGTCACAGACCACTGAATTTTCCTAAATTGACTTCTGTTTGGGTTAGCCCTTATCTTCTAGAAAAAACATCCACTTGTGATTCCACATGTCCTGCAAGGGAGCATTCATCACAGTCCGTATTAAATTGTTCCCCTCGTGAATTATACTTACTGCTAACAGCTTCCTGTAAGAAGACATGCATTATTTTACTCTTGGTCTCCCTGATCATTCCCCAGTGGAGACAGAAATGTCTTGTTCTCCTTTCTGTTTGGCTTTGTCTGGAGATTGCTTAGTGAATGGGTTTTTTTCCTTGCATAACTTGTGGGCTTGGGAGATATGATTTATGGTTTTCATGGCATTATGTCTAACCATCTCAAAAACCTTCTCAGTATCTTCCTTCAAGTCTCACCCTTGTAATACTAGCACACATCTGTGCCTGGCAATAGTAATGTTGATGGAATTTTCACAGCCTCTGCTTTTCATCCATACTACTTTTACAGTTGTCACTTCTCCCTACCTTTACATTTCCACCTCTTTCCTTAGCTCTGGTTGGAGACTGTCACTAGGTTATTACAGCTATGCTAAAGCTAGGACAATGTCAAGCACATCAGGGCTTTGCCTTCTGAGCATTAATCACATTTCTGTGAAATGGTCAAGATGGGGTGTCTTGGTGAGGGTTGTTTGTGACTTTGGTGTGGTTTTTGCCTATACGTACATTTTACTCTATGAAAACAAAATGTGCTGAAATCAGAGACTTGCGTCCTCATCTTTTAGGTTGAATGAGGACTGTCAGCAGTCATGTGCATCCCTTGCTGAAGAACAGGCAGATTTAGGGCTGAACCCAGCAGTTGCATGAACTTCAGTCTGTGTTAGACCCGGGACAAAGTTTCTGTCTGTGAACCAGGGCTGTGGCTATACACAAGATGCCGATGTGAGTCTGGGTGAGCTTGACTTTGAAGGCATACCCTTAATTACACTGCATGTTTCAGCAGTAATAGCTGATCACCTCACAAAGCTATGATCTTTTCTTTATCCTTTTTGAGACCACGTTAATTGGTAAGAGGAGATGTCAGTGCTAAAGCACAGGTAAGCATATTAGCCAGGTTGTTACTTGGTCAGTTGCTGAGCTGTCCAGAGTCAAGTCAGTTGACATAATAGGAAAGATGTCTTTGTATGCATCAGTGTAGAATTTGGAGTTGGATGGTGTAGCTAAGCAAGATGCTGCCCACTGAGCAGAGTACCAGGATGCTATGAAAAACCATTTCCAGATGGAAGAAAAATACACTTGCGGAACAACCCGGAGATTCCACCTAGGTCCCATCTAGGTCAAGATGAATTATCCCTCTGCAAGTTTGGTACTTCCCTTCCTAGTCAATGATATGGATAATGATTGTCCTTGTTTGAGGGAAATGTCACTCTTGGACTGTTGTGCATGTGTTTTAAGTTCAACCACTGGCAAACTTTTTAAGTAGTCCAGGTAACTTTACTAGTAAGGTTGTAATGAGAATTAAATACAGCCTGCACTTTCAGAATCTGAGAATCTCAACAACTGGAAGTTATGTTACTGATAAGGCTGGTCCTCCAGCAGCTGTTTGATTTTTTCTTTTGATGGGACCAGGGTAAATCCATGATTTATAAAGTTGAATACCTGAAATTCAGCATTTAAATCTCAACATATGCACAACAGTAAGTTTGAGTTATGTCAAACCCAGAAATCACATTTCTCAGACGTCTAATTCTGAGTCAGGGAGTTTAGTCACCATAATTCCAGCATTTTTATGTTAAAAGCTTGGTCTGCAGTGTATGTGGTTCAAAAAAAAAAATATGATCTCTGCTTTCAGTACATCTGGAGAAGGTCCAGGTCTGTGCTGTCATCCATGTGCAAGCAGCCACTCACCATTCCAGAAGAGAAGCTGATTCCCACATTCATCCCACTTGCAAACACTGAAACAATTTAGTTTTCTTCAAGTGTCTTTTTTTTTTTCACTGTGGGTGACTTTTTAATGCCACATTTGTGTCCGTGGCTTCAAAGAATTGTTTAAAGCTCATGGTGATTTTGAAGTGGTGCTATGATTATGGGCTTAATTTTATTTGTCTTTTAATACTAGACTTACTAAGAGGATTTTTTTTTTCACCTGTGATGTAAGAAATGTTAAATGCTGTCTCTTGAAAATACATTTGTTATTTATAGGTAAATCCAATTATCAGTTAGTTAATGGATCTTAAAAATAGCTATAAGAAGTGGTCATTCACATATTTGCCAGCAGCCGACTGCTACTTTCCCTCACACCAAAAAAAAAAAAACCCAAATAAAAAGATCTATTCTGATTAATTGATGGGTGGATACTCAGCTTTGTGAGAGGAAAAGCAGACCTGTTACCATAGCTTTATCTTGCATGTCATGGACAATGGACAAATCAGTGCTTATTGAGCCACCTTGTAATTGCATTAGTCCATAAACTTCTGGTGGCCTGGTTTGCTCTCTTATTAAACTGAATGAGAAGAGTTGGAGACGTTCTTGGATCCTTGCACTGTAGATTAGAGGTTTCCTTTTTTGGATGTCTGCTTTGCTGGCTGTTTTTTTTTTTTTTCATTAAAAGTGAGACATGATTTTGGTCTGGTGTTATTTTCTTGTTCTGCCAGAAAACTGTAATGCATTAATTCCTGCATGTGAACAAAAAAAAAAGCTGGTTTCTTCTAAGCTAAGTTTATTTATAGCTCACAGATCTCACACGATGAAGTCTGCCAGCCTTAAGTAATCATAAAGAATATAAATTGAGTTCTGAAATTAGCTGTTGTATTTATTTTTTCTACTTATGACAACTGATTTAGGTCCCTGCCTCATTTTGGATGTGTCTATTTCGATAAATTATATTCAGCTGGTAGTGTATACACAACTCTACTGTCACTCACTGAGTTGCAAAGCATATAAAAAGGAAAACAAAACACATTTTTACCCTCCTTATAAAAGTTCTGTTTGAATGAGCAAATTCTTGTTAACCTGTCTGTCAGAAGGGGAAGCCACGAAAGCTAACATGTCAGCTGGTGGGAACTGTGGGGGAAGGAGAGAGGGGCTACTTTTTTGTTCTTGTTCTGTGAAAATCAGATTGAGGTTTTCCCCCATCATCCTGATTTCCTAAGCTGCTGCATCAAAACCGGAGGAGCCCCCTGGCTACAGTAAAGGTAAATAGGTATACTTAAGCATGTTTTGGGAGCCTGCAGCAAGGGGAACAAATTTTGAATAGGATGTCACAGATATGTGTGGCTCCTGCAGCTGCCCCAGACCCTTCCCGTGGCCTTATGGCTGCTCCTGAAAAGGTAAGCAGCTACAGTTTGCTCCAAATCTGCTCTGTAACCAGAATATTCTCTTCAAACAGCTAGGTGAACACCAAATAGTTTGTACTCCAAACCTCAGGCTTTCAGTGTAACAGTGTTTACAGTTCCTGTATTCCAACTGTTAATAGTGCAAAAGAAATCTTACTAACTCTTTCCTGAAAACTAAAACCCTCTTCACTAACCAGTCAGTCAAAAAAGTGGCAATGAGAAATAAGCTAATTCTTGATCTGAAGTTGTGGTTTTAGAAGGACAGATTGTGCCAGAGCCTCTGTGGAGACCTCCACAGTTACACCATTCCCCTTTCCCATGTGCAGGTGGTTCAGCTACAGAATGAAGAATAATCAATACAAGCCTTAAGAAGGATTTATGCCATTGTGGACATTTAGTTTTCCTCTGGTGAGCAGAGGATGGCTGCCCATAGAAACTTCTTATAAGCCACACACTGTGTTGTACCAGCAACCATCCTTGCACTCTAGGTGACTGAGTGCAGGAAGGTGGAAGAAGGATTCAAAAGGGGGAAGTTTTGTCTGAGTTTCAGGACAGAGAAATAGCTAAGAATGGAGATGTAAGTCCTGTGGTTTCCTCCCTCAGTGGCTATGTTTTACTTGGTGATGCTCCACATTTAATTCACAGGATTGTAACCCAGCCCTTCCTACCTGAGTTTGAAGCTGCTCTTCCTTCCTCCAGGTGTAGTTTTGTGGAGGGATTTTTAGCTGGGTTTACCCTGCTGCAGGAAAGAACTTCCTGCACTGGAGGGAGAGGAGGTCTTGACACAGTAGCTCACCAGCAGCTCCCAGGCAAAAGGAAATGGAGACATCTCAGAGTGTATGCCACATCTCTCATGCAGTCTCATACCTAGGGCATTAATACCTGGGCTTCTAATTAATGTGTTTAGTTCCTTGCCATGAGTCAGGCATTTGACATGTTGCGTGTACTTATATGCACATATCCTCATCACTCTCAGTTTAGCAACTGCCTTAATGAAAATAACTGGGGACTGAACCTCCCCATTCTTGGTAAAATGTACTAGGAGAGTGATCTCCTAAGAAAGGAAGACTTTGTAAAGAATGCTGATTTAGATAATTCTGTAAAACTGAGTTCATTTCATGGCATGTTGTGAAGCACCTGAGTGCTTACAGCTACAGAGTAGTGTGAGGTCTTTGTATGGTGGGGCTAAGAGGTATGCCAAGTTGCTTATCCCTCATCCTTGTAAACAGCAAAAGAAATACCGATGGCCTTGGTGGGTTTCTTCTTATGCCTATGCTTACCAGATTGTATCCTTTCATAAAGAAATTGCAATGCTATCCCATCTTTCTCCAGCTGCCTCTATGGAGACTGTGACAATAATCACCCAGGAGTACAAGATGGGAAGACACTGCAAGCTGAGCAGCCATTTCCCAGACACAGAATTTGTCAAGAGATAGCATATATTGGCACATGCACGAGATGAAGCTCTGGCCCCACACTGAGTTACCACAGTTGGGCCTGCTCCCTCTCTCTTTACTTCTAGCTACACAAAATTGCCAGGAAGAGGAAGAGATGAGCTCCTTATGCAGGTGTGATCACTGCAACTCCCAGTTGTATGGCTGCTGCAGAGAGCTTTTCACTGCCCCTTAGGACAGCTGGCAGTTCTAGCACAACACAGAATCATAGAATCATAGAATCAACCAGGTTGGAAGGGACCTCCAAGATCATCCAGTCCAACGTAGCACCCAGCCCTAGCCAGTCAACTAGACCATGGCACCAAGTGCCTCAGCCAGGCTTTTATTGAACACCTCCAGGGACGGTGACTCCACCACCTCCCTGGGCAGCCCATTCCAATGCCAATCACTCTCTCTGCCAACAACTTCCTCCTGTCATCCAGACTATACTTCCCCCGGCACAACTTGAGACTGTGTCCCCTTGTTCTGTTGCTGGTTGTCTGGAAGAAGAGGCCACCCCCCACCTGGCTACAACCTCCCTTCAGGTAGTTGTAGACAGCAATGAGGTCACCTCTGAGCCTCCTCTTCTCCAGGCTAAACACCCCCAGCTCCCTCAGCCTCTCCTCATAGGGTTTGTGTTTCAGGCCTTTCACCAGCTAAATTGCAAAATAATAGTGTCATTGCAATTGCTTTCCCAAGCTCTGTGTTCTTGGACTTAAGTTTAAGACTTGTTAGCTCAGCAGCTGATTTGAACCTAGGAGATCATTGGGATGATTTTATTGTTGCCTTTGTTGTAATAGGAGGAGAGAATTAAAAACAAATGTCTCAGTGCTGATGTTTGCCTACAGTGAGAGACAGCACACCGATTTAGGGACAGATAACTTAGCCCAGATTGTAGCTGAACACTTGAAAACGCCAAGCAGGGGGACTGCTGGGCAATTGATGAGCTATGTTTCAGTGCTGCACTGAGAGTGGGATCCATATGCAGAACCTCAGCAGAGGTCGGCTTGGGCAGAGACAGGATGAACAGGCTCAAACCACAGGAAGCTTGGTGTTACAAGATGCTACGCGGAAGAAGTGTGTCTTGATGACCTCTTCCACTGAGATGTGGGCAGGTGGTGAATGGAGGAAGTCCAAAAGAGAACAGCAGCTTCACACTGAAGGGAAAGATAGAGAAAAACCAATACACAGAAGAGAAAACACTCTTGATGAACTTCACAAAATAGAAATTGTAGATGTGTGTTTCTGTGGGTAATCTAGTTCTATAGTGTCCAAAAGACACTGTTTCTCTCTCAGCAGGCATGGAGAAGAGAAGGTGTCTGCCAGACTTCCCCCATGGAGCCTCTGTGATGCTCACAACTGCCCAAGAGAAAGTTCCTTTTATGTGACAGAAATGGTGGGAGGTTTCATGTCATGGACTCTTGTCTCAGGGTCTGAAGCACAGCTGTCAAGTCTTCTGTCAGTGGTGAACTTCTTCAATAATAAATGTAGCTTAAAGATACAGCTTACAGCAGTGTACACAGTGCTTATGCCCAAGACAGATATGGCAGGGCATCTGGAGAGTAGACTTCAGCAGCTTGGGAGCCACCATGTTTCTCCTCATCTGTTACTTCTAGCAAGGTAGACCACTGAAACTGCATTTGCTAGATCTCACAAAGGGAGATAACAAGGATTGGCAATACAGGAAGAGCTTCAGAATGAACACTGCGTGCATTCAGATGTGTTCACAACTGCTGCAGTGTCTTTCTGGCTTGTCAAAGACATGTAGGCGAGTCCTAGCACGGATGAAAATCGACTCTAAACAGTTGATCCAATTTATTCTCAGGTTAGTAAACTATTTAAACTAAAAGAGCAATATTCTGATAGTAAGATTTGAGGTCTGCCAACACCTAACAGTTCATATTTTCTGTATCTAGGGCCTAAATTCATGCTGTCTGTGTTGAATGTCTAATGAAAAGAACCTGACAAATACTGCAGAATAGTCCAGTAACATATAGGCAGCTCTGTGAGCTCTCTGCATTTCACACTAGAGTAGAGATTAACAGAGAGCTCTTCACCACCAGTTCTTAAATAAGGAGAAATAAATTTGCAAGGTCACATTTCTTTAAAAATTTGTGTTATCTGTAAATAATGCTGTAATGTTCTTACACAACAAAAAAGTTAGTCTCACACATATTGCACAAATTAATCATTTAGCACGCAAATAAAAGGTGTCCATAGCCCTCACGTTAAGAAGATTTTGGGGCTTGTTTTCTTTCTAATTGATTTTTTCCCCCCTTTAAAATGCACATGACTTCTGTAATCTCAGATACTTCAGGATTAGGTTTTTGCAAACCTGTTTGTCTTGACTTCCAGAGTGCCCAGCTCTGAGAAGTCACTGAGAGTCTGCCTTGTCCTAGGACAAGTTGTGTTCTGTGGACTTTATGCCCCAATATGGAAAAAAACTCCATTAGCATTCTCCTTCACCTCCTTCTCCAAAGAGTGAAAGGCAGTTCAGATATTTCCAACTCAGGGTTTTTTTCTTTTTTTTTTTTTCTTTTTTTTTAGGTAAGAAAATATTATTGCATCAGGAGGAATATGCTTATAGTGGAACATGGTATTTGTTTCAGTGCATTTGCTGCTGGCAAGCTCATTCCTGTTTTTTCCTCTTCTACTTTATAACTTAATCTTGTGCTTCAGAAGGCAGTGGAATTTCAGGGGGATCCTGTAGCCCCCCAATTCATCTTATGTCACAGTTTCAACTACTTAGAGAGAAGCAAATTATTTGTGTGGATGAATTAATCAAAGAATTAACTATTTTTTAATGTGGTATTTATGTAGGATGTAGCATTGCAATAGTTTCTAAATTTTTTTGCATGCTGACATCAATAGAGTGAGGATTCATTTCATAGCCAGGAATGTTGTAAGAAATCTGTGATGACTGGGAATATAACTCAGTGCTTCAACACAAAGCTTATTGGTGAGACACTACCACAAACTTCTAATTTAATTGCTTCTAAATACTAGGAAGTCACTGCAACTAAGGAATCATGTTTCTTTTGTAGTTGAAAAAGCCTTACCTTTTCCTGATATGCCCTTTCTTTGATAAGCTGCACAGTGCTTCTCTCTGTATACCTGGAGTCTTCCTGCGTGGCATCATCCTGTACTGGTGTTAGATATATGCCTAAGATTTCAGAGTTGAATAGAAGAACTCTTACTTGTATTTGCTTTTTCCATGTTTTTCTGGAGTCTTAGGGAAACAAGGTTATGGATTTCTGAAAGGTTTTAGACAAACAAGCTTAAGATGAGGGTTTAGACCAGAAATAGCTTGTCTGTGCTTCTTAAGTATTATGTGTCTGTTTCTCAGGGAAAAGGCAATTCTCTGAATCCTCGACTACTGTGAGGCTTAGCTCAGAAGCTTCTGCCTGTCACAGGACACACCACCAGATGACTGGTTAGCATCACCTTGCCACTGTGAAGGATTCCCTTCAGACACGAGACTCTGCTGATGCTGGGTGAAAGTGACAGGCAGGAGGCTAAGAGCCTGGGATGAGAGGGAGGAAGGTAGGGAAAAGGAGTCTGGAAGATCTTCCCCCCCCCTGTAAAGTAGTTTTATTGTTGTTTAATAAACAGAGCTACCTGATTAATAAAATAATGGAACAAAATTTGGTTTATTTAGACATTTTTCAGTATTAACTCTAGAAGACATGATTTCTGAGTAGTTAAAGCAAAAGAAGTATTAAATGCAGATTGAATAATAGACATAATGTACAAGCTTGGGGCTGATTGACCTATTTTAATGTTGATTTTTGGTTTGTAGGATGCTAGTGATACTCAGTTTGTTGATAAACTGCCCTGTGCTTCTTACTGGTGTCTTTTAGGTAGACAGCGAAGAGCAGGGCCCTTTTCTTTCTAGACTGCTGGGATTTCTCCTTTCTAATCTCTGTATATTTAAAGTGGTGTGTCTGTTCAAAGCTATGGCACTGCTTGGGTTATGCTTAGAGGAACTTGCCGTAAGTCTGTTTTATTTAACATAATCAACAGAGGGCAATTGAGGCTGTTCTGAGAATACCTGACTTCTGAATTCTGAAACCCCAGGTAAACTGCAGACAGCCTGAAGGATTTTCATCTGACTTTAGATCCCAGGCTCTCTCAAAATTCAGGAGGTCTTCTTTAAACTTGGGAAAAGCTTTGACTCCACTTAAGAAATCCTTGTTCCCATAACCCTGAAATATTGTCTCTGCTTTGTCTGTGCAGGATCCATAACTCTTCAAGATGCCACTAGAGTTAAAATGCTTAGATTCAGTCTGAAGTAATAGAGATTAACAGGCATAACTCCAGCTTGGAAGTCTAAAAGTTATCTAAACGTTGTGTTCTGTTTTAAAACAAACATTTTTCTCTTAGTTTTTTTCAAAAATTCCTAAGGATCTTTGTTTCCAGCCACCTTAGCTAAACAAATCGAAACAAATGTGCACGCACATTCCTTGCTACCACAGTCAATGGCTTGTTTTAACACGGGTGGTTGTGAGGTGGGGTTGTCTTGTCTTTTGTGCTTGCCTGAGGGGACAGCCTTTAGCATGTAGACTGGCAGGTCATCTCAGGTGCGAACAACGTTTAACATCGGTACAGAAGCTTCCTCAAGTCCTGCACTTAGAGAGAATCGAGAGCATGCACAGGAGTGTTCCCTCTGAGCAGCCAATACAGGGCTGCTCAGTTAACCTTTTGGTATCTATGCACACCTAATATATGGGAGCACAAAGCAGCTGAAGGTGGTTTGCGACAGGACAAAGCCTTTTCCTGCTCTTACTTTGAGTGCAGGTCAGACCATCTTGAGTTACCTCTTAATACTAAGGAGAAGCTCACCTATTTGCATACCTCTCCAGTGAGGAATGTTGAAACCAGCTCTAGACTTTTAAACCTCTGAACATCAAAGGTGAAAAGTTTGCTCGAAGTGACTAGGATGTGGCTACGGGAATCACACTGCGGGGCAGGGATTCCATCTGTTGTTGTAGATTGTGGAGTGCAGTTTTCACCAACATCAGCATCTGCTGCAGAAGTGTGTAGATGAGCCCGTGCTTCTGAAAGGCCCTGCAAAGGCAGAGGAAAGGCAAGAAGGGACAGGAAGCCTTTTCCTCTGTGTATATACATTGCACTAACCATAAGTAATTTGCCCTTTACGATTCTTTCTTTGCTTGCTGAGTAGATAAGGAGTATTAACTATATGAGGAAAAGGAAGTTAAGCAGGATGCTGTATGTCCTTTCTCCCTTGTTTTTCCAGCCATCATCTTTTCATGAAGTGTTGCACTGTCAGATGATTGGCACTAAACAGCTCCAGCCACTGTAAATTTGACAAGGTATTTTATGTGTGCCATGCTGGGAGTAGTAACCACGCCACGTGCCACTTTCTCTGAATGGAGGATTCCCTCAAGCCCCAGTTTTCAAAGCAGCCAAGTGTGAACATATCTTTTATAAAAACCTTTACCTGTTCAGCATAGGAAATGAGAAGGAAGAAGACTTCTTTTTTTTTTTTTTTTTAAGCCTTGGAAATGAATTTCAATCCAGGCAGCACCAAAAGATGGCTTCCCGGTATTCTTTGAGCTAGGCTGAACACAAACTTTTGGTTTTCACCAGGGTTAAAGGTTTCTCAGCTGTGAGTCCTACTTAACATTACTCAATCCAGCTGTCTGCACAAGTAGGTGATCATGCAGCACAAGTATACACCAAAGGCATGTTCTCTCCCAGGAAAACACAGTCTTTCTCCATCATGAGAAGGCGCAATCTTGACAGCAAGCAGTGACAGAGATTGGCATTGGTCTCTTCCCCCATGAAAGTAAGCAGCAGCAGCAAGCTACTTCTCTATACCTTCCCACTGTGAATCACCCAGAAAATGCAAAGTACTAGTGAAATGTAAGAGTCCTCTGCTCCCCCATCAAGGTTTAAGGTGACAATTTCCTTGTGGGAATTTGCTTGGCTAATCCATACTGAGCCATCATTCTCCTGCTGCTATAGCAGCAGACCAGGCTGAGTGAAATACGAGTGTTGGGTTGGGGGTCTGCTTGGGAAAAGAGAGGTATGAAGGGATGAGCAAACTGTCCATGAAGACTATCCTCAGAAACAGGTTTTATTTCTGTCTCATCCCAGTTGTCTTTATAAGAATAGCATGTCTGATTACAGTACCAGGGGAAATTAAACTGGCAGAGGCAATTTGTTCTCATAAAATAAATAGCATTGGCCTTTGGGTTTAGGGCATGTGATTTCCATGAAAGGAGGAGGAAGAACAGTTAAGATTTCTCACCAGATTAAATTCTTTGCAATTTCTGGTTATCAAATAGACACTTAAACATGAGGAAATATCCAAGAAAATTATTTATTGTTGAGGAGCATTTGTTGCCAAAAAAAAAAATTCTGTCACGTTGATTTCCCTGGCTGCTATAAACCTTCTCTGATGACAACTGAAAACTGGCTGGTGAGCTGGCATAACCTGACCAGCATCACTGGTGGCTGGGGACCTACACAGAAAACTGCCTTCCCTCCCCTTGTCTGTGCTCCTTGCCATGTAGGACCATACAGAGAAGTCAGAAATGTCTTACCCACAGAGAAGAATCATAGAATCATAGAATCAACCAGGTTGGAAGAGACCTCCAAGATGATCCAGTCCAACCTAGCACCCAGCCCTAGCCAGTCAACTAGACCATGGCACTAAGTGCCTCATCCAGTCTTTTCTTGAAGACCTCCTGGGATGGTGCCTCCACCACCTCCCTGGGCAGCCCATTCCAATGCCAATCACTCTCTCTGGCAACAACTTCCTCCTAACATCCATCCTAGACCTACCCTGGCACACCTTGAGACTGTGTCCCCTTGTTCTATTGCTGGTTGCCTGGGAGAAGAGGCCAACCCCCACCTGGCTACAATGTCCCTTCAGGTAGTTGTAGACAGCAATGAGGTCAGCCCTGAGCCTCCTCTTCTCCAGGCTAAACACCCCCAGCTCCCTCAACCTCTTCTCATAGGGTTTGTGTTCCAGGCCTCTCACCAGCTTTGTTGCCCTTCTCTGGACAGGTCCCAGCACCTCAACATCTCTCTGGAATTGAGGGGCCCAGAAGGCTGAAGCATGTCAAAATTAACATAAACCCCACCAAACCCAACAGTGATAGGGCTGGCATTAAAAGCCTTACCATATCTTCTGTATCTTTATTGTTTTACTCCGGTCCCTTGTACGTGTTATCCTCTGATATTCACCACCCATATTTATCTCACTGCAGGCTTGATAGGGTAGATTTGTAGAAAAAAAAATGTTAAAAATGAGGAGAACCTTTAAATGTTTAGTAAACTTTAGCAGCTGCATGCCGAAGCACCACTTTCTCTTCCAGCAGCCAGCCTTGTGGGACACTTTTTGTTTCACAGTCCCAGGCAGAGACATCTGTGGAGATAATATAGTTTGAAGATAACAAGCTGAAATGGTGACTCTGGTCCCATATGACCTTCTTTCATGTGCAGGCAACTCTGCTGTGAGACAGAAGAGAGAGGTAACACTTTCTCTAATGAGCTATGTGTCATGAAAACACTATTGGTACAGAAGGAGGTAAGGGAACACATCTGTTATTTGTTTTTTCTTCTGCTGTTGCATCTCTTTAATTTAGTGGACATATAAGGGTGCTAGTCTGACAGGCTCAGAAAGTCATGCAGGGTGTTTATTTCCTGAACAGGAAAGGGATGCACAAGAGGATTTGTTTGGTTTACCTTAAGCTTGCATACACTTGAATAGAATTAGCCCTTTGCAACAGGTTGTAACATGACCCTGTGGATAAAGTGGTGCAGTTATTTCCACTGTGGGAAGGTCTTCAAGCTGATAGGGAAGCATCTGTGCTCTAAGGTTGCTCAAAGGGCTTGCACTTATGTGACCACTGTAGATTTGTTACTGCTTCATAAGGAGATATTAACACTACTCATCTCTGCTCCTGCCACACTAGGAAAAAAAATATTGTGGCCTCTGCTTTGTTCATCCATAACCACAATCTGCAACCCACAACTGAGATCTAAGATAGCTTCTCCCAGCTGCATGCACTTGGGGAGACCAGCATAGGCTGTGCCCCATATCTAATGCCTAAGAGCGTATCTTGAAGGTTCACAGGGGAAGGGCTGCTTTGAATTAAAGAAGTCTCCCCAGGTCACAGTCTCTTGCAGTAGACATGGTGCCACCTACATGTTTTTCTTTCACTGGTTAAGCTCTTGCTTAAATATCTCCTCTGCCTCTACAGTTGGGGTGGCATCCTGGTGCAGTCTTGTGGACAGTCATTCTCACTGATAGGTTTAATTCTGCTCTAAAAGTGCCATTTTGAGAGACAAATTGCATTGCAGATGTGAGGATCCTTAGATTTGCAGCCAAAACCAAGAGTTACCTCCCTTTTCAGAAGATTTAGCTGCAATATCCAGTATCTTTGGCTTTAATGTGCATTCCTGCTGCAAGTTTTGGAAGATTAGAAGCCTGAAACACATAAATCATTTTGAAATGGTCCTTTTTCCTCAGAGGCTGTGACCAACATCACTCTGTCTTCTATAATCTTGCCCTTGATGCCTCCAGAAAACAATACTTGCTGATTGTTCAGTAGATCTGTAATGCTTGCACTGACTCTCCACCATTTCAATCTTCATACACTTGCTGCCTTTCAATAGGGCATGGTGTAGGGGCCCCAGGACTCAGACATTTATTGCCTAAAGTCATGCAGGAGAGGTGGTTTAAAATGCAGACACGTCAAGGATCTTTGCACTTCAGGTAGGTAAGAGGAATCTTTTTAAAGTATTCTTATAGAATCATAGAATCAACCAGGTTGGAAGAGACCTCCAAGATCATCCAGTCCAACCTAGCACCCAGACCTATCCAGTCAACTAGACCATGGCACTAAGTGCCTCATCCAGTCTTTTCTTGAAGACCTCCAGGGACCATTGTGAGACAGACAACACTCATTTCTATTTGTTTCTTGATCATTCAGCCACTTCAGGTTTCTGTTCAAGATTTTCACTTCAAGAGTACTAGAATTTGAGAGTTTGAGTTTGTCCTGGGTTTTTACAGAAACTTGTTTTGTTGGAAGGGATGAAGGCTTTAAGGGAAACAGCAAACCAAAAGCAAACAAATAAAATCAAACAAACACCAAAATATCTTTTAAAACCCTCAAAACAAACAAAACAAACAAACAGAAGGGAAATGAACATAAAAAGAAAAAAAAATCAAACAGCACTTATTTAAAGTTGATGGGAACAGTGGGTCTGAATTCCTGAGAGGTAAGCAAGTTGTTTCTTTTCGTTTGAGGCCAACTCTAGCAGAGGAGCATTTCACAGGGTGTATCTGCTGCCTTGGCTGCTTAGCCACACTGCTGTACTGCACACAAAGTCTTCACTAGCAATAGCCCAGTGCATTCCTGCAGCATAGCAATGTGTTAAGCAAATACTCTTATGTCTGTTTTCCACGACTAAAATGGTACAAGAAACACGTGATTTTATGAAAAGCTGGTTTCTAGTAGAACCCTTTTCGGTTTCAGTGAAAACTGAGCATTTGCATGTCAAATGGGTAACTCCTGTGAGTCTGCAGCAAACAAGTGTCTTGAGCACCATCTCCTGCACACCTGGGTAGTGCTCCAGTTACATCTCTGTCCTCCAGTGACCTCCAGAGCACGTAGGACTTTAGATGCCTGGTGGCAGGGAGAGCACGTAAGATAAATATCTTGTGACTTCCTGCTCCTTCAGTGACCACAGGTGAAGCAGGGTTCGTTGAATTTCATACTCAATGAATAAGGAGTTCTATAAATGGCATTTTGAATCCATGCAGTTTAGTACAGCATTTCATTTCTCTGTGAGCTGTTTAGCCCTTATCATAGTGATTATTCTATCCTTATGATCCTTGGATGATCCAAGGGGAAAAAATAATAGTTAATAAGGGACCAGTTGTTTTTTTGTGTTTCAGTATCTGCACCTTGTCCAAGCAGTATGAGAGGTGGTATATGAAACCACACAATATTTCTTGTCACTTCAGGCTCACCAAAGCCACTCCTGGTTTTATTCCAGGACAGGGCTGGTGCATGTAAATTATTTTTCTTCCTGTTTGAACCTCATTTACATTCTATTTTCATAGATTCATTCAACAGATGACAAGGAGCTTCTAACCTAGCCATTTTAAAACTGTGGAGGCTTGACTTGCCTCATTTAATGTGGCTCAGGAAGGTGGTCTAGCATCAGATGGAGATACCACTGGCTTCAAAGGTTCCCATGTGGAAAATAGCATTGCTGTACTTTTTCATTATTGCTGTCTGTACCTTCCCTTTACTGATACTCTAGAAAGCAGTCAGAAAACAAATTCACATAGTACATATGTACATACACTATTCCAACACTTAAACTATGTCATCTGTAGCAATATATGTAAGGTGACACTAAATTCAAACTCTTTTAAGTCAAAGTCAACATGGTCAGCATAGGTCACCTTTTTAGCTTTAACTATCAAGCCTCCAGGAAACCTAATCCAGAGGTACTCAAATGTCAGTAGCCCACAGGCAGCAGTAATGAACAAGTACTGTGCTGTAGAAAACATTGTGCTTTTATCCCCAGTCACCCTTCCTTCTAATTTTTTTTCTATGTTTTTCCCTGTCCTCAGTTGTTTTCCATGTGGCTGACACATTTCCTACAGGCTGGAGACCACTACCCTGACCTGAGTCTTCTAAAGCAGAAGGTTAGCAAAGGTGCCCTAAGCACTTCAGTTACCATTTAAGCCTTTCCTGTGGAAAGATTATAGTCAATCCTTTCTTTTTTTTTTTATTTTTGTTTTTGTTTTGTTTTGTTTTGTTGTTTCCTGGTAGGTAAAAACTGCTGTTAATTACTGCTTGGAGCTTGTGTCCTTCACAGCAACCCTTCCAGTAATTGCTCCTTTCTAGGAGCCAGTTCCAATGCCAGTTCCACATTGTGTTGTTGGGTTGTGCCTTCTCCCTCAAAGATAAGGAGAAAAAAAAACCCACACACAAAACCAAAACAACCAAACAACCAACCCCCCCCCCCCCCCCAGCCCCAAACCAACAACCACCAACCCAAACCTGTAAACCCCTGCTTGTGCTGCCTGAAAACAGATCTTTGAGCCTGTTGGCAACAGGGTGATTTTGAAGGGATCTCTAAAGGGGTGGGTCTCTTAGAGGTTAAGTGAAGTCTCACTCTTTTTGAGTAGTGTGAACTGGCATTTTCCTTTTGAAACAGCCTCTTTGTGTGAATGGGCTGAGGGTGTGGGCTGCCTCTTTAAAAAAAAAAAAAAAAAAAAAAGGCAAAAAAAAAGAAGCCCTCCCTCAGCCTCTGACATCACAGCCCTTTAACGAACTGAGGAAGGAATTTGACTTAACGAGCCAAAAAAAAAAAAAAAAAAAAAGTGAAGGCTCTTGTGGAAAAAAGACATTTGTGGGATTTGCTTCAGGAACAGAGAGAAAAGAAAGGGTAAGCTAAGATTTCTGACCTTGCGACTTGTGTCTTTATTAAAGCCTTTATATATTGGGAGGGGTGTTTAAAATACCATTCTTTCCCTGGGGTGGCTGTGGGGTTTGTCGTTCTGTGACTGCTCCTTTCGTTACAAACAGGAGGCAGAGCTTTCTAAGATTTACAGCTTTCTGCTTAGGTGTAATACAAGAGAGAAGTGGTTCCAGGAAGAGAAAATACTTTGGGTATCCTGTGCATGAGGGAGCTAGAAAGCCACCCACGTTCAGTGTGTATACTCTTCAGGCAGCGCTTGCGAAGTCTTTTGGCTGAATTCCATACTCCTTTTGGAGTGGAGTGTTTCCCACTAGTGGGATATGTTGTCCTTCTTGATACTGTAAAGCAAATTTCAGCTGATAAAGTGGCTTTAAGAGCATCTTCATCTTTTAGTTGCTTAGCACTTAAGTGTAATACTGCGAGCAGTCACATTTAGCAGCAACAGCATTCCTGGTTTCTATGGCATTTGATGCATGCTGTGACACTTGGTTGATACCTCTGGGCATGCAGCAGAATATTACATTCTTTAGCTCTTGAGAACTGAAGAAGGATGTTTTAGGGTGAAATATCTGAAAGACAAGATGACATGAACTTTCCTTCTAGCCTGTATCATTTTTTATGTACACAGACTCCACGGCTGAAGTCTCATGCAGTCACTTCAGATCAGTTTTTGCTGCGTTACTGCTTGTGTGATGGGCTTGTAAACACTATTCTTTCCAGCAGAACTTGTTGGTGTTGTCTGTTTTGTCTCTCCTCTAAAGCGACTTGACCTGGAATGTACCAGACTTCTGTTTGTACAGAAACATGAGGTGCGGCTTGGCAGTTTAATGGCCCTTTTATGGCAGTTTAAAATACCTCCAAAGAAAGCATTTTCTATCAGATAGCAAATTGTCTAAGAAATAAACATGGCAGCAACCTTTAATGTAACAGCTTATTTGGCGTTAATGGTCCTGCCAACATCAATTGAATTAAACAACATTTATTTCATTTTTTTCCCTGTAATTAGGAGGGAAAAAAAAAAAGAGAGAGAGAGAGAGAAACCACAACTAAGGGTCTAGCGCAATTGGACTTTACAAGCAGAGCAGTTTGAGCTGAAATAGGCATTTCCCCCCTACCACTGTTTTAATTGTCCACTTGCTGAAAGAGCAAGTGATGAATGCCTTAATCAAATAATATCCTAATGTGGTCCAGATGTGCTGTAGGTCATTTAATCAGTGGCTCTTTAGCAGGAAAAGAAGGAATAATGAGTCTTTGCTTGGAAGAGGGGAGCTGAGCAGGGATGGAGAGACGGGAAGTAGTAGGTGCTGAAAGGGAATGCCTTATTCCCCAGGATTTCTCAACTGGCTTTTCTCCCAAATAAGGAATTAGGAGGAAATCGTACCCAAATCTCACTTTCAATGAAATATTCTCCTGCAAGAGACAGTAAGATGATTGTAGTGCTTAGTTTGTTATGAGCAAAGTTTAGATGAAGTTGTGAACTGCTCACAATGCCTGGCTCACATGGTAAGTCATATTTATAGCCTGGGGACAGCAATGGCATGTGGGGAATTAGCAACATCCTCCTTTTTAAGGACTATACACATTTAGACTCTTACTAGCAAAACTGTTCCGTAGACCCCCTCAGTCTGACTTCTTTTTCTGTTGAGTATTACTTAATTTGATGGCTTTTTGTTGTAATGGTGTGTCAAAGTTCCCTGATCGTATTGGATAAACTGGACTAATAGTTTATTTTTTTTAGTGAGGGTGTGCCTCCTCTTTCTACAGGCACAAGTTAAATGACATGCATGCTCTTAGAAGAGCCCTGTGAATTGCAGTCCACTAGCGCTGCAAAGTTCTGGCTCCTGTGTGAAACCTCTAGCTTTGGAGCCCAAATGCTATTCTCACTGTGGCATGTTTCTGGAAAAGGGGGCTGGAATGAAAGCATTTTTGCGTGGTGGTTTACTGAGAACTCTGTGTGTGTGACACATTGGAGAGTGTGACTCAGGGGAGGTGGTGTGTGGGGCTCTTGTTGGAAGTGCTTTCATTCCCCACTTTTATGTGTAACACAGCTGTTGGTAGAGACTTCAGTTCTGTTCTTTGATCACCATTGTATTGTTCTCCCTTTCTGTAATTCAAGTGATTTTTGAGCTAGGACTAGGCTAGATTTCCTCTTTCTTGATGTCCTTTCAGTTTGCCTTTGATAAAGTTCCAGCGATCTACATCTGAAGGTAACAGCCTAAAATACATTTCAGGTAAAGCTAAATATACCTTTTTAAGTCACAACATGTGCTACAGAGTTCTATAGGGGTCTCTAGCTTTGAAAGAAGCTCATTTCCTTGAAAAACTGGTGAGACAAAGCATAAGGTGCTCAAGTCAGCTGGCTGTTTCAGCCTTGGCTCTGTAGCATTCCCAGATCTCACTGCCCGTGGAGAAAAAAAACATTGTCCTGCAGGCAGAGCAGGTTACCATCAGGTGAGACACCCTGCACGACAGTCTAGACATGCCTTTGCTTAAGGAGGTTTTGCTGCGTTGGGTCTAAATGTAATGTATGAGAGCAGAGGCAACAAGTCTTAATGATGGAGGCAAAGCATCAACAAGAATTCTTAACCTTCTTCAGTTTTCAAAGAGGAACAGGTGTTTAGCCTTTTAGTTTTTCACATTTCTGAGCACAGAATGTTCCTTTAGCCCTCTCTGCCATACCGCTCACTCCTGTCAAACTCCAGTAGACATTCAACAGCCGTGCCCATTAGAAGTGCAGCAAGTATTAATTAGGCTTTAAGAAGTAGTTAAGTGCAGTATGATCTCCAGCAGCTGATGTTTGTGAAGCGGAGAAGTGAAAGAAAGCAAAAACCAATCTATTCTAGGCTTTTTATTTTTGCAGAGGTTTGTTGGTGCTCGCTTCAAGTGTTCAGTTCCTGCCATACTGCCGTTGAAAGTAAGTGATGAAAGAGCTCCATCTTAGAGAGATCCTGTATCTTTCTTCAGAAAAATGCCTTTTAGGCCATTTATGTAAGATTTACAGACCTCTATCAGCAAGTGAAAGAATATGTATCATCAGAGGAGTTTAATTTAATACTAAGACATCTTGTAAAGCTTACTTGTGTGCTCCTGGCAGGTTTACCTCTCTTCCTCTAATCAGTTTTCCCAGCAGCCCTAAGATCTGTTCAGAGAACAAGTGAACTGTGTGGCCTTTTGTCTTCATTTGCTGCCTTACTGTTGCCCTTGCTTAGCCCAAATTCTTTTATCAGAAGGTCCCTTTCTCTTGGACCAAAATGATTAATATGCCAGTATTTTTCTCTATATCTTTAATTTACGGAGGAGGCTTGTAGCTCCATTCTTTGGATGGAACAGGAACCCCCTCCCCATGCCCGACTGAAAAGACTAAGGAATTTTGGAAATCCCCTTGTCTCATTGTTTTTTTTTTTCATGCAAGTGACCGTAAAGGTCACCCTTTCCTTGTGCTGACATTATCTAGATGGGTTAGAGAGTATTAAAAGCAAGGCTTAGTTTAGCATCCTTTCCCCTCCCCACTGGGATTACATCATGCTTTACCAGAGCAATTGTTCCATCCTTGACATGTGTTGAGCAGATTTCAACTGCAGCATTTTCTGAGGCTGTAGTTTTTTGTGCATACGTTCAGAAGCTGTGTTCTGCTCAACTCAGTGTCTGTACTGGACACTCTGCCATGCTGAGCATTTTTCTGTGGTTCTGTTGGGATTTCTCCATTTTCGCTTAACATCAAACCATCAAAGGCTAAATGTGAGAGATTGCTACTGACAGAGCTGTGAGCTCTCGGCTCAGACGCACCAGCACAGGGTGCAGGGAGCCTACAGAAGTGAACTCTGCAAATGCAATGGTTCATGGTACAGGAGCTCGTCTGTGACCTTCAGCTATGAAGAAGAAATTCTCCTTCTGTTCCATAAGGATTTTGTATTCCCCGTCAGGTAGTGACTGAATTCCTAATTATGTAATGTTCCTCCTGTGAATTTGGTGTGGTGCTCTTCATTTCCTCCTGCGAACTGTGGCACTTCCTTGGGCAGCACTGGAGACTGCTTCAGGAGATCATATTTACCATTTTAAGTGACTTGGCACCACATTCTCTGTAAAACAAATATCCCAGCTGTTGGAAGCATTTAATTCTTGTTCCAGCAAAGATAGATTTTAGAGGCAAGCCACGAAAAAGTAAGCCTTAGGAAAATATGTATATGAAGGTAAAGAGTACTAACCATCTGTGGAGCTGTGGTTGATTAATATGTTAATAATATTTGTACTGACCTTAAATCTAGTGCTGCCTCTCTGCAGCATTGGTTTATTTCCCATGCCCTCACATGGGGTGTACTGTCCTGGTCATTCTGTCCTAGGGAACTGTGTGAAGCAATCAATTTGGAAATGAAAGGAGCATTGAACTGATGAGAGTGATGAGAAGGAACACATTTTTCTGGATGAAATGCCTTCTTATGCATGCATTTACTGCTCTAATTCAGTTGCACTTTCAGGCTGACCTACATTGCAAGAAGCCAACAGTGCAGAGAACAAGAGAATGGTCTTTTGAGTGCAGGTTGTGTACCTGAAATCATATTATCACCAATTGGGGTAGTAGGAGTTCACAGATCATACCACGTGTAAAATTCTATTCTAAAGCTGTTCAAGACGACCTTTTACCTGAATGCTGATACATAATGGGGGATGGGGAGGTGACAGTAATAAATGATGCTGCAGTTTCTGAATGAAGTTTAATCACTGCTTCCTATAATTTTGGATTTCTTGGTTACTGCAGATCTGAACAGAGCTTGCCCAGCCCCACACACTGTAGTGTACATCACTTGGATATATACTACTTTCCCTAGCGCCAGCTATGTAACCGTTGTTTTCTAGTAACCTCTGTGATGTGTTGTTTTGGGTTTTTTTTCCTCTACCAGAAGTGATAATTACTTTTAATTTGTAAGTTAGGAGCCTTTTGTCCCTAAATACTAATTTCTGTGTAAAGCACTTCATTCCTGTAGGTGCTTTGTGCAATAGCAGTTCGTTGCAGGAGTTAAACTATCTCATAGAAAGTAGTCAGCCTTTTGTGGTGGTCTTTGTTTTGGGTTGTTTCAGCTTTGGTTTTGGTTTGGATTTTGTTTTTTTCCCACAGAGGCTGCACAAGAATTAAAGAAGGAAGGTACCTGGTTTTATTTCCCCTGTAGCAACAGTTGGAATCCAGTCATTAAGGCTACAAATTCTTCACAGAGAGACCAGATCCTTATTTTTAGGGCATAAGAGAAAATAACTGGCATAAAGAATGCATATCTACGTAACTGTAGAAAACTGCTTTCAGTAGACACATCTTGGAGTTAGATTTACAGGTCTTGGAAGTAGAAAGGGTTATTCTAAAGGTGGATTCTTGATTGCTGAGGGAAAGCTTAATGGTTTGTCCTTGAGGGCACAGGAAATACTAGAGCAATAAAGACAGCTTTGGGAAAATAACAGTGTCCTTCATTAGGTGCTCATCATTAACACATCCTACCATACAATGTATGTTCATCATTACATATAGTTTTGGAGCCATTTTTCTCCATCCTTAATTTATTATAGCAACAAAAGGAGATTGGACTTTGATTTGATTAGAGCGCTGTTGCGTGTTGCATCGGGAAGCTGAAGAATACTGCAAAGGCTTTCACGTACTTTCTGAGCAAATGCAATCACAACTCCTCTAAAACAGACCAAAAAAAGGGCATACAGAAAACCACTCATAAAATGTCACACAACAGGCTCTCCCAAGCAGTCATCTGTTTGGGCAGTGAATGTATCCTCCTGTCCCTTATTACTGTCTTTATTCCAGGAGAACCTCCCACTGCTTCTTAGGGGGAGCTTATATGGGGTTATATTGATTTTAATACTGTACTTTTGTCATTTCTTAAGTGCTTAGAAAGAGATAAACCATCTTTTCATCAAGAGAATGTGTGCATTGTACTGTTTGGCTACCTCAGACAAGTCACTGTAGACCATAGAGAGATGCATACAGTGAATGTCAGTTGTGACACTCAGTACTGACACATTTCTGTCATCGGAAATGGCTTCCATCTGTGCACTGAAGGCACTGTGTACTGCACTGTTTTTGCCTTTTGTGTGTATATAGGGTTATGAGCTATTCAAGGTACTGAGAGCACGTGCCTGACATCTTAAATTCCACAAAACTGCTCAGCCTGGATTTGGGGGGGTTATTATTTTTTTCCCCCTTGCATTCTGTCTCTTTTCATTAAGTAAAAAAATGTATGTTTTTTTGGATAACACCTTCAAAGGTACCTGTGGAACCTTCAGGAGTCAATATTAAAAAATGCCATCTTGAAAAATGGAACCTTTTCACACAGGAGCAAGAAGGCAACACTTGGGAGGCTTTTTTGTTCTGGGTTTGTTGGTTGGTTGGTTCATTTGGTTTTTTTTTTTTTTTTTTGTTTGATTTGCATTGGGTTTGGTTTTTGAGGGTTTTGGCTCTGCTTTTTGTTGTTGTTGTTGGTTGGTTTGGTTTGTGGGGTTTGATTTGGGCTTTTTTTTTTTCATGAAAACACGTGTTTCCTGAAACCCCAGGTGCAGGATGATATTCTTGCCACTGTTGAACTTCATGAGGTCTTTCTCTGCCCAGCATGTTCATTTCTTGCTGAATGGCAGCACAGCTTTTTGGTATGTTAGCCACTCCTTCCAGTTTTGTATCATCAGCAAATTTGCTGAGGGCACACTCTGTCCCTTCACCTAGGGCATAGCTGAATGTGTTAAACAAAAATGGATTTAGTACTCACCCCACGTGAATGTCAGTAGCTCCCAAACGATGGGGAACATCAGGCCTCCCAGCTAGACTCTGTGCCACTGATCATAAGCCTCTGACCTCTGTTACTTAGCCAGTTCTCAATCCATCTCACTGTCCACTCATCTAACCCACAGCTTCTGACCTTCCCTATGGGGATGTTATGGGAGGCAGTGTCAAATACCTTGCCAACATTCAGGTAGACAGCATCACTGCTCTCCCTGTGATGTGCCTTTTGTGACTACCCAGCTAGTCACATCATCACAGAGAGCGATAAGACTGATGAAGCCTGATTTCCCCTTGGTGAAACCATGCTGACCAATCCTGGTAACCTTATTTTCTTCCACATGCTTAGACATGACATTGAGAAGGAGCTGTTCTGTCACCTTTGCAGGGATGAAGGTATCACAGTATCACCAAGGTTGGAAGAGACCTCACAGATCATCAAGTCCAACCCTTTACCACAGAGCTCAAGGCTACACCATGGCACCAAATGCCACGTCCAACCTTGCCTTGAAGTGCCCCAGGGACGGCGACTCCACCACCTCCCCGGGCAGCCCATTCCAATGTCCAATGACTCTCTCAGTGAAGAACTTTCTCCTCACCTCAAGCCTAAATTTCCCCTGGCATAGCCTGAGGCTGTGTCCTCTCGTTCTGGTGCTGGCCACCTGAGAGAAGAGAGCAACCTCCTCCTGGCCACAACCACCCCTCAGGTAGTTGTAGACAGCAATAAGGTCTCCCCTGAGCCTCCTCTTCTCCAGGCTAAACAATCCCAACTCCCTCAGCCTCTCTTCGTAGGGCTGTGCTCAAGGCCTCTCACCAGCCTCGTTGCCCTTCTCTGGACACGCTCAAGCATCTCAATGTCCCTCCTAAACTGGGGGGCCCAGAACTGAACACCGGACTCAAGGTGTGGTCTAACCAGTGCAGAGTACAGGGGCAGAATGACCTCCCTGCTCCTGCTGCCCACACCATTCCTGATGCAGGCCAGGATGCCACTGGCTCTCTTGGCCACCTGGGCACACTGCTGGCTCATGTTCAGGTGGGTATCAGTCAGTACCCCCAGATCCCTCTCTGTCTGGCTGCTCTCCAGCCACTCCGACCCCAGCCTGTATCTCTGCATGGGGTTGTTGTGGCCGAAGTGCAGCACCCTGCACTTGGAGCTATTGAACCCCATCCCATTGGACTCTGCCCATCTGTCCAGGCGGTCAAGGTCCCGCTGCAGAGCCCTTCTGCCCTCCAACTCAGCCACATCTGCCCCCAGCTTGGTGTCATCTGCAAACTTGCTGATGACTGACTCCGTGCCCTCATCCAGATCATCTATGAAGATGTTAAAGAGGATGGGGCCCAGCACAGATCCCTGAGGGACACCACTAGTGACAGCTGCCAGCTGGATGTGGCACCATTCACCACCACTCTCTGAGCTCGTCCCTCCAGCCAGTTCCTAACCCAGCACAGAGTGTTGCTATCCAAGCCATGGGCTGACAGCTTCCTGTGTCCTCCTCCTTGCCCTTTTTGAAGACTGGAGTGGCACTGGCTTTCCTGCAGTCCTCAGACACCGCCCCTGTTCTACATGATTTTTCAGAGATGATGGAGAGTGGCTTAGAAGCAACATCTGCCTGCTTTCTCAGCACTTCTGTGTGCATCTCGTTGGAGCCCATGGATTTGTGGGTGTCCAGCTCACCTAACTGATCTCTAACTCAGTCTTTCCTAACCAAGGGAAAGTCTTCTTTTCTCCAGATTTTCTGTTTTAACCTTCAGTATCTGGTGTTCCTTTGGGCCAGCCTTAGGAGTAAAGACTAAAGCAAAGGTGGTATTCAGTAATTCTGCCTTCTCCATATCCTCTGTCACCAGAGCATCCACCTCTTGCAGCAGCTCTCCCATATTATTTCCACATTTTTCCTAGACTTCCTTTTGCTTCTGATGCATTTAAGAAAGACTTTCTTGTTGTCTTCGACATCCCTTGTCAGTTTAATTCCAAGAGAGCCTTACTTATTGCGTCCCAGCATACTCTGACGATATTCATGTATTCATCTCATGTGGGCCCACCCTTTTTTCCACATCTTGTAAACTTCCCTTTTCCATTTGAGTGTTTCATAGAATCAACCAGGTTGGAAGAGACCTCCAAGATCATCCAGTCCAACCTAGCACCCAGCCCTATCCAGTCAACTAGACCATGGCACTAAGTGCCTCATCCAGTCTTTTCTTGAAGACCCCCAGGGACGGTGCCTCCACCACCTCCCTGGGCAGCCCATTCCAATGGGAAATCACTCTCTCTGTGAAGACCTTCTTCCTAACATCCAGCCTATACCTACCCCGGCACAACTTCCATGCAGGCCTTCTACCTCCTGTACTTGATTTCTTGATCCCAGGGGTGCACTGCTCTTGAGTTTGAAGGAAGCGCTGTTTAAACATAAAGCAGCTTTCATGGCTTCCACTATCTTGGAGAGATCTTGGATTCCTCCAAGTTGGTCTCTGAAGAGGCAAAAGTTAGCCCTGCTGAACTCCAAGGTTCTAATCTTTCTTATTGCCCCACTTCTTCCACACAGGATCCTGAACTCCACCATATCATGGTCACTGCAGCCAGGTCTGCCCCCAGTTTTGACCCTGCAGTCAGATGTGAAGCTCCAGCACACGGTCCAGCACCACACCTCTCCCTGTTGGCACCACCACTACCTGTGTCAAGAAGCTATCACCAGTGCACTGCAGGAATCTCCTGGGCTGTTTGTACCTTGCTGCATTGTCTTTCAGCAAATACCAGGGTGGCTGAAGTTTCCTCTAAGAATTCCCAGGGCATGTGATTGTGAGGCTGTCTGTAGAAGACAGCTTTCTGCTACTTGCAGAAGGCCTCATCAGGCCACTTCTTCCTGATGTTGTGGCCTGTGGTGAACGTTCACAACAGTGTCACCCATCTTAGCCTGCCACTTAAATCTTACCCATAACCTTACGACTGATTTTTCATTCCTGCCCAGGCTGAGCTGGATACATTCCAGTTGTTCTGTCACATAAAGAGCAGCTCCACCAGCTCACATTGTTGATCTGCTTTTCCTAAAAGGTATGTAGCTGCCCATGACAGCATTCCAGTCGTGCAAGCCATCCCACCATGTCTCTGTAATTGCAATGAAGTCATGTCCCCATGACCCAGATCTCTGTTTCTTCCTGTTTATTTCCTATGTTGCATGTGTTAGTGTACAGGCATTTCAGAGGGGTAATTAAGCATGCAGGATTCCCTGGAGGGATGCAGGAGGATCCACCATAGCTATACGCATCCTCCTTGAGGTAATTGACCTTCTGATTCTCATCTTGAAAGGTAGCCAGAGAAACATTTGTTGCTGATGTGATTGGCCTGGCTGTGATGGAGAGAGTATATTGCTGGTTTGGATCACATCCACCTGTTACTCTCTTGTGGGATGGTGATGCTTTTCTGAACACCTGTTCTGTGGAAGTGAACAAGAGCTGTGAGGGATGGGTGAGAGCACCCTTTACAACTCTGCTTTTGCTTTTCTTGCTCATTAATCAAATGCAACACTTCTGCCTCATTCCATTCTTCTGCAGAAGATGACTTCTCTAAATAAATACTTGCTGTTGCTAGCAAGCATGGAGCAATACTTGTGTTAGCTAGGGGTATTATCACTGGACAGGTGTTCCTCTGGAAGCACAGAGGTGCAGGTGGCTTCTGTGCATTTGCAGTGCTTGGGGCTAGCTTCATGTGCAATGCAGATGGTGATTTCATTCTTCAAATGGATGAGCCAAACGAAAGCAGCTGCTGTCTTGAAGGTTTGCCAGTCAACCCATCATTTGATTCCTTTTTTATTGCAAAGAGACATCGAAGAGGCAGGCCAAGACAGTAAGTCAAGAGAAGATGCCTGACATTATCAAAGATACGTCGATTAGCCAATCAACCATAGGCAAATGTGATTTTAAGTTGCAGTATTGTACTAAAATGTCTGAAGGCATGTAGGGGCCAGGACTTAAGTCCAAGAACAGAAGAGTAACTGGTTCAGACATCAGGCAGTGAGATGAGAAGCAGGTGCAGTACAGGATATCTCCAAAAGAAGACGAAACCTGAAAGTAATGGAAAGTCAACAATGCTAATGATGCCATGAGACCAACAGCATCAAAACCCATCCTGAAACTTGGCTGGAGTGCTTGCTAGAAGCCTGCCATGAGGAAACAGTGTTTGAAACCTTTTAAGCCTTAAAATATTTTTCACAGCTGAATGTTTGCCTCTCTCTCCCTGCAGCCCTTCCCACCCTCCCCCAACCTCACCGCCTGTGGCTTCAGAATAATGTCAGTGTGGCTCAGAAAGATTGCCTCCCACTTCTTGCCCTATGCATGTTACATTGCATCAAACAAAGGGAGGCACTGGCAGCATATTTTCTGGGTCTTGCTAGTAGCACACCCACTTTTTTTATCCTTCTAAATGAGCCAATTGCCCGAACACACACACACACTTTTGTAGACAAGGAATTTGAGCAAGGAGGAAATATGCTGATAATTCTCTAAGCTGCTAATATCTGCAGTTTACTGAAGTGCAGCAGCATTGCAGAAATGATGCTAATTACCCAGTTGCATCTTTAAATGAAGAGAAATTAATGCACATTCAGGGACTGTGTAAGCCAGCAGTAACTTCTGGAAAATCTGTGTCTGAATGAGCAGTGGAATCACCGTGAAGGTTATACTGATGGCTGGAACTGGAAGTGGAACTGAATGCAGCCTTGTTCCCATTTACAGGCCTTTGTAATGGTGCGGGCTTTGAAAAGCCTTCTCCCTGCAGGTGGCAAGTACAGAGCTGTTGGCACATGCTTAGCACCGGGGAGCAAAAGCAGCCCCCTGGCAAGCTCCACTCCTTCTGCCAAACTGAGGCAGAGGAGATGTGGGCATTCCAGTACCCTCTTCTTCCTCCTCCAGACCTTCTCCCAACCATGCTGTCACCATCCTAACATGTGCCATTTTCCCAGACCCTGCCAATTATCCTGGACAGGCTGTGTGGCCTGGACTGTTTTGAAAAGCTTTCTTCTGTCAGCTGCTTTCATCCTCATGACCTTCTCAGTTGCCTTCTTCAAATCAATATATTGGCTTCTGCTCCCCACAGGAGTGTTGGAGCATACTGTCATTGCCATGGCCTTGCAGAATTGTCCTCAGAGTCTGCCAGAATGTGTTGAGGGAAAAAATGGGTGGTATTTTTAGTCATATTTTTCCCTCCTCTAGCATTCCACCCTGGCTTCTCTGCCTTGCTGAGAGCCCTTCCTCTTGCTTGGTTACTAATCCCTGGCAAAGAAAAGCTCCCTCCCATAAGTAGCAATGTTTCCTCATAGGTTTTACTGCATAATTGTCTCTCTTACTACATAATTACATGTGCCATGCTAATTGCACAGACACATGCACTTTCAGAATTACATACTGTCGCAAATGCGTGCCCTGATTAGACACTTACGTGTATATGCCTTAATTGTGAGCTATGATGAGAGGGTGGGCTCTTACTCATCAAGAAACTGGTAGAATACTGTGCCTGTGGTTCTTTTCCCTAAATTGGATACCCAAACATGATATAATCTGAAATGGTTCGTGCTTTAAAGGCGTGATTGAAGTAGACAAGCTTTAGTGAATGAGGTCTGTGGACAACTCAGAGAATAATGGGGCAATACATTGGGTTGGAAGGTCACCTAGTCCTACCTCCCTGCAGTAAGCAGGGGCATCCCCAGCTAGATCAGGATGCTTACAGCCTTTGAATGTCTCCAGGGATGGAACCTCTACCACCTCCCTGGGCAACCTGTTCCAGTGTTCTACCACCCTCAGAGTGAAGAACTTCCTAATGTCCGATCTAAATTCACCGTTCTCCAAAAGCATTGCCTCTTGTCCTGTGGCTGCATGTCCTTGGAAACAGTCCCTCCCCAGCTTTCTTGTAGGCTCCCTTCAGGTACTGGAATGCTGCTAGAAGGTCTTCTCTCTCCAGGGTGAACAACACCAACTGTCCCAGCCTGTCTTTGTCCCTCTGGTCATTTTTGTGGCCCTCCTCTGGACCCTCTCCATCAGGTCTATATCCTTCTTGTGTTGAGGCCCCAGAACTGGATGCAGTACTCCAGGTGAGGTGTCAACAGAGCAAAGCAGAGTGGCAGAATCACTTCCTTTGGTCTGCTGGCCACACTTTTGATGCAGCCCAGAATGTGGTTGATGTTCTGGGCTGCAAGTACACATTGTTGCTTTGTGTCTAGCTTTTCATCCACTACTGCCCACAAGTCCTTTTCCACAGGGCTACACTCTACATCCTCACCAGCCTGTGTTGATAATAAAGGCTGTCCCAACAAAGTGTAAGATCTTGCAATTAGAATTGTTGACCCTCATGAAGTTCAACTAGACTGATGCAACAGAAGAAGGATGTGAAACTGTTGGAGCAAGCCCACAAAGGAGGAGGGCCACAAAGATAATCACAGGGCTGGAGCACTTCTTGTTTGAGGACAGGCTGCAAGAGATGGGGTTCTTCAGCCTGGAGAAGGCTTTGAGGAGACCTTGTAGTGGCCTTACAGTATCTGAAGGAGGCCTACAAGAAGGCTGGGGAGCATAAAGTCCTGTGATGACAGCATGAGGAATAACAAGTTTAAAATGGAAGACAGGAGATTTAGACTAGCTGTTAGAAAGAAGTTCTTTAAAGTAAGGTTAGCAAAATCCTGGAACAGGTTACCCAGGGAGGTTGTGGATGCTCTCTCCCTGGAGGTGTTCAAGGCTAGGTTAGATGAAGCCTTGAGCAGCCTGTTCTAGTGGGAGGTGTCCCTGCCTGTGGTGGGGGGTTGAAACTCGATGATCTTTGAGATCCCTTCCAACCTAAAGCATTCTGTGATTCTATGACTTTTCCAGCTTCTTCAGGTCTTTCTGGATGGTATCCAGTCCATATTGACAGCACCATTCAGCTTGGTGTTATCAGTAAACTTGCTGAGGGTGCCCTCGAGCCTACTGTCTATATTCTTGATGAAGATAGTACACATAATTGAACATATTCTAGTCAGCGACATATTCCCAACTCCATGCCGTGAAGTTACTAGGAGCACATGTCTGGGGGGCCCTTTGGCTCTGGTTTCAGTGGCTGGGCTGCCCATTTTCCTTATCTGACTTTCTGCATCTGCTGAAGATGTATTCTTGTGGCTACTGAGGACATGTAGTTGGCTATCAATGTCTTAATGGCTTTGCTCTGTCTGATTAGAGGCAAACATAATCATGATGGCATAGTCATAGTTTGTGTGAAAGGGAGCAGTCAGCAGTCCTGCACTGATGCTTGTGTCCATTCGTGCAGACCACTCCAGGTAGTAACATCCCTCATTTTGCACCAGCAAGTCAGGCAGAAGAGATATCAGAAAGGTACTGCAGTCTTCATTCTGTCACCTGAGTACTCATTGTCATGATACCTGGCCCTCTGCATGCAAATAAAGAGCAGTTTTTGTCCTTTCATTTAAAGGGAAGTTTATTCTTTAATTCCTGCTATGTCCACTCAAAAAAAGTAAGGACTTTTGATACTGATTGTTCTGTACTGGTCTGCAGAACATCTTATTTCTTGAATATGTCTTTAGTATGGCTGAAGAAGGAACTGGCCACATTTGGATATTTAAATGTAATACGCTCTTAGTGAAGCACTGCTAGAAACTTTAATTGGGGAATTTTTAGGTTCAGCAGAAACAAAATGCAAGTGAAACCAGTGAAGCATATCAAGTAAAATCTATAGACAAAAGCTTTTTTGTTGGTTGTTTTTAAAGGCTTTTCCCAATGTTTAAGCACAATTAGTAAAATAAACACACACACACACACACACACACATATATATATATATATATATGATGGCAGAAGCCAGCATTGTCTTCTGCTGTGGACAACTACAAAATCAGAGAGAGGTCTTTCAAAGTGCTTTGAGAAGGAGAGCATTTCAGACTGGATGAATATAATTCCATGAGGTGTGTCAAATGCATTTGCTGCCTATATAAACCCAGAGGCAATGTGATTGTTCAGATCACTGCTAAGTGACATTGTGGTCCTGGCTGATCATTTTCTGCTGCAGTGTGTATTAACAGCATGCAGGGTGAGGGCAGAGGTGAGTAGCAGACAACAGTGCCTTTGGGTGGCTACTGAGTTCACAGGAATTGATCCGTACCATTTAGAAACACATGAAGAAAGAGAGCTCGAGACCTTAGATACCAAGTTTGTGGTTTAAAATGTTAGTCAAAGTGAACAGATGTTTTTCATCTTGCTTTAGGAGTTAGGAAAAGTTAGTGAGAATTGACAAGTTCTTTTTCAAGAGCAATGTTGAAAATTCCCTCTTTTCTTTTGATCTTTCTTGGTGGGGTTTGGGTTTGGGCTTTGTTGGTTGGGTTGTTATTGTTGTTGTTTCCCATTCCAGCAGTAAAGAATTATGGAGTCATTCATGAACACATTACTGTCCCAATCAGAAATTTCTTCAGACTTTATTCACAGGGTTTTAAGTCGGCCACATGACCACTAAAATCTGGTCAAGATTTTACCTAAACATAAATAACGTTTCTTTCAAGAGCACAGACTTGCACACCAGGAACAAATATGAATCCTGTACATCTGCATTGCAGATCAGAGCAGAGGGAGGGAGGAGACAGAGGATGACTCTGATCCCTGTCATGCTCCTTGTGGTGGTCTTTGTGCCAGGAGATTTGCAAATGCTTCCTGTCTGTCGGGTCCAGTTGCATGTGGGTTTCTGTGTGGGCTGGAGAAAGATCCCATGCACTTCCAGCACTGTGTAATGCTACCCTGTGTTTGGTAACCAGGCCTTGATCCACTGAGAAATTAACATTCCCTGCTGTTGCCACATCTTTTTTCCTAACTCAGACTTTATCTCTAGAAGCATTGGGAAATTTTTTGAGGTGCAGAAAGCATTTTTAAAATAGCAAGATGATAGATGTGCCCTGCATGTGCAAACCTCTGAAGAACCTAAACTACTAAGTCCATAATAACTTGGAAATCCAAAGCTTATTTTTAGTAGCAAACCAGGACATAGACATGAATAATGCCAAAGTAAGGAGAGTAAGCAGATGGGAGATACTTAAACTGAAGTTTGTCATTGTTGTACCATAAGTCTTGTCCAGCTTATGGCTAGGTAACCTTGGGGTTTTTTTGTGTGTTAATGATTTGCTTTGCATTTCTACACTCTGAGGGGCTGCTTTAATCTCAGGTTGAAGGAGTGCTAGAATTCTCTTTCCAGATGGTGTTTACACTGGAAAGGCAGTGGGGGGCAGGGCAGGGGGGGGAAAGAGGCAAAAAAAGTTTCTTTTGAGGACTTCATCATAGTTGTGTTCTCTTTTATCTTAGAAATCTTCCAGAATCCCTGAGGATGACATCAGGTTGAGAAAAAACAGAGACCAAAACTGTGCCAATTTCTTGGAGCCAGCTACTGTGCTTGCTACAAAGGAAGAGAAAATGGAAATTGAAGTTCCAGTTTCTGAACATAAAAGCATCACCACAGTGGCTTCACCACATCCCATAGACAATCCAACCCACTTCTTTTCCCCTGCTGCCAGCCATAATGGACTTAAGGACAGGCATGAATCTCTGGACAGTGAAGTTGCTAAAGAAATCAGATATCTAGATGAAGTACTGGAGGCAAATTGTTGTGATTCTGCTGCAGATAATACTTTTAATGGGGTATCCTCCCCTGAGAGTGCAGCCTCCGTTATGGATGGCTCAGGAGCATCTGTTAATGTCAATAATGATTCAGTATCCAGTGAAAGGGAAGAAAACATAGCCAACAAGCAAGCACCTTTGGTTGTTGAACCATGTGAAGCTAGCAAAACGGACAAGAACCCGAAATCAAATGGCCATTCCTTGGGTGGACTGAAGGAGGACACTGGGGAGAGTCTGAAGGTGCCAGTAAGTCCCGCTTCTTCAAACAGTTCTAGAAGATCCTCTAAAGATGGAGAAACAACTCTTACAACCCTTAAGAAAGAGGCTAAGTTTGAACTACGAGCCTTCCATGAAGACAAAAAGCCCTCAAAGCTCTTTGAAGATGAGGAAGAGAAAGAAAAATACAGGGTCCGCAAAGTGAGGCCGTCAGAGGAAATGATGGAACTTGAAAAGGAAAGAAGGGAACTCATTAAAAGCCAGGCTGTCAAGAAAAACCCCAACATTGCCTCCAAGTGGTGGAATCCTCCCCAGGAGAAGACTCTGGAGGATCAACTGGATGAAGAGCATCTAGAATCCCACAAGAAGTACAAGGAGCGCAAGGAGAGACAGCAGCAGCAAGGTACAACACCAACATCCCCTAAACAGGTCAGCTGCTCCTTTGTACCTACAGAACTAGTTAGTATCAAGAAAGAGGATATTGTTACAGAGCAAATTGACTTCTCAGCTGCCAGGAAGCAATTCCAGCTGATGGAGCATTCAGGTCCATCTCAGGGTCAGGCCCCATCAAGGCGGTCAGGAACACCCAAAATGTTCTCCGTCAAGCCCTTCTACAAGAGCCTCAATTCTCCACAGGTGGACAGGCCACTGTCCTCTGTGACAAGACCTGTTTCAGTGTATGGGCAGACAGGACAGCCTGATGGTAAGAGTGCCACTGTTGTCAAGGCACAGAAGGTCTCCTGTACCTCAGAAGATGATACAAATGCTCAGGCTACCACTGCCGAGTCAGTGAAAGAGTTACCATGCAGTGATAGTCCCAGAGCCGGACAAGCCTCGAAACTGTGGGCAGAGGATGGAGAATTCATGAGTGCGAGGGCAGTCTTGACAGTGGTGAAGGATGAGGGACAGAATGTGCTAGACCAGTTCCCAAAGTCAGGCAGCACTCCTTCTCCTCCAGAGGAGCTCGACTCTGGTCTGGATGACTTGTCTGTCAGGTCTCAGGATACTACCATCTTGGAGACCCTTTCTAATGACTTCAGCATGGATAACATCAGCGACAGTGGTGCCTCCAATGAAACCATGAATGCCCTGCAGGAAAGCTCCCTGGCTGATTTCTCCCTGCCTCAGACACCGCAGGCTGACACTCCAGTAGAGTGCAGGGGAGAAGGCATCTCCAAGTCATTCAGTGACCCAGGCTGTGACTCACCTTCCTCTGCCTTGGCAGACTCCGTGCTGATTGATGACCAGCTGGAGTACCATGCTGGCCTCTTGGTTCAAGATGCCATCCAACAAGCCATAGCTGAGCAGGTGAATAAAACAAACTGCAAGGAGGAAGAAATCTCAGTGGAGAAGGAGATTTTGTTCAAAGAGCAGCCAGCCACCGTGAGGCCAGCTCCAGCCCCCAAGGAGCAGCAGAACCCAATGTTTGAACCACCCCAGGTGTCTTCACCTGTTCAGGAAAAAAAGGATACTATACCAAAGACTTCAAAAGCAGAAGACTCAGGACTCAGGGAAGGGAAGAGTTCACAGCAATCACCTGTGTACTCAGCCAGCCAGCCATTCCTTGTGGAGGAAAACAGGCACGAAGTCAGCTATTTCAGCAAGTATTCAGAGGCAGCTGAGCTGAGGAGCACTGCCTCCATCCTTGCCACTCAGGAGCCTGAAGTAACTGTGGGCCCTTTCAAGTTACGGTCAAGGAAGCAGCGGACTCTGTCAATGATAGAAGAAGAGATCAGAGCTGCCCAGGAACGAGAAGAGGAGCTGAAGAGGCAGCGACAAGGTCTGCAGGTGGCACCAAGCCCTGTTATGAAAAGTGCACCACCCATGCCCACCAGAACTGTGTCTTACAAAACTGCTCCAGGTAAGAGCCCACAGCATCAAAGGGGAAATGAGAAGTGACTGAAGGGTTGTGTCAGAGTCAGGAACTTTTTGGCCATTTTTGAATGAATATGTAATTTTGCAGAGGGCAGATTGTTGTCGTGACTGCCAGGGAACTTCAGGCAGAAGGAGGGCATGGGACAACACAGCTCTCTGTCTGTAAGCATACTTGTGGGGGGGGGTTGTTGTTTTCCCTAGTGTAGTGCAAAACTAACTTACACCGTCTGTTGACAGTCATTAGGAAACCCTGTGTTCGATTTATCCCGTGCCATGCTGTAGTGTGGCATATCTAGCCTTGGGCACTGTGGTAAAGGGTTGGACTTGATGATCTGTGAGGTCTCTTCCAACCTTGGTGATACTGTGATACTGTGATATCTATTGCTGTGCTGCGCAGACCACCCACTGAAACTTAGGACCATCACAAGGAAGGACAGCAGTGTGTTTTGCAGCTCCATGGCTTTTTGAAAGACAAGACATACAAAGTCTTTTTAACAGGCTTTCTGTTTTCTTGTACATCATTAAGGAAGTGCAAAGGTTTACACATCTGTCGTGGGGGACGACAACTTTACTTTCTGTTTTCAGGTATTTCTTGGTCTTCCAAATGAACTTTGAATGGTAAAAAGATCTTAGGAGCTGTGAGTTGCCACGTGTTCCAGCTATTGTTGGTCACTACCGAAGAGGCACCACACACATAAAAAAAATAAAAATGGAAAGAAGCTTAATAGAATCTGTAGAAGTCTTCTGACTCATTATCTTCTAGGTCCTTGTGGTGGCATTCACAGCAGTTAGAGCAAATCTCTCTCCTGCTTCCACTTTTCAAAAAGAAAAATTAAGCACTTGTGCCTTCTTATTATAACATATATATATATATATATATAGGAAAATACATGCCAGGCTTATTTCTGTGCAGTGTTTTTTATGAGTCTAGACCTGTATATGCTTCACTCAGAAGCTTTTATTAAATTCATTGTTGTGAGGAAGCTTAGATTTTAGCCAGAGTGTTTTAAATAACTTCTTTTATTTCTGCTGGTGTAAATCTGAGCCCACTATGCCTCCAAAAAAATTGTGCAAGGTGATCTTTTTGTATTCTAAGTCATGGAAAACTTGGTTAAGGTCTGGATTCAACCCATTACCCAATTGGATTGTGAATTTGGAGTGTTACGCAGCACAGAAACAGCTGATACTTGGTATTGTTTCTTCTGCAGAGAGGATGGTTTTAACTTGTTTTCTTGCCCCAAAAAAATGTGGCAGATATTGATAATTTCTGTGGAGTGCTGTGGTTATTTACTCCTACAGAACAGCACTTTTGATAGTAAGCTTTCTCCATAAACTGAGATGTTTTGAGCAATATTCGGCAAGACAGGAGTGGCAAGCGCAATATAGACCTTAAAACAGGAGGACTTGTGTAAAGGTGTGCTCATGTCTGCTGTCAAAACCAGCATCATCTGTAGTTGCCAGTGACTGAAGTGGTTGCTTTTTAGTCACAAGTGATGTTGGAAGAGTTGCTGACATTAATGCTTCTTTTAAGGTGGCATTGCAGGGAAAAGTGCACTTGTATTTGTTCTCATTCCTCTACGCAGCAAGGCCTTTACTTTGTGCCTGATGCTAAATTGTCCATTATAAACTACATCCTAAAGAGAATGGTAAACATGTGTCTGTGTAATGAATCATTCCAGACAGTTTCCTTTAAATGTTCAACGGCTGTCTGTTCAAGAAAGAAAATTGGGATCCATTAGCCAATGACTTAGGCCACTGCAATTTGCAGCTGGTGACAAGACAAATTTCTAGGAAAAGATGAATTGTGGCAATGTGCAAGGATGTCACTGATCAAAAAACCCACAGAGAGCAGTGCCAAACTTGCTCTTACATCTTTAACTTCTGGTACTTTTTAAACAGTGGGTGCACTCAGCAGAGCTCTCAGCAAGCAAAAATTAGCTCTGCAGCCGTAGAATTTCTGGGTGCATACCCTCATCTCATACTTGCTGTTCCTTTAGGCAGTTGTGCTGCAGGTAGATCTTGCAGACATCCTTCAAAATACAGAGAAGGGATACTATGCAATCCCATGGAAGACTGCAGCAACCTTCATTTTGTCTCAGTATGCTCAGCATCTTGCAGCAAAATGTGTCTGCAAAGCTTCCTTGTGGCCAGGTAGTGAGGTGATCCACAGAGGAGAAAGGAAAACTTACTGATAGTAGGCAAAGTAAGGAATATGCTGTAGAACGTGTAAGGTGAATATTTTTTTGCATGGAAAAAATAGTAATACTGAAGATGATAAAAAGAAGAAATAGAGTTATCTCTGTCACACATTTGCCTTTCCTATAAAAAGAAATGTTACACTAGTTTTTAACATCAGGATACCCCAACAGAAAGGGATTAAAGAGGTCAAGTCTAATTTTGAAAAGTCTGTTGCTCATCCTTAAACGGTGGGGAAATGTAAACTTACTAGCACTCTTTTGAGGAGTTGCAGTAATTAACTTGATTAGCAATAGCCTGCCTATCAGGATGCTTTCTGTTGGTGGATTGGGCAGAGTAGCTTTACTAGGACTCCTGGTGGGCTCTGGTTATTTATTACTCCTCCCACACTTCACTGCTTTGAGCCTACCCTGGATGATGGAAACACAAAACACACAAAAAAAAGGAATGCAACGGCCTGAACTGCTAATTTGAGTGAAGTATGGAAGATTAACACAGTTCCTGTGGGTGTGTGTGTGAAGTAACTGCTAATTACTCTAGATAACGGGCTGGTTTTCCCATCCTGACACACAACTTTTCACTCAATTGACAGTAACACTAAACTTGGTGTCTGCCAACCACGCAGCACAAGCCAACCTGATTCCTAGTGATAAAATTCTGTACTGCTAAGAAGTATCTTTTAAAGTTGTTTGTGATGCTTCAAAGCAGCCTTTTATAACCTCTCTCAGATCACTTCATCAAGACAGAGTAGGATCAGTGGAACAATGACTGTGTTTTCTGTGCACAAAGGACGAGACCTTCTCCAAGGTGCTTGGGGAAGGGTGAAGAACCTGTGTGAACTCCTTTCTCAGAAAGTTGGGATTCCCTCATAAGTAAACCCAAAAAAAGACAAAAAGAATACTTGAACATGGTTAAAGGGAGAGTCATTGTGGATCTCTAAACTGAAATGTGAGCATATCCTGTGTTGTTTTGGTGCAGCACCTGCTGCGCTCGGTGAGGCAGCTGCATAGTAAGGCAGTGTCTTTCTCAGTGGTGTGCAGGCAGTACACCATCGCTCCAGGGCAGACCAGCTCTGGTTGTTGAGTAGTTTATCTGAACACAATGATGAGTTTGTAACACAAGAGGATCCATCATACACTTGGTGGTGAAATTCCCATGTGCCATTTATTAGGAACATGTGTCTAACTTCCTCTAGTGCCTAGCTTGAGTAATCCTGTTCATCAGAGGACGCGTGAAACTCATTACATGAGGGGTCTTGCTTCAATGATGGCTTTTCTGTTGAAGAGAAACCCTTTGTGAATATTTGGTGTCTCATGATTGAGGCATGGGGAAATTCCCTCCAAATAGTAAGGACTGTCTTTTTTTTCTCTCCTGAGTGAAAGCTGCAGAGCATAAGCACTGTCAGAGGTGCCACTTCACCCTGAAAACCGTTTTCCACCCTCATTTTTCACTGGTAAATACCTGCACTAAGGAAATTTCTCAAGTTCAACCACAGCCTGAAGATATCTTTCATGGGAGGAGCAGAAACTTGTTGCAGTATATTTGGCCACTGCAAAATTTGTCCAATATACACATAAAGATTAAGGGTCAGGTATAATACATATGCATGAACATCTTTTTTAAATTAGAATTTTGTGAAGGGCTGTCTTTGAGTTTATGTGAGATACTACTTTCTTACTCCTTCATAAGCACCAGTGTGAAGTGAAAAAAAGGGGGGAAAAAAAGGCAAAGTTTATTCTCTTCAAGACTTCCATTCCACTGAAGTCCTCATCTGTTTTTCCCTGAAGACCTCCAGAAGTCCTAATAACATTTTCCTAGCAATGAATCTGTATGAAGTGGGAGGATCTTTGAGAGTTGTCTTTTTAATGTGTGCTTGTCTGTGTGTTTGTGTGTTCATGTTGCTTACCTGCTATGCAGAGGACCAAAGAAACCTGGAGTGAAATAAATTACTTTGAAAAGTTTTCTCTGCTGTGCAGGTGTCTTAAAAAATACCAAAAGCATCTCAAAAAATAGTTTCTCTTGCTTATATGAAGCCCCCTTCTTCCCATCTCCTTTTTGCCAAAGTTAGTGCTGTATGATGACCTTTGGCACCTGCAGGTTACTTTCTAAGGGTGGTTTATGCCTTTGTCCCCTCAATCACTCTTTCTTGTTGATATTGCATCAAAATACCTCACCTTTTTTTCAGGCCTTTTATTGTCAGCAGATTTTTTTGACCCACTAGTCTGGCAAGGTGACAATTGTTCTTAACTCTGCCCATCTGAGCAGTCGAAATTGTCACATGTGGGTGCAGCTGGGCAGCTCAGGAGCTGCTGTTGTCCTCTGCTTTGGCACTGTATCTCCTGATTGTCCAGAACTAGTGCTGGTGCAACCCAGAGATGCTGGCTGAGTAGAATCACCCCTTCCCTTTTTGGTGGGGTGATTACGGAGGATGAATTCCCAGCCTCACCCATGCACTGGCCAGCTTAAGCTAAGGCTGTAATGAGAAACTGAGTTTTCCTGTGATTGTCAGAGATTAAACAAGACCGGCAAGGGGATTTCTTGTAAAAGACCTCTGCAGTGTTGTCTCGACTTTCATTTCTTCCTTCAAGAACAAATTACAGGAGGTTTCAAGGCTGCTCTCTAGTGGCTACCACTGTCGTGATGTTTTTTTTTGGGGGGGAGCAGGTAGGGTTTTCATTTGTCTCAGTGACAGGGAGTTTGATAAAAACTTGCACAATCCTTCTGATGATTTCCCTTATTTTCAAGAGTTGGTGCGGGGGTTGGGGGATGTCATTTTTTTCCCTTCCCATCCACTGAACCACTATATTGCACCACTTGTTGCAGTGGTCTCCCTGCTCTGGATGAAATGGGCTCAAAGAGCAGCCTGACACCTCCCTGAGTATCCTGCCACCAGCAGGCTGAAGGGCCCTGTCTAAGTGATGGGCACATGGGAGGGAGATTTCATTCTGCTGTGCCACAGGTTTGCATCCAAGAGCACCCTCTGCAACTTGCAGGAAGCAGATAGCAGGAAGAATCATAGAATAGAATCATAGAATCAACCAGGTTGGAAGAGACCTCCAAGATCAGCTAGTCCAACCCATCCCCCAGCCCTATCCAGTCAACTAAACCATGGCACTAAGTGCCTCAGCCAGGCTTTGCTTCAACACCTCCAGGGACAGTGACTCCACCACCTCCCTGGGCAGCCCATTCCAATGGCAAATCACTCTCTCTGGGAAGAGTAGCACCAGGGACCAACCCAAAGTGTTTCAAGCTTACAAAGCAGATAAAAAGCACTGGAAGAGAAGTCAGTAAGGCTTAACAAGATGCCTTCTTTGGATATATCACTGTATGTCCCCTGGCATGCAGTGGTGACATCCTGGGTGTTGCATTGTCTGAGCCAGAAGAAAGATAATCTTGGAATTTTGCAGACTCTTGTCCCGTAGCAGGGGAGAGGTTTCATTCACCCAGGCACTGCTGTAAACAGTAATGATGAGATAAATTTGGGTTGCATCATTTGGTAGCATTTCTATTTTTTTAGTGTTTTTTAGTGTTTTCATTTAGTGGATTTCAGGAAGAAGGGAGAGTGTTTCATAAACCTGTGACCATGATGTATCAACTCTGTGCTGGATCAAGAACTGGCTGGATGGCAGAGCTCAGAGAGTGGTGGTGAATGGTGCCACATCCAGCTGGCAGCCAGTCACTAGTGGTGTGCCCCAAGGATCAGTGCTGGGCCCAGTCCTGTTCAGTATCTTTATTGATGATCTGGATGAGGGGATTGAGTCCAGCATCAGTAAGTTTGCAGATGACGCCAAGCTAGGAGCAGGTGTTGATCTGTTGGAAGGTAGGAGAGCCCTGCAGAGGGACCTGGACAGGCTGCATGGGTGGGCAGAGGCCAATGGGATGAGATTGAACAAGGCCAAGTGCAGGGTTCTGCACTTTGGCCACAACAACCCCAAGCAGCACTACAGGCTGGGACTGAGTGGCTGGAAAGCAGTCAGGAGGAAAGGGACCTGGGGGTACTGATAGATAGTAGGCTGAAGATGAGGCAGCAGTGTGCCCAGGTGGCCAAGAGAGCCAATGGCATCCTGGCCTGCATCAGGAACAGTGTGGCCAGTAGGACAAGGGAGGTTATTCTTCCCCTGTACTCAGCACTGGTCAGGCCACACCTTGAGTGCTGTGTCCAGTTCTGGGCCCCTCAATTCAAGAGAGATGTTGAGGTGCTGGAACATGTCCAGAGAAGGGCAACAAAGCTGGTGAGGGGCCTGGAGCACAAATCCTATGAGGAGAGGTTGAGGGAGCTGGGGGTGTGCAGCCTGGAGAAGAGGAGGCTCAGGGGTGATCTTATTACTGTCTACAACTACCTGAAGGGACATTGTAGCCAGGTGGGGGTTGGCCTCTTCTCCCAGGCAACCAGCAATAGAACAAGGGGACACAGTCTCAAGTTGTGCCAGGGTAGGTATAGGCTGGATGTTAGGAGGAAGTTCTTCACAGAGAGAGTGATTGGCATTGGAATGGGCTGCCCAGGGAGGCGGTGGAGGCACCGTCCCTGGGGGTCTTCAAGAAAAGACTGGATGAGGCACTTAGTGCCATGGTCCAGTTGATTGGTTAGGGCTGGGTGCTAGGTTGGACTGGATGATCTTGGAGGTCTCTTCCAACCTGGTTGATTCTATGATTCTATGATTCTGTCACTGGCTTCGTTCCATACTCTTTTATCATACCAAAAAAAACCCAAAACTGTTGAATATGTTTCTCCAGGTATCTTCTGGAAAGCTTAGAAAAGATCTTTCCTTTTCATGTCATTGCAGGAAAGATAGAGAAGATCAAACCCCCTCCATCCCCTACCACAGAAGGCCCTGTTTCACAGTCTGACCCATCATCTGAGGAGCCTGCAGGAGCCCAGCGGCCCAAGAACTTGATGCAGACCCTCATGGAGGATTATGAAACACACAAAACTAAGAGACGAGAAAGGATGGACGACAGCAGTGTAAGTGCAGTTTTCTTTTCCACTTTTTGCTCTGTGATGGAGACCAGGACTCACAAGAACCAACATCCAGGCAATGGAAACACTTGTTTCCCAAGAATCTGCTTGGATCGCCTCGCAAGCATGCAATGATTTTAACTCATTGTAAGGGACCACATGTTTGAAATGGAAGGATGAGGACCAGTGGAGAGGAAAACTGTCACTGCCAATATCAGGTGCAACTTGTGTCAAATTTCATTTAATTAATAGTAAGAGAAGTGGGTACCTGCCCTGCAGTTGGCGGACTCTGTTAATTCACACACCACCAAGACTCCTCAGTGGGCTGTTTTAGCTGTTCTTTGACCTTTGTGGATCAAATAGATATTAAGTTCATGTTGATAACCTCCTCAGAAACCACCCTTTGCAAAAGTGGATTGGAAATACTTCTAAAAAATTACTATGGCTGTTTTGATGGGCAGCATGCTGATTTCCACCCCCTGCCCTCCCGGTTTTGTCATCTTTCTCCCACACAAACAGAAAGCAGAATTTCAGTTTGTGACACGAATGCCTGCGTTTGAGTCCTTACTGTAGCAGACTTTACCCCAGTTCAGGTGTTCCTTATTGGAGGCACTAATAAGAAGAGCTAAGAAATATCAAAAATCAGGTGCAACCATTATGCCATCTGTTTTCCAACAGAACACAAGATGTTTCTTGTTCAGACTCATCATTACTGTAGGAAATGAATGCAGAAGGTAGTAGAGTGTAATAATGAATTAAAAAAAAATCTTAAATGGACACAGTGTTTGCTGAAGCAGCCACAGTCCTCCAGGTTATTTCCCAGAGATGTCAGAACAATGACCCCAGCACCGAGGAGCTCATGCTCCAAATATGCTGCTTTCTAGTAACATTCATTAAAGGTAGAATCTCATTAGGTACCTAAAAGGAGGTTGCAGTGAGGCTGGAGCTGCTCTCCCAAATTACTAATGATAGGACAAGAGGAAATGGCCTCAAGTTGCGTCAGGGGAGGTTTAGATTGGATGTTGGGAGGAAGTTCTTTACTGAGTGGGTGGTCAGGCACTGTAACAGGCTGCCCAGGGAGGTGGTGGAGGCACCATCCCTGGAGGTGTTTTAAAAGAGTGGATGTGGCACTTGAGGCTGTGGTCTGGTGATTAAGGATGCTGGGGTGAATAGGTTGGACTGGATGATTCTGGTGGTCCTTCCCAACCGTAGTAATTCATAGTGATGAGATGTTGTGCTGAGAGATTTGGTTTAGTCAAGGACTTGTCAGTGTGAAACTAATGATTGGACTTGATGATCTTGAAGGTCTTTTCCAATCTAAGAAATGCTGTGATTCTGTGTGAGAATAAGTGAAGGTTTGTAAAAGGAATGCTGCACTAGTCTGGCAGCTTTTAATCATTACTCCTGAATATTGCACAGTAGCATAACATACTTAAAATCAGAAGGAATACAATGTGGAGTGGTCCTGTTACATTTCTGTTGGTTAGCTAAGACTTAGTAGGAGAGCTGACTCAAAGCACAAATAGGTTAACTTCCAGCGTGTACCAGAAACTTTAAGGCCTCATTTTCTTCTGAAGCCACTAAAAAGCATGGTTTCATCTTCCATCAGGCTCCTGCTGCTACACAGAAAGCTAGTCCATGCAAAAGGAGCATCCCTTGTTCTGGCAGAGGCATCTCAAAGCCTTCTTGAGAAAGAGCCACTGCCTAGTTTTCATTCCTTCCCCAAAGCACCCAGTCAAATGGAATGGCTCCACCTGCTCCAGCGAGTGATGTTTTCTGGCAGCACTGCAGAGAATCTCTTTCCCTGAAGGGTAGAGACTTGCAGGACACATGTCACACAAGTACTTCTTTTGCAGAAGCTGGTAGGAACTTTATAAGAATTGAGGCATGGAATTTCCCAGTCGTGCAAACCAGAACTGGTCCTTGAGAGTCCAGCAAAGAGTGTCTAGTCAGTCTAGTGGCCTGAAACCTCAGCACAGCCTCAGAAGCTGCTCTGTTGAAGAGGTGACACTCAGCTGGTGTTCACCCTGAATTTTCCTCTGTTCCTACAAAGGCCAAAGGTGATTTACCCAGCCCATGGATTGGTGGCTTGTGGCTGAAATCCCACAACTTGTAATGACCACATGCCATTTGTCATGTGAATTGTGGCACGCAGAAGCTATGTAAGATGTCTCTGCTCATTGCCTGTGTCCAACTCCTCAGGTGATTGGAGAGTTGTGCATTTGCTCCCTGGAAAGCAGGTTGGCCACATCTGTATAGTCTTTTCCACAGTTTGAAGTGAACCCTGATGTCCTGACAGGAGCACAGATCTGGGCACTGTCTCACCAAAGAAGAGCGCTCTGGGTACCAGCTTGGCTGCTGCTGCTGCAGTTGTCTTGGCACTGACACCTGAAGATGCACTGCCAGAGCATCAGTGCCAGTCAGACTGGTTGTCAGATGGATCCTTTTCTGGAAGGAATTGTCAAAGCTGCAGTGAATTTTCCAGGGCCCCTGAGCAGACTGCAGCCCCACAGCGTTGTGCTCTATAGTAATTCTCCTCTAAGCCCATTGCAGAGAGCCAAACAAGATTCACATTCTTGCTGCTGCCCTCCCAAAATACTATTAGAGGGCAGTGTCCTGCAGAGACTGGAGAGAGCCTTCTCAGACCAGCACGGGTGTTTTGTTTCTCCTTCCTGCCTTTTTCTGCTCCCCTTTTGTAAACAAATCACACCATTGGCAGGGGAAAGATAATTTGAGTAAGAAGTGCTGCACTTGTACCATTGCTAGCTTGAGCTAATACTCTATGTGCCAGGCTAAGCAATATCTCTTTAAACAATAAACAGCTTTGATTTGTCAAAAGAAGATGTTTGACCGTGGTCTCAGGAGAAATACTTCTCCAATGAAGCAAAAGATTACATCACTGGCCTGTGATTACATGTGTAGAGAATCAAGGAATCTTAAAGTCATTTTGGTAGGAAAAGACCTTTAAAGTCTTCGAGTCCTACCATTATCTAACTCGGCCGAGTCTGGTACTAAATCATGTCCCTTAGCACCACATCTATGCATATTTCAAACACCCTCAGAGATGAAATATAGTAGGGGAAGGAGCATAACTGATGACCAAAACAATATCTACCACATCAAGTCCTGAGAGGTGGACATGGCTCAGTGTTGCTCTTTTGTGAACGAAGGCAACCAGAGACTTCCTTGGCTACTGTGAGCAGTCAGGGTGCTGAATAGAGCCAGTGCTGCTGCAGGGGTAAAAAGCACCATCTATGGTGTCCTGCATAGGATTGTGGAGAGGCTTGGTGTTCACAGAGACTCCATGTTACGTGCTAAGCAAACCAGCTGTACTGATTTACACAGCTTCAGGGCTTTTTTCTATGTAAGATACACCAAAAGGCAGGAAGGTGGTTTCAGTGGCACATCTATTCTGTCTCTGCCTTGAATGTCACCACTTTCTGTTATATGTCTGGCTTTAGTGGCTAACAGGTGGCCACTCTGGCCAGGGTTTGCAGGTTTTGCCTTTCAGAAACAGGGCAAATCAATCACATCTGCTTGTGGAAGAACTTCAGTGCTCAGGCAAAGGGAGCAGCTTCTTCCAAAGAGAATGTGTTACAGCAGAGATTTCAACAGGTGAGAAAAGAGAAAAAAGCAGCAGCAAGAAAACAGATCAAGCACTGATGGTAAACAAGACTGAGACTGGCCAAGCAACATCATTAAAAAAAAAAAAAACCACCAAACTGACTAATCTATTTATTTTTTTATGACACCAGGTTGCTTGAAATCTTGTACTCTGGGGTGTGCCAGTCCTTGCAATGTCTTTGTTTTGTTCTTGTTTCCTAGTTGCAACATGCTTGTTCAATATACTAATGCTGGTCTTTTCCCTTTCTACCAGTACACCTGTAAATTACTGTCTAGCAAGGTTACTTCTGAGGTACTTTTCAACTGCTTGTTTATTTTTGCTGCATCTTGCATGATGATTCCAAGTGCATGTCACTGCAGTTTGCATTTTCATACTGTGTGCCAGTGCTGTTCTGTATCAAAACTGAGGTGCAAGTGTGTGTGTGTGGGATACTCCCTTGTGTATCTCGTCAACAAATATTTTTTGTGACCATTTTACTAACCCTTGGATTCCAGTTACAATTTCTGGCATGGGAGGGGCTGTAATTAAAGGGATGGGAGCTGTTGCCCAGGACTGGAGCATTCCTGAGGTGTGAAATGAGAACTTCTTCTTAATCCCTGCTATTGTTTAGCTGACAGAGCCAAACCTGAGATCCAAGCATCCTCAGATGCTAAGTGAAACTGCTGTGGCTCTCCTTTGCCTCCAGTTGCAATATATTTAGCACTATCAAAATCTCTAATATTTTTGAGACAATCTGCACACCAATCTTTCATCTGTGGAAGATCAGACTCAAATCCAAATGTATGGACTCAGCCTGGGAAAGTTTTTCTACCTCACAGTCCCACAACTGAGCATCACTGTTGGTTTTAGAACAGAAGAAGCCCAGACCTGCTAAAGGAAGGCTACTTACAGTGACATTTGTTATTCCAGCAAGGCAGTAACTTGCACAGTCCTTACCCCTACAAAGCCAAATTTTGACAAAGACAACAGCTGTAAGAGCAGGAAGCTGATACTGACTACACTTTTCCAGTGTTCATTCAGAACAAGGTGCTCAAAAATGTGGACATTTCTATTGTCTCTAATTTTCTGTGTCAACCTGGTCTTGTCTGAGAGACACAGACAGAATGTGGTAAAGACTGGCATTTGTTTCTCCAGCATTAGCATTTTATTATGAACAGGAACCTTCCCCTATTTCCTTATTTTGTAACTTATTTGAGCATGTCAGCTACCTCAGAACTAATACATGAACAATTTTTGTCCTGGAGAGTAAATCAAATCCGAGTATATGCTTTTTCCTAGTCATTAAATAATTGAGTGTGGGGTTTATCTTACTGATACAAACCCATGATTGATCTTTGTGTAGAGTATTTATAGAAAACTAATCTGTATAAAAGCAGTCTGCTTTTATAGACCAAATTTTAGATGTGGGTTTGGCCTCTTCTGCCCCATAATAGCTGCACAATAATCTGTGTTATGATGTATGAGTAGTAAGTAGTGATCAGAGCATTTAATGTGGTGTGAGGCCAGAAGCTCTGATGTAGTTTTTGCATGCCCAACCTTTGGCTGCCTTCTGGGAAGAAACATGTCTGGTTTGTAAAATGGTACTGATCAAGGAGTAATGAGTTGAAAATGAATGTGCATAGATGGAAAAGATTGTAATACATGGAGATTCTGTATGCATGTGAAAGCATGCCACCTGGGTAATCCCTAGTGCTAAGCCTCTGATTGAAGAAACTGATTCTCACTGGGTTTCTTCCCCTGAAACCAGACAGTTGTTTCAGAAGGAACAGCAAGACTCAAGACATGATGCCCCTTGACTCAGCTGGCCCCACAGCTGAGCAGTGTCCCCTGTCCGCTGCAGCTCTCCATAATATACTCTGGTGTGGGCAGGTGGATGAGTTTTTATCTCTGTCAGCAGCACTGGAGCTGACCCAGTTGTGCCCATGCCAGCTTCCACACCTAGGGGCTCTGCTCTGGGAGGCAGCAAACCTCCAGCAAGGTGCAGTAACTGCTGAGGCTGGATGAGGTGCAGCAAAACACATCCTGCTTCATTAGGTTGATGTGGTTTTTATGAACTCCAGGTTCCTGCAGCCTATGTTAAAAGCACATTCATCTGCTGTTCTAAAGAGACCACAGATAACTGTGTGCCTGCACATAGATAGATTGTTGTTACCCTCAGAATCTTCTGCTTTTGTCCTTACAATTACACCTATCTCCAAATGTACATGGCATTATCTGAGTCTGCCCAATATCAGTTGTGCTATAGGAGATACCACAGTAAGGTGACATTTATGCAAAATTAAAGGCTGCTGCTGGGAATTCTTGTTCCTAAACCTAAAACCAGCACACTGGATTTAATGGCAGAGGGCACACAGTTTATGTCTTAGTACTGCTGCTCTCTTTTCCAGGTAAGCACATGTCTGTGTCAGACACAGAGCTCCTCGCTGTGCTCACTGTCTATTAAGTGAATAGTGAAGTTGTTATGGTAGAGAAAATAACTTCATACTGGAGAAACAGATGTTCATTGTCCCTCAGCAGTTTCAGTTTCACATTAAAGAATCTAATTTATTGTTCCTGAGCTGAAATGCCCATATCTGCAGGAGCAGGCATCCTGTTCCCTGCCTTTGTGCTGCCTGTCTCTTTGTGCGTGGTGTGCTCCATGGAGGTGACCTGTGCAGTGATTTTCCTGCACAGTATTGGTAGATTTTTGATATCCAGGCCTTCACATTCTCTGATTCTAGTGGGTTTAGTTCTTCCAGGTACAAATGAGAAGAATCAGTAAAATATTATACTCCAGAAAAATAATATTGATTCTACATCCATTTTGCTGCTACTGTTCAATAAAAAAATTAGCCCAAAGTGTAGAGAAGTCAGTTTCATTCAGTCATAGGGATAAATATGCTTTGGAGTAAAGCATATCTGTATTCATTCAGTGGTAGGGATAAATATGCTCTGGAGTAAAGCCTATCTGTATTCTTTCAGTGGTAGGGATAAATATGCTTTGGAGTAAAGCCTATCTGTATGTTGCTTTTTATTCTCTTGTTGCCAGTAAGAGAGCAATTATTGGTATATCTGTTGGAGGGAAATTCAGGACAAGCTAGTCTCTGTCTTAGATAAATAAACTCTCTCTCTGATAGTGGCTGCTGTTTCTATTTACTTACTTATTTTTTTAAAACCCTCAAAAATAAATTAGATCTGTCAGGAAAAAAGCCTTCTGCAATTCTTAGCAAGGCCTCAGAGCCACAACCACAAGACCCACATAGCAAACATTTGTGCAGGGAAGTGAAGATTAGGTTTGCAGCCTGACACACCTTTTTATCTTGGTGCATTTGCCTTTCTCTCAAACCCACTTCTTTCCTCCAAATTCTTCCTCATCTATTGCAGCTAGTAGCCAAATTGCCTCTCCAAAATAAGACATTTTTTATAACTTTTCTTTTTTCACTGACCTGGCCTTTCCAATAGGGCTTAGGAGATGATTTCTTCAGTCCAAGCTCAAATGAACTGGCTGCTTCATGATCTTTCTGATTTTTTTTGGTGGACATTTTCTCCCAAGGCTTGGCTGCCTTGGGCCATCCTGAACACCCAAGCCTAGCCCTGCCTGGCTTGCCCTTCCTGCACGCACTGAGCTGACACGAGGCATCGTCAGGGAGGACACTTGGTGTTCTGTAACATGGCCAAAAATCAGCATGTTGTAGATCCCCAGAACAACTGCAAAAACAAAAGCCTTCCTTTAACCTGCTGGGAAGAGCCTCTGGGTGCTGAGCTCTTGATGGGTCTACAGACAGACCAGGTCTTTGCCAGGAATATTTTTAAATGGAGATTGTTTGCTATTTTAGGCAAGCAGCTTCCTGGGTTGTGAATTCAATGCTCCATTGAGGAGTCCCAATTCTCCACTCAATCATTCCAGTTGCGTGCTATAATTACCCCATTGTTTCCTCTGGCAAGTGTAAAACTGACACAGCCTAGTAAAAATGAGGGTTATTTTAGGTCAGACACCCTTGTCAGTAGATTAGAAAAATAATTTTGGAGTAACTATTCAAAAAGACCTTTAACTTGTTTGTACCTGGTCTACTGTTTAGAGGGTTTGTTTGTTAGTGCTACACAGGACATCAGTACTTGTTTTACTGGAAGGGCTAAGTCCACATTCAATGCTCTCATGGTATCTCTGATACAATCATACCCAAAGAGATTGAGTCCAATCCCCCTGCCAGAGCAGGACAATATTATCTAACACAGATCACAGAGGAACACATCCAGACAGGCCTTGTAAGTCTCCAGAGAAGGAGACTCCACGACCTCCCTGGAGAGCCTGTTCCAGTGCTCTCTGACTCTTACACTAAAGAAGTTCCCCCTTGTGTTGACGTGGAACCTCTTGTGCTGCAACTTACACCCATTGCTCCTTGTCCTATCCCAGGGAGCAAGTGAGCAGAGCCTGTCCCCCTGCTCCTGACCAGCCCTCAGATACTTCTAAACATTTATCAAATCCCCTCTAAGTCTTCTTTTCTCCAGACTAAAAAGCCCCAGGTCCTTCAGCCTCTCCTCATAAGCCATGCCCTCCTGTACCCTAATCATCCTCGTAGCCCTCTGCTGGACCCTCTCCAGCAGATCCCTGTCCCTCTTCAACTGGGGAGCCCAAAACTGAACACAGTATTCAAGATGAGATTGCAATCCTGGAAACAGCTTTCCTTGGAGCAACCAGTAACATTTTCAGAAGCAGGCAAGCTTCTGGAGACATTCACAGACAGGGGATAAATGGAAGAAATCCTGTTGACCTCTTTTAAGACAAAGAGGAGCTGACTAATCCAAAGCAGAAATCGTTAAAGCTTAAGGGTGCTGACCATTGAAAGTCATCACGTGAGACCATCACAGCACTGTAATTTCCAGCAAGGGCTGACTGTTGTAGGTTATGTAAAATGTAGTTTATTTTCAGGTGGTGTAAATACACCTTTTTTTTTTTCCTTTCTAATACTAACCCTGGAGCAGCCAGTGCTTTTTTCTTATTCTAGAAAGGTAATAAGAGGAAGCTTTGATACCCAATTCTAGTTTTTATTTCTTCTATTTTGTTTGGATTGAGTTAAATTGACATGTTTTAGCCACTCAAAATTCTGAAGATACAGTTTAAATTGATCCTCATTGCTGCAGCAGGAGTAGCTCCACTGCACTGGATACAAGCTGATAGAATATGAGCCCCAGTGTGTGCTTGCAGCCCCGAGGGTTAGCCAGATCTGGAGCTGCATCAGGAGAAGTGTGGCCAGCAGGTCAAGGGAGGTGATTCTCCCCCTCTACTCTGCTCTGGTGAAACCCCACCTGGAGTACTGCATCCAGTTCTGGGACCCCTATTACAAGAGGGATGTGGACATGCTGCAGTGTGTCCAGAGAAGGTCTATGAGGATGATCAGAGGGCTGGAGCACCTCTGCTATGAGGACAGACTGAAAGAGTTGGAGCTGTTCAGTTTGGAGAAGAGGAGGCTCCCAGGTGACCTTCTTGTGGCTTTCCACTATCTGAAGGGGGCCTACAAAAAAGCTGGGGAGGGACTTTGTAGGCTATCAAGTAGTGACAGGACTAGGGGGAATGGAGCAAAGTTGAAGGTGGGGAGATTCAGACTGGACGTGAGGAGGAAGTTCTTCACCATGAGAGTGGCGAGAGGCTGGAATGGGTTGCCCAGGGAGGTGGTTGAGGCCCTGTCCCTGGAGGTGTTTAAAGCCAGGCTGGATGAGACTCTGGCCAACCTGGTCTCTGCCTATGGCAGGGGGCTTGGAACTAGGTGATCCTTGTGGTTCCTTCCAACCCTGACTCTGTGATTCTGTGATGACCAGAGATATTCTGATGGTTTCGGGGCTGGTGGGGGGCAGTTTTGGTATTTGTTTGTTGTTGGGTTTTCTTTGTTATTTTGCTGGTTTCTTTTGTTGGTTTCTTTTATTTGTTGGTTGGTTTGGTTTGGTTTGGTTTGGGAGGGCATTGTTTGGTTTGGTTTTTTGATGAATTGTTAGATTTGTGAACACATTTGCCCTCTGCTGGGTGAAACAAAAACTGCTCAACCCTGCTGCCTCTCTGGTGATTGCTCTGTGAAGAGGGGGGCTGATTTGGGCAAAAATTCCCAAAAAACACGCCAGTGGACTCGGATCAGGTATATGCCAGGAAGCAGGTGGACCTTTAGCTCTAAATTGTCACTTTTGGCTGGATTTTGCCTCTAGTTCTTTGGCCTGTTCACAGTCCTAGTCAGAAGGAACTAGGAGGCATAAGAATATAACAAAGCTGGCAGAAGTCCACCCTCCCTTCAGCTCCTGAGTGGAAGACTGGGTGCAGAAGTGTGTTCTTATGTCCATAAGTAAAGTCACAGCCTGTAATTTCATCTCACAAGTCAGAGCTGACTTGCCAATACTGCCTGCACAAGAGCCCCCAGTACCTGTGTACTTTTCCAACCGCATCTTGTCACAATCTTTAGTCTTAAATTGCTTGGGTTTATGCCAGTCAAATCTTAAGTCCTTACTGCACCTGACTTCCTACACAGGAAAGTTAACCTCTAACTAACCCTAACCCTAACCCTAAGCATCATCCTTTCTCCAGAGGTTGGTAGCTGTGCTTTTGCAGTCAGAATGTGCAGAGCAATGTGCAGGAAGCTCTGGAGACCAGGGATGGCAGGCACTGTTCCAGTAAACAGCAATGTATTTGTTGGGGATTCTTCTACATTTTTTTTTTCTTTCAACTGTATAAACATTTCAAAATTAAGTTTTGTTTTGTTTTTTTTTCCTCTCTGGGAAGGAAGTTTTAAAGCACATTGAAGGCAGTGCATATATTGGCAGTTTGCAGTTTAATTGTAGAGCTGCTGATCAGTGTTGGTCAGAAAACAACATTGCTATGTGCTTCTGTGAGAAGGCTTTAGACCCTTTCATGTCACACTCTTCTGAGAGGAAAATGCTCACTGCCATGCATTATTTGCCAAGGAGTGCATCAGCTGCACATCACAGCAACATCTTTTGGTTTCACCTGATTATTTTTTTTTTCATCTGGCTAAAACACATATTAAAGCTGTTTCTTACTTTGGTTGATTTGTTCTGTGTGTGCATGCCTATATATAATACATATACAGTGTGTGTGTTTTTATATGTGTGTATGAAAAGGATATCAAGGCCTATCTTTTACCAGACCCTACAGGCTGTACAGGTCCTCCTTTTCCATATGCACAGAGTGACTTTTTTCACTCCAAGAGCACATTGATCACAGTGCACAGGCTTTCTCATTGGCAAGCCAAAGACCATGAGAAGGTGCAGGAGCAGCTGTCTAGCTCTGCTTCTAGCTCATTGGCAAGCCAAAGACCATGAGAAGGTGCAGGAGCAGCTGTCTAGCTCTGCTTCTAGCTCATTGGCAAGCCAAAGACCATGAGAAGGTGCAGGAGCAGCTGTCTAGCTCTGCTTCTAGCTCATTGGCAAGCCAAAGACCATGAGAAGGTGCAGGAGCAGCTGTCTAGCTCTGCCTCTGGCTCATTGGCAAGCCAAAGACCACAAGAAGGTGCAGGAGCAGCTGTCTAGCCCTGCCTCTGGGTGTGACCTGCTGAAATAAGAAGCAGAGTGCTTTCCAGGCTGCACATGCAGCTCCAAAACTCTGGACAGAGCTCCTGGGTGAGTCCTGCCTTCTGGTACTGAAGGTGTGCGGCTACCTCTGGGAAGAGGACTAAAACCCTGTCCCCTGTCTTTGACATGAAGGAATGGGGCAATGTGCAGCTGGGCTGGTAAGAGGCATCTGGGGCTCCTCTGAAGTGACCTGGATGCTGCTAGACAATTCCTACCACTTCTGTCCCTCCCCAGTGTGGCTTTACTCTCGTGTGCCATCTCCTTCACCTTCACATCAGCAAGTGCCTCATCGCATGAAACCTCCCAGTTTCCACGAGGTGCAGCACTGGGAGCCCTGCAGGAAGGGTTGGGTCAACTGGTCCCTGCCTGCCTGGGTGTGCAGTGAGTGGCATCCCAGCACAGGGGGCCAGAGTCAGCTGAGTAATGTGCTATGTTTTCCTTTTCTCTCTTGGCCAGGTCCTTGAGGCGACCAGGGTGAACCGCAGAAAGAGTGCTCTGGCGCTTCGCTGGGAAGCCGGGATTTATGCCAACCGGGAGGAGGACGAGTAACCGTGCTGCAGAGTGAAGACAGTGACCAGACACACTGAAACCAAAAAAAAAAAAAAAAAAAAAAAAAAAAAAAAAAAAAAAAAAAGAAGAAGGAAAGGAAGAAGAAAACAAAGCAAACAAAACAACATACGCAAAAGAAAACCCCACTATGAAAGCGGCAGTGTTTTAGTCCGATATTTATTAAACACACAACAAACGCAACGATGCACATAGACATAGAAATAATCCAGCTCCTGGCAATCCTAAAGCAAACAACAAAATCCCATCTACAAAATAACCCCCTTCTCCTTCCCTCCATCCCCTTCTTCAAATCGTGCAATGGGGAGGCTGTAGGGGGTGGGAGCTCCTGGGCGCGGGTCTAGAGGGTAGCTGTCCCCATGACCGGAGAGCCTGCAGATTCATGGCAGGAGTGCAGCCAGGGCTCGCTGTCGTGCTTGCTGCTGGCCGAATTGAAAGCCCTGCCTCATCCCGGGGATCACAGATTCCCTCCCCAGCAACTTCCACCAGATCTTTCTGTGGTTCCTTCACTTCCCACAGCCTCTGCACCAAGACAGTTGGCATCACTTCAGTGTACTCCTATCCAGCTACAAAACACAGCGATATTGCCCTCTGTTGCTATTTGTTTGAGGAGACTGAAGGGTTGGGATTGAGATTGGGGTGGTTTGGGGTGGGGGGAGTGAAGAATTGGGCTCTGCTCCCCTTTCTGCTAATACATCTGTTCAAAAAGGAAAAAAAATAATCAGGAAACAGGGAGGCACTAATTGCAAATACACAATGCAGTAGGCTCCATAAAACAGTCCTTGTGTTGCAAACACAAGCCACCACAATTTAGGAGTGGAATAGATGGGGATGAGAGCTAAGCCAAATGGATTACCTTAGCTTTAGGATCCTGTACGCTTTTGCAATATCACCTGAGCTCCAGGTTCTCAGAGCATACTTACATTAAAAAGTTTCTAAATATAAAATCTGTATTTAGTGGATGACAACTATTTTTTGATGGTGGGGAGGGAAAAGAATGGAATATGTAAAATCTCAGACAGATAGTTTGAAATAGAAAAGTAGTGGGAACGGGAATACAAATAAAGGACATATAATTTTTAAATGAGGCAATAATTGAACTAAGCCAGACTCTGGCCTAGAAAGAGGTATGAAATGAAGAAAGATAAATACGTCTTCAGCTATGTTTATACAACATAAAAAGCCTTTGAAGTAGTGTGCTTTGTGGAAGTCTTCACGTTTCCAGGCAACAGAAAAGCTAAAGGGCATAACGAGTTGGAAGGAGTGAGCAAGGAAGAGCAGACAAGGGAAGAAGATATTATTCTTGCCGTTCAGCCAGTGTTTTCAGTGCTACAAGTAAACCATAGGGCCTTTAGTTACTGCTTAGGCTTGGGACGGGCAGTGAAGGATTAGTGTGGATCTGTGAATGTGTGTGTGTGTGTTTGCAGTCGTGTGCATGAGGCTGGCGTACCAGAAAAGGTATGGCAGTGTGCGTGCTGGTTATTTTCTCCAAAGCTGTTTACCAGCTATAGGGGTGAGTGCTACTTCCTTCCTTTTCCTTTTTTTTTTCTTTTTTTTTTTTTCTTCCCTTTTTTTTTTTTTTTTTTCCTGAAAGGGGATATAAAAACAAGGCACTGAGTTAATGCAGTATTTGTGATATTAAAATTTTACCCAACATGGTATTTGCATGAGTCACAATTGCAAAGTATTGACCAGTTTTGTAAGCTGACAATTAGGAAAAGAAATGTGGTATTTATTCTTGTGCTTTGTATTTGTATGTAGTCTAGAGGCTGCGGGTTTACTCTTTCTTTTCACACGAGCAATACAATAGGAATATTTTACAACTGGGAACCATAATTTCTGGACTAGAAACCAACAAGTTTGAGAAGTGACAGGGAAAAAAAAAAACACAAACAAACAACAAAGACACTGAGCTTTTTTTTTCTATATGAAATATTCTGTCTTTTTTTAATAAACAAATTATTATTACCTTGACATCTTCTAAAAGAATAATCAGCCAGGATACTGGTCATCCCTTAAGCCTTTCTGTGTTTTCATGGCATGCTGTGCTGTTTTGTCCTGAAACAGCTTATTTAGAATGAGTACCGATACTGTGAAGAAAATTCTGGTGCTTTTCTTAAACAGAGCTTGCAACCAAATTATTAGCCCCCTACCCCACATTCAGTTCCTCCAGCACGTGATTTCTCTCTATGGATGCTAGGCTGTCATTTGAGGCTTGTTTTCAGGGATCGTAGCAAATAACTGTGTGCACCCGTTAACTCAGTTCTGTCAGTGCTCTCCCCAAATGCTCTTCAACAGAAGAAAACCCGGCTGAACTGAGTGTTCACTGTGATACGGGCAGCCAGCTTATCTCAAAGATGCTCTCTCTCTAAACCCAGGTGCATGGGGAGGCACCACGCTTATGAAGGATTTACATGCCTAATGAAGTGGACCTGCTGTTCAGACATGGCAGTCAGCAGGTGGGTCGCTACCAAAAGCAATGCCACCAATGCAGCACTCCAGTGACACCATATGTCATGCAGCTGCTTCTGTGAGCTTTGCACATCTGTACCAAGAGGAGTCCTGGATATCTCCACCCTTGGGGAGAGATAAGTGGGACGGGGGGAAAAGTGGTATCCTGAGCAAAGGAGACAGCCCCTGTGCTTGCAGGGAGGTGTTCTTGCACCAAACAACGCTCTTCAGAGTTTCCCCTAGTATTTGCTCCCTGAACCTGCAAGCCTGTATTTTCCTCTTGCTGTCACTGGAAGCCAGTGACATTTTTCATCTATCATAAAACATCTCAGTGCTTCGCCACATCCTCCCCTACTGCCACAATTGGCCCTCAGTCTTTGAAGTGAAGATGAATTTGTTCCCCCAGAAAGGAGATGTGGTGGTGGGAGAGGCTAGATGAAGTCCTCCATGCTAAAAGCATTTGCTTCCAGCTCCTGCAGCAAGAGAATTTTCATGCATCAGTCCAGGATAGCCAAACTCCACCCAGCAGAGTTTTTCTCTTCCAGAAATTATGGGCACTCGTTGTCAGCAGCACACCACCGACGCTGTGGCATCACGAGTGCAATGCAGTTTACTTGCCTCCGTTATTTCATTTGCATGTTACCAAGCTTAGGTGTTTATAAAAGTATATGCCAGTAATACATATCTATCTATATATAACTATATCAGATGCAACAAAAGAGCACTATTGTAGAGTTAACTTTGTCTCCACAGAAGAAATGCTCAGATCCTTTCCCGTGGCAAAGACTGGTTTTAATGAAACTGTGTATTGAGAAATAGTTAAGCATTAGCATTTGTGATTATAAGCAGTTTGGGGTTACAGTGCAGGTTTTCTGAACAATTAATTTTAAAAAGCTGCCAGTTTGGGCTTCATCTTGCTCCGTATTGAACATTATCTGAAGGCAAATACAGTAGCATTGACATGTTTGGCAACGAAAAGGCGGCATCCTTGTCATGACTTATCAATCAGTTTCAACAATATCTGGCTTTCTGTATGTTAACTACTTAAATGTTATCCTGCTTCTGTTTTATAGTGACTGTGAGGCCTACAATGCAAGTATATAATTATTTTCTCATTAAAACAGAAACCTGTGTTGTGTTTCTATAAAGCTGCCCGTTTCTTCACATTCTTGCAGGAAGGTGTACCCCAGCAAGCAGCACACAGCTGGGAGAGAGTGGCTTGTGTCCCACCTCCCACAGCAGGTGGTTGGACTTCCCCCAGTTCTTGGCTCTCCTTCTGTCTTTTTGTCTAGAGGCATCAGACATCTCCTTTTTCTCCACTCAGTGGTGTCAGCTGCAGGCACAAGAGCATCCCTGGGTATTTCTTTCCAATTAACATGCTTGTGAAGGCTTTTGGAGACTGATGAATTGTACAGGCTTTCCTACCTTGCTTCCTTAACACCTGCAGGACCCAGGCTGTCCCACACAGCAAAGCACATCGTTTCAGCCATTAATTCCATGCCCAGGCATAGCAAACAGCTATTTGCCTGTTGCTACAACCCCTCACTCCCCACTTCACGGTCAGCTAGACCAGGACAGACCCTTCCATCATCCCTTCTAGGAAGCTGCCATCGTGCTTGCCTGTGAAAGCTGCAAAGTACTGGAATCTCATTGGCTGCATGGCAGCTGCAGACTGGCTGCAGGGACTTGCTTGGAATTGATCAGGTTTGTGCCAGCCTCTCCCCCTCCCTGTGCCAGGAATAGACAGGCATTTAATTATAATCCAGCTCCACAGCCCACAGGAGGAGGTGGAAGACACTTGTGATCTCAGTGGGGGTTGGGTAGGGTCAGGTCAGTCCATACTTTCCATAACATGAGTCCTCTTTTCCCTTGTACACACAACATCAGAAATGCCTACAGAGAGAAGTCAGATGTGGATTTCCTTTCCCAGTTAGTATGTACTTCTGGAAGTCAGAAAACAGGCTAGAAAACAAGCCCAAGAATTTATCCACCAATTCTGGTCTCTGTGTCTACAAAAAAAATAGAGGTGGTTGTCATTTCAACACGAGGGGCTTTCTGCCTTCATTTGCCTTGCCTTGTTCCATGCTAAGAGAGATAATGTATCAGGCTTGCTGGAAGGGGAATTCCTTCTAGACCTCTCCTTTGTGTTTTATGAGAATTAAAAATGGAAATTGGACATTTGCAGGGGAAAATTTAGACATTGCAAAACTAATTGGCGGTGATGCCGGTGGGTGGCAGCAGCCCAGGAATTTTTGCAATGCCTTCTGCTGTTACCAGCTGCTGGTATTTGTTTAATAACACATACTTAAGATATCTAAAGTCCTTGTCACTCCATTGCATAGCCAAAATGGCATTCATCAAGCTTTAGAGCATTTTCACAACGCAGTTAAGGCCATTTAATCCATCACCTCTGAGATGGTCCCATATAAGGTGATCATATTGCTCCTCTAATGGTTGTAGGTGGAAAAACAAATGGAGATGCAAAGATCTCCTTAGCAAAGGTGAATTTGATTAAACTGATTTAAAAGGACAGAGAGCATCTGCTACAGTGTTTTCTGTAGTGAGATTTAAACAAGACCACAAGAGAGTCTATTGTGTGAGGAAGTAAAGTCAGAGCTCCACAAGCTGTAAGAGAACAGGAACAGAGCTAGGCAGGATGAGAACTACAAATATTAGCACTAAAAATGACTTTCAGTTACGTTCTAGTTATTGAATTGCCTAGGGTGGGCAGCTCAATAAACTATCAACAGCGTGTGGGTCCAGGGTCCAGCCCTATAACCCTCACCAGGCTGAAGACAGCATCCCACTGTTTCACAAGGTACAAGACCAAGAGTCAGGGGCTATCCTGCCACATCAGCAACAGGACAGGGGTAAAAAAATACTTAAAAGAACAAGCTAAAAAAATCCAAATAACCAAGTAGGAACAGAAGAACATCAAAATACCATCCAGATCTCAGTGTCTGCTGCTGGCTCTGGCTAAACTGTGGTTAATATTTGCAGCCCAATCCACTGCTTTATCAACAGAGTCTCCAAGAATCATAGAATCAACCAGGTTGGAAGAGACCTCCAAGATCATCCAGTCCAACCTAGCACCCAGACCTATGGTGTCAGCCTGAGAGCTCCTGCTCAGTCCCAGGCATATGTCCTCTCTACAGTGAATGCAGGGCAGTTTGCCATCAGGACCCAAAAACATTTCAGGCCTTGTTCAAATCTACTATGTGGTAGCAGTGGTGAGAAAAATCAATGAAGGGGGAAAAGAAGTGTGAAAAGCTACTTGATCACATTCTCTGTTACCGTAAACTACATGGGGAGGATTGCATGGGGGGGATTTGCATGGCAGTGGTGACATCTGGAGAGTGGCTTGCACCGACCTTCATTTCCAAGGATGTCCCTTGGAAGCAGGCAATATGCAGACAGATGTGCTGACTGACCTAAAAGTCTCAGGGCCCTTTATTACTAAAGCAGCAAACCCTCTTGAGATCAGCAAGGATCAAGAAAAGAGCCATTGCACATCTCAAGAGCTTTTCAGAGTGGACAGTTGGGCTGGAGGTCCCAGAAAATATTGGTGTGTCCTTGGTATGCATGTTCTTATACGGGCTTCTGGAGTGCCCTAAGACCTCCCAGCTAGCCCCTGATGGGAGACACTGCAAACTCTGTATTGCCTTAGCATGGTGCAGCACTGTGGCTGGGCATAGACAGCACTTTGCAAGGGGCCGTACTGCACTGAATTTTGCTCTGGGGACCACTGCTAACTGGGAAGGAGCATGCAGAGCAGGGAGAAAGAGCAGGAGGCTGGAAACAGCCTTACGAAGACAGAAGGGTTTCACACTGAACTGCAGCAGCCAGATGAGGGCGATGCACTCCCCAAGTGGTAACAAGAGGCTGTGCCTCAGAGAGATGCAGAATGCTTTTGTACAAGTGCCCCAAACTAGCACCTCTTCCTGTTACAGCATCTGGGAAGGTTAAACTCTCCTGGACTTGCTTAGAGTCCTCAGACTGCAAACAAAAGACAAGAAGCCAGGAAAATGTTCACAAAAACACGTGGATGATGGCATGACACTGGTGAAGCAGCTCTTCACAGCACTAAGGCAAGGCTTCAAAAGTGTTGCAGACAAATAACTAGTCATTAGAAAGGAGGGAAGAGCTCAGATCTCTGCCAACCATCACCTCCATGGGGAAAGGTGGAGTTTCCTGATACACAATGGGAATTTACTTGCCAGGTAGCTTCGTCACTCCTGCATTGCATGGAGGCAGAAAGTATTCAGCCCTAGTTAATTGGAATGAAACAAGGAAGATGTTAAAGTAGGGCACTTGCTTACCCTGTGATAAGGCTTGTTTGCTTTTCTCACACTCCTGTGTGGTTTAGGGTACAGCAGTGGCCCGAGATGGATCCAGACTTTTACCGTATTACCCTTTCCTACTCTCTGCCATTCCCTTGCCTTCTGCTATTCCCTTCTGATTTCCTGGCAGCAAAACTAGATGGCTCCCGTGAGCATCAGTATCTCACTTTGTGAGCCTCATAGAATCGAGAAAACACTTGATCAGACTCAGTTCCCCAACCACAGGTATTGAACTGAATTTGCACTTCTTTACTAAAGCACCTCACGAGATTAAACCTTAAGTGAACAAGATCAAAAAGTACCAAAGCACTTAAACACATAAATACCTCTAAAAACTTTGGTCATCAAGGGCTAGACAGCACTACAAACTGTTGGCAGCTCACAGACTGAGCTTGTATCAATGCAGTATAAAATGATGCAGGTAGCTTAGTTGGGTCGATGTGAAGGGGCATTGTTGGAAAGGCAAATGAAGCAAAAAGCTTCTCTTGATTGCAATACTCATGCCAAAAAGGGGCATGATGACAGGTTATGGTTTGGGTTTGTTTTTTTTTTGTTTTAATGCTGTGTTTGAGGAAAACAGCTGAGCCAAGCTCCAGACATGGAGTGCTTGCAGAGAAGGGAGACTGAGATTGTATGAGGTAGAGAGGGTTGTTCTTAAAGAGAAAGCTTAATTGCAAATTGTGGTACTTGATGTGTAAAGAAACTGAACATTTCTGGTAGGAACAGAGGGAGAGTGGCATAAGTAAGGCAGGTCAGAGTGGAGTGGTATGAGCAGTGGAAAACGGAAAGATAAATAGAGGAAAATCTGACTGGTGGGAATTTTTCTTTCAGGGAGCCATTTCTGAAGTCATCTGAGAGCACTCTCAGACAATATCTGAGCAGGAATGAAAGCTATACAGAAAAAGCCTGTTTATGTAGACTCCCTGGAAACCAGACCAAAAACCTCTTCCAGTTACAGCATGGGTCTCACTTGCTGCCAGTTCTGAACTATGGAGGTGCAGGACAAGATTCAGCACAGCAATCCTTGGCCACTGTTGACTGAGTAAGTCTTCAGCAGAAGGGAGTCAGGAAATAGCTGAGTGATACCATTGCTCATGAGCTCCATAATTTGTTGGCAGATAGATTTGATTTTTTTTCCCCCCCTCAGTTTATAAACTAAAAGATAAATCAATGTAGCCTGCCTGAGCTTCGCAGGATGTTTCCAAGGAATTTATCAGAAAAATGCCCCAGAACTAAATGATCAAAACAGTTTTTCACTGTCCCAAAAGTTTAGTTTTCAAATCTCACTTCATCTCTTGTTTTCTTCCTGTATGAAAATATAAAATTGTTGTGGGTTTAAATGTTGGGGAGGTTGCTCTCTCAGTTTACTCTGCAGGCATCTGCTCTCTTTGCCTTAGGCTGCCCTAGCTATGTGTCTTTTTGAAGGATGCTCAAAGGCTCATGGCTAGATATGACTTGTCAGCTGATAACAGCTCACACTGGTATCTTGGTCACATGCCATACAAAATCCCTAAAGGTGTTAACTAGGCGAGCTACTGACCCTTAGAAAGTGATAATATAGACATGCATGGTGTGTAGCAATGACAGGCATGAGCCCAAATCACCTGCAGGTGGTCCAACCCCTGCAGCAGCAGAGCAATCTCACGTGTAGCAGAGCAAGAAAAGCAACGTGTTCTGGAGGGAAGAACATACTCTTGACATGGCACTCAGCAAACTGAGTGTCTCAGGTCCTGCCACAACTGGGAAGCTCATCAGATGTTAGCAGTCCTTCAGGAGGTGAACTGTAACTGTCAGTCCTCCTTTCAGGAGCATCACTGACATTCAGCTGGTGACCAAGGTGCACTGTGCAAATCCATGCTAGAGGTAAAGTGGTTGGGAGATGTGTCCCTGCTGCTTGTGTGCAGCTAGCAGGAAACCATTAGAAGGAACTCAACAGGAAATGCAAAGGTAGTTAAAATTCTTCTGAGTAGCATGTAGAGAGAGATCTGTATTTTCCTTGTCTACACTATCAGGAATGGTGTGGTCAGCAGGAGCAGGGAGGTCATTCTGCTCCTGTACTCTGCACTGGTTAGACCACACCTTGAGTACTGTGTTCAGTTCTGGGCCCCCCCCCAGTTTAGAAGGGACATTGAGATGCTTGAGTATGTCCAGAGAAGGGTGACGAGGCTGGTGAGAGGCCTTGAGCACAAGCCCTATGAGGAGAGGCTGAGGGAGCTGGGATTGGTTAGCCTGGAGAAGAGGAGGCTCAGGGGTGACCTTATTGCTGTCTACAACTACCTGAGGGGTGGTTGTGGCCAGGAGGAGGTTTGCTCTCTTCTCTCAGGTGTCCAGCACCAGAACGAGAGGACACAGCCTCAGGCTGCACCAGGGGAGATTTAGGCTGGAGGTGAGGAGAAAGTTCTTCACTGAGAGAGTCATTGGACACTGGAATGGGCTGCCCGGGGAGGTGGTGGAGTCGCCGTCCCTGGGGCAGTTCAAGGCAAGATTGGACGTGGCACTTGGTGCCATGGTCTAGCCTTGAGCTCTGTGGTAAAGGGTTGGACTTGATGATCTGTGAGGTCTCTTCCAACCCTGATGATACTGTGATACTGTGTGATACTGTGATCTCCAGAAACCAGAATTTTCTCATGTGATGCAGAGTTGCGGGCCCAGGAAACTCCAGGTACATCTTCATTGTGTGCTGAGTGGAGGTGAAACCTCTGTGTGAGATTGCAGAACCTCAGCAGCTCTTGCTGCTTTCCAAGGAGGGCTTCTCCACAACTGAGGTTGCAGTTTTCCTGCCCAGGCAAACCTCTCCTCTCTCATCTTAAGGTTACTGATGCTGTTTTCCACTAGTGCCTTGCAGCAAAGCAGGTATGGACATGGTCCCCCATAGCATCTCAGACACCCTCATGGAGGATTCTGGCACCTTTCCCTCCTGTCTCAGGGACCTCTCCACCCCACCAGCTCTAAACAAGTGCCCCCACCCTCAGGTTGCAAGCTGGGTAATTATCCAGGCGTGGCAGTGGCACATGCTAAATAATAAGGTTGTCCCTGTAATCTGCTGTGCCTCATGAGGCCAAGTTGCCTGGAAGCCCTCAGCTGGCACTAGGGATAGTTTGCAGTAAGAAAACCAGTAATAAGCACTGCCATGAAACCTTGTGCCCCCAAATCACCTTGGCCTGGGTTCAATAGCCACCACCAGCTGCACTGAGGGGCTTGTGAGTGTTCCATGGAGGACCCAGCTGGCTCTGAGCAGATGGTGCTCTGTAATCAAGGAAAAGGTTTGAGACCTTGTTTTCCAGTTTCATTTGTTTGGTTTGTTGGGTGTGGGGGTTTTGTTGTTGTTGTTTGTTTGTTTGTTTTATCTCTGACTTGCAGAGATTCAGTAAATGCATCCCACTAGAACAGCTGCCACATGGAAAAAGAGGGTGGCAAGGCTCATAAATGTCACCAGTGTGCCACAACATCTGCAGCTTTTGGATTTTGTATGCACTTTCTTAAGTATTTTTAAACAAACTGTGTGAATATGTTTGAAAGGATGCACATAAAAAAGCCTTGAAAGTATAAACAACCAAGTGGCTAAAACCATAGTTGATCTTTCTTGTCAATTTCTGTTCTCAGCTCATAGTCCAGCAGAGTAAACAAGAGGGGCAGTGAGGGGTTACCATCTGCCTGCTCTGAATGTCTGGGATGGATATCACTGTATCACTCAGCATTTACTGCAAGTGATGGCTTTAGCATTCACTCTACATGTAACATTAGCCACAAAAAGGACTGACCTGACATCTGCCAGGTAAAAATATCTGGTTTACCAGGCAAGGGTGTTTTCACAAGAGCTAAGAATCAAAGAAATACTTTATCTTTCCATCCTCTCTTCAAAAAAGCATTATGCTTTCATGAAGCACAAGGCAGAACTCATAGCTTTAAGTATTTGCGAAGCTTTTTGACTGCTTCCACCTCCGACCCTGGAAAATGGGGTGGAGTTGTCCCATTTCTCTCCGTTGTCCTAATGTCTCTGCTAAATGCTTTTCTCAACCTCCATGGAGCGGCAGAGTCATGGAGAGATTCCCTCTAATCGGACCTGGATAGGGCTGAGTCACCTAGAAAAGGTCCTACCAGCCCAGAAAAAACTGCATCCCTCTTTCCCTTGTTTTTTTCCTTCTTTCCCCTGCTCTCTCCACATGGTAGGGTGGGTTACTATTTCTTCTTATTATTTTGTCACATTAGCCTTTCCAATATGTTATGTGTGTAGTCTTCCTCTGATTCACACCCAGTTCTTTTCCAATCTTATACATTCCAAGTCAAATTTATTCACATACCCCTTCTACAGAGCTTTGATTCACCCTTAGTGCCTATTCTCAGACTTACTGTTATTTAAATGTGTTTGCAGGCTTTTTGTTTCCCATTCACCATTACTTCAAAAGTTCCTAAACGAACCCCCCCCAAAAAAAAAAAAAAGATGCAAATGTGAAGTAGATCATCAAAATTGTCTCTAAATACATTTGGGGAGCACTTGAGAAAAGGAGGGCAGGTTTTGGTTTCCAGCCAAGTTCACTGAGTAACAATCCTGCTTTTTTGCTATGGGTACTTCATTTCTCCAGACTGCCCACTTTTGCCTTAGTCAACACAGGCTGCATTATATAATGGCCTGGTTTGGAAGGGCCCTCTGAAGGTCATCTAGTCCAACCCCCTCTGCAGAAGGAGTTCTGCAGTTCTACAATAGCTGGTTTCATTCCATTTCTCAAGTCCACTGCTGCCTGCACACGCTTGAACTTTGCAGAGCTTCTATACCAAATCCATATATGCTGGCAACAACAACATTAAAAATACATTAATGTTAATGAAAAGCAGGATCTGTGCACCAGAAAAATAAAAGCCAAACAAAGTAAGTTAGGACCAGGATTATTTGGAGCTTATCTAAGAACTACAGCAGGATTTGTTCTGCGGTCCAGCTGATCAGGCAGGGCAGATGCTATGAACCACATGGAGAGGATTAATGTTGAGGCATACAGTTAGCTGTCAGCACTACTAATTGCCTAGATTCCTCAAAAAGAAAAAAAGCAGCAGCCAACTTAACAAAAATTATGTGCCAAGGATGCTGTGCTCTGCCTTTCTAGCAGAAGGAAGAACCCCAGAGGAGACTCCTACCAGACAAGAAGGATATTCTGAAATCAGAAATATAGACAAAAGCATGGCATCTGGGGGCAAAAGCAAGACACCCCACGTTTCTGGTGTTGTCAGGTCAGCCAGCTTCTAACCCAGAGGAAACTGGACAGTGTTGCACTTCAGAGCTCCTCACTGCTTTCCCTTGTGGTTCTTGAAGAAGTGGGGAGCACCAGATTCTTCTAAGGCAAGCTGGTGGACCTCCCCTGCCTCAGTAATGGAGTCACCATTCCTCACCATGCTTTGTGTTGGTATTCCTCATGAAGTCTGCCCACGAAGCAAATCCATTCTCCACCTTTTCTGCACATAGCCCTGGGCTTTGATCATATTTGGCAATGGATGAGGCCTCAAGTCATGGGGGCACAAGGAGTTGTGTACTAGCGATGCCTGAGGCCTGGGCTTCCTCTTCCTCTCATGAGGAGCCAAGAAAAGCAGATGTCTCCATACGTGATCTTGACATGTGGTGGTGCTGTGCCTCCTGAATGCCAGACTTCTGGCCTAGGGATCTTAGCGTCTGAGACACCTCAAGGTATATCTGTCAGATTATGGTCATGCTACAGACACCAATACCACCACTATGCCTTTCCAAACAGCCTGGATGTCATTTTCTAGAATCACCAAAACAAGGCTGCTGGGCACCACCTCTTATGTCCAGGCATCAGCATCTATCATCAGTGGTTCTGAATCCTCAAGACAACTTCTCTGGAACATCCTGTGGCAACATCCCTGTGGCAATGCAGCAGCTGCCAGGAGTTGCTCCTCATGTCCAGTACACCTGGTTTTCCATGCAGTCTTGGCTCCTTTTCCATCTCTCTGAGTTCCGTGAGCAGAACCATGTGCCTTGTGAATATATAATTAAACACCAGTTGGTAAGGAAGCCAACTTTTCAAACCACAGAAAGAGCACAACCTGGCATTACAGTTTATGGTCATTTTTAACAAAGACATATTTTCCAGAAGAAAATAGGCCATCACCAAAATAGCTGCTCCTCCTCAGTGTTTTCAACCAACTGCCCCTCTCTTCAGTGCTGTAACATGTCTGCAGCTCCACCCAGGCTCAGACCTGGGCACTTCCTAATCCCCATCCATGTTTACCTGCCTAGCTACTGCCACAGGGTTACAGCCTGTCTGGATGATTGGCATGCACCAAATAGGAGGAATTATGGAGCCAGTCTACTACTATGGAGTTGAAATGCCTTGCTAGCCAGAGACTGTAGATCACAGATCACATCATCAGGCTTAGGTGAGACAGATGGAGTAAGCTTGTGCACACATGTTGGATTGCAGTCCTCGATGTCAAAAGGACCTTTTTAAACAAGAAATGCTGAAGGCCAGGCTCCATCATCATAGAACCACAGAACTGCATGGTTTGAAAAGACCTTAAGATCATCAAGTCCAGCCATAACATAACATTTGTTAGACAAATGCTGACATCTGCCAAGCCTGGCTGTCCCTGCCTACTGAAATTCCTAGAGCAACCCTGTTCAGAAAGAAAAAGTGATAAAACTGTCATCAATGTTTTAAAAGAATCAAAAAGCTATTGCTGCTGTCCTGGAGGGCCTGTAGGTCTGAATCTTAGAATCATAGAATCAACCAGATTGGAAGAGACCTCCAAGATCATCCAGTCCAACTTATTTATGCCTTGCCTTGCCTGGATATGTTTTTCTGCCCAAGCCAGAGGTAAGCACATTAAATGGATAAACAAGCACAAAAGGGGCACGACTGGCCTGGTGCCACAAAGTCTAGCCTGCCTAGGGTCCAGGTTGTATAATGTGGTTGTAAACAGGTTGTGTAAGCCCCAACACGCCCAGCTCGTGCCTGCCTAGTGCTAGGCCCATGTGATCCCCATATCTGCGAGGTCCAGGCCTGTGGGTTTTGCCTATTATGGTACTGTTTGACTGCCAAAACCTGACTGGTCATTCTAGTGGCCAAGGGGCCATTAATCTTGGCCCACATTTAATAAATGGGGGTACACAGGTAAACAACATACTCAGGACTCCCCTGATCACTCAGGCTCACTATTAGACTTAGACTCAGCAGCATTGTTATTATGGAGACAGAATCTCCCATAGTCTCCCAGCCAGCTGTGCACACTTGCATGCCACTGCAGTGAGTTATCAGGACCAGATCCTCTGTTGCCTGTCTTTACCTCCAGAGCTGAGACTCCCGAGCAGCTGTGCACCCCATTGTATGCTCGCTGCCTTATCATTGCCTGGTAAGCGCCATTGCCACTGAGTTAACCAGGAGCAGACTCCGCTTGTCTGCACATGCTATTGGCCTGCTAGCCAGCGTTGGACTGTGCTCAGACTGCACAGCATTGTATTTCCTCTGCACCTGAAGGTCCTGCCTACAGTTCCTGGACAGAGCATCCAGAAGAAGCCAGGAGACAAAGGCAGAGATTGCATCCTTCACCTGGAGGACAAGGTCAGAGATTCTTCCTTTCCCCTGAAGCTGGGAAGATTCCAGCCTCAAAGGCCATGGGCCAAGACTCCCCTGAAGTTTGGACCCTAGTAATAGGTTGTGATGTAGCCTGGAGGGTGACTGATAATTAATAAGAATTCTAAGTAAATGCTTTAATGCCTTTGTAATTTCTGTTGCCTCCTGCCATAGAGCAGAAAGAGATTTCAGCCCACCTGCTCGGCAAATAGTATATATAGACCCCAAGCGGCATTAAGCCACAAGGAAACTCCTCTCTCTGTTTATAGTTTGAACTGTTTGCTAGTTATTAATAAGTTCTGGTTGGATATTAATCCTAGAATGTTTTCATGACTGTGTAGATCCTTTTAATATTAAAATACAGTGGTTGGGGGTGGCGAGAGTTCAGAAAATTGAAGTTAATAAATAAATATTTTTATAGAATATTATCTCACACCAATTAATTTCTCCCCTCTGCCACAATCAGCATAGGCGGCAGAATACCCCTCCGCGACAACTGCATAGCAATGTGTAACTTCACCACGGGCAGACATTAAACACCTTTATTTGGCCAGACCAACAGATTGGAATGGGCTGCCCAGGGAGGTGGTGGAGGCACCGTCCCTGGGGGTCTTCAAGAAAAGACTGGATGAGGCACTTAGTGCCATGGTCTACTTGATTGGATAGGGCAGGGTGCTAGGTTGGCCTGGATGATCTTGGAGGTCTCTTCCAACCTGGTTGATTCTATGATTCTATGTCCAAAAGCTGGCGAACCATGGTGCTGACCTGCCTCCATTGGGGCCCCCAGACAAGATGAGTCTGGAGAGCGATGTCCTAAAACAATCTGCTCCTTCTACAGCAGGCTGAACAAGGTATTTTTGCTTTTGGACTAGTCTCAGTGATTCTGTAGGTGCATTATTCTTAAATGTCAAGGGCAACTCCCTTAAGATTCTTCAGGCTACACCATGTTTATGCTGAACAAATGTATTTTAAAGTGAATGCAAATAATCTCAGGTGGCCAGCGCCAGAACGAGAGGACACAGCCTCAGGCTGCACCAGGGGAGATTTGGGCTCGAGGTGAGGAGAAAGTTCTTCACTGAGAGAGTCATTGGACACTGGAATGGGCTGCCTGGGGAGGTGGTGGAGTCGCCGTCCCTGGAGCTGTTCAAGGCAGGATTGGACGTGGCACTTGGTGCCATGGTCTAGCCTTAAGCTCTGTGGTAAAGGGTTGGACTTGATGATCTGTGAGGTCTCTTCCAACCCTGATGATACTGTGATACTATGATAATAATATGGAAACTGGACCTCATGAGGAAGATGATGCTAGAGAACAGTAATTTTGAGGTCTTTGCACATCAAATGCATATGGTATTAAAGAAAAATATTTTCATAGAATCAGTTGGGGTTGGAAGGGACCACAAGGATCATCCAGTTCCAACCCCCTTGCCATGGGCAGGGACACCCTACCCTAGATCAGGCTGGCCAGAGCCTCATGCAGTCTGGTCTTAAAGACCTCCAGGGATGGGGCCTCAACCACCTCCCTGGGCAACCTATTGCAGGCTCTCACCACTCTCATGGTGAAGAACTTCCTCCTCACATCCAATCTGAATTTACCCACCTCCGGCTTTGTCCCATTCCATTTTGCATGGGAAATATTCTAGAATCTGGGTTAAGCCTCTTACTTTAGCACTCACTGTTTTATAATTGCTGACACGAAAATACATATTTCACAAGAACTGGTTCCCAAAAAAAGCATGTTTAATGTGAATGAACACTCAGAACGTGGAAATATGTATGTAATCCATGAGATCATTAATGGCATTTACCACAGTCCATTAGACCCGAATAGCATTAAACATAACAAGGTATCACCCAAATGTAAAGAGTGCCAGATGAACAAACCAGGCAGCCTGCACATGCAGCAGAGCATGGAGGAAAACCAGCCTGTGTTTAAGAGTAGAGCAGATCTGCACAATCTCAAGCACAGCGTCTCCACTCTCCCAGATAACTAATGTCTCAAATTGAAGCTTGAGTTGGGAGAAGTAATTTGTCTTTCCCTCTAATGTCTGGTAGAAGACATTCCCTGGGTGAAGCAATATTCAGCAATTCCTCTGGTTGAGTTTGTGGCTTAAACTGTTCACAGGCTGATTCCTTGGGGTTTTCAGTTACCTGCCCCCCCCACTTTGGAAATCACCCAGACTAGACTCACTGGCTTTGGAAATTGAGTGAAGCTTTCTATTTACAGCTAGCACAATATACAAGCAGTTATTTACAGTATATACAGTTATAGACAGAAATAGACAAGATAAAAGGTAATACAGAAACACAGCAGCCCTCCCAGAAACCTGAGTTCCCAGGAGGGGTTCCCAACCAACCTTCCGCCTTCCCCCCACCTCCCTCTACCTTACCCTAGATCTTGCCTTATGTTCAAGGTAAGTTTGGAGGGTCGGCCAGGGGGGTTTAGGAAGCAGGTGGATTAGTCACACAGACAGTAGGTTAGGTTAGAGAGAAGTGCAGCCCACAAAGCCCAGAAAGTGACTGCCTTATCTGTGTTTGTGTTCTTGTTCTTATACATCTCAGCAAGCCTATGAGTGAAGTAGACATCACCATTGCTTCCCTTTCACAGCCTGTACTCTAATTCTTCTCACCACAAAAATCCTAGCTAGGCTCAAACTAGCACATCAGTAAAACTGAATCTGGAATAATTCCAGGGTTTGGAGAAAAACATTTGTCCCACTTATGAATAAGGATTTTAAAAAGCAGGAGACATTTTTTTTGCAGAAGATCTGGACAAAAAAAAAAAAAAAAAAGGACCACATCTTTTACATCTGCCTCAGAATCTTTTGGCCTGACAAAAGGAAAAAAAATTCTCTGGTGAAACTGGAATTGTCAGCAACAAATCATTCCAGCAGACAATTCCTCACTCCTTTTCCTGTTAGTTCTGGGGACTTTTTTCTTCTTCTTCTTTTTATTTTTTAATTTCAGGTTTTGTTTTTTTTTTTTTTTTTCTTTTCCTTGCATCAAAATATAACCCAAAAGTTATTGCACAACTGAACTAAGAATGAAATAAAAAATAAAACTCTTGATCCATGAGTGCACAGGCATTAAGCAAATGTCACCTGAAGCAACAGAGGGTGTAACAGATGGAGGTTTTTAGCATTGTTCTTGTAAATTAATCATTAATTTATTTAAGGTATCATCATAAGTCTTCCTAGAATGGATTGTTATTCTTTGTGCTATGATTCATTAAACCAGTGCAGAATGAGATCATCATCATTTCACTTAGCATTTTTGAGGCTGGCAAAGATCCTCCAAGTATTTCCTGCAGCTGGGTCCACAAGCATCTTCCTTGCAGCTGGCAGGCTGCCTGCATCTTATTCTGCTCTAAGAGCTTCTTGTGCCTCTGGCCAGCCTCTTTCATCATGCCCGCGGGACCCTGAGTTGTTTGTTGTGGGTCATTTTGCTTCACCCACTTGGACAGCAGCAGAAGCTTCCAGCTGCAAAGCTGCATGTGGCATCAGCACATGCAAAGTGGCATGGCCACTGCTTTGAAGACCTAGCACTGGAGAATGCTTCCCCTGGAGGTGGACTCTCGCCCACCTCAGCCTCCAGCTCAGCTGCGTGATTACTGGAGCACAGCAGTCACCAATGACTTTGGACAAATTGGGATTTCTCTCCCCCTCCTGCCAACTCTCACATTGTAGAGCCAAAGGATACAGCAGGCAGGGTGGCAGGTTAACAAAATTAGGCGGGGTTCCCCTTTCAATTTCTTGTTGGTATTATTTCCTGTCTGAGGTTTTGAAACAACAATAAGGCACACAAGGCAGTAGCTGGGCAGTCAGGAGCAGGTAAGAGCAGAAGAGCCAAGAAGAAGAGGCATATTTGTGCAGAAGAAAGGAAAAAGAGCTGTCAGTAAGGGCAATTCAAAGATGACCTGCCAAAGGCACACATCCATCTCCTGCCCCCACAGAGAGTCTGAGGGTCCTCTAACACGTGAAGGATGTCAAAATAAAAACAAAACAAAACAACGAACCGAGACAAACAAAGAACAAATCACCACCCCTAGCTGCAGCAATTACTTGGTCAAGGCAATTTCACTTCCTAAGCTGGGAGAGAAAATTCCCCTGGGTCATCTGACCTGTGTTGAAACTACACCAGGAAGAAGAGCAGCAGCTGCAGCAGGGAGTGCAAGGGCGTTCTCCAGCTGTACAAAAGCCTCTGCTGTGTGAGCTGAGGATCAGAGCAGAGAAGGGATGCATGCTGATACTTAGAGAGGTGAGGTATAAATACCCTCCCAGCCAGATCATCTCTTGCACAACTCCGACTCTGTGCAACCTAGCAGACCTTTTGTATTTTTTTTGCCTTCACTGCTCCTCTCAAAGCATGCCTCCAGAGCAGGGCTTCTGAAGAGCTGTTTTCCTCCTGTGCATCTCCCTGTAACCAGGTCTGCCCAAGAAGAGGTGGTCACCAGAAGAATGGTGGGGGTGGCAGTGATAAGGACATGGATTGAACCAGTGGTTGCAGGTTCTCAAGTGGCCAGTGCCTTCTATGACACTGCACTGCTGCTGGTGGTGAAGAACTACTACAACCAGACCAACACCACTGCTCCTTCCCATGCACTGGAAGATGCTCAGCAGAAGGCTGTCTCTAATTTTTATATCATCTACAACCTAGTCCTGGGCCTGAGCCCACTGGTGTCAGCCTACAGTTTGTCCAAGCTGGGGGACAGGATACATCGGAAGATCCCCATCTGCTTCCCTCTTCTCGGCTACTTGGGCTCCAAATCTCTCCTCCTCCTCCTGATCCTGCTGGACTGGCCAATTGAGGTGATGTATGGGGCTGCTGCCTTCAATGGGCTGACAGGAGGTTTCACCACGCTCTGGGCAGGTGTCATGGCTCTGGGATCCCTGGGGTCCTCAGAGAGGAGGAGGTCTCTGCGGCTCATCATTATTGAGCTGGTGTATGGCCTTGCTGGCTTTCTGGGCAGTATGGCATCTGGCTACCTTTTTGTTGGCTTCAGTGACCACCATCGAGAGGGCACTGTGCTGGTGAGCTGCAGCATGGCTTGCTATGCTTTCTGCCTCCTCTACAGTATTTTCATTCTCACAGTCCCCAAACCAGCAGCTTCCTGCCCAGCCAGAGCCAAGACTGCAGAGGAGGTGGGCAGTCAGCTACCAGACTGCGCAGAAGCAGCAGCAAGTTCCCAACCTTCACAGAGCAGCAAGTCCATCCCAGTCTCCCCATCAAAACTCATCATCATCATGCTGTTTGTGGCAGCGATCCTCTATGACCTTGCTGTGGTCGGTGCAATGAACGTGCTCCCACTCTTCTTGCTCAGGGAGCCATTGAACTGGAATGCCGTGGAGATCGGCTATGCCAATGCCGCTGGGTATGTGATCTTCATCACCAGCTTCCTAGGGGTATTTGTGTTCTCCAAACACCTGAGGGACATTAGCATGGTCATGATTGGAGTGGCATCCTTCAGTGCTGGCATTCTCATCATGGCCTTCGTGCGGTGGACATTTCTGTTCTACATCGGTGAGTTGAGTGACTGCTCTACATGAGCTGGTGTGCCCCAAGAAGGGGGGGTGGAGTGGGGGATGTGTTTTGGCGTTAAGAGAAGGGCTTTTGCTCTGCTTCATTGTGAGTTTCAGATCAGGCAGCCTGGCAGACTATCCCATGAGCAACTCCTGAGGACTTCATTATCATTTTCCTCTCCACACACCTCCCTTTTTTTAGCCCCGTGCTCTACAGCATCCAGAGCAGGAACAGACTGTTGCCAAGACTTAGCTTAAGGCTGGTTGACTTGTAATTCCTCACTCAATCGTAGCCCAGATGTGAGTGGGGGGATCAGAACTTTCACAGTGGGGGAGTAAGGATTGTTGCTGGCCACTTGTGTGAGTCAGACTACACCACTGCATTAACAGGAAGCACTTGCTTCTTGTAAGGTAATGCTCAACACAACAGAAACAAACTGGCAAAGCTTGCCTGCTAAGCAAACATCTTAAGATATGATCTATTTTTATTACATTAAGGCATTTATGACCTACAGGAATCTTAAGAGTGAACTATTGGAGCTGCTTTAGCTAGTAAAATACCATGATACTGCACTGTACGTATCTTGCACTGCATCTAAAAGACCAAGGGGCAGTAAGTGGGGCAGCATCCCACCACACAGGCAAGGCACATTTGTTGTTGCCTTCAAAGGAACACAGAAAACAAACCCCATGAACTGCAACCATTGTGGCAGTGAGATCGATGATTTATACCTGACAAACACAGCATCGTGTGAGGAACAGCTCCGAGGTTCTGCTCCTTACAGTGAGAAAAAAAAAAAAAAGATCTAAGAAAAAGGACTTGAAGAGATTTTTCTGTCTGCCCCTGCAGGGAATGAGAATTTGAAAATCAAATAGAGTTACTCTAAAGGGAAAGAGTGCAGGGTATTCTATTTGTGCACTTAGCCAAGTGCTGTGTGAAATTTTTTAGGAGGTTTTGCTCATTCAGGCAACCAGGCAAGGCAGCAAAAGATTAAAAATTTACAAGTGCTTGTTAATATTAAGTACATTACAAACACATGCTGCTCCACGGCGTGCAGGGTGCTTACTCCCTGCATTGCAGAAACACCTCAGAATGCTAGACATGGCCCAGGTCTTCACAGAGGTCAGTTCTGCTGGCAGGAGTTTCACTCCAGCTCCCTAAAAGCTTCCACACTAGAGAAAGCCTAAAATACTTCAAGCTGGAAACACTGAGACAGGAAACAGCTTCAGTGTTATGAAAGGTATTGTTCCTGTCAAGGTCATGAAGCATCAGGTGTCCTCCCTGCTGCTTAGATTCAAATGAAGTCTACATGAAAAATAAAGAGGTGATTGGTGGCATCCAAAATGGCTTCACCAAGGACAAATACTGCCTGACAAACTTCTGTGGGCTTCTATGAGAGGGTAAGTGATGTCTATCTGGACTTGTGCAAAGTGCTTGACACTCCACCCTGTGACATTATGGTCTCTAAATTGGAAAGACATGGATGTGATGGGTGGAGCACTCAGTGGAAAAGGCATTATTATGATGATTGCACTCAAAGTGTGATTGTCAATGGCTCAATATCCAAGTGGATACCAGTGACGAGTGGTGCTCTGCAGCAAGACAAATGGTTCAGTGCCAACCTTGTGAAGTTCAGCAAAGCTACATGCAAGGGCTGCACCTAGCTTGGGGCAATCCCAAACACAAATACAGGCTGAGTGGAAAAAGATTAAAGAGCAAACCTGAGGAGAAGGAATTGGGTTGATAAGAAGCTAAACATGAGCCAGTGATATGCACTGCAGCCCAGAAAGCCAACCATCTAGGGGGCTGCATCAAAAGCAGCATAGCCAGGAAGTTGAGAGAAGTGGTACTCCCCCTCTACCCCACCCTTAGAAGCTTACACCTGGATTACTGCATCCAGTTCTGGAGATCCCAACACAAGAAGGCCACAAAACTGTCAGAGCAGAGGGGGGGCTATGAAGATGATCAGAGGGTTGGAGCATGTCTCTTATGAAGACAGGGTAAGACAATTAGAGTTATTCAGTGCAGTGAAGAGAAGGCTCTGAGGAGACTTTGTTTCAGCCTGCTACAGGACAGCTGGAGAGACACGTTTTACAAAGACATGTAGTGGCAGGACAAAGCAGAGAGTTCAACCTGGAAGAAGCTAGATTTAGATTAGGCATCAGGAGAAAATTCTTCACTGTAAGGTTAATAAGGCACTGAAATAGGTTATCCAGAGAAGCTGTAGAGGTTCCAATGCTGGAGATGTTTAAAGCCAGGCTGGATGGGGCTTTGAGCCACCTAGTCTAGTTGATAGCATCCCTGTCCAGGGCAGAGGAGTTGGAACTAGATGATATTTAAGGTTCTTTCTAAACCAAATCATTCTACAATTCTATGAAATCAGGCTCACTATCTCAAAGGATATTGCTATATTACATCTCTGTTGGGATTTCTGTCTAAGATCAAGAGATTGTGGCTGGTGGCTGGTCTAGGCAAACTACCTCTGCCAATGGGAGCAATAAGTAGCTTACCCACCACCACTTTGATGAAGATCTGCGCTCCTTCCAAAGATTTGTACTTCTTTCTGGTACTTGAGAGACAAGAAAAGGTGAAGCAAAGGCCCTGCTCAAGCCAGAGGCACACAGTCACCACTGAGAGACAAGGCAAAGGTGCTGATGATAACTACATCTTCCTTGCATTGCAGCACGAGCAGTGATGCTCTTTGCCCTCATCCCCTTACCAACAATCAGGTCCATGTTATCCAAACATATTGAAGGATCATCTTATGGTAAGTACTTTGGTTACTTTAGAGGTCAAAAAGTCCTCAAATCCTTCTGTTCAGCCTAAGCTACAGAGAGAAATGTAAATTATTGCTGCAATATGTGCTTTGCATAATCAAAACAGAAGAGTTAGTATCGTAAATGGGAAGGGAGGAGCAGAGAAACTTGCAGGACAAGATTGTCGCATCCAAACTTCTCATCCTCAGTTACATCAGCATTTGCCTACAAAACTTTCAGCCCATGCTTTGAGAAATTGCTGTCAGCAGTGTAGAGCTCAGAGAAAATATTTCAGGTGCTGCTCAAAACCACAGTACTGGAAGGAAATCCAAGACAAGCGAGATGCTGGGCTGAAGCACTGGGATATTCACACTGCTTGGGTTTGGCTTCTCTTATGGTTCAGGAAGGGTGGATCTCTCCTGTCTCTTTGTGCTCTCAAAGTGTTACCTGACAATTTGTTGCTGTCAGATAATAATTTAAACTAACAAAGGAGAATCCCTGCATAAAAAAATTTGCCCTTTTTGGTCACAGGGAACAGAAGTTGTAATACATTTTTAAACAGAAAAGGAAGCAGTAGGCTACTTGTATTTTACGATGCAAAACTGTATTGAAGGGTGCTGTTTTTACTGCTGGATTTAGACACAACAGACAGGACTGGCCATGCAGGCCCAGGCCCATGACTGCCTCCTCCAAACATGTTTCCACAGCCACTCCTTGCACCTTCTTCCATTCTGCCATATGAACATGACATTATTCTGTCACCAGTTCGGAAAGGGGCCTGGGGGTACCAGTAGATAGTAGCTGAAGATGAGCCAGCAGTGTGCCCAGGTGGCCAAGAGAGCCAATGGCATCCTGGCCTGCATCAGGAACAGTGTGGCCAGCAGGACAAGGGAGGTTATTCTGCCCCTGTACTCAGCACTGGTCAGGCCACACCTTGAGTGCTGTGTCCAGTTCTGGGCCCCTCAATTCCAGAGAGATGTTGAGGTGCTGGAATGTGTCCAGACAGGGGCAAGAAAGCTGGTGAGGGGCCTGGAACACAAACCCTATGAGGAGAGGCTGAGGGAGCTGGGGTTGTTTAGGCTGGAGAAGAGGAGGCTCAGGGGTGACCTCATTGCTGTCTACAACTACCTGAAAGGGCATCGTAGCCAGGTGGGGGGTGGCCTCTTCTCCCAAACAACCAGCAGCAGAACAAGGGGACACAGTCTCAAGTCGTGTCAGGAGAAGCCTAGGCTGGATGTTAGGAGGAAGTTGTTGGCAGAGAAAGTGATTGGCATTGGAATGGGCTGCCCAGGGAGGTGGTGGAGGCACCGTGCCTGGAGGTGTTCAAGAAAAGCCTGGATGAGGCACTTAGTGCCATGGTCTAGTTGACTGGCCAGGGCTGGGTGCTAGGTTGGACTGGATGATCTTGGAGGTCTCTTCCAACCTGGTTGATTCTATGATTCTACTGCTTATGCTCCTCAACTTGCTCTGTAGCCAACTCACTCACCTGCCACAAATAGCACAGCTCACACCTCAAATTAACTATCATTACTATTAATAATGTTGGCTTTAATCCCCACCATGAGCCATATAGGCTGCACCTGATTACAGTGGCAGACCAGATCTCAAGCAGGGCCATGCAGCAGCACAGCCCTTGCCTCCTGGTAGAGATGGTGAGCACTGGTGCTGTGTGGATGGAGAAGGCTGTTGGAGGAGCAAGTTCTATGGGCAACTCTGACCTTGCTCTCAGTTTATACATCCCAGAAGGGTTGAGTTGCTTCTCCTTTCCTCCAACTACCATGACAGAAACAGCACACCAGCAAAAAGCTGTTTCGATTTGGTTTCAGTTTCTGACTTCCCTCTGTCCTAAACATCACACAAATGACAGACACCTCCTTCACTTCAGGCATTATTATTATAACCTAATGGACCACTTTTCTGGCCTAGAGCAGAAGCAGACCCTGACTTAATTTTTTCCTGTGCTGAAGGTGCTTGTCCAAGACTACTTTTCTACTGCACAGGGAAAGAAGCACTTATTGCTAGTTTATTGCTGCTCTTCCAAGCAACTGCATTTACAACCAGAAGTTAAATCCTGTTGGTGTTCAGTCACTAGTGGTGTCCTCCAGGGAACCTGTGTTGAGACCACTTCTTTTTAATATCTTTATTGACAATCTTGATTCATGCATAGAGAGTGTCACCAGCAAGTTTACAGATGACACCAAGTTAGGCAGCAGTGTTGATCTGAATGAGAGCAGAGAGGCTCTTCAGAGGGACTTGAATAGGCTAGATCAATGGGCCAACATTAATGGTATGAATTTCAACAAGGCCAAATGCCAGGTCCTGTACTTGAGTCAACAATAACCCCAAGCAATACTACAGGCTTAGGACAGTGTGGCTGGAACCTGGCAGAAAGGGATCTGGAGGGTTGTAATAGACAGGCAGTTGAATATGAGCCAGCAGTGTGCCCAAGCAGCCAAGAAGACCAAGGGCATCCTGGTTTGTATTAAAAACACTGTGGCTAGCAGGAGTAAGGAGGTGACCATCCTCTTGTACTCTGCTCTGGTGAGGCCACCAGAGGAAAGGAAGTGCTGGACTGGGTCCAAAAGAGGGCAACAAAGCTGGTGGAGGGCATGGAGAATAAATTTTATGAGGAGCAACTGATGGAGCTGGGGTTGTTTAGTTTGAAAAAAGAGGAGGCTGAGGGGAGACCTTATTGCTGTCTACAAATACCTGAAGGGACACTGTGGAGAGGCTGCTGCTGGTCACTTCTCATAGGTAACTGGAGACAGAACACAGGGGAAATGGCCTCAAGCTGAGACTGGGTAGGTTTAGATTGGACATTAGGAAAAGGTTTTTCACAGAGAGAGTGGCCAGGCACTGGAAGGAGCTGCCCAAGGAGGTGAGTCATGCAGGGTTGGTGTGTTTAAGGGTCATTTGGATGTGGTGCTTGGAGCTATGGTTTAATGTTAATCTTGTAGAATAGGGTTAGAGGTTGGACATGGTACAAGGGGACACAGGCTCAAATTGTGTCAGGGGAGGTCTGGGCTGGATGTTAGGAGGAAGTTTTTGACAGAGAGAGTGATTTGCCATTGGAATAGGCTGCCCAGGGAGGTGGTAGAGTTGGCATCCCTGGAGGTGCTGAAAAGGCTGGATGAGGCACTTAGCGCCATGGTCTAGTTGATTGGCTGGGTTTGGGTGATAGGTTGGACTAGATGATCTTGGAGGTCTCTTCCATCCTGGGTGATTCTATGGTGAGCATGAGGGTCTTTTCCAAGCTGATGTTTCTGTGTGATTCTGTGTGTATGCTAAGCAGACAGTTTTACAGTTGGATCCTCTATGCCGTGCCTAGGAGAAAAATAATACTGGTCATGAATAGAAGCAGGCACAATGTTATGCTGTCTGCAACTGGTGAAGCAATGATCACATCCCTCTTCCATGCCAGTAGATGATCCTGTATTTCCCAGAGAGGTACCAGAATGGGTATTTTTCTTCCTCCCTGATAACCAACTATGCTCTTGTTTTACAGGTAAGGTGTTTGTCCTGCTTCAGTTGTGTTTAGTCACCACAGGAGTAGTGGCATCCACAGTCTACAACAAGATCTATCAACATACACTGAACTGGTACAGCGGCTTCTGTTTCATTTTGTCTTTTCTATGTAGCTGCCTGAGCCTCCTCCCTTTAAGGTAAGGAATAGGAAAGGTTTTGTCCAAAAGGGCAAGCTGTATTCTCTTCCTCTTTTCTGATTCGACATCTGAAGTGTGTAGCACAGATGTGAAAACAGTATTTTCTAAAACCAAAATCTTGACTCAAAATCTGTTAAGATACATTAAAAAAAAAACCATACAGAAACGAGCTGACAAGAATCAAGACTCAAAGAACAAAACTTGAGAGTGAACTAACCAATGTTTTTAATCTTTGTGTTTAATATAACATGAATTGCTGTAAGGAGGGATATTTGGCAGAGTTTAAGAGCTAATAATCCCAGGGAACGAAGACTTTGCACAAAGGTGGTGCTTGACACTGCAAAAATAGAATGAGGGAATAATCTTAAAACCACAAAACCAGCAGGCACTAGCTCTCATTACCTGCTTTTTTATTGCTCTTTACAGCATTGTGGCCATCAAACAACGCTCAACCTCTGGCTCCCTTGAGATTCTGACCAAGTGACAAAGGATGTACCACCTAAAGCATCTCCTGGTCTTTGTCAGCTCTGAGCTACTGAAGTGGAGGGTGTGCCAAGCATTAGTTCTCACAGTCATCATCACAGGAAGCATCTCATTTGTGTTTGCATTTCACAGCATGCCACAGACTCTGAGTATGCCCGAGATCACCCGGGACAAAAGAAGTTGGTCTTATTTCTGCAGTACATCATCATGCAGAGCACAAGCAATGGCTGATGCATACTACCAGTGCTCAGAGCATTTTGCTTTCTTGCTTGTCTAGTTAGTAATAGTGCAGAGGGTCAAGAAAAGGGTAGAAACAAAAATGGTGTTTGTAGGCCTATCAGGAGTGGAAGGGGAAAGCAGATCAGTTTTCCATAAGTTGATTATTGTCTGTTCATTCAGAAACCAGTCTGTGCCTGGGGATTATGAAACAAAAGGTCAACAAGCCACGTGCATACAGTTGTCAGCAGGCCACATCTGCTCTCCAAGAGCTACAGAAGATGTGTCAGCCCAGCTGATCAGTATTGTGTAGAAAACCACTAAATACAGAAATACTACTGTAAAAAAAGGCACTTTTAGTTGTCTCTACAAATAAACAACTCCTTTTGTTCATGACCCTGACTTCTGGGAGATTGTCCCTGGGCAATGCTTTAACAGAACTCATGGGAGAACATCTCCAACTCAAGAACAGATACTGGCATTTTGGCGCACAGCACCAGGATGTAACGCTGTAACAGGTTAAGAACAAGTAAGCACAACACACTCTTCCTGCAGGATTTACAGAGGGGTAGGGACACCTATTGCAGACAATGGTTGCATTTTAACTCCAGCTTTACGCTGGGTGGAAACCCCTGCCAAAAGGGATCTGCTATGATACAGCAACAGGCACAAAATGCTGTCAGCAAAATCCAAACACGATTCAAAATACTAGCATGGCCCATGCTTAAATGATGTCTACTTACATGCTAACTGAATTAGCAAGGATTATGTGGCTTCCAAGCTCCTGGAGTAAGTAAAAGCAAGTTAAAAGCAACTGAAATACTCTGAAGAAAAACCAGGCAGCTTCAGTTCAAGCCAGGGATGCAGCATGCAGAACTGATTACTCATTATGCAGCCCCTTATTCAGAGGAAGTTTCTGGCACCTCTACACCCCCTACACACACACACACACACATTTGAAATCTTCATCTCCCAGCTTCACTTTCAAGTAATACCAGATGTACTGCAGCATCAAACATATGACACTCAGTTAAGTCAGCAGTGGAACAAATATTTTAAAGGGAAGGGTATCTCTGCAGTAAGATAAAAAGGTGTTTGAAGCGCACACATTTCAATGGAGAAGGCTACAAAGAAAGAGAAACTTTATATTCTACATAAAGGAGTAATTTTTAAATACATTTATTGGTCCATTCTGTTAAATTAATTGAGGTAAACAAATGGTGCATTTAAAAAAAAATGTACACACTAACAGAGAACTGCAAACAGTTTTACCTCAAAGTGTTCTTCTCCATCAATACTAGTTCCATAGTAAACAATGCACAAAGTATATTTATACAGAGATATATGAAAGGGTATAGAAACATGCCAGCACCAGAAGGCAAGAACAACATTTCCTAGCCTGTAAGTCTGAACACAGAAACAGTTGCCAGATTTGGTCAAGTGCAGAGAACAAAAGCCTCCTTCTCATGTTTATGTTGTTTACTACCTAACTCACACAGAGACAAATCTTTTCACAGCGTTCTTTTTTGGTTTTTAATGGTATGAACAGTGACTCTAGTTCTGGTGAGTGGGTTTGCAGAGGATGAAAGCAGAAGTCTTGGCAATAAGCCACCATCATTTTGGTCCCAGTACTGACACATTCAACAAGGAGGGGGATGAGATCCACCTCTCCTCACGTACAGCTTGTCTTCACCTGCACAGTCCAATGCTCCAAACCTTAAGGAGGGACAGAGGGATGTAGGCACAGATGGAAAGAGAACAAGAATGGTGATGCTTTATTTTCACATGCTAAAAAACTAAAGCCCTTTGGCTGTGTGCTATTCTAAGACTCTCTGCAACTCATCTCCCCATGCAATGGGAATGTGGCACTGGCTTCAACCCTACTGCTTGATCTGAAGGTACAGGTACATAGACCAGCAGCAGAGTTAAGGAAACGGTTTTGCTTCAAAGCAGATTACCAAGGCCTTCACAGTAGTCTAGGACAACTACTACACCCTTTAACATTTTACCATGCCACTTAAATAAGGGTGGCATTATTTTCTGCAGAAGTATTGTGCCTCAGCCATGCAACCTTAGAAGTAGCCCAGGTCATTAGAGAGTGCATGCCAGATACCTCAGCAAGACTCCAAAGTACTAAGCATAGAATTAAGCAATGCCATCATATTCCATGAGACTGGTTAAACAGCACTCCCCAAAATGTCTTGGATGCAGCACTCACACTGCCAGAATGCAGGTTTGTTCCTGTGATACCTAGTTCACTTTACCAGAAAAAGTTAGAAAAAAATAAATCTGGCAAGCAGTAATAACTCCTCTGCCTTGAAAAAAAGACTTTTTTTACAACAATAAATATACAGGGGAAATAAAGTTAATATAACAAGGGAGTGTTATACCTTCACGGTTTAAGAAGGCTGAACATTTATGAGCAGGTTTATCCATGCAGTTTTGCTCAGTGATTTTTCAGCACCAGGATTTTGAACAGTCTGCAAAATTAATCACAACCATGCAAGTTTTAACAAAAGCATAGTTCCTGTTAAAACACTCAACGGTCCCTGGTGGGCAGGAATTCTTCTGTACCTTGGCATCTGTAAGGCCAAAACCTGAAGAAATATTTTATCTATACTGAGCCTCTGCTGCAGGCTACTTCACTGTACCTTCTACAGGACTGTCTCTGCCACTCATGCTTTGCAGATGTTTCCTCCTCCCACTACTTAGCACAAGTGTCAGTGTGACAAAAATCCAGGTACGCCTCAGTGCGGAATTCTCAGTTTATTTTTTGACACAACTTGCATCAGAAGAGTTCATGTCTTCAGAATTACACCTATCACTTTTTCACTTTCTGGAGGAATACCTGAAAAAACCCACAATGTTTCAACATGTACACCATTGCATGAGTCAGAACATAGTAAGGATACATAGGAACAGTTCACTACCAAGCATGACAACATTTCAGTGCTTGCTTTTATTATGCTGGTGCCAGTAATGAGAAGAAACAATCCAGAAATAACAGAGAAGGAATCAGGACAGCAGTGAGTTATGGATCCTTCGAGAGAGAGGGGAAACTTGGTCTGGCTATGGATGATAAGGAAAATTGGGCTAAAGCAAGGGCTGTGGAAGAACTCATATGTTACATAGGCTCATAGAAATGGTGCAACTACTTTTGACATTATTTTAGTGCACATGTAGAGGGTAACCTTAAGTAACTGAACACTCCAGAATGAAGCTCCTGCACTGCTCATGCTTCCCTTTACCAACATATTTTACTTTTCATATGAGGTTTGGCCCACCCAAAGGCATAATTCCTATACTGTAAGAATTACAGGAGAGCACATCAGAGTTTCACTCAACAGTTCCAATCCTGACCTCCCTCTAATAGAAGTTAAATAATTGCACTCCTTACAAATGTCACTCTGTATATCTCTCACAATTTTGCAGTTCTCTTTGCCACTGCTGCGTCATACCTCACAGTCAGCATCCTCCTTACAACCTCACAGCCTATCCCAAAGTTATCTAGCAATTTAAAACAGTCCTTTATGAAGCAAGTTCTCCTAGCCCATAGGACCCAAGAAATTCAACACTATATGCCGATTCTTACACAGCAATCTCTAGAATGTTATGCTGTATTTCACTCATAGGAGCTTACAAGATGTTGGTGTCCCAGATCATGTAAGAAACCCTATTAAGTGGCCACATCCTGAGGCACATGTTTCAACTCAAAACTAACTTGCAGGTTCCACAGAGCCATACACTGCAACAGGGAAGTGCAAACAATGCTTGCTTTCAGCTTGGCCAGAAAGGGATTTACCTTCAATTGAAACATGCTTTGGATGAGGTCTAGCTCAAAAAACATAGTGCAGAAACAATGGCATCAAAGAAAATTTAAGTTGACCTTCAACAGCTCTGGCCTCAGTCACACACTGATTTGAGCTTCACTTGGTACTCATTCCTCATTGTTCAATTATGCTTCCCACAAACAGCTGTGATGTCAACTGCTGAATTCCCCAGAACCAATATGCACTTAATTTTTAAGTATAGCTAAAAGTCAATAGGTCCTCAGTGTTACAAGGCATCAAATGAAACATCTACCTGCAGGAAAATGCCCCATTGTCCTTTCTACTCATGTTTCACTTCTTTCTTTGGATAAGTTGAAGGGAAGACTGTCTAAGTGTTAGTACAAATTACATTTTCCTTGACTCTCAGTGATGTTGCAGAGCCAGCTGCAAAATTCCTTTAACCACACAACAGCCAGATCAAAAAGCACACATGAATCTGTTTGTGGGTTCTAAGGAACATCATAATCACAAAGGTCACAGTGTTAAATGGTACACAACTGCCTACTTTAGAAGGGAAAGGCTGAGGAAAACAATTGTGTACTGCTTCAAGATTATCTCATTAAGCAATTCCCTTGCACGACAAGAGTAGTTTGTCATTCTGGACTAACAGCAACTTACAGCAAAGTTCTTATTTGCACCAAGTAAGTCCACATTGGCAAACTGTGAGCTTAAGCCAGAAAGCATAGTTTAGTACTACAAAGTTGTCAACGGAGGCTCAATTGAAAAGGAAGACCTTTTAAAATGTCTTAAAATTGAGTTTTGCATCCAGACAACATCATCTCATTAGCCTAACTTCTACACCATTGTTGCAACAGCTCATCTTGACAGTTGCTATAAAGCCACCAAACTGGGGCTTCAGGCATACTTGACATGGATGAAGTACAAACCAGAATGGTACCTGGTAGATCATCACAGGAGAATACAAAAGTTACACATACTGATTTACTGCTCAGATTCTTCACAAGAATGTTGCTGAAAAATCAAGTATTCATTCCAGTTTAGCAGTAAGCACTCAAGAATTATTTATTCCCCTTAATCAGCCCCAATTCCCCTCACTTAGGGTGGTTAAAAATAATCTATCTACATGCTGTTAAACCAAGACTCTAGGACCCTGGGAACCACAGTGGCATTCCTAAGATGCCACTAACAACAGACAGGTATTTACCTGAGGTTGGACTGCAAGGGGAAAGAGGGAAAAAAAGGAGACTTGCAGAAGCAGTTACCTTTCTAAAGGCAAATAAAAACTAGTAAGAAAAAACTGTACCAAAAGTAGTCTTTAAAGACTTGCCATGTGGTTCAGTAGAGACCTATCTACCCCCAACTAATCTGCTTAAGGCAAGTTTCACACACAATGATGCTTGGTATTAGCAAGCATTTGATACCTTTTGGCTGCTGCTGGAAAAAAAAAACATCACAGGGAGAGAAAGCAGTTCTGCCTTCACTACAGCAGGCACCTTAAGTGACCAAGCCCAAAGTGGCTCCAGCTCAGAAAAAAAAACAAAACAACAAAACCAGAAAACCCAAACCAAAAGAAATTTAAAGCACAGACCAAGAGCATTCTACCATGCAACTTCCAGAGCTAGGTTTAAGATACACAAAAGACTCAAACTTGCTTCCACAACTCCCACAAGCCTTGAAAGGCTACTGTTGAACTCATTGCCACACCACTAGGCTGATTTTTATCCTCAAGTCAGTCACAAGTACACTTCAGCCAACTGACATTACTTCATAATCACCAAGGTAAACAAAGATACTCAGTATGAACCAATGGCATGCCACACTCACAAAAACCACAGCTCATGCTTGCATCACAGGCTATCTGCAGGTGGTGTTGGTATGTTCTGACTAGGACCAGCCCAACTCCACACAGAAAAATCTCCAGAAACCATTTTATCCAGAGGGAGCACACAGGCAGTAGCAAACCAGAAAATATTCATTTCCAGCCTTTCCCTGTCCATCCCAAAAAGGATAAGGATCAGTTAGGGAGTACTGATAATAGGAGAATTGGTTTTTTTTTTTTTTTTCTGCAAACAAAACAGAATGGTAATGAAGATGTCATTTGGCACCTTGCAGTAGAGTTTTATTTTCATCTTTTTAGTGTTCAACTCATCAGTTCCTTCCAGACTAAAGAGGTAAGTTTTATAAAGATCCCCGTGCACTTTCACTATAAACCCCCAATCACTCCATAGGATAAAGAAGGAACCATTCAAGATAACTCAAAAAGATGAAACATACCCCAGTTGAAACAGAGAAAGTGAGGGAAAAAAAAAAACATTTCAAAGAGTTTTCAGAGCATCTGTTCCAGCTTAAGTGCAGCTGGCATTTCAGTTAGCTTGACAAAAGGAGTTCTTCATACAGTTCCAGTATGTCTAGTGGTACTGAGCACAGAAGTGCTAGACTGTCCATGAAAGTACTTCTTATTTGGTCTCTGGCTTGTCTTGCAATAGTGGTATAATTGACTCCCACGCCGTAAGGCACTAAAGAAAGAAGTAAAAGATTTTTTAAAGATTGATTGAACATCAGCTCTTTTAACCCACCCTTCCAGACAAACAGAATACAAGTTCAAACAGGCCAGCTTGGTCTTTACAGATCATTAGGGAAAAGGGGAGAAAACCCCACGATCTCAAACAGCAATAATGTACAAGGGAGGTTATTCTTCCCCTGTACTCAGCACTGGTCAGGCCACACCTTGAGTCCTGTGACCAGTTCTGGGCCCCTCAATTCAAGAAAGATGTTGAGGTGCTGGAACATGTACAGAGAAGGGCAACAAAGCTGGTGAGGGGCCTGGAGCACAAATCCTATGAGGAGAGGTTGAGGGAGCTGGGCCTGTTTAGCCTGGAGAAGAGGAGGCTCAGGGGTGATCTTATTACTGTCTACAACTACCTGAAGGGGCATTGTAGCCAGGTGGGAGGTGGCCTCTTCTCCCAGGCAACCAGCAATAGAACAAGGGGACACAGTCTCAAGGTGTGCCAGGGTAGGTATAGGCTGGATATTAGGAAGAAGTTCTTCACAGAGAGAGTGATTTCCCATTGGAATGGGCTGCCCAGGGAGGTGGTGGAGGCACTGTCCCTGGGGGTCTTCAAGAAAAGACTGGATGAGGCACTTAGTGCCATGGTCTAGTTGACTGGATAGGGCTCGGTGCTAGGTTGGACTGGATGATCTTGGAGGTCTCTTCCAACCTGGTTGATTCTATGATTCTATTTAAAAAAATATCTGCAGTTTTCAAGCAAAGAAAATAAATTAAAGCTGAAGTCAACAGCTGACTCAAGCCACTAGGGAAAAAAAAATCAGAACACCCAGGATCTCATAATGTCAAGTTAGATTAGTTAGCTGTGGAATACAACATCTTTCAGTCTGGTTCTAGTAGAAATTCACATCTTTCTGTTGAAATTATGAGAGACTGGGACACAATGGCAGAACACCACCAGTAAGTCTATTTGAAATTCATTCAGGGAATGTAATCCAGATGTATAGCATACTCCAGTACGCCTCTGGGACTTGACTGTGTTGCATAAGGAACTGGCAGTGCCTGGTATAGTAAGATGAGTGGAGTCTGGTTTCTGGATCACTCAAGGCTTTGGAGTCATTTCCCCAGACACAAACTTACTCCAGTTTTGTCCTGTGTGTTGTTGTTTTCAACCATGCATAATCCAGAAGTCAGATTAGACAAACACAGGCAGTAGAATAAATAGTAGTAAGCATTGGTAATTGGCAAACTCATCACCAGCTCTTATATCTTTAGTCACTGTTGTCAAGTGTCTTCATTCTAATCTTGCTGACTGTAGTAAAGGTGAAAAGAGCATTTCTAGTTGTGTATCCTGATTAGATGCTTTCCTACCAAAAAGCTTCCTTGCTGAAGCTAAGAACAAAACTCAACTGCAGAGACACTGACAGATGTTCAGTGGAATCTAACACCTCACTTCACAGTAGTCTTAAAAGGGAGAAGAGACCACAGTGAAGGAAGTTCTCTGTGACTAGTTATGAATGACTGACATGAAAGATATTAGAAGGTGCAATAGGAATATATATTAATATTACATGGAGGAGTAACCCAGCACAGGAAGAAGTCTGCAAAGCAGATGTGGCAAGAAGATAAGGCATGTCACCATGTATAAGCAATGTACCAGGTACTGCATTAGGCAGCCCTGTTCTAACACAAAGGAAACCCAGATTTGGAACATATGCAGTTAAATATCAAGGCCTTTAAAAAGAAAAAATCTGATGGTGAATCTCAGGTACATATGCACTGGCTGATAAAGAGTGGGGGCATCTGACAACATATTTCCAAGATAAGCATACATGGGACAGAACTATGCACAAGAGGACAGAGATGAGGCTGATGGAGCAGGTTATCTTGGGGGTGATAAGAGCGCACCTAAGGGATGGCAAAGGGCTCAGGTCCAGCCAGCATGGGTTTAGGAAGGGCAGATCCTGCCTTTCTAACCTGATCTCCTTCTATGATCAGGTGACCCACTTGGTGGATGTGGGGAGGCCTGTGGATGTGGTCTATCTGGACTTCAGCAAGGCCTTTGACACTGTCCCCCACAGCAAACTCCTGGCTAAGCTATCAGCCCATGGCTTGGATGGCAACACTCTGTGCTGGGTTAAGAACTGGATGGAGGGCCAGACCCAGAGAGTGGTGGTGAATGGTGCCACATCCAGATGGCGGCCAGTCACTAGTGGTGTCCCTCAGGGATCTGTGCTGGGCCCCTTCCTCTTTAACATCTTCATAGATGATCTGGATGAGGGCATGGAGTCAGTCATCAGCAAGTTTGCAGATGACACCAAGCTGGGGGCAGATGTGACTGAGTTGGAAGGCAGAAGGGCTCTGCAGCGGGACCTTGACCGCCTGGACAGATGGGCAGAGTCCAATGGGATGGGGTTCAATAGCTCCAAGTGCAGGGTGCTGCACTATGGACACAACAACCCCATGCAGAGATACAGGCTGGGGTAGGAGTGGCTGGAGAGCAGCCAGACAGAGAGGGATCTGGGGGTACTGATTGATACCCACCTGAACATGAGCCAGCAGTGTGCCCAGGTGGCCAAGAGAGCCAGTGGCATCCTGGCCTGCATCAGGAATGGCGTGGTCAGCAGGAGCAGGGAGGTCATTCTGCCCCTGTACTCTGCACTGGTTAGACCACACCTTGAGTATTGTGTTCAGTTCTGGGCTCCCCAGTTTAGAAGGGACATTGAGATGCTTGAGTATGTCCAGAGAAGGGCGACGAGGCTGGTGAGAGGCCTTGAGCACAAGCCCTATGAGGAGAGGCTGAGGGAGCTGGGATTGTTTAGCCTGGAGAAGAGGAGGCTCAGGGGTGACCTTATTGTTGTCTACAACTACCTGAGGGGTGGTTGTGGCCAGCAGGAGGTTGCTCTCTTCTCTCAGGTGGCCAGCGCCAGAACAAGAGGACACAGCCTCAGGCTGCGCCAGGGGAGATTTAGGCTTGAGGTGAGGAGAAAGTTCTTCACTGAGAGAGTCATTGGACACTGGAATGGGCTGCCCGGGGAGGTGGTGGAGCCGCCGTCCCTGGGGCACTTTAAGGCAAGGTTGGACGTGGCACTTGGTGCCATGGTCTAGCCTTGAGCTCTGTGGTAAAGGGTTGGACTTGATGATCTGTGAGGTCTCTTCCAACCCTGATGATACTATGATACTATGATTTATGCCTACCAGGTGTAATCTATGCACAGATTCAGGGATATACATGAACCCAGGTAGCTTGGGTCATAAAAAAAAGGTAGAATAAAAAATGCTCTACTACTAGAACATGCTATTTTAGTCTTTGATTACCACTACTACTGCTCAGTAATTTGTTCAATTCAAGAATGCAGTATGGACAGGCATCCAGGATGAAAAGCTGTTACAAGATTGCCTTACAAAAGATGCCTAGTCCCATGCAAATCACTTGAGCGTGACCAGTAACTCAGTAGATTACAGGAAGGTGCTGCCAAAATGCAGCTTCCACAGCACTAGAGAACTGATTTAGATGGCCATGATTCTTTTCTTCAAGACAGCATGAAGACTTCCTGAAGAATTATAGCCACCTCAGAGGAAAATGAACCGCTCTTATTTCTGCCAATGTTCCTGCAGTGCCACATACCTTCTCATAGTACTGAATGTTCTTATCTGCCATCCCCATGAGCAGCTGCCTAAAGTCTTGTCTTTTGTTGTTCTGCCATCTCTCCATATCCGCTTTCAGGTCAGCATTGAAACATTCTACTCGGTCTTGACATTTCTCAACATCTGTGGGTACCTGCAGCATAAGGAATGAAGATTAAAACAGTCACTGAGTGCTGGACTGCTGAATTAGCTCAAGCCTTACAGAGGAAGGGGTAAGCTAACAGTCTGTTAGAGTTACCTTGAATACCAGTTGTGATTGCAGGAACAAACCCCCTAATTCTGTATTAGGGAGGAAACGGGATTGCCTGATTTGTTCTCTGCTGTTTGAGGTGTTGCACAGTCATACTTGTCTACCTCTAAGCCAGACAGAGGCAGACTAAGGAAGAGCTTGCTAGAAGCATATAAAGAAGAAAACTGCTAGATTAAACTGCTGAGTGTCTAGATTTAGTTCCTAGCTCTCAAACTGAGCAGCCTGACTACAGCTCCAGAGCAAGCTTTTCTTCCCCTTCTCATTTACATTTGCGCTAAGCATTTCCCTATCTATGCCAGTATGTATGAAACAACAAACATTCAGGTTTGCTCAAAATGCTGATAAAGACACTTGTTTTCCCTCAACCATTACATACAAACAGCAATTATCATCTATAGCTGCAGAATAGAATTCCCAAGCCTCTTGTTTCCAAATTCCACTTTTAACCTTACAGGCTGCCTAAGGAAGAAATTAAATGTAAGTGCAAAGCACTGATGATCATCACTGGTGAATGACTCATAGGCTTTGGGGGGTCAGTGTTGGACATGTAATCACACACAGACACTAGAAGAAATCTTGAAGTACAGCCTAGTGCAAGCCTAGATAGAAATGTAAATGTATTATGACAGTAATCACCAGCCCAGGGTAGACACATACTAGACCAAAGAATCCTAGAATGGTTTGGGTCAGAAACGACCTCTAAAGATCATCCAGTCCAAACCCCTGCAGTATGCAGACCCATTCTCCACTAGATCTAATTGCTCAGAGACTTGTTGAGCCTGACCTTGAATAGCTCCAGGGATGGGACCTCAACTAACTTCCTGGGCAACCTGTTCCAGTGGTAAAGAGCTTGTTCCTAGTGTCCAGTCTCAACCTACTTTTCTACAGTTTGAAACCACTGCCCCTTATCCTATCACCATAGGCCTTTGCAAACAGTACTTCTCTATTTTTCTTGTAGTTCCCCTTCATGTACTGGAAGGACACTATTAGGTCTCCCCAGAGTTCATTATCTTCTCCAGGCTGAACAAACCCAGCTTCCTCAGTCTGTCCTTGTAGCAGAGGCATTCCAGCCTCTTGACTATTTCCATGGCTCTCTTCTGGACCTGCTCCATCAGGACCACAGCCTTCCTGTGTTAAGTGGCTCCAGAGCTGGACACAGTACTCTGGATGAGGTCTTACCAGGTTAAAGCAGCATAATCACCTCTCAATCTGCTGTCTACACTTCTTTTGATGTAGGCCAGGATGCTATTTGCCTTCCAGTATATTACTGGTCATCCACCAGCACCCCCAAGTCCTTTTCTGCAGGGCTGCTTTCAATTTCATCATCCCCCAGCCTGTATTGGTACTAGAATTGTCCTGACCTAGGTGCAGGACCTTGTACTTTGCCTTACTGAACCTCCCAAGATTCTCCTCAGATCACCTCTCCAGCCTGCCCAGGTCCCTGTGGATGGCATCCTGTCCTTCAGTCTTATCAATGGCACCACTCTGCTTGGTATCAGCTTGCTAAGGTTGCCTTCAGTCTGACTGTCAATATCAATATATTGAACAGCACTGGTCTCAATACAGACTCTTGAGGGATACCACTTGTCATCTGTCTCCATCTAGACACCAAGCTGTTGCCATCTACTCTTTGGATGCGATCATCCAACCAATCCTTTTTCCACTGGACACGCCACCCATCAAATCCGTATCTCTTCAGCTTAGGAGAAGGATGTTGTGGGCAACTGTGTCAAAGGTTTTACAAAAAGTTGGTGCTCTTTCCTTCTATTTTAACTAACATCATGTACACCACCAGGCAAGTAAATCCACAAATGATAAATGTTTCCTCAGGCAGGAAAACTATGAACACTCTTCTTTCCCTTCTCCTTCCGCTGCATGGTCTATACAGATGGGAAGCCCACGAGGACAGGCAGACTAAAACTGTTACCTCAGAAGAGAAAAAGCCATGAACTAACACAAACATTAGGGATCTTCTGCTCTAGAGGCCACGATAAAAGGCAAGATGAAGAACATTTGCAGAAGCTTGTAGTGGCTCCTCTCATACTTGACACCTTCAGGAAATCCCCGTTTTCTTTGAGGGGAATGAAGGAAGCAACAGGATCAATAGACCACAGTTTCTCATGGGTAGCAATATGGGACATTAGAGGTGTGCTACTGATTTGTGGCCTGGAAAGGTGCACTATTTAGGGAGAAACAACTTGCTGGATAAGGAACTGACTGGCTGCACTCAGAGTTGTGCTCAGTATCTCAATGTTCAAATGAAGACCAGTGACAAGTGGCATCTCTCAAGGGTGAGTACGAGGACCAGTGCTACCACATGGAGAGATGGCCCTTCATCTGTTCTTTAATCATAGAATCATTGAATCAACCAGGTTAGAAGAGATCTCCAAGATCATCCAGACCAACCTAGCACCCAGCCCTATCCAGTCAACTAGACCATGGCACTAAGTGCCTCATCCAGTCTTTTCTTGAACACCTCCAGGGACGGTGTCTCCACCACCTCCCTGGGCAGCCCATTAATAAAACAAATAAATTCATAAAGCTCTTCAAGACACAGGAAACATCTTCTTCATACTCACAGGATTTGAGCACCCTTTTACTCAGGAGATACATGCAACTTGAGGGTTCAGTAGCTGAACACTTCTCCTCTCTAAACACAATGCTACTGGGTGAAGAATCTACTCACTCTGCTGCAATTCCAGGCACAATGTTCTCTTGTACACTTCAGAGAACTACCAAGCCATTGGCTTGAAGACTTGGTAGATGATCTCCCTTGATGGAAAATACCATATTTATAAAGGGTCTATCTTAATGGGAAAGGCTAGGCTACCAATAGAGTCATGAAGTCTGGAAGCAAAACCACATAAAATTTCCCAATCCAATTAAGTTAGTTTCCAAGCACTCACCAGCTTCCTGCTTCTGTCAGGATATCAAACCACAATGATGAAAAAAAAAAAAAGAAGAAAGCTGCTCTCTCGCAGCCAATTCTCATGCAGGCCAGGCTGAGAGGGCTGAAGACTACAGGGTGATCAGATTAGACACACCCAGTGATCAGTAAATGGATCACATATGCTCTAAGGAACAAAAGGAATGAATTCCAGCTAAGTCTCCATAGGCACCACAAAAGGCAGCATCTGCACATGCACCACTCCTATCTGGGAGTCTAAATATTTTTCCTTACAAAACTATAGAGCAGAAGTTGCAACTCACTAGCAAAAACACAAATTTAACTTTGTTAACAGCTGTTGAGCACTTCATATCTTGTGCAAGATCAATAGGAAGAGAGGCCATAACATCAAATTTGGCCATCAACTGAAATATCGATGGTGATACTATCTGGTTTTACTAACAGAGACATTAATATTGTCCAGCAGTTTAGGAAGTGAGAAAAGATGACTAGACTTTGGGGGAAACTGCTACATTCTTATTGATGGTTCCTCTGAGATTTTAGTAACTCAAAAAAAAAAAAAAAACCAAAAAAACCCCCACATCTACAACAACAAAACTCAAAACTCTAATGCTAAAACCAAGTGACAACTGGCTCAGACTCCAATACATTCTGGAAGGGCTCATCACTGTTTTAGTAAGTCAATTAAAACTGAGATGCATATACAAGAAAGATCTGAGCATGGAATTTTACATTCAAGAGGCTGGTCACATCATTATATGATATGAAGTTCTGCACCTACATCTATTTTTCCCCCCACAGAATTGTCAGGGTTCAAAGGGACTTCAAAGATCATCCAGTTCCAATCCCCCTGCCACGGTCAGGAACATCTCACACTAGAGATCAGGTTGCTCAGAGCCACATCCAGCCTGGCCCTCCAGGGATGGGGCTTCCACCACCTCCCTGGGCAACCTGTTTCAGTGTTTTACCACCCTAATGGTGAAGAACTTCTTCCTAACATCCAATCTGAATACATCCACTTCTAGTTTTGCTCCATTCTCCCTAGTCCTATCAATACCTGAAATCCTAAAATGTCCCTCACCAGCTTTCTTGTAGGTCTCTTTCAGACACTGGAAGGCTACAATAAGGTCTCCTCAAAGCCTTCTCTTCTCCAGACTGCATAATCCCAGCTCTCTCAGTCTGTCTCCACAGCAAAGGTGCTCCAGCTTTACTGTGAACAAACATGGTCACTCTTTCCTCAAGTTCTCCACTACCATAATTTACTGTTCCCACAGATCACTACACTGAAAACCCTCACAGCACTCAAAATACATTAGGTCAGATGTGGATTTTGTCTCACCAAACAGAAACAATACTTGCATTGCACTATGCTGACCAAATCACTGCAAAAACAGGGGAACACAATTAGGTACATACGGTCCAGGAAGTTCCTGCAAGGTATTAATGAGAACTTTCTTACACAGGTGGTAGAGGAGACAATGAGGAGATGTATGATGCAAGACCTTGCATTAGCAAACAACTGGTTGGGGTTGTGAAGGCTGGGGGCAACCTTGGCTGCTATGAGATAGTGGAAAAAGTAGAAGGATTAAAACCCTGGACTTCAGGAGAACAAGTTCCAGTCACTTGCAAACTTTACTTGAAGGAACCCCATGGGTTAGGGCTTCAGAAGGTAGGGGGTTGGTGGTGAAGAAGAGGACTAGATAATATTCAGGCATGACTTTCTCCAAGTTCATGAGTGGTGCACCTCTATGAGCTAAGAAACAAAGCACAGGAAGCAGGAGGCCTGTAAGGATGAGCAAGTAGCCTAAGGAAAAAAATTCACACAGAAGAGGGAACTTTACAGAATGTGAGAAAAGGAGCTGCCCACTTGGGAGAAACATAGGAACTATGTCAGATAATGTAAGGATGCAACAAGGAAAGCTAAGGTGCTCTTGAAATTAACTTGGCAAGGGGTGCCAAGGACAAGAGGGCTTCAAGTTCATCAGTAGCAAAAAGATGACTAAGGTAAGTGTGGGCTTCCTGCCGAATGAGGAGGATGCTCTAATGACAAGAGAATATAGAGAAATTGCCAGTTCTGCTTCAGCCTTTACTGCTAACATTGGCCTGCAGGAATCCCAGCCCCTGGAGATAGGAGAGAGTCTGGAGAAAGGAAAACTCTCTTCTAGTTCAGGATTGGCTTAGAGATCATAAGGAAAACTGGGTATCTACAATTCCATGGGCCCCAACATGATGCACTGAATGAGCTGGCAGATGTTATTGCTAAGCCACTCTTCATTTTTCAAAGGTCACGGAGAACAGAGGAGAAGCCTGAGGACTGGAAATATACACAAGAAGGAAGACCCAGGAAGCTACAGGCAAGTCAGCCTTACCTCCAGCCCCAGAAAGGTGATGGAACTGCTCAATGTAATCACCAAGCACGTGGTGGAAGAGAATGTTATCAAGACTGGTTAACATGTATTCACCAAGACAAACTCATGCTTGACCAGTCTGATGGCTTTATATGACGGTGTGACCAGGTAGATGAGGAGAAAGCAGTGGATGTTGTCTACCTCGACTTCAGCATGGCATAGGGAAGCTTAGGAAGTGTGGGTGAATGGACAGCAAGGTGGTCCAAGAACTGCCTGAGTAAGAGAGCTCAAAAGGTTGTATCCAGTTGTGTCTAGTCAGAGGCCTGTAGCTAATGGTAATGAGAGACCAAGGGCTCTTCAGCTGGAAGAAGAGAAGGTTGAGAGGGAATCAATAGCCAAAGGGTCAGGGTCAAGATGACAGGGACAGACTGCTTTGAGCAGCCTCTAATGCCAAGACAAGGAGCAACAGGAACAAACTGGAACATAGGAACATGAGGAAAAAAATCCTTTCTTTGAGGGTGACATAGTATTGGAATAGAGTGCCCAGAGAAGTTCTGGAGTTTCCTTCTTTGGGGACATTCAAAACCTGCCTGGACATGATCTAGGTGGTCCTACTTTTGCAGGAAGGGTTGGATAGATTACCACTAGAGGTCCCTTCTAACCCCTGTGATTTTGTGAGGGCCATCTCCACTGCAGGATGGAAGTGACTAAGTGCAGTGCTCCACAACACTGTACTTGTCAGGCACAGAAAGGTTGCAGACTCTGCACTAATACTCTTCCACTGCCATTAAAGAACACCACACTCATATGCTAGGTTTTCAGTGGAAACTCCAGCATTCTCAGCAGTATTTGCTCACAGATATTCACAGCAGCCCTACAAGTCTTCCACATTTATAGGTCTAATCTTATCATGCCAATAGGAGAATGACCTAATGCCACCGAGCTTTGTGACACCAAACTGATAATGCATAGAGCAAGTCATGTAATGCCCTCCAGTGGAAGAGATCAACAAGCAATGATAGGCACTCATTTTGTGATCCACAAGCAACCCCTTTCTCTCCTTCACTTCTTGTTTATCTTGTTTTTCTGTTGATTTGTTTGGTTTAAAACATAATTTCTGCCAAATCAGCTAAATATGCTGAAAGGAACACAAATGCTGCTCACTGTATAACCCAGCTCAAGCCCTTCTGTCTGCTTTTACCTTCCAGCAAGCCACAGCTAGGAGATATCACTGAAGGCAATATATGCTGCAAGCCACAGCACCAAGCTCTTACAGACCAGGACATTCATTCCAGGTGGAAAGGACATGAAAATCTCAAGCTAGTGTTCTGCAAACATGCAAGGAGTTCTATTGGTTGGTTCAACTTGTAAATGACACAAGAGGCTTACATGTTACATAAAAATAGTATAAGGATTTGCCCCAAGACATACTTATACTCTGGAGAGGTGAATATTTTCCCCCAGTTTTGTCCAAATATTCTTAGCTATGCTGTGCTTTACACAGTAACACCGCTCAGAACTGAGAAACAAAGGCTTCTGTAGTAAGTGAGAGATCAGCAAAGTTCAGCAATTCCACTGCAACAAGATCCTTATCAAGTGAAATACCTAAGAAAACCTCAGGTGGCTTGCTAGATATGCTAGATTTAGTTTCCTTCACTCAACACACAACTCATTAGAATGCCTGTTTATACAAAGCTACTCCAAGGAAGTGAAAGTACCTGCCACACCTGCCTGCAGCGAGACAGGCAAAAGACCAAAATGCAAGAGCACCACAAGATACTCAAGACACCACTATCTGTAGAGTCTGTGACAGACAAGATAAGAAAAACAACAGTCTGCATTTCTAGGCCATGGTCCTCTTCAGCTTCTTAAAGACATCATGTGAGTCTTCTGCAAGATTATTGTATGCTAATCATAATAATGGAAAGACATCAATTAGTAAATAAAGGTGAAGGGGAACTGAAAAAAAAGCAAAAGCCTAGGAAGAGAACAAAACCTGCTGTCATTGTTCGTGGAAACTGCAGTGATTTAAGCTTTTGCACATTGCTTCAAACAGAAAGCAGGTGGCAGCACAAGCACACCAGTACACAGCTTCGCTTCTCCACGAAACCCAGCCAAAACCTGTCACCCGATGACACTGCTGTGTCTGCTCTTCCACTGGGGTGCTGAACACCTCCCCTATGCAGAAAGACTGAGAAATCCGGGGCTGTTTAGTCTGGAGAAGACTGATCAATGACTATAAATACCCGAAGGGTGGATGTCAAGTGGATGAGGACAATCTCTTTTCAGTGGTGCACAGTAGTAAGACAAGAACAATGGATACAAACTTGAACATAGAAAGTTTCACCTCAAGAGGAGGAAAAAATTATTTACAATTACAGTGATGGAGCACTGGGACAGGCTGCCCAGAGAGGTTGTGGAGTCTCCTTCTCTGGAGACTTTCGAAACCCACCTGGATGGCATTCCTCTGCAGACTATCCTAGATGATCCTGCTTTTGGCAGTGAGGTTAGACTTGATCTCTGAAGATCTTTTCCAATCTCTAACGTTCTCTGAGCTCACTCGTAAAAAGGGCAAAATATGGAGTCTTAGGCAGCCAAAACTGGTGTCCTGCAATACAGCTGATCGATGCAGTGGGCTTGGACCTTAACTTGGCTAGGTGACACTATGCTAAATCATCAGGGACTGTTCTACCACTGCTTCAGCTCACGTCACTGAACGCTCCTAACTGATGCTGACTGATTGTTAGACAGGCTAGAGCCACTCTGCTCTGAACAGTGGGAGATCAATGACACTGAAGTTGATAGATAGGTTTATGTATGTTCATACCTAGGTCTCTATTTCACAACAGCTTGTCAACAAACTTTCTGTTCTGCCAGAAATTGCTTATACTGCAACAAAACCACCAGCCCCACACAAAGTGAGTTTTGTTTCTCTGTTCTCAGGAAGCAATTTCAGGTCAAGTCTAAATTAATTTCTGCAGAGTAGTTTTAAGTGCTCACCTTTGGACGGTCTTCTTTTTTCAAGGCTACTGCTTCCAGTTTTGCTTCATACTCCGCTTGAACTTGGTCTCTCTTCTTCAACACATTCTACAGGCAAGAGAAGAGACAGCTGTGAGAGGGATCCTCTTGTTCCTTCCCTCCACAGCCTGCAATAAACTGTAAAGTGATACAGCTTCAGTGTTAACTCAGTCACAAACCAGATTTTTTGACTTATTGTGTCCTATTTTAGAGTGTTTAGGAAGCATCTTGAAAATAAAGAGCATTTATTATCCAACTGCTGTGAGGGTCTGGTAAAATTCAACTTTTGGACAAGGTGGAGTATGTAAGACAGGCACTATCATGTAACCATTAATATAATCTGACTAAGTAAATTCAGCTATTCAGTTCACCTATAAGCACAAAAAAAAAAAATCAAAGCTGTCAAGGACAACTTCAAAGCTTTTGATATCCTCAAGCAGCAGAGACAGAACAGTATGGATGAAGAGCTACAGGAAGGTCAGGACAGAAGCTATTACATCTCCCTTTGACTTGCAAACACTTGTCAGAGCCCTCCACAGCAGGCTGTTACCTCCTGTTAGAACTGAAGTAAGCGTTGCTTTTAGATCAGTTGGGGGTGATGGGTTTTGACTTAATTAAAAGGTATGAAAGGCAGTGTTTATGTGAAAAACACTGAACTAGCTACATCCACTAAACATTTTGACAGAGTATTCTCAGATTAGAAAACAAACAGAGAGAGTGATTTCTCATTGGAATGGGCTGCCCGGGGAGGTGGTGGAGTCACCATCCCTGGAGGTGTTCAAGAAAAGCCTGGATGAGGCACTTAGTCCACTGTCTGGTTGACTGGATAGGGCTGGGTGCTAGATTGGACTGGATGATCTTGGAAGTCTCTTCCAACCTCGTTGATTCTTTGAAAAGATAAGGGTATTATCTTGTTACATACACAAGCCAAGATCTCCACTAAGGTAATACTACATTAGAATTGCATTAGAATTTAAAAGCAACCACAAAAGCTAGGTCTAAGAATGTACTACCAAATAAAACAATAAAATACTCATCTGCAAGAGTGGGAAACTTACTTCTTCGGTCTTCACAAGGAAACAGCTAGTAATTTATTATTCAGTTGATTCAAAACTCTTATTAAAAATGCTTGGAGAGAAGTCAGCCAACTCACTGCTAAGGCACCTGTAAATTAGAACTTCTCTGGGAGCCATCTTGGCCATGTAATGCTTTATGTCTTCTCTTATGCCACCCAGAATGAATTACCATTAGGACAAAAGTAGGTAATGTGCCAATTTAATTTTCAGGCAAGGCTAGTAAAGCAGGACTAGTCATGTGCAGCGCTGCCTACAGAAACATCTATTCAACACAGTAGTTCTCAGAGCTCTAAGTGCCAGTCTAAACAAGAACTGTCTCCTAATTAAGGAAGTACAAGCCCTGTATCTACTAATCACCTTCCCTCACCTCCCTCTACTAATCACCTTCCCTCACCTCCCTCTTAAGTCAAGGGAAGGGTATCAGTGCAGTTGCTCTAGAGTACAGATAAGAGACTTTGCAATCTATGTTCTTACAAACCTCAGCCATGATAAATGGAAATGGCAGCCCAACCACAAAGCTGCTGCTGGTCTAGGCAAGAAAGGGGACAAAACTGAAAAAAAAATACACCTTCAACAGCTTAAGCCTCCCTTTTGCCCTGAGAAGAGATGCACACAAATATACCATTGGTTGTGTTTGCTTGGAAAAAAACCAAACAAACAACAAAACAATCCACCAAACCACACATTCCCCTTCCATTTGAAATCTAAACAATTACATGGAACAGCCCTTAAATGACTGTGGTTGCCAATACAACATAAACCTAAGAGATTTAACAGGTATTTCTGCTTTGTACTGCTTCTTGAGCCTGAGCCAAATGAATTTTCTTCTCAGGAAAAAACTGCCTCCAGTAATTGCATTCAGCCTTTAGGAGCTCGGAATTACTGCAGCAAGCCAGAGCTGTACCAGTAGCTTATGACTAACACTTGACTCAAAGGGCAGGTGTCTCATTTCTCCTTAAGTGCTCAAGCACATCCACTGTGTGCCACTAACAATAGGCTTCTCAGTACAGCTTTCAGTATCCATTAACAGTCGACCTGTAAGTGATGAGAACATTGCCTTTCCTCTCACTTGTCCTTTGTGTGAAAGGAAATCTTTCCTTTGGCACGTCTAGGCAATCTCCTCTCAGGTGCAGATCAATACATTAATGCTTCAGCAACTCCTCTGAAAAGCTCAGTACCAAGCATCCTCAGACTTACCACAGACCATGCCACACTTAATGCTAGTTAAGGTTTTAAAGATTTTTATTGTAAGAAGTTTTGTTTTTTTGAAAACAAACAATAAAAACGTTGTTAGAAACCAACACCAAACAGAAAAAAAACTCACTCAGCACAATTCATTTATATGGTGACAGAATTAAACCACTGGTCCCTGTAGAAGCAAGACTATCCTGCATTCAGTGAGGCAGGTTCTTCTCCATTTTGTTTCATTTGAAACATCTCATTTTGGCCATACCTCTGAATACATTTCAGGAGTTTTGCCATCAGCTCTCTTCCTCAAACTGCAATTCCATGCCATCTGCACACCACAAAGCTTCCCGCTATTAACTGGACCTCACAAGGGGACCATTATTTACTGCATGTCTTTAAATAGCTACTTGTGTGGTGCTTGTTTTAAACACATGTTAAAAGTGGTGCCCAAGCACACAGCAGGGGATATCACATCACCTGAGAAGCCTTTCAGGCAGTGTTAAGCATACAGAGTTCACATATTTTAGTATCAGCACAGAACTACACAGAGCAGAGTTGACCCTCACAACTTGCCTTCCCGGGCAACACCAGCCCATTACAAATGATGTGGTACTACACATCTGCTGACAAGGCCCTCAGTGCACTGGGATCTCCTGCATGATCTATGTTTTAGGGAAAGCCTCTTCCTTACACATTTTAACTCAATTCCATGCCATCAGCCTCTTCCCATTCTGCAAACCTTTCAGAAAAACTCAGAGACAGGCTTCTCTGCAGTCAGACAGTATTTGTTTTCCACAACTACTGGGCTTTCCCTCTGTATGCATAGATTCCTTGGGCTGTGCACCTCAGGTATAGCAGTGCTCCTGAATCCAATAAAGCTGAGCATTCATCTCCAAAGCAGTGAAGATAACATGACAGTTCTTAGAATCACAGAATCATTTCAGTTGGAAAAGACCTTTAAGGTCATTGAATCCAACCATTATTTAACTCTACCAAGTCTGATGCTAAACCTTAGCACCACATCTATGTATCTTTTAAACACCTCCAGAGGTGGAGATTCAACTGCCTCTTTGAGGAGCCTATTCCTAGGTTTGAGAACACTTTCAGTGAAGGGTTTTCCTCTAATATCCAACCTAAACCTTTCCTGGTGCAACCTGAGGCCATTTCCTCTTGTCTTGTAACTTGTTACTAAGGAGGAGACTAACACCCACCTCGCTACAATCTCCTTCCAGGTAGCTTGTAGAAAGAGAGAAAGTCTTCCCTGAGCCTGATTTATTCCAGTCTAAATCACAGAATGTCAGGGGCTGGAAGTGACCTCAAAAGATCACCTAGTCTAGCTTCCCTGCACAGCAGGATCACCTATACCAGATCACACAGGAATGTGTTCAGGTGGGTTTTGAATATCTCCAGTGAGGGAGACTCCACAGCAACCCAGGCAGCCTGTTCCAGTGTTCTGTCCCCCTTACTCTGAGACACATTCACCCAGCTAGATACTGGTCTACAAATCAAGTTCCCACACCTATACCTGGGGCAGAGTGTGCAGCAGAGAAAGCCATCAACACTGCATCAAACTCTTTCTACCTAAAGACTTAGGTTCCCATCAAGTAACCCTGTCCAAAAGCTGCGCTTTGAAAGACGTTAATTCCACAAGCAGGCTTTACAGGAGCTAAGGAATAGGACTGCACCTCTAGTGAAGAGGATGGCTTCCTGCACTCCAAGAGTAGTGCTGTGGTTTTTAAAGAGCTGACAAAAATGAATCTCTCAAATGAACTGGAGAAAAACCAGAATTGTATTTGGAAAGAGAGATACAGAAAGAAGTTACAAAGCAGATACAGAATCCATAGCAAACCCCTTGAATTTTCCCCCAACCCAAAACTGAATCTATAATCCCTAGCGCTCCCATCCTCCCCACCAATGCCTCTGCCATCCACAGGCCTAAACAAAAGCCTCTGGAGGCCCCAACACCTGCCTACTTCCTTACATGTTTGTCCTGATAAAAGCAGCTCACACCAGACAGAGGGCTGGAGGGGGAGGAAAGGAGAATAAGCTGACCTCGCCATGAGTTTATAAAAAGACAGCAGAATTATGGGATTCAATAACAATTTTCTAGTCCCTAGAGGATTAACCCTATAGTTCCCAACCTGGGACAAGTAGTCAGCCACCTCTGTAGTTAGTTTTATGGAGTAAAAAAAAAACAATTTTGCAGCTGCTCTGTGCAGAAATAGCAACAAACTGGTATTTTCTAGCATAAGAAGCTGGCACGTGGTATGACCCAAGACATTTCAGTTTTACTGCTTTGGAGCAAATGAAAAACAATCTGCATTGGCTCACAACAGTTTTTATCCTTGATTTTTCAGAAAGATTAAAGGCTAACAAGATGCTCAAGCTGAACACTAAGCAGCATGATCCTTACTTGCTATCAACTGCTGTTTTTCAAGTGTACTCTCCAGATCCAAGCAGTTCCAAAGCAACAGCACAGTGAGTATGTTCACTCTATTACTAGAGAATAGCAGACAGAAAAGTGAATCCCTTAGGGCACTAGAAAGGCAACAGACTACAAATTAAACTAAAAATAAAGGATTTCTCCAGTTGAAGAGGTACCTCAGGCAGTTAAACAGCACTTACCACATGGAGAGCAGCATTACAGACTTGCAGCTGAACTACTTATTTGTGCTTAGTGTCTTCGTCATCTCATAAGAGCCTTTTTTAGAATGTAGCTGTCTCCAAGCCAACAGGTAGCCCAGCTGCAAGTCTTTAATGCTGGTTAAGTGCTGTTTAACTGCCTGAAGGACCTCCTCAACTGAAGAAATCCTTGCTTTTTGGCTTACAGCATTTTTTCCCCACGACATTTCTGAAAAGCACCTCTCAACTCAGCTTACCACTTCAGATGACATTTCCAGTAGGCCGTGGCATTTGCAGCATTGAAAGGCAAATGTTCTGGGCTAAAAGCTCTAACCACTAACCTCATGCTCTGCTTATTTCAAAGCACATATACACCTCTTCTTACAGAATGGAGTGAAATCTGAACACACCAATTCAAGGCTTCCAGCAATACATGAGTGTTAGTCTCATGAAGAAAAGACATTTCTGCTGGGGTCAATACCACAACTATGAAAGCAAAGAGCATACTCAGGCAATTATCACAAAGCCTTCTGCAAGAGCACTTCAGCCAGACAAGACACAAGTCAAACATCCACCCATCTGAAACTGTGACAAGGAATCTGCAAGTACATGTTTTGGTTCTGAGCTTGAGAAGTATAGGATGTAGGTTTACAAGAGGATATTAGATCTTTAAACAACTGTATACTACTGCCTTGTAATTGTTCCAGGTGGGAAGTCTCTCAGAATTACTTTTGTCTGTTAGCACCGTTATAGAGAGTCTGCTGATACATACTGTATTATGGGCACGTGGTGAAAAGCTAACAGCCAAACTGAAGTCCTTGGTTTCATTCTCTCGGCAGTTAACTCTAATTCTTTCACTGCGTAAGGGGTGGACTGCTCGTTGGATAGGGAATTGGCTGGGTGGTTGCACTCAGAGTTGCAGTCAACATCTCACCATCCAAGTGGACATCAGTGACAGATGGGGTCCCTCAGGGGTCAGTAATGGGATCAGTGCTATTCTATATCTTTGTCAGCAATAGGGACAGTGGCACTGAGTGCACTCTCAGCAAGTTTGTGGATAACACCAAGCTGTGTGGTCCGGCTAACATGGTGAAGGGAATGAATGCCATTCAGAGGGACTTTGACAGGTGGGCACAAGCTAACCTCAGGAAGTTTAACAAGGCCCTACATTTGGATTGGGGGAAATCCCAAGAACAAGTATAAACTGGGTGAGATGTGGCTCAAGAGCAGTCTTGAGAAGTATTTAGGCATGGCAGATGACAAAAAGCTCCACATGAGCTGTCCAACCATGCCCTGGACTGCATCAAAAGAAGTCTCGTCAGGAGGATGAGGGAGGTGATCCTCCCTCTCTGCTCTGCCCTCATGAGACTCCACCTGGAGTACTGTGTCCAGTTATGGTGCCCTCAGTGTAAGAGGAACATTGAACTGCTAGAACAGGTCTAGAGGAACACAAAGATGATTAGAAGGCTGAAGCATCTCCCCTCTGGCAACAGACTACAAGAGTTGGGGCTCTTCAGCCTGGGGAAGAGAAGGCTGCAGGGAGACCTCATAGCAGCCTTCTAGAACCTGAAAGGAGTCTACTAGAAAACCAGGAGTGACTTTTTATAAGGGCTTGCTGTGGTAGGATGAGAAGGAGCAGAATGAAAGCTTGAGGAGGGAAGTTTTAGATTTCATATTAGAAATAAATTCTTTACAATAAGCATGGTGAGACACCAGAACAAGTTGCCCAAGACGGCCATGGAAGCCCCTCCCTGCAGGTGTTCAAGGCCAGGTTGAAGTAAGGAGTGTCCCTGCCCATGGCAGTGGGGTTGGAACTAGATGACTTTAAGAACCCTTCCAACCCAAATCACTCTAAAAATCTATGATTTACTACCAATGGCCCTTGGTATAAACATCATTGAAGTAGCTTTAAATACTTCTGCATAAACAGCAAGATACTCACTTCTTAGAGGGATTAAGAGTCCCAGAACAACATTTTTAAGCCAGTCCTTTGTAGAGTTATGTTAAGTTCTGTATACAATAGATACATCCTGTATAGAGTACAAGAATGAGAGAGGAACCAGTGTCTGTCATTTGGACATGTGGTTCTAAAAAAAAATGCCACTCACCTCTATGTGAAGTTGACAGGACCAGCTAATGCTACCTATTCTGCAGGGGTAGATACTGGCCCTGGAGTGATAAAATGAACCACAAGTGGGCTTTCTAAGAACTGAACACAAGATTCTAGCCAGACATAGGCCTCCTATAGAGTATGACCTGCCACTTCAGTGAAGGAACAACTCTTCACATTGTGTGCACCCTAGCACTACTGGACTTAGCTTGCCAAAATAACAGAGCAGATAGTGTTACTCATGCAGTACCCTGTAATTAAACATACCTAGTTTTGTTCTGGTTATTAAACCATCCTCCTACCTATAGTTTTATTTGCTTTCTCACTTTTCCTACTGCCAGCATTCTCACTGTTAGAATGAATCTGCTAATATTTCATTCCAACAACATAGGACTCACTTTACCTTCATTGACTCTGAGTACAATATATACTCTCTAAGCACAGGCAGGAAGTCTTCTGTCATTTCTTCACTCAGTTCTTCAAGAGCAGTGCAGCAGTTCCCAATGCAGGCAGACACTCCTTCCAGTGGCTCTGACAGTTCAACTTCCAGCCCTCCCCAGGTTGAATACACAGGTCCATACTCTCGTAGTTCCACCAAGTATTCTGCAATAGGTAGGTGGAAAAGTAGATTAAGAAAGTAAGAGTGAGGCTCAAGGATCTGCAAACACTCATACCAAACAGGAAAAGCTACACACCAAGCTTGGCAAATATTCACTCCCTGATGAGTCAAGTCTTGTGTTGCATTAGCATCTTAATAGACATGGCTGCACAGGTGACAGATCCAAGAGGACTCCTGATTAACTCCCCATGTGTACACACTCCCAATACAAATACATTTGCATCTGTGCAGTAGCCAAAGTATTTTTTTTTAAAACACAGGTAAAACTTAGCTGTACTAAGAGAGGTCTGTAGAAGTCATCACCTAAGAATTCCCTCTGCACTCCTCCATATGGAACATACAGGTTTCTCCTCATCCCAAAAGTATTCCTTTAAATGACTCCAGTGTGAAAGTAGGTTGACATAACAAGAGCACATTTTCAAAACTTTTGGAGAGTTGAGTTGACATAAGATACTGCATTAGGCTTTGGGAGTGATCTGAATCTCTAAGAGGCACTACAAATTTGCTCTATTGAGTGCCTCATTACAGGCCACAATTACTAACACAAGCTGTCTCAGTCATGCTGTCAAAAAGAAGAAGATAGAACACTCAGGACTCCTTACAATAGAGCACCTTGAGTCCTTACCCAGCTGTTCCTTGATAATCCGTTGTGCTATTCTGTCGATGGTACCAAGCTTAAGAGAGAATGTGTCTAAATATTCCCCAATGGCTGCAAATTCCAGTGGTCGACTTCTTAATTTGTAGCCTCCTGTGACATATTTGACAGACTCCCCCATCTTTGATAGCAATGCCATTCCTTGCTTTTTATAAGCATTGAGATCCTAGAAAGTTAAAAGAAACAAAGAAAATAAAATATTTCACTTAGGTGTTGGAAGATTAATACAGTGAAGGATACTTTCCAGTCAAGACAAAATCTTGAAGGTAAAAGACAAGTAGTCTTGGACAAAACCTCACTGTGTACAAGTTGTACACCTGACCACTGTTTCAAGGCTACCTCTACATGGAAACAAGCTATCCAGGAGAATGGTGTAAACTACAATACAAATCAGTAAGTGGCCCACTTCTGTACCTGACCAAGACTGCCATCTTCCTGTATTGCCACATGGGAAATAGTAATATTAACAGCTCTGTTTCCATCAACTGTTCATGCCACTCATCCACACATGCCCTTAAGCCATAGCCCACATTACTCTATACTACCTGAAGGGAGGTTGGAACGAGGAGAGGGGCCAGCCCCTTCTCCTTGATGACAAATGGCAGCAGTAAAGGAAATAGTTACAAGCCTCAGCAGAGCATGTTCAGGCTGGATATTAGGAAATATTTCTTCATAGAAAGGGTTATCAAATGGTGTATCCAGGGCAGTTGTGGAGCTACCATCCCTGGAGGTGTTCAAGCAGTGTGGATCTGGCATTCTGCGAAGTGGTTTAGTGTTGACCCTTCAGTGCTGGGTTGAGTGTTGGACTGGATGATCTTTGAGGTCTCTTTCAACCAGAAATATTCTCTGATTCTGTGTGATTAGCATTATGTAAATACATCAGCTGACTCTGGTGCTCTAGCACAGAGGTACATATTTCATACCTGTTTGGTCAGCAACCTCCTCACACCAGTTATGCACTTAAATAGGAGACAGAACAAGGCTGTACAGAGAAAGAGTATAGTACAGGGCAACTAGTACAGCTCCTCTGCAAGACTGAAGCTCAGGCTGGATCAGATGTAGCCCCACTGCCTGCACAGATAGTTCAGATTCCCTTGTCAACGCTTTATAGGTTTGCCTACATTCTTCAAGGACATTTCACCTTGACAGTACATCAGAAAAAACACAACTGGTTTTAGCCAAACCATTGACAATTCTTCATTTCGCTCCTTCCAGCAGGGGTCATTATTCAACACCTCAGAACAGCCTTAGGAGATGTAACTAGGCTATCCTATGCAGCCTGAGGAAGAGATGTTTGAAAACTGTTTAAGAGAAAATGACATCTTAGCATCTGCTATACTTTTGAACTACATCTGCATTTAAATGCAGTGGTTCCTTGACTCTTGAGTTTTGTCTTTCTTAAGCACTACCTGCAGAGAGGCATCAGAAAGAGACTTTTTAACTCAATGCTATTCATACACTCTCTCAAACATTCTGGCATGTTACTGGTCCAAACAGGGAACTCAAAGAGGTTTGTTTCTCTTTTTCAGCTGGGAGGCAATCTCATGAATTTCAGCAGCAGAAACTCTGAAGTTTTAGCACACTAAACTGACATCTCACTGCAGCAATACAGCAAGTTCCAACACTAGATACAGCCAGAAAAAGATGTCTCCTTTTCCCTCAGCCTTCCTAGATGCTTTTTACTCAAGGCAAATCCTGACCAAGGCTGAGGATAAAGCCTATACCATTCATTTTACAGGGATGGGAGATGACTAAGCAGCTAAGAAAGTTGCATCAAGCTTTGGCAGCTGAAAATCTATTTGTCATTTAATAATTAAAGTGCTAAACAAATTCTGCAGTTCTGGCTTGTTTCAGCACTTAAGCTCACTATGGACTTTTGAGAGAGAAAAGGGAACTGGAGATTGAGTCTCACATTACCAGCAAGCACAATTTGAACTTACTTCAAGATTGTGCTAAGCATCACATTTGAGTGAGTCAGTATAATGTGACACTGGAAAGACGTGCTTTCACAGCTCTCCTGACTTCTCAGGTCAAAATCAAACACGGCTGTAGGTCCTCCTGGTCTTATTTAAAATAAAGCTCAAGAGACATCCAGAGAAAGTTACACTGTTGCTGGATGAGTCATGCAGAAGATGAGCATGAAGTTGTTGATTGAAAAACAAATAAGAATGAGGTCTTCTAGCTCAGTTGAGAGGAAACAAGACCAAGCAGTACAGAAGACAGACCAAAAAAAAGCTAAGCTAAGAAAAACTTGCAAGCTTTTGTGCAACCAGAAGAGGATTTTACAAAGCCCACAACAGTCTAAATTCCAAACCTTTCTTGCAGAAGAGTACATTCTAGACATAGGGATACAAATCAAACAGATCTGGAGAACTGCATTTGTAAATCTGCAAACTGCCTCACCTTCCCCCTTCCTTCAAGCAGAGGGAATCCATGCAGTTGTGACACACAAGGGTCTGTCACACAAAACACTTTGGGTCCCCAGCAACCCTGGTGTTTTAGGTGAAGTTCTGATCTGCACAGGTAGTTTTATTAATGCCTTTGAGCCTTCAATTCGAGAGACTGCAAAGGTACCTGTTCTGTCGTCGCTGTCAGTGACTGTGTTTGGAAGTTACTGGCTTACCTTGGCTGTGAGAAACACGTTGAAATGCTCATTAAATGAAAGCACTGGGTGATCAGTTATTCTCTTCAAGAATTTGTCTAATGCCTTCCTCCTCGTCTCCACAAACTCTTCAGAAAAGCGATCGACAACGCCTTTCACCACAAATTTCTCAGGAAGAGGCTACCAGAGACAAGCAAAATGTGTTAGAATCAAAAGACTGAAAACTTGTTTCTACTATTTGGAAACATAAGAATTAAACTCCAGTCTTGACAGGAACTGAAATGCTGATGCAAGGCCTGCTCCACATTGCCCTTTATCAGCTCTGGCCTAATACTAGCAATTCTGAGTGGCTTCAGCTGGGACTCATATCAATAAAGCCCATGCAGTACTCACTTCTAGAATAGCGTGGGGTGCTCTCCTCTGCCACTACCCACGTTCAAGCTTCAGCTCTAGACAAGACTGCAGAGGGGCAGTCTACTCACTACAGCAATGCCTGCACACACACTATCACCCTTTCTTGATGTTGAAAGAAGGCTGCTCCATCCAAGAAAACTCAGGAAGTTGATCAGTCTGCTAAATCTTTCCCCTCCCATTCTGAACAACTTAAAGCTCTTCTTCAGGGTCTTTCCCTGTAAGACTAATAGTCTGAACAAGTGAGCAGGCATGACACAGCAAATGGTCAAGTAGTCCACACTGCAGCCCTCCTGAAGCACTTGCACATTTGGTCACTTACAACAATAAAATATTCCTGAGAATATCTGTGTAAGTGACAAAGGTCTGCCAACAGATCTACTCCATCTTACTTCTATTTCAATTCCTCAGTTCATCTCTGCAGTTCAGGTAAACAAGCCCAAGTCTGCCTCCATATCTGCTGGTTCTGCAGTCCCTCCTGTCACACTTAGGCTCCAGATTTCATAATACAGCTTCAGATAGATGGCACCTCCTCGAGATTCAGCACGGTTAGTCTCAGCTCTGCCACTCAATCAGCTTTTGTCCTCTCCAGACAGTACGGGCTCTAAGACAAATGCCACTTTTAAAACTGTTCTGCATTTTATTCTTGTGAAACAGTCTGTTCAGACTGATAATGTGCTTGTTTTCAGGCTAGCAAAGACAGCTATTCACTCACTTCAGGAATCAGAATTCTTCTCTGCAAGGAATCTCCGCAACCTGAAATCTGTGGAAAAAGTACTTCAAATGGAAAAAAAAAAGTGTGCATATGCCTTTCCCATCATACCCTAGCTGATGTGGGAACATGACGATTCCACCTCCTGAAAAAACACTCAGCCAGCATTACTTAACCTCAGTACATCTGCACTTTGACCACTATTATTTAGTTCTTGTAATTTAAGACTTAGTATGCTTCGTGTTCAGATCTAGTTAAACCAGTGTAAGGTACACTCCAATCAGACTTCAGAAAAATAATGCTTAGTGCAGTAATCTTCAGGGAGGAAGAAACTCTCTTCCATTGCTTTGTAAAGTTCAGCTGAGACCATACTTTAGGAAATCACTACCTCAGCACCAAATGAGGGAGGAAAATGACAAGCTGAAAAAGCTAAAGTACCCAAATTCAACTAAATATATGCAAACTGACACTGAAAAAAATGCATTTGAGACTCACAGAGGGGTGCACCTCTATCGAGGGGCTTCTGCCATTTCACATGATTTTAGCTACAGCAGTAATTACAGTCCTTTACATTTTAGGCCTTTGAAAGTCCATCCCAAGCAGCTAATAAGTGATATTCTGCTTTAATTGTATGCTACTTATGTACTTTATAGTGTTCCAGATTAATAATCTACCTTTCCCTGCAGTGACATGGGAGCAGGCTTCTGACTGCAGTCAGAAATTACCTTAAGTATCCTAACATCACCAACCAAAGACAAGACCCTTGGCCATGTTACACCAAGGACTAGAGCAGGTTATCTTTCTGACCTAGAAACAGATCTGAGAGCTTTTTTACTGTTAAAAAAACCCAAACACCTGAAGCCTTTGTGAGAAGTGAACATCAGTAAACAAAAAATAAAACCAACATATACTCAGTTCAGTTTGGGCTCCTAAGTGTAGGCTATCATGACTCACAGTATTGAGAAGACAAAATTTGTTACAGGAATATTTTAAGTATACTCACAATAGCCAAACCAGGAAGAGCCTTTTGATATTTTATTAAATCAGAAGGACTCCAGGGATTGCAGTATCTTTGGTTACAAATATAGATACCTTCATGTTGGCTTGAAACATCCCTTCAGAATACACTTGGGCCACAGTGCACCAGAAACTGTCTTTAGCTTCTGGGCAATAAATAACACACAGCAAGCTCCCACCATACTTCTGCATGGAAGAGACCAATAGGAAATTCCACTACTGCTAGCTTGTGCATAGACAAATAAGGGCAGTGCGTTCTTATGCTTACAAGAGGCACTTAAGAGACTGCCTTGCTCTGCAGTCAGTTTCACGTTCAGTATTAGAGCCACTTGTGCCAAATATGCTTGTGTGCAACCAATTCCAGATCATAGCAAAACAGCTTGATTCCCTGGTTGTGACTCACCTTCTGCTACTAGACTATTATTTATTGCCTTGCAAGCCTTCAGACAGGGCTGGCAGCCTGTTAGGACACTCAATAATCCATAGAAGCTTAACGTCAGCAGTTCCAGATGTTCAGACAGCAGGAAGGGAGAAAAGAGGGTCTGGACAGCTAAACACAGTAACCTTGTGTGTCCACCTTACCCCAGCAAGCTCACTCACTCTACCTCTCAGTATACATATTTGCTGCCAGTTAGTGGTGTCACAAGATTCTGTGAAGCATTTCTTATCTTTGAGAGACTGAGGTATTTTTCCACTTAAGAAGCAAGTCCCAAAGTAATCAAAGACTTAAATAGCTCTCTACTATGGAACAGTCTAACTGAATACTTCTCACATAGCTTAACACTTGCTCAAGGAGAGAGAGCAGAGAAGCACTCCTCACAGCCCCAGATAGGAGAGGAAAGGGATGCAATCAGTGTTGTCATTTCCCAAAATTCACTTCCTACAGGCCTTCTTAAAATTTGTTCAAGAAAGCATCACATAAGGTGGTCAGACTACCAGCTTCAGTGACCAGAAGGGGTACAGTAGCCTACCTGATCTTATTAGGTAAACTTCTGACTATCAAAGGTATGCAAAGGGCTACCAAGCCAGAGGCTAAGATTTAAATCTGTGCTATTAAGCTATTCATAGCTTTAAAATATTCTCTTCAAAACCAGGTCAAAAGGGCATCTTGAGTACTGAGATTAGGACCTGAAGCACCTGTGTGGCTTTTCATAAACTTCAGATATTTGGAATTCTGGGTGCAATAACTGAACAAACAGATAAAGCATATTCCATTATGCCACAACAAATGCAGTCAACACACATACTGGCTGCAAAGCTCACCTCAGGTACATAAGACAGCAGAAGAGAATGAGTATTGAATCCCAAAGAGACACATCCCCAAAATATCACCCTCGAAAGACAGATATAGACTGTCCTTAACAGACCCTTGCTTACTACCTACGGGAATGAGATGTGTTGGCTGAGACTCTTCCAGCTTGTTTCTCAACCAATCGAAGTCTTGGTACCGCCGGCGGACAGAATACTCAGGCAAATCAAACTCTGCTCGTGTGGTCTGGAAGGGAAAAAACAGGATGTGTTTACTTTGCACCAAACCCTCTAAATTCAGAGCTTAGCAGCAACGGCAGATTTCAGTAAGAGACATTCCTGCCTAGGGGATGGTGACTGGAATTACAATCTTTAACATCCCTTCTATCTTATTTGGATTCCACCCAGACTATTCTATGATGCTACGAAGTGCAGTATAGCTGTCACTGGCAGGGGTGAGGCCAAAAAATACTGGCATGGAAACTTCATAACCAAAATTATCTTTACAGCCAGCACAAGAAGAAGATGAGAGGAAGATTCTCCAACAATTCAAGCAGTGGGAAAACCACAAAGAAAAAAGGGTATTTGGAGCTGAGGTGTCTTTAAGACCTTTTTGTATTTCATTTTATATTCTGCTCAGATTACCTTCATGGGATGAGCCTCTAGGGGACAACACTGTGCACTGTGTTAATCTCTTGGCAGTTACCTACTTGTGGTAAAGACCACATGAAATCTTCACTCGAGGCAGAACTACTTTAGCCATCACAAATAAAAGCAAAGATGTCCAATGACTTGTTTATTCTATGATAGAACCATAGAATCAACCAGGTCGGAAGAGACCTCCAAGATCATCCAGTCCAACCTAGCACCCAGCCCTAACCAATCAACTAAACCATGGCACTAAGTGCCTCATCCAGTCTTTTTCTCTAAGACCCCCAGGGACGGTGCCTCCACCACCTCTCTGGGCAGCCCATTCCAATGGGAAATCACTCTCTCTGTGAAGAACTTCTTCCTAATATCCAGCCTATACCTACTCTGGCAAAACTGGGGGTGAAAAAAAAACGTTTCAGCCCTGCAGCATATTCCAGTAGTGACAGGCTTATTACACTCCTTCAAGGTTAAATGATTAGAACATAACCCATTGCTAGGTTTGAGGCAGGGTGAAAAAAGAAGTTTTGTTGATTTCTGAGGTGAAGAAACAAGGCTGTTTGGATTAAGTCTGTGTATGCCTGATTATTAGTACATTAAGTTAAATATTTAAAAAAACTTTTCATTAAGAGCAAGGAGTTAAAGCTGACATTGTGAGTTTCAGACAGACTGTAATAAGCAAGCAGAGGAAATGTTTTATCTGGTTCTCAAACCGTAGCCTAGGAAGCTGACTGCATAAAGCTGCTTGCACAGCATGTACTACAGCTGCCTAAAAGCATTAATGAAAAACTGTACAAACTAGAAGTCTCTGCTACAAAGTCTGGTATTGCAACAGCCCTGATTGGATAGTAGATGGTCATTATTTCCTATTGAGAAGCAGAGCTCAGAGAAGCAGAGACCTGTACTTAGTTACATGCAGCATTAAGACCATCTTGTAACAAATGTGATGCTACAGCAACAGCACACTACAAGAACTGAGCCCAGCAGTAGATTGCTTTCCTGCTCCCAGACACTAAAGCTACCCGCTAAATTCCAGCAAAGACCTTGGATTTACTTGCACTCTGACAGCAATTGCTAGGTATTTGTAAAGAGCCAAACAGCAGCTTTTATCTGCAGGCCACCTTTCTAGTTGCTCTGTGGGTGGCTCCAACTCTTCTGCTAATGCACATTACTCCCACCAGTCCCCACTGGAAATTTTGTACAAATTCTATACTAGAAATCTCTTTCTAGAAGGAAGCTATCAGCCTTAGCACACTATGAACAGAAGAGTGGCTCTAGTACATTGTAAACAGCATGCTAATGTGATATCACCTATGAAATGGCTTGGTTTATAGAAAAAGAAGACAGAGACACACAGAAGAGAAGCAGTTAAGATCACCTCTTCCTCTCCTTTGATGTACTACCTATGGTAAGAGACACACACCTTATTCCATGGAATAACAATAAATACTCACCAGTGGAGCAGTTCTGTTTGTAGATTAAAGACTAGCAAGACCTAGATATCAACTGAAGATTTGTGCTTCACTCTGCTACACCTCAGGGTAATATCAACTCATTTCATGTACAAAGAGCACCACACTATAAGTCGAGACTTCATATGAATCATTTTCACTTGTTTTGAGTGAACTGTCTTACACCTGAACAAGATGATTCACCAACATGCAGACAGCCCTCATTAGCCAGCAGCACTGACAGCTTTGTCCCCTTAACAGGGCAGCTCAGCCTTGCAGGAGGTGACTCTGCACTACTACAATTTAGTAGTAGAGAGCTTTTGTTAGCTGGCAGCCACTGGACAAATGCCTCTTAGAAGAGATCAAGCACAGAATGAATGAAAGTAATTAGGATGTATCCACAATACAGAGTGGCACCTAGGTGAAGGTAAAGTCTCTCTAGCACCAAGAACATTATCAACCAATAGTCTCCTAACAACTAAGAATTGTATAGATACTGTTTGGTCTAGAATTTGAAAGCAGTGTAAGGCTCAGTGCACAAACCTGGCATTAGTTATCGTTCACTTCTACCAAACTGCTTCTGCTGCCTTCACATCACAAATAGATTTGCAAAGTTTTACATATATCAGGTTTTGTTCCTCAGAGGGAGGCAGATGAAAATACATCACAGTCATTAGCATAGCAGTGTTTGCTGTACAGGCTGTCAAATTTAGACAGAAAATAAGCTTTTCAAAGACTATCTGGACAGAATATAAGGGTCTCTCAAGGTCTATAAACCTCACTAACACTAAAAGAATTTGGATCTCAGACCAAACTGTTCATTAGCTTAGCACAAGTTATTTTCTCCAGGCTGCACATGAAAGGAGGAAGGACTTGCCACTGTCCAGGGACAGTAAGTGAAACATCTGTGTTTCTGACACTTTAATTCCCCCCAGCTTTCTTAGGATTCATAAATCTCATCATGCAAGGATAGGCACCTCTCCCAAAAGAAGCTGAAAACTTACATGGCAGGTCTGAATCTCCCAAAAATAATGGGCAAGACATTTCCAGAGATTTATTGAAGATGACAGCACAGTTCCACTAAGGAAGTACCGAAGTATTCCAAGCTAAGTTTTACTTGCTGGAAAGAAGGCAGGGTTACAGACATCTTTACCTCTGTTGGAGTAGTTTTTACTTGAGGCAATCATTAAGGTAATCACTAAGTTTTGGTCTTGTGCAAGATTCTTGTCTTTCTTGAACGAAGTTAGTAGTTTTTACTTGAGGCAATCATTAAGGTAATCACTAAGTCTTGGTCTTGTGCAAGATTCTTGTCTTTCTTGAAAGAAGTTAGCAGTGAAACCTAGAGCTAGCCTGTCATGAACAAAGTAATTTTGACCCTAGTTCTGGCCTCTTACTACACTTGATTATGGAATCCATTCCATGTTATTCTTTAAACTGAGGCAAAATCTTTTCACTAGTGAAGAGGAGAGTAGCAGAGAGAGAAAGGAGCACAGCTGATGGTCTTAGTTTATAGCTTCAACTGGCCTAAGTAGTTTAGCCTGCCTGAGAAACACATCATAGGACTTACACCTGTTCCCCTCTAGGGACTGAGCTGTTTAGTAGATTACCTGAGCACATTAAGGCATGCACTGGACACACAAGGAAGATGGGAAAAAGAAAACAAGACCTGGTTTGAATACCTCTCCCTTGGAGCCCACAGAACAACTGCAGAATGATACACAACTGTTCAGACCTTCCTGGGAAGACACACAGGAGATTTGTGCCATCCTAGAAAGTACAAGTGAAGTTGAAAGTATGCTTACTGTTATTTCTCTCAGAAGAGAAGATTACATAAGATTAAGCTTTATTTTCCCCTCTCCTCCTCAGAAAGATCTGCTTGGTAGATCCTCTCGAGTGTACATTAGACTGAAGAGCACAAACGCATATCAGCAAGAACATCCAAGACACTCCAATCATCACAGACAAGACCATGTAAGAGTTCCACAACATTTTTCCTCTTTTTTTTTGTTTCACTAGCCTCATGTAAGAAAATTGTTGTTAGCAAGAAGAAAATGGGGTATAAAAGTTGAGGGCTTTAGGTCTGAATTGCAGTCCCCGTTATTTTGGAGCATCTCATTACATTATTTAAATGCATTTACTTATAAGAAAAGATGCAGTATGCTACCTTGCACTTAGCAAGATGCTAAGTAAAGGCACAAGCAGGACTAAGAGAACTCCAAGCTTTCTTCTCAGCCTCTATACAAGCCACTGTTTTGGATTAAATGTTCGGATGGGACGTTAGGAAAAAGTTCTTTACAATGAAGGTGGCTGAGCGCTGGAACAGGTTGCTGAGGCAAGGTGAGGCTTGACAGGGCTCTCAGCAACCAAATCTAGTTAGGGATGTCCTTGCTCACTGCAGGGAGGTTGGACTAGCTGGCCTCTAGAGGCCCCTACCAAACCACAAGACTTTATAACCCTTTCTGACACATCATGATCTGCTGACAAAGGCATTAGTAGAGGCAAAGTCTGGACCACAATGCAAGACTTCTCTTTTGATATTACAATGAAGATTCTTTCTAAAGAAAGAGGAATAAACCCCACTCTGCTAAAAAAAACAAGACCACAGTCAGATACACTCTTCCCCTTCCCCGTGGTGTCATCCAGTCTAGTGATTACATTCTCCTTTTCCACCTAGTGATGCTGCTTCTCATAGCAGGGAAGTTTCCAGCATAACTCATTCTAGGACCTATGTTTGTCCAAATCTTTGGAGCAGCATTCCAGTAGCACGATCACGTGAAGAAAGAAAAAGTAGCTACCATCTCTGCCTCCTCATCTAGAGCCACTAGAGAAATCCTGTCAGCCCTTAAGATCTTCAAATTACTCTCATGCAAGGCTAAAAGGCAGCTGGTTAGGAAGGCATGGCTTTATATTGAAAAGAGGAGCAAGGTCTGCTGTAGAAGTTTGATCTAGAACCTGAAGGTGCAAGTACCAACACATCCTCAGCACTGTCTAGGAATTATTTCTGTGCAGCTTTTTCGCCATGTTTCATTACTGCTTCCAGCTACAGCAGCTAATTAGGCAATTAGCTTGGCAAAGAGGCCTTGAACATGCAGCAAGGCTGCTAGCTTTCCAAACGGCCACCCTTTAAACAACAGATTGTCCTTCAGATGCAGGCCCTAGAGGTTAGACAATTTTAAAACAATAAACCTGAAGAGTTGAAGCTTTCAGGGTGATAAGAAAAAAAAAATGACAACACTGTTGTGAAACAGTACATAATACTATGACACAGCAGATTTATGTGTTACAATGAGATCACAATTTCAACGAGTATTAACAGGTAGGTATGCAAAAACTGAAGTACAGGATGATCTTTTCTTAATTAAGAAAATGACACTGCTGGGTAAAACATCTGATCTAAACCCAGCAAATACCCTACCCATGTTGCAGGGGTCTCTTAAGAAAGAAAGTAACCTGTATCCTTGAAAAGTTTCCCAAGCAAAGGAACATTATTAGGGTGTCAGCAAAGAAGTATATCTTGGCAGAATAACTGGATCTTACAAGAGAAGAAGTTAGTCACTTTCAGCCATTTGCCTGTAGAAAGTATTTCGTGCTTCCAACTCCTCCTGTTTATGTAATAGCTGGGGCAACTTATCCCTCAGCAACAGAGGTCTCCTACAGTACTCCTTAATCTTAACTACTAGAAAATGCTAACATGCTTAGAGCAACAACGAATAACAGACCTATGTTAAGTGTGCAGTAAGAGGTAGCTGCTACTTCAAAGGAGCAACATTTCCCCCCATGCAGCCTGAAAGTGGAACTTTGGAGTAGTCATTTGGGGGTGGGGGGGGAATGAGGGGAGAGGGAGGAGGAAAATTAAAAATTAAAAACATCTGTGGCCTGTAAAAGCTTCCTTATCTCAAAGAATATAGAACCAACAGAGTGGGTGGGAAGAATGTTAATCTTTCTGAAGAAGTGGATCAAGTATATTCCTAGATAAGTTAGAGAACACTGAAAAGTGTTGGGTAACTGTAAGTGCCCAAAACAGATGTCAGTATCACCTAGGAGCTAATGCTAATAAAAATAAGTTAGCTAACAAAACGTTGCAGTTTTGAGTGCAGTGGACTTCTCAGATCACTCTATTACTGTCATTAGATTGCATTAAATGATTGAACGACAACATATTCTGGGAAAAAAAAAAATCTACCATGTATTTTTGGTAGGCAGTAGCATTCTTAAGCTAAGTAGTTTTACAGAATCACATAATCAGTCAGGGTTGGAAGGGACCACAAGGATCATCTAGTTCCAATCCCCTGCCATGGGCAGGGACACCCTATCCTAGATCAGGCTGGCCAGAGCCTCATCCAGCTTGGCCTTAAACACCTCTAGGGACAGGGCCTCAACCACCTCCCTGGGCAACCCATTCCAGGGTCTCACCACTCTCATGCTGAAGAACTTCCCCCTCACATCCAGCCTGAATCTCCCCACCTTCAGCTTTGCTCCATTCCCCCTAGTCATGTCACTACCTGATAGCCTAAAATGCCCCTCCGCAGCCCAGGATCTGGTTGGCTTTCTGGCCTGCAAGTGCACACTGCTGGCTCATGTTGAGCTCCTCATACACCAGCACCCTCAAGTCCCTCTCCTCAGGGCTGCTCCTCAGCCAGTCACTGCCCAGCCTGTATTTGTGCCTGGGATTGCCTCAACCGAGATGCAGGACACTGCACCTGGTCTTGTTGAACCTCATGAGGTTGGCTTGTGCCCACCTCTCCAGCCTGTCCAGGTCCCTCTGGATGGCATCCCTTCCCTCCAGCCTGTTTGCTGCACCACACAGCCTGGTGTCATCAGCAAACTTGCTGAGGATGCACTCAATGCCTACGTCCATGTCACTGGCAAAGATGTTGAACAAGACTGGTCCCAGGACTGATCCCTGTGGGACTCCACTTGTCACTGGTCTCCACTTGAACATAGACCCATTGACAACCACTCTGTGGGTACAGCCAACAAGCCAGTTCTTTATCCACCTAGTGGTCCACCCATCAAACCCATGTGTCACCAGCTTGGAGACCAGGGTGTGGTGTGGGACAGTGTCAAAGGCCTTGTTCACATCCAGGTAAATGACATCAGTTGCTCGCCCCTTATCTACAACTGTTGTGACCTGTTCATAGAAGGCCACCAGGTTTGTCAGGCAGGATTTCCCTTGGTGAAGCTATGCTGACTGTAGCAAATCACCTCTTCACTATTCTCCCACCTCAGTAGTGCCTCCAGGAGGAACTGCTCCACGATTTTACTGGACACAGAGGTGAGACTGACTGGCCTGCAGTTCCCTGGCTCCTCCTTCCTACTCTTTCTGAAAATGGGAGTTATGTTTCCCCTTTTCCAGTCAGTGGGGACTTCACCAGACTGCCACGACTTTTGGAATATAATAGAGAGGGGTTTAGAAACCTCAGCTACCAGTTCTCTAAGTACCCATGGGGAAGTGTATCCTGTTGGGTCCCATGGACTTGAACACTTTCAGGTTCTTTAGGTGATCACGAACATGATCTTCACTTATGATGGGGCAGCAGCTAAACCTACAGCCTTCTGTACCAACAATGAATGGAAGCTAGTTTACAGCTGTGGGTCAGGATCACAACTTAGATAAGTGGCTGACAAAGTATGGTAAACACTAAGCTTTAAATATTTCACAAAAGGATAGACAAGAACGTGAAAATGTGATTAACAGAGCAACAACAAGGCACGTTGCTCTTCAGGGTGGGAAACTAACCAAATGGGTGTCAGATTACTTCATATGAACTCCAGGGCTAATGAAAGAAACTGGCCTTGCAAGTTCACAAACAATCCTACTTAAGAGTCAGAGCAGTTCTGCATAGTTTCATATGCTGAAGTATTAACTATTCTACCAAAAGAAGTTACAACTTCAACACATTCAGGAGGTACTGAAAGGCACTAAATTCTTGTCCTTCAAGACAAACACAATGCAAGGCACACAATGCATTCTAGAAAGCTCCCTTCCCACTTCCCTGCCCTCAAAAAAAAGTATTAGGAACAAAACAATGTTGCCTTATACCTTTGTCGTAACCCTGTATGTGATATATGTCTCCATTGTGCACACGTGTTTTTTGGGGTCATCAACAGTAACAAAGAGGTCTCTGGTTTCCCCATCGAAGTCATCATCCAGCTGCAGTCTGTTGAGGAGAGAGGAGGAGGAGGCTGGGCTAGAAGTGTCCACAGGCGTGCCATTGGGTAGACTAAGATCCTATATTGGAGAAGAAAAAACAGTAAGCTTTCAATGTCAAGGAGATGGTCTGTCAAGCACAGCATTCTCAAGGACTGTACTAGCAAGCTTCATCAATACATTGAAAGAGTTATGAATTCCAGCAGCTTCAAGAACCAGGCTTTCCAAGGACACCTGAGCAATCCATTAATGAAGTAAAATTGCTGCTGAACTTACAGTTCATGGAGAGACTGAACCAGTTTAGACCTTGAAAACAAAACAGCTTGGCAAATCAAGAGACCAACTTGTAAGATGGGCTTCAGGCAAACTGGTAACAGCTCCGTCGACTGGAATTCACTCACCATTTGCCTCTGGAAACTCCTACACAGAGTCATTATGGCTGGAGAAGACCTGGAGTCCAAAAATCAGCCTAACACCACCATGGCCATTAAAACCCATTCCAAAGTTCTATGGCCATACATTTCCTGAACACCTCCAGCAACACTGACTTTATCACTTCCCTGGGCAACTTATTCCAATGCCACTTTTCATGGAGAATTTTTTTCCTAATATCTAAACTAAATATCTCCTGGCACAATTTCAGGCCATTTCCTTTTATCCCATCATCTGATAGCAGAAAGAAGAGACCTAACCCTACTTCATTACAACCTACTTTTAGGTAGTTGTAGAGCAATGAGGTCTCCCCTCAGCCTCCTCTTCTCCAGTTCCCTCATTTGTTCCTCATAAGACTTGTTCTCTAGACCTTCCAAGAGTTTTGTAGTAGAAGGAGGACATCCATCCAGTCCATTAACTTCCAACTGCAGTCACAGACAGTCACTGACCATATATTCTAGCATCAGCGCCCATACATACTTCTTTTGAAGCCCTAAGGCAAATAAAAATACTGGGTTTTGCTGGAAGGGGTCTTTGTTTGCATCCTCCTAATACTCTGATACTCTAATAGTATCATCCAGTGTCTAAGGAACCAAAACAACCAGCAAGTGACTATTTTAGGAAGAGATGCACAACAGTTTGGAAAGCCTCTAATTCCTTGAAACTGACTCAGCAGCAGGGAGAAAAACTCTCAACTTTATAGCCAGCTTGGTTTATTCCCACAAGTGCAAATATAACACTTTGATGCAGAACAAGTGCTTCTTACAACTAGTGGTTACCCCACTTTGTATAAATATCACAGTAACTTCAGGTGTTCTCCACTCTGGCTTCATAGCAGAGGGAGCTGACAGCAAGTGACAAGCTACAGGACATAGAGGAACATGTGAAATCAGTATCAGAAAGTCCTAGAGATCAATGGCCACTCCTTCATGGAGGAGGAGGTTTAATTATTAGTAGAAGAAAAACTAGACTCATCCACAGTGGTTCCCTTGTAAGGACAAAGTTTCCTCTGGATGTCAGCCAAGCATCACTAATAAGCAGTACATTAACTATAGAAATTTTAGCTTCAGAATTACTATTTAGCTGCAGCTTCACAGTCTTTAAGTGGCTACATGAAATGTGTAATCTTATCAAAGCAATCCTGTCTGAGTAAGATCCTCTTAGTCCATCAGTATTCCTTATACAATTGTGGTTTATGTTCCAACTGGCGAAGTGGCAGCCCCTGTCTTCAAAAGAAGTTCCTCTTTGTTGAATGCTTTGGAAGTACAAATGATAGCTTCAATTTAAAGCTATTTATAATGATCTGACTTTGACCAAGGTTAAGAAAAGGGCTAAGTTCCTATCAGTCTTTGTCACAAAACCCATCACAAGAGTACTGGGATTTTGCAGATAGCCCTCAGCCTGTTGCACTCTGCAGAGCTGTGGTAGCATTGCTCTCCACCTTGAAAGCTGCCTCAGGAAGTGGGGGAGAACAATACTTCAGTCTAGACATTTTGGGAAGGGGGTAATCAAAAACATTGTCTGTCTAACAGAGGGGTTAGATGCATTCCTCCACCTAGTGCTCAGAAGTGGTTGCCAAGAGATGAGAGATTTCAGATTTAACTGGCAAGTGAGCAACAACTCGAAAGTAAGCATTCAAGTGCTCTTTTAAAAGGGTGAAAGAGCAAGATGAGGATGGCACAGCTTGCCAACACACACATGTGGTAGACAGCTTGAACTACACAAGCATCTGGCTCAGACTTCCTGTAACAGGCATAAGTACAGCAGGAAGAAGCAACACCAGAGTAACTCAGCAGACAAGGCGCTCTGTTGGAAGTTAGACAAAGAGCAAGAAGACGACAAGACAAGATTAGTATCAGGAGGTGGATTCAGAAAATCTGTAGTTCAGCTAGACAAGGCAATCTGGCTGAGCAAAGTAAAAAAAGCAAAGGAAACCCTGGTACACCACAGTAGCTCTAGAAAAATCTGTTCCCATTTCCAAAAGGAAAAGACAGCCCTTCGTTGACCATGTGCAATAAGCATTACTTGAGGAAGAGTTGTGCCAGAACTGCAACGAGCCAAATTCAAAACTTCCAGTATGGAAATGAATTAACTTGCAGAAACAGCTTAAGTCTGGCTGCACAGGAGATCTCAAAAGCTTATAGCAGAATCCTTCCAAAAGAAAGTTTAAAGAATATGATGGAATCTGAAGTATGAAAACTGTGTCAAGGTGTCAGAACTGGAGGAAGAATCAGAAGATGGAGCTTGCAATTGCTTGCATGAAGTTACCCACTTCACTAATCAGTTCTATTGGGAGATAACAATACCATAGTAGCATCTCTTGCACTTCTTAAGCAAGACAAAAGTTTTTGAAGGCTGGAATCCACTTTCATCTGCTTGAATGTATTCACAATTCCTGCGGCATTCTATAAGTCTTAAAATAAAGGCTGTGAGTTTTACCTGATTTCAGCTTTGGATGAAATATCCTAGATCTAGACCAAGCTCAAGTAATGCTTCTAGATCACCGCTCGTTCGGAGCAGGAGGACTGCCAGCCATGATGGGTGGAAAGGACACATGTTGTGTACATTGAAAGTACTACTGTGCTATACTGCCTCATCTATGATGGCAGAACACACTCCCCCAGCAATCACAGCTGGCATCATGCCCTGCTACTCAGCTAGTTTTCAGTAGTCAAAGGCCAAGTTAGAAGGTTAACTATTTGTTCATCTTAATAGTAAGGCTCCCTAGCTAACTGCACAAGGAAGAATGCTCATGACTGCTGAACCTTTGTTTAACAGTCACCAGGACCAACTTACTGAAGTCTTAGACTATTACTAGAAAGAGGTAGGTTTTGAAGTGTCACAGCAGATGGCCAGGCAATCTAAGTTGTCTCAGACTGCAATCCTTTCATCAGAGCACCTCCTCATCATGTTAATTGGCACTGGCTTTCTTCCACAAGACTTGGGGGATTTTGCAGTTGGGGAAGCAAGACTGCATCATCTGTTCTAGCCTGCTTTTACCACAGAAAGATGTGTGTCCTGCAAAGCCTTGCAGGAAAGGAGATCTGCAGCCATCTGCATTTATAACTGCCAGTATAGTTCAAATGGTTTGGCTATCACAAATATTGCATAGTTACTGTATTTTTTTATGATAAAGTCTGATTTCTCTGCCAGAGACTCATGCACCACCTTCACCTTTCACACACTAAGTAGCTGCCCGTCCACTGGTTTAAGTGCCTAACTGCATTATCAGACATCAGTACAATCCAAGCCCCAGCAGGTACCTACTGCTCACAAAGCTCTTCACAAAAAAAAAATTAAAAAGCCTTTTTGTCACAGCACCTGTAACTCACCATACAGTCAGACTACCACAAATACAAGCAGTCCCACAACAGGGAGAAGGGAAAGCTGGTTCTGGCAACCAGAAGAGAAGACAGATTCTGTCAAGACATTCTTCCAACCCAAAGTATTTTATGACTAAAGTCTTACAGAGTATCTATGAAGACCTTCTCAAGTTTCACAGTTTCTCTAGAATAAAATGCAAAGATTCTTCACCTCATCCCTCACCACTTCAGGCCAGCCTCATAGTTTTGTTGCTTCCCAAAGCAGGTCACATAAAGGTATAACAAAGCCTAGACTACAATCTATAACAGATATAGGAGTCAGACTTCTTCAGGTTCACAACCTACTGGTTAAGTGCTAGACTTCTGTGCACACATGTACAAGCCTACAGGCAGACTCTATGCTCACTCCTACAGATGTTGTAGGATCCCTCAAGACAGGCAATTCATGTGTATATGAAATCAGACAACTCTAGCAGCACACACTTGGTATCCTACGGTGCAGGGAAAGCAGGAACCAACTCCCTGTGCTGGAAATCCATAAGCCCTGCTAACTACTGTGGCTGCTAACTGCTAAGGAAGCAGCTTCATGTTTTCTCATGTACTATGCAGTCCAAATACTGTGACTAGTTAGCCTGGCCAGAAACAGACACCAAATCTACCAAGAAGTTCATTTCACCCAAGTTAAAAATTCAGTCAAATTTTATAAACTTGAAGTCTGCATGTCAGATGAAAAGCAAGTTGGGATGTCTCCAAATGATGTAATCTTCTCCCTCCTTCATTCTCCCAGGAGATTTTCCAAGACTTTAGGTTTACAGAGCAGCTTGGATACATGTAAAGTAAAACCTCAGGAGCTTGGTATTCAGTCTTCTGGATGGCAGCCTTCCCTAGTGAAGCAACACACAGCAGAGAAAGCATCCAAGATTCAGGTCTTGAAGGCTGTAAGTACTTTTTAGTGTTTGTTACTGAGTGAAGATCATGCAATCTCCTGCTGAGTGAAGTGAAGGTAGTACTGCAGCTTCTACAGACTTCTATCCTGCCACATCAAGTGCAGAGCTGAAACAGATGGCAAAACTAAGTAGAATCATAGAAGAGTCTGAGTTGGAAAGAATTTCTATAGGTCATACAGTCTGACCCCCTCTGCAGGGGCATCTTCAAGCAGATCAGGTTGCCTGGAGCCCTGTCGAGCCTCACCTTGATCATCTCCAGGGATGGGGCCTCAATGACCTCCCCAGGCAACTTGTTCCAGTGGTCCACTACCTTCATGGTAAATATCTTGCTCCTAACATCCAGTCTAAATCTATTCTTTAGTTTGAAACAACTGCCCGTCATCCAGTCACTACAAGTGACCCGTGAAGAAAGTGGAAGATAGGTCTTCCAAACATATAAGCTTGCCCCAGGAACAGGTTAGGCTGAAACTATCAGATATTACAAGCACATTGCTATCATTCAACAAGTATTAGATGACAGTAAGAAACATTTATGAATGTCACTGTTCAGAACTAAGTAGTGCACTTCATCCCAAATAACCTTGGTGAACTTTGAGACCTCACAGCCAGGCCTGTACTACACCTAGGGCGTCTACTGCTTTGCTTCTGGAATTCAGAGTGCTGTCTGGATCTCCCTGAGTTTCAAGGTATTCTGTTGCTTTTGCCATCCATTTCCCAGAGAGGCACAACAACAGATTCAATCATGTTGAGGTGACAATGATTCCACACAATAGTTGCAGCTGGTTTCAGGAACACTCTTACTTTCCTTGTACCTATGACACACAGCAACAAGCTGTAGCAGAATTGCTTCTGGTGATTAGAAAATAAATGTAGATATTTCTGACAACATTAAAAATGCTTGCACTCACTTGGTTTTTACAGTTTCTGCTCATAGCATTAGTCTCAGCACAGCAAGTTTTAAAAGCAGGCATTTTCTGTTTATAGAGCTCTCTGCCGCTGGCCTGTACAGGCTAGCCCTGCATAGTAAAAGAAAGCACCTTTCCATTCTCCCAGTTCATCCGTCACTCAGATGGCATGCTATCCTATTATAAAGATCTCACTGACCATCTCTGAAGTGAAATGAGTTTGCACAAGACTATTATCCAATACCAACTGCAGACAAATACCTACTCTTCAGATACAAAGAAAAGGCATTTGCTTCTCCTCTATGTGTGTTCAGTAATTCTCTACAAGGCATCAGCATCATTACTTTGATTACTAAGTTCACCTTTGTTTCCCTACACTTAAGGTGTGTAAGTGCAAGAGGAAAGGACATGCACTGTCTTTGGGAAACTACTTTCAATGCAAGAGTAACAGAAGTGGGGATCCAGACAGAGAAAGGAGAATGCTCTGGACACTAGAGGTGATCAGGGGAGGATAAAGCACCAGTTTTGCTGTACAAAATTAAAAAACAAAACAAAACCAGCAAACGAAACAACCAGAGAAAAACCTCAAACTCCAGAATCCTATACAATTCCATGAGGAAGTAACATACTTCTACACTGATCCACAAAGAAAGCAGTGCTAAGTTGTGTTTTGACAAGAACTGTGAGAATCAACTTCTGAGGCTGAACTCTTCTCTCCTGAGAAAGGGTAAGTGTTTACACATACATCAGCTCCTGACAGCCTTCTCCAGTAATAGGAAGAGTGCAGAATGTGTGGGTGTACTCACAAAGAACAAGATGACACCCTCAGAAGAGGTCAGTGCTTTCAACTACATTAATCATCTATAACCAGACAGCAAGGTTGAGGCTATTTTAAGAGCAATACAGACAATGCTCAAATCAGAAGCAATTCTTCTTCTTCTTACCTGGAAATGTGCCAGCAGAGGAGGGGCACTGCTGAGGACAAGCCCAGGTATGTGCTTCCTGGCCTTGGAGCATGGTATTACACAGTAAGTCTGTGGGCCCTGCAGCACTGGGCAGAAAACCCCTAACTCTAATGAGGCACACCAAGTCTAAACCTCACCTCTCTAGGTCCAGCAGTACCACTGGTATTCTGCCCATCCAATAAAAAACGCCACTAGGATAAAGGCTGGATCAGTTTTCTCTCCAGGCAATTTAAATAGGTGTTGTAGTACAGCAGGCTGCCAAGCCATGTGTCTGATGACTTTGTTCTGGACTTCATCACTCAAGATAGTGTTTCTGCTCTGTAGGTCAGAGTTGCCTGAAGACAAACTCCTCAATATTCCCCCCCCCCAAAAAAAAAAAAATTCAGATACAGCAGCTGATTGTCACAGCATGCAGTTTGGTACCACTCAAGACCTAGGAGAGAGCATTCTTGCTTATAAAAGGTATACTTGGAGTGGTGTTTCTTTGCACTTTGGCTGGACAGGGAGACACTGGAACAAGCTTCACAGAGACTACATGATTGACTCCAGCATTTTCCAAGCCTTCTCATGCAGGCCATGGGATTACCACCTCTTTCCTGAGGCTAACAGCCAAGATTTATAGGATGGATTACTTTACTTTGTGGTTTGTTTTCCCATAAGTCATAACAGTTAAGCTAACCAGAGCAAGAATGTGGGCATAGAAGAGTTTCCTGCAAACAGAATTTTCAACAAGAGCAGCAAGTCAACTCCTATCTCTGTTGCAGAAGTCCTCAAGGACTCAACTAGAATTATGGCTCGGTTTCAGTCTCGCTATTCATGGGGACAAAGGGGAGTGTCACAAGAAGGTGTCAAGTACCACATCAGACCATCTGTTCATACAGTCTGGCTATAAGTCTCTCTTCTCACAGGGCCCTTAAGAGGGTAGCTTCTTTTCCTAGTCTGTAAAGGAAACTGTGCAATGTCACACTAAAGCTAAATGTGGCTCTACTTACACTCTAAAAATGTGGATCATGAGTGGCATCTCACATATGATTTAGAGCAGTTGAGACAAGTCCTTCAGTATTATTAAAAAGCAATGTTGCTGTGCTACTTTGTGTAGAAAGGGTCAAAAGACTGCAGGCAGTGCATCTGGCAGATGAAATGAGTTCTCTGGAGCAGACATTAATTAGGCAAAATGTAAAGGGACACATACTTCCCCCACATCCTCTGAATAGGAAGGAAAGTGTGAGAAGTAACTGGATGTGTGCCACATCTTATAGCTCCCTTACTGTTCCAAGGTAGTTTACATGCAGAGGCATTTTCAGAAATCCAAAGGAAGCATTTTTTTTCCTCTTGGAAGAGACAGTCCCAGATTCAAGGTCAGCTTCTATATCCGTTTACAAAGCACAAGAGTCCTCACAGAAAGTTTTATCTGTCTTTCTTAGCAAAAAGCCAGTCTGGCAACTGTCCAGAAAGATTACTTCAGTTATATTCAAGTTGTGGAAAGCAGAAGATAAGTGCTTCTGACCCAAAATAAAGCAAGGAAGTTTAACTTCTGGGCAGGCTTGGATTTACACCCCTCAGCAAAGCTGAAGTTTTTCTTCATTCTACAGCTCTCAGAAGCCGCCAGCAGGCATCAACTACAACACCTTCAGAGCTCAAAGATGCACACAAATTGCCAAAGCTATGTCTTCATAAACATTTAGAAAAATGCAGACCTTTTGAATCAAGTTTTAACTCTCCTACAGCTCTGTTAAGTTCCCTGTTCATCTGCACATCAAAACCAGTGTGTTGGAGGTTTTACTTATCAGAACAGCCATGTGCATAGAAATATCATAACCTACTTCAACATGCTGAAGAGCACCTTGTTAATGAACAAGTCTAACACACTCAGTATTTCATTTAAAACTTCATTCTCAGAACCTGTGCTCTGACCTTCTAAATAGCAAAGCAGCAGCTAGGATTCAGGTCTTGTGCAGGAAAACTCGAATCCAGCATAAAACCAGGAGTCATTCACAAACCGAGAAGCCAGACTTGTATCTGATTACAGATGGAACAGTTTAAGCTTGTCCAAATTCAACTGCTTTCTTCTAGAGACATATGGCTTCTTGTCAGAGCTCTGCAGACACACTGTGCAGCAGGACTCTTCTTGTTTGGGCTCTAGGTTTAGCTACATTAGTTACCTATATACTCAGTGTCACCAAAGATCCATTTCAGCTAAGGTGCTTTTGAGAGCAAACAGTAATATCTTTTAGAAGTGAACAGATGTAAAGGGTTGGGGAAAAGAAACAGGAAAGAAAGAGATTACAGAGAGCTAGAAAGGCCTGCAGTATCCTAGTGAATACTTTATTTGAACAAGCAAGAATACACTTCCATACTTCATTATGATGCACATTTGTTTCCTCATTGTTAAATTTATAGATGAGTTGCATTACTATTTCCCCACACAAGATCCCTGGAGGCAAGTCAGACTGACAAGACAGAGAAGACAGATATTCAAAGAAGAGAATTCAAACCCTGGAAGAGCTGGAGGAGTGTGCTCTTGGAGAGACTGATGTGGAAAAGAAAAAAAGCATGATTTCTACAGAAAAATTCACCTGCTGAAACACCTTTCATTTATACAGCCTAGGTTCCTGACAGCCACTGTGGCACACACAGGTGTTTGTTACACATGGCTTTGAATGAATAATACTGATCCAAGAGCGAGCCAGTCAGCATACAAATTCTGATGCAGCCAAGCTGATCACTGCTAATAAACAGTACTGATTAACATTTTCCTGGAATTTTCTTGTTGACAATCCAAAACATAGCTTCACCTTGTCAACAGCCAAGATTTCCACTTAAAAATTGCTTTATACTAGCATTAGAAAAACTACAAAGGTGCCAGTTCCACCCAGATAAGCATGGGTTTGAGTATTGTCTGGAGTAGTCTATCACCTACTGTTTCCATATGTCAGCTCTTTCTCCACTGAGCTAGTCAAAAAGAGCTGTTGCTAGCACCATCTGCAGCACTGAGGCAGGATGAGGCTTCTCTGCCCTTGAGCAACACCTGCACTGCAGCATATTTCTTTCAAGGAACACATCACATCATTAAAACTCACTGTAAAAGTGAGACCAACCATGCAGACAGTTTTTAGGATGGGATTTTTTTTTTTTATTACCTATGAGGTGCTCCAGAAAGACACAGGAAGTTTCCTTCAAGCAAGGCAAATCTTTCCCACGAGGACAGGACACTGAACCAGTGTAGTAAGAGTTTTCCTGGTAGATGTGACAAGGAGAAGCTTCACTTGCTAGTATTTTGTCTTTGAGGCACTACTGGCTACTCTCATCAGATAGGCAGTGGTACAGTTTCAACAATTTCAGCCAGTTCCACTAACCCATGTCACCCACTTGCTGACTCAGACAGATGCATCACTCCTCTGAAGTATCTAGCTGTGAATCGATAGCTTTTTATCGCATCATCTGCCGCTGAAGACACCACCACTTTCTGCCCCCAGCTCCTCTCATTTCAGAGAATAAAACATGCCACAAATGCATCTGTCAGTAAACCATGTAAGTTTGACTGGCATTGGGAATGCAGAATCCTTAGAAGAGCTGCAGGTCGCTGACTTCCTTCCATCTTCAGTTGGTGACTGCAGAATACCTAGTAGCTATTCTGCTGTCAGTCATCACCCTTGGTAACTAGAAGAAAAAAACAGATTCTCCAGTTTCTCAGTTACTTACTAAGAATAAATTCTTATTAAGAGTAAATTAGTGCAATTTTCACAACTTGGTTGCTGTTACCACCACCTCTAAGGTGGAGTTCAGAGCTGTTTCATCCTACTGGTGGAAGTAGATTTCCCCAGCCACAAGGGCTTAAAACCTCACCTCAACTGCATCCCTAGCTCAGCACTAAGACCATGCTTAATGTCAGAACAGAAATTTCAGTGAAATTACTGCTGATCAAATGCCAGGTTTAATTGGTATGTTGTCTTCTGCAGACTGAAAGCACACACAAGTTAATTTCAAAAATGCAGTTTAGATGTCACAAGTAGATTTTCATGTAGCAGTACTGAGTTCAGTCTCACTGCACCTTAGAGTTTCCACCCTATCTCTTGACCTACTTTACACAAACAAGCCTCTGCAACTCAGATAAGGGGCTGACTGGCTGTTGTGACAGCCAGACACCACAAGAGTAATCTGCCATGCTAGAAGACACCAGAACAGTCTGCTGGTTAATCTAGGAACTGATATCTCCCAGATTAGTGTGTCAAGAGGAAAGCCATGTTTTTTATCCTCTGCACGTTCCATCATTAATTACAAGGACATGCTGCCTGGGACTCATCACACACCTCTGAGGCACCCACAGGAGAATGATGCACCCACACAGATGTAAAAAGAGAACTTCTTAATCAACTTAGTTATGCTCTTCTCCCATGAAGGAGTTCAGGGAGCATCCAGCAGCTCTGGTAGGTTTGAGGCATTCCAGCAGAGGCAGCCTGGAAGATTCTTTCCAACCACCAAGCATAACTTTTTCCACCATGGCTGACAAGTTATTGCCAAAGATTTACCCTTCTGGAACCCAGCTGAAAAACCCAAGAGTTCCTCTATGTACATTCTGAATATCTGTTTTTAATACTCTGTCATTAAGTATGAAGCAATCCCACTGACAAGATTATGAAGTTGTGCAACACTGAATTCAACCTCGAAGAATAACCGTCCCTCCATTATGCTGAAATAAGAACCACAAAACAATTATACTGTTATACAGCAGAAGCTGTGCTCAGTTTTACCAAACAGGAAGATTAAAAAAGCAACTGCTTTCTTAATGCAAGTCTTTGCCTCAAGTTAAGTGTCAGCTACCACTCATCTTGCTCAGAAGAAATGGCAGTTGCCAGCTGCAGAAAAGCTCTGGACACTAGTTGGAAATAGTTGACCACTACATATGGTTTTACAACAGTATTAGAACACCCACCTTGTAAGACACCATTAAAGCAGCCTTACCAATAAAAACTTAATTTACAAAAGGCAACTGTAAGCAAACAAACCCTCTGAGGAGAGACTGAGGGAGCTGGGGTTGTTTAGCCTGGAGAAGAGGAGGCTCAGGGGTGACCTCATTGCTGTCTACAACTACCTGAAGGGACATTGTAGCCAGGTGGGGGTTGGTCTCTTCTGCCAGGCAACCAGCAACAGAACAAGGGGACACAGTCTCAAGTTGTGCCATGGAAAGTATAGGCTGGATGTTGGGAGGAAGTTCTTCACAGAGAGAGTGATTTGCCATTGGAATGGGCTGCCCAGGGAGGTGGTGGAGGCACCGTCCCTGAGGTGTTCAAGAAAAGACTGTCTGAGGCACTTAGTGCCATGGTCTAGTTGACTGGCTAGGGCTGAGGGATAGGTTGGACTGGATGATCTTGGAGGTCTCTTCCAACCTGTTTGATTCTATGATTCTATGTTGCTGTACAGGCTTCTACAGCATTAAACCCCAAAGCAGCTGCAATAAAGAATGAGACAAGCACTCTATCTTTTCAATAATATACCATGGTATCAACTTATGCAAGTAAGTCTCTGAGTTTGAGAGATTAAATAGCTAGAGAAAACAGTTCTGCCTATCATCACTATAGGAGACGGGAAATGGAATTCAGCAGCTTGGCAGCATGCAGAGTAATGTTGTCAAGCTGAAAGCCATGCTACATTTAAGTCATCTCTTAGCCAGGAGACTACAGAAGAGCTGGCTGGTGCAGGCTTGTGCACACATGCACACAGCACAGAGGAGAGACACCAGCTCCTTTAAACATGGCTAAGAAGTTCAGCCTTTGAGAGATTATGGCCCACTTATGAAGCATGTGGCAGATAACTGCTTGCACCTAAAAAGCTTCCTAGCCTAAGAACCATGGCTCAGCAATTCAATATACATAGTATGCATTGTAACCTGACCAGTCCATGCAGAGACTAAGGGAAGAGAACCACAGGATCTCCCAAAAGCCAGAAGAGGAGTATCCCGAAAAGACAAATTCTGAATCAGCTAGAAAACAGTTTGGCCAAACCAACAATCCCACTGTCCTCAGTGGAAAACATTACTATGTTCTTCAAGCAGTTCTGCAGAGAAGCACAACAATTTCCTGAAAGAAAGCTCATCTTAGCAGGTCTCTATGGATAACTTGAATCATGATATATTTTCTGGATGGAAAACACAGCAGAGGTTTCTGAAGTGCAACGAACCGCCTAATACAGGTGATCAATGAGCTGATGAGAGAAGATGCTTTGCTGAACTTTAATCTTACAAGGAAGGGAGAATCAGTAATGTGAAGGTAGAGGGCTGCCTTGGCCACAGTAGCCATGAGCTGGTGTATTTTGAAATCCCAATAGGAAGGAGAAAAGCAAAGAGCAGGACCATGACCTGTGACTTCCAGTGTGTAGACTGTGGCCTCTTCACGGATCTGCTAGGAAGGTGGCATGTGGCCCTGGAGACAATCCCACAGAACTAGCTGGCTTTCAAGGAACCCTGATCCATGACAGCAAGCAGGAAACCAAAAAAAGCTGGCTGGATACAGCATACATGAATGCAAATCTTGATAAACTAACACATAAAAACAAAACAAAAAAAAGGCAGCAGCAAGCACACTTGATCCAGCAAAACAAAGAATACGGAAAATGCAGTCCTGGTGAGGCAAATGATCTGATGACAAAGGACTGAGTTATTTCATGCCTCTTTTGCCCCAGTCTTTGAGATAGCCAGCCTTCAGGAATTTTAGGCCTCTGAAGCCAGTGGGAAATCTGGAATAAGGCAAACTCACTGTTAGTGAGGGAGGACCAGATTAGGGAGCATTTCAACAAACTGGACAGTCACAAACGACTGACGAGATAGACTCAAGCGCTGGGCAAGGTAGATAATGTCATGGTAATGATACTTCTAATTTTCTTATTATGGTGGTTAAGGAGGTTCCTGAGGACTGGAAGAAATCAAGTGTCACTCCTATCTTCAGAAAGGCAGATAGAGAGACCTACAAGCCAGTCAGACTGACATCAGACTCTGGAAAGGTGATGGAGCACATACTAGAAACCATCTCCAAATACACAAAGGACATGGCAATGAGAAATCAGCAGGGACTTAAGGGAAGTAACATTTAACCAACCCAGCACCTGCTATGAGATTATGACAGTCTTGGTGAAGAACAGGAGAGCCTTAATATAATGCAGCTCGGTTTTAAGAAAACCATCACCACTGTCTCCTGTAACATCCCTTAAGACAGTCAGATGAGGTACAAGCTAGGCAGATGTGCAGTGAAGTGGACTGAAAACTGGCTGAACTGCTGGGCTCCAAGTGTTGTGAGCCCACAGATTCTAACTGGAAGGCTCACTAGTGGAGTACACCAGCAGAACAGGACACTACTGTTTAACATCTTAAGGACATAAATAATGGGACGGGATAAATCCTCAGCAAGTGTGCTGAGGGTACAGAATGATGCGGTTGCTCAATACATCAGATAGTTGTGCTGTCATTCAAAGCAAGCTCAACAAGCTGGAGAAAAGTTGGCAGGTGTCTCATGAAATCCAACATGAGGAAATGTAAAGTTCTACAGCTGACAGGAACAACCTTACGAAGCAGTACGAGATCAGGCCTGACTGCTTGAAAAGCAGCTAGGGAGAGGATTTAAAAAAAAAACAACAAACAAACAAGACACCAACACAAAAAACAACAAACGACCCACTCACAGAAATCCCCTTGCACCACATACAACAGATCCCAATGGGAAAGTTGACCATAGTCTAACAATATGCCTCAAATTGAACAAGACCAACAGCATGGAGAGAATGCTTTGAGGATCTTGCCAGTACAGATAAATACCTGATGGGAAGGTGGGCATAAAGAAGGTTGGTGACAGACCTTTCTGTTGGATCCAAAAACAGAACGAGAGACAGTGAGGGCAAATTTAAATATTGAAAGTCGCACTTAAGTGCAAGAAATTTTATTTTGCAGGTGTCTGGCTGCAGGAACAGGTTGCCCAGAGGAATACTCAAAACAATTTCACAAGCATCCAGGTTAGCCTGCCCTACCTAACCCTGCTCTGAGCCACGGGGTTGGGCCAGAAAGTATCCAGAGCTGCTTTCAGACTCGACTTCTCTGCGATTGTTAGTTTTGTGTTCCTACAGATTGAACTCAAGATCAACTCACCAATGCTGGGCTCGCCTTGTTCACCAACATTCTCTTCACTTTCAGTCTCTCCTAGACTGAGAAGTTACCTTCAGCTTGCTTTAAAAACAATACATGATGCTAGTCTAACAGTTCTCACTTAGTCAGAGAAGGAAGACGTTTGTGGAAACTCAGGCTGATCTATTTAAAGCTTTCAGATTATACTGCTAACTGGTTTCATCTGTGGGTGGATGAAGTTAAGAGCAATAATTATAAACTCGCAACCAAGAAGGCTGAAAGTACAGCTCCAGACTCCCAGTATAATTTTGTTAGAGAGCTGCCAGGCTCCCTTCCAGAATAAGTGCTAAGTAACAGCATTCCAGCAAACACATCAAGTATTTATACTTAATCAGGTGCTAATACAGGCCCACAGTTTCACCAGGGTGGTAGCTTGATAAAAGATGAGCAAAGGGTACCATGAAAGTAATAGTTTTCAGTTACAAACCAGAAGTTTTGAGGAGTTTTAATACCCAAATTAGTAAGTTCAAGCTACGTTTTTATTGAAAACCTGGTACTCCACATCTGCTCTGCTCCACACACTACTTGTAAACCATCCCTGAAGGTCATTTCAGCTCTGTAGTGATCACAGAGACAAATACAAGTCATGTGCATCTTCAAAGAAAAAAAAAAAAAAAATCAAATGAGCAGATTATAGGTAGCTGAAGTGATAAGCAAGAAACCAGTACGAGGAGTTGGGACTCTATCTGATAACTGCCAGATCACAACCGTCAACACCACTCTGTAGTAAGACACTCTCAGAACTCGAGTGATTACAAAGACCACAGCTAGAGGACAGCGGGAATAAGCCACCTCTTCAAATTCTGCATAAACTGATACTTCCAACACCTAGAAGCATGCTGTTAAGCCTGGACAGCCTCAGTAGGGCTGCATCCTGAGTGTTACTAATGCCTCTATAATCATCTGGGTACAATCACACAGCAAAATACTGCCTACTTACCATCTCTGCTCCAAACCTAGCAGTCCACGAATAACAATTTTTCTCCTTAGTGACAAAAGGTTTGTCTAGTGCATAGAGTATTTCACAATTGAAAGTGAAAAACTAATGAACTGGAGTTAAGCAGTCATATGCAAGCAGAACTTCCTTGTTTTTAAAAGGAAAAAAAGAGAAATCCACATTGACAGTTCCCCATTTGCCCTAACTTCCTCCGCAGATGATCTGCTAGAACCAAGAACTTGGTTTTGCAGCTGACTCTGCAGTGGACAGAGGGATTGTTTCCTCCTGTATGCTTCCCTTTCACCTGAAGATGAAACACCAAAAGAAGCAGGAGGGTTAGTACTGCTTAGGTTCAGTTTTGGCTGTCTCTATTTGGAGGCTAGGAACAGTTAAGGGATGATAAGCTAAAAAAAGCTGATGGTGGTCAGATATCAGGAGAAGCGTGTTTTATGTAATTAGATTTGAGAACAGAAAGATCTAGCCAATACAGAAATGTTTTAGAGACAAAAATCTACAGCTCAGGTGTTTCATATTTGCTGCAGAGTGACTGTGAAAGCTAAGCACTTAGCCAGAAACAGCCATTTTAATTTAAGAGGTTAGATGGTGCTCAGGGGCTAGATGTGCTCATAGGTCAGGGTTTCCTGGCTACTAAAACCACTCTCTCCTACAAGTCAGGATGAGGACACTATTTCAGCCAGTAAAAACCCTGCAGTCCACTTCATAACATTCAAAAAAATTGGGACTAATCTACTTAAAGGGCCTCAGAAAGCAACACAGGAGGTTTATCTTCCTTTTCCCATGACCTACTGCTCTAGTAGCATTAGCTGCTGTTTTTAAGCAGAAACAAAGGTTTATCAGGCTTCAAAGTTAGACAGGGTCTAAGCTTCTAGATTATTACCACGTTTGAATCAAAATCCAACAGGAGACAAGCAGGTAGTATTCCTGTCTTCCATGTTCCTTTGACTCAGGATAAAGTAGTGCTTCTACTCAGTGACTCCAAAAAAGTGAGGAAATCATGTTTTAAAGAATGCAGAACAGTGATGGCAGAGGTTCAACCACTTCAGGCTGCACATCTGTGGCAGTGGAAACTAAAACACTGCTTTACAGGCAGACAACTCCCCTTCTCCACTTTCTTTCCTCAGAGCATTTCAGTCTTAGGTACTCCTGCAGCATGGTTTAATAAGTATTTGCTCAGAGCATGTAAGAGCCACCCTGAATAAGTACATTACCCAGTTCATGGTGATGGGTCAGCCATCACTGCTACCACTCTGCCAGTGGGATGTCCTAAAACAAGCCTGGTTATGGACAGTGGCCTTTAAAGCAGCTTACTGACTCAAACCCACTTTGGAGCAGGAGACTCAAATGTAAATTTCTCCCACAGGGCCAATCACCAGACTCTCTAAAAGGACCCTTGGAAAGGCCAAGAGAGCAGAGAAGCATAGCTTCTATTCAGGAATCAATATAGAGCAGCTGCAAAGCTTCAAGCCTGAGCCAGACCTAATACCAGCTTTCCTCTGTTACTAGACTATTGGAGCTATCCACATATTGTTAAATGATTAGGGAGCCAACCTTGCAAGAGATTAATGACCCACCACCAGAAATCAACAGATATGCTAACTTACCAAGAAGGGTTTTCTTGTTAATTTCCACCTAACCATACTTGCTCCCTAGGTCAATGCACAGACTGCCAGGAACACCTCTGTGAGGACTTTTTCCATCAGAAGGATCATTCATTTGGCTTTTTCTGCTCATTCAGTTAGAAAGGACCAAAACAAAAGAATGCTGCTGTCTTCCTACTGGAAATCCTTTTCTTCTGCAAGGCTCATTACTCTAGTGACATTTCCAGGTTAACCACAGAATTGCTCCAAAATCTAGAAATTTCTTATTTCAGCCCCTTTTTGCTCTCCACTTCAGAATGCTTCCATGCATAGGATGGTACCACATACAGGTGCTAAAAGGTGGACTCTTAACAGTGTTGCTATTGGAAAAAAATGGGCAAGAGCCTTCCTAACTGATGAGAAGCTAGCTGATCACAGGCAGAGGCTAAGTCATCACAGAATTTGATACATTTCTTGGACATCTCAAAGCAGTAAATCTCAGAGGAGCTTACTTGTGTTCTAAAAGCAAAAAAACAAGAGCTCATTAAAGGAGCTAAGTAAAGAAACTATATCATGAAAGCTACTGTGCAGAGTAGCGCTTCTCAGCAGCTACACAGTAGTATGAATAAGACAGCCAGAGAGTACAGTGCCACCACCGCGTTCCTGAGCTGCAAGACCAGTGAAGGCAGCTGACAATTTCTATTGCTACAGGTTGCCCAGACAGAAACTTAGTTATATTAATAAATCCAATATATAATAGAACAAAAAACTCCATAATCCCTACTCCCACCTTATTCACACACCCCCTTCTGAGGGTCATCAAATCTTTTGACAAACTGGAATGAAGGTGTATGCTTCCAGAGGGTAGGTAAACCTAGCTTCCCACTTGAACAACAATAGGGAAAGGTTCAAGGAGAGGGCTCCTTACATGGTTAGGAACAAGTGCTGAATCTATACAGCATAGTTACAGGGCAGTAGATGACACACGGGAGAAGCCAGACTACCTTGACTCATTCCCTTAAAGCATGGGAGCGTTATCAACTAGATACACTTGGAGTGGCAGTCTCAAGGCATCGGGAGGATAAGCAAACCTGTCCTGCCCAGCAGCAGCTCCACATTCTCCAGGCCAAGAGCCAGAGGAAGACTCTCCTGCCACCAGCAGCTCCGCAGCACTTCGCAGGCACAGCAGCTGTCCCAGAACTTCGCTTATTACAAAGTTTCAAACACATCTCACTCCCTGCAACCCTTGCTCCCAGGAAATCCTACCGCAACACATTTCAGGAAGTCTGTCCCGAGAGATACCAAGTCCTTGGAAGAGTAGTTAATGTATTAGCAGATCTGTGCTGCAACTGCTGCTTTCACACTCAGGAGTTACCACATCCAAGGCCCACACACAGGCAAGGCACTTCACGAATCCTGCTCGTGTCCTGCGGACACATGTCAGAATTCAGGATGAGAAACAGGCACAGATACTCTTATAACAGCATCCCTTCGGTATTGCACTGCTACAAAAAAAGCGAGCAGGAGCTCGGCTCTGGAGAGGACGATCACAAACAAGCCGACGGCAAGCTTGACGGTAAAAAAACAACGGCAGCTCCCAGCCCTTAACCCGCGAGGGCTACTGAAAGAAGATGGCAACAGAATCGCAGCAATTCTTAAAGTATTCAGACTCATCGGTAGAGGGGATGAGCCACAGCAAGGTACGATCAGGAAAAGCTTGCCTCAACGGAGTGCGCCGGTGTCCGAGATTGACCCTCGCAACGGGCGACACGACGCTTGCAGCCCCAACACGGGGCGCTTTCTCCTCCTCAAAGAAGCCCCAGGCTCTTACAAGGGATGTCAGCAGCGCCCGGGCTTCGTCTACCCGCGGGATGCAACCGGGGACGGGGCGTGGAAACAGACACTGTGTTCTCCCACTTCTCCATGTTCCCCTTGAAAAGACCCTTCCAAATGCCGCCCAGCTTCCCGTTCCCCGGGCTGTACCTTGTCGGCGATACTGCGAGGCAGGAGCAGGTCGGGGCTGGGGGTGAGCGCCGGCCCCATCTCCTCACTGCTGGACGTGGCCAGAGGATGCGGCATCTCCCGCAGCGACTTGGGCCCGGAGGACGGAAGAGGCTTGGGGCCGCCAGCCGCGCCGCCCGACATCGCGCCGGGATCGGGCAGCGACGGAGATTAGGAGGGAACAGAGGCCGCACCGCTTCGGCGGGGAGCTACGGGGCTGTGGCCGCAGTCTACCCGCCGCCACCGCGCTACGAAGAGGAGGAGGCGGAGGCGGAGGAGGAGGAGCGAGAGAAGCGCCTGCCCGCGCCACCGCCACCCGCCCCTTTACAAAGCACCGTCCGCGCCACCTGCCTCCTTCTGCCGCCCCGCCCGCCCAGGCGGCGGCCGTCCCCTGCCCCGGCCGACCGGCGGAAGACGCGGGGCCGCCACAGCGCGGCGCCAGCGGGCGGGGCTGTTGCGGGCCTGGGTACCGCCCTCGGAAGGCCCTGGCGGGGGCGGGGGTCAGGGCGGCCGGTGCCAGCCGCCGACTGGCCGGGCTAGTCTTTGGCCGCCTGGCGGAGAAGGCACTGAGTCCTGGGAGCCCCCGGGTCCTGCCGTGGGGCGACATCCTGGTGTCGAACAGCGGTTAAGCGCCGAACAAGCAAACCAGGTCTTCCTCTGTTGCAGGCTCGGTTCGTCGCCTGCTAACTACTCACGTCTTCGAAAGAACTGTAAAAGCTGCAGGTGCCCGTGCGGGGCGAGAGAGCCCCTGTCAGTCGAGACATGGGCATGAGAGTGGGTAAAATGGCAGTCGGGCTCACGGGGTGCCTCTTCCAGTCCTACCAGCGAGGCTGACCCACCGAGTCGCGGACGGGGACAACCCAAACCTCAGAGACTTGATCTTGACAGCGAGGTGGGGTTACAGATCAACACGCAAGGAGACACCTGGTGCCTAAGCGCACTACAGGAATAGGCTAAACGGTCCCCATCTGTTTACGTCCCACTGCACTCGAGACACATCGTGGTTTTGCAGAACAACGTTTCATTAATGCAGCTGCTTGGAATTCATCACGGAGAATAATTTTGATACTTGAAAACATGAATTTAAAAAAAAAATGCACTGAAAGTTTTCCTCTGACACTGCATGGAAAGAATGTTGGTATTTTGTCAGGCAACCCTAAATTCAGGCTCTCCTATGGTTTGCTAAAACGAGCTGAAAGAGTCCAGTAGAAACAAATCTGTATCAATTACGAAAATTCAATTATCTGTCCACAGTTAACAACGTGGGAAAAAAAAATGTTGATGACTGATTAATAACCAATAAATAGGAGAAAAATCAGGGTCTAGTTTAAGATATTCCCTGAGCAGATAAAGCAGACATATTTGTCTGATAAATTATTCTTTGCAAATAATTGGCTTGGCACTAATGAGACCTAACACAGTAACATGCTGCTGAGGGAAGAGATGGATCACTGCGAAACTGTCTTAATCCCTTCTGGCTAGATATAGCTATATAAAGATACGCACACAGATAGCTGACCAAACAGGACTGGGATGCTGTAAACAGTTGTACTGGTGTTTAGCTCTTCCCAGGGGACTACTGCTCACTGAAACCAAAAGGGCAGCATCACAACCTAAACCTAAGACGGGAAGTTTTGCCTGTGTCATCAGCAGGTGCCAATAGGAGTGCAGCTCTGTGACTGTCCACTACAAAAAGAATTGTGATTTATCAACGAGAAAGAAAAAAAAAAGAAATAAAAACCTCCAATCCTTACTATAAATAACTACCTAAGTTATGTAATGTTTGACCTCTGATAACAATCAAAAGCCCCAACCAGGTCCCAGGACCCAGCGAGAAAGGCTGTGAAATATACTTTGTTCATTACACTTGAGAAACAACAACCTATTTATCTATCAGGAAAAGCAAAGAGTACAAATTAGTCAGCATCAATACATACACCTCAGCTTTCTTCTACACTATACAAATCTTAAATGGACACTTAATGTGCTAAAGCAGCAGGCAGGTTGTGTATCTACCATGCTGCTCAGGAAACAATTCCCTTCAGTTTTCTGAAAGCCTGTCTCTTAAAGGCTGACAACTAACCAGGAGCTCTTCCTGACTTTTCCCTTAATCATCCTCACTCCACCTCAGACTCTTCTCCACAGAAAGCCCATCAGGGACCCTCACACCAACACCATCAGAACCTGGAAACCTGGGCACATTCTAGCTCCACGTGGGTAAAACAATCTTCTGCTTATTAAATTTACTGTTTTGGTGGGCAGTGACCTGAGCATCATCCTTCTGCATCCTTGCATCAAGTAAGACCACTGATGTCAAGGCTGCCTTATCAGTAAACACCAGAGGCAGCAGATCAAGGGCATGGTTTATCACAGTATCACAGTATCACAGTATTATTAGGATTGGAAGAGACCTCACAGATCATCAAGTCCAACCCTTTACCACAGAGCTCAAGGCTAGACCATGGCACCAAGTGCCACGTCCAATCTTGCCTTGAACTGCTCCAGGGACGGCGACTCCACCACCTCCCCGGGCAGCCCATTCCAGTGTCCAATGACTCTCTCAGTGAAGAACTTTCTCCTCACCTCGAGCCTAAATTTCCCCTGGCGCAGCCTGAGGCTGTGTCCTCTTGTTCTGGCGCTGGCCACCTGAGAGAAGAGAGCAACCTCCTCCTGGCCACAACCACCCCTCAGGTAGTTGTAGACAGCAATAAGGTCACCCCTGAGCCTCCTCTTCTCCAGGCTAAACAATCCCAGCTCCCTCAGCCTCTCCTCGTAGGGCTGTGCTCAAGGCCTCTCACCAACCTCGTCGCCCTTCTCTGGACACGCTCAAGCATTTCGATGTCCCTCCTAAACTGGGGGGCCCAGAACTGAACACAGTACTCGAGGTGTGGTCTAACCAGCGCAGAGTACAGGGGCAGAATGACCTCCCTGCTCCTGCTGACCACACCATTCCTGATTCAGGCCAGTATCACTCTTTACTTGACACTCATTAGGACTTTATCAGATTGTGGGCTCTTTGGTACAAAAAAAAAAAACCACCAACAAACTAGAGAAACCTAAGGCACTGAAATGACTGCAGAACCCAGGCTTCTTCAGCCTGGAGCAGACATGGCTTCACAGGCGCTTCATGGCATCCTCCAGTACCCCATAGGGGGAGGATGGAAGAGCTGGAGCTGGGCTCTTCACAGCAGGCAGAAAAGAGACAAAGAATATAAACTGAGACAGGAAATTTCTGATGGATGTTAAGAACTTTTTTCTCCCTGATGACAGCCAAGCAGTGGAGCAGGTTGTGCAGACAGGTTGTACAGCCTCCACCTTGGAGATTTTCAAGACAATCTGGTCTGATTTCATGTATGACCCTCTTTTAAGAAAGACACCTTCCTAGGTCCCCTCCATCCTGAATGATTCAGTGATTCAGATAATGTTTGTTGCTGTGAAAGTTGTATGTCTGGTTTCTGAAACAGTGTGAGGTGACCCCTCAGTTTTCCTGTATAAAAGGATGAAGTTCTAAGCTCCAGTGGTTCACTTGCTGGTCTAGCTCTCCATTAATATTGTATATACAGGCAACATATGCCTCTTTGCTTGCTAATCACATTTTTTTATGTTACCTACATAGGTTCTACTAGGAACTAAAACATGTCATCCTTAGTGTTTTTGTGCAACACAAACTACTTAGAAATGTTTTCTAACTAATTACATACGCAGAATACAGGAGTATTTGTGCACCTGTGAATATCAGCAAGCTGAAGCCTGGTTGGAAAAGTTCAGGAGATATTAGCAAAACAACTTTTATCCAGGAAAACAGACAAACCTCATGATTCTTACATGGATGCACCTAAATTCTGACTATGATAGTTATGTTTAGATTTTAGAATTGCCACACCATAACATGCTATAAAGTCAAGATGGTTAACTGCTGAGCAGGTCTCTTTCATACATTGATCCCTGGGTCACTTCAATATGAATATTCACTACAATTTATTTCTGATAAGGTGCATCTTGTTAAACCAGAGAGACAAGATTAGGGTATCTGTAAATGTCTTAAGGACTAAATTTAGACAAATATTTATCTTCCTCTGATTTCAGTGAGAAGTAAGTCTGTAAATATCTGTATAGGCAGCAGTCTAAGTTTATCAGTAGCAGATGCAAGCTATCATCTGAGAACTAGGAGGGTTCAAAAATTATAAATTGTATTTCAAAGTCTATGCCATTTATTTTAAATTTGTAATCTGGAAAATCTGTACCACTGACACAGCCTTTGCTGTCTTCTTTGCAAGTTCATATTACAGACTGAGGTGAGTTTTTAGATCCCTTTCCAGACATGAGAGAAACTTTTTTTTTTTCCCAAGCATAAAAGATGACAATTTTATGTAGTGTAATGCATTTCAAGAGCTGGAAACTCAAAAAGGCATAAGAGAAAACATTTTAAGACTTGCAGTTGAAAAATTAGGGTTAGGAGCAAATTATTGTGTCTCTGTTGGAACTAGGCACATTATCAACAGAGGCCATTAACAACTCCAAATCTTTTGTATATAAAACAAAACAGAAAAAAAAAAAAAGGTATCCTGTGTACCTGACTGCCTGATTGCTTGTAGGAAATGTTTTCCACACACAAACAGAAAACCTCTAAATGCATCAGCATGTGGGGCATCTGGCTTTGGCAGTAGGCACAAAGAATGTACAGCCAAAAACTGATGAAGGAAAATGTCTATTTTTCTAACAGTAGCAGCATTGGAATAAATAAAGTCTTGATTCTGTTAAAAACTTGTGAGTGATTAAAAACATGGTACTGTTCCATTTTTCAGGTCCTACTGCATACCACCAATTGTGGTGGTATCATTTTATGCCTGTACTGGTTTTCCTGTCATTTTTATTCATAGTTTTCTTTTTGTAAAACATTAACCAAGCTTTAAAATCAAGTCAGCACATGCAACATGCAATCAGCAGAATAAAATACACAGTAAGAATCAAAATCAGTGACTGACTGAAAAGAGATTCAAGGCTGAAGAGATGCAATGCCTATCCATTAACTCAAGTGAACCTGAGAAAACCTGGCATGGTCTCATAGCAAAATCTGAACTACTTCTTGTGTTTAGATCATTTCAGCTGATAAACAAGATACAATGCAATATGTATATGTATAATACTGACTGCACAGGAAGACAATTAATTAGGGGGGTCAAGAATCTCACTAATTCAAGGTGAATGTCAAAAATCTGACCTTTTTTTTCCCCCTTTTTTTTTCCCTCTGAAGAAAATAATCCTGCTAAAGTTCTACATGCTATCTCTTTGGATTGTTACTAGGATAAGAGGAAAGATCTACAGGTTGCCTTCTCATCTTGCCTTTTTAATGACACTCTTGTACATCCATTAGCACAGTGTTAGTTCAGGAAGTACTCGTATTACTGCTGCTGTTCAGCTGTGTCTTCTCAACTAGGACTTACACATATTACAATCTCTGGCACCAACTGGACATCATCCTGTGTATGACACATCTCCTGTCACTTACTGAGAGTGAGAAAAAAGCCAGCATAAGCAAAAACAGGACTTTTGAAGAAATTCTGTGCAGTGCTATGAAGCTGCATTAACTACAATACACCAACATTTGTTGGTAGGTTCTGAGATCTAGATGCTTTTCCTATAGTCCATCTAAATCCGTTATAAAAAGAGCATTTTCTTACTTCATACAATTCCCAATTCTAAAGTAAGTTGACAGATGTTACAGAAAGCAGCAGATACATTGTTAGGTGGCAAAGGGCTTTTCTTCAAAGCAAGGATTGGGGCAATTCCTTAATAATAACAGAGAGTCACCTGTAGGAAGACCTATTCACAAAATTAAGGATAGGCAGTACCACTGGTTTACTGCTGTTTTGATCTGGAGTGCCAGGTACTCCAATCATACCACTCAGGATGTCTTCATAATGGCACATCGCTTTGAAAGTGCTCAGCATGAGCCTGAAAAGGACTTTCAAATGTTTCATAACATTCTTTTTGTAATGCATCTTCATCTTCTTGTTCAGATAATGAGACATAAAATTGCAAAGAGGGTTTGCAATGAATAGCAGGAGGCTAACTTCAGGTTGAATTTATTTACTAGATGAGACATGTAAATCCCACCTGCTTTTCATCAAGTATTCTATTTAACATCTAAATTACAAGATTCTTCTCTGTAGCATGCTCCAGACAGTACAGAAAACAAATAATGAGGTAGTCTGGAGGCTACATTAGCCAGACTGTCGGGCTTGGCTGGTTTGCCAGGTCAGTGGCAATAAAAGTTTCTTCCCCACTGTTGACAGCCTTTCCTTGACAGCTTTTTCTGCCCACCCCCCCATGCTCTACATGGAGAGGATAATGTTCATGTCAGTCGGCACAGAAGCACATGGAACTAACATGAAATAAGACCGTTCCAGAGAGTCTAAAATAATTAGAATCTACCTTTCTTTTGAAAAGGAATATTTTGTTCCCTGTGCTACTACAATTCATGTCTTGTACTGCAAAGATTAGAGAAAGCAGATTTTTGATCCACCCTAGTTAAATCTTATGTGCATGCTTGTTGCCTCTGTACAGAGATGGGATCACTTTCATGTCTGTGACACTACTCATGCACACATTTAAGCTTTTCCTGCATCAAAAGCCTTCAAAGCTGTTAAGTTTGATGGGGGAGCAATAAATGGGCTTGTGGGAGGATAGAGTACTTAGGATAGAAAGTGGAAGTCTGTGCTAAATGGCCATCAAATTAAAAATCAGAAGTCAAACCATGGAGAAAGACTTGGAAATTTAAAATAATAAATAAAAAATAATCCACTTCAAATGTTTAAAGACCCTTAAAAGCATTTGAATTAGTTTGGTTTGGTGGGGGGTTTATGGGTTATTTGGTTGGGTTTTTTTGTTGTGTGTTTATTTGGCTTGTTTTGGGTTTGGTGATGTGCACAGTAATTACAGAAATAAAATGAAATGTTCAGAATGGATCTGTATGAGTAGCACTGTCAGCTGTAAATAACAGTGGCATTCTGGAAAAGTTTTGCTCAAGCCAAGGAGATACCCCACACAGCCCATTTTCATTTAGAACCACAAACTTCAAGTTTGTCAACTACAAGCAGTCTGCAGTGAAAAGAACTGCCCACAGTCATTCTGAAGTACTGCAGTTTGTGATCATTCAATATCACATCCGATATAACTCAATTTTTATTTATTTCATGAGATACACAGTTCCCCCTACAAAGAGATGGCAAGAACAGCCAGCCTGAAAACCACCATTCTATTGGCTCAAGAAGCAGCATGGCCAGATTTGTGAGGCAATGTTCAACAAGAACCTTTATTAAATGAATGACTTTGTAATGACTTTCCAAAAGACACCCTATAAATGTTTTGTTTTGTTTAATTATGGTGAAGGAGAAGGAGTTTCAGGGAAAATTAAGGCATTTTGATGTTCAAGAGATTAGATTCTATTTCTTTCAAGGGCTACATTCCTTCTGGTTTCTATAACCCATAGAGGAAATTAATTTACTGATACAAAACTCCTCTCAAAGCCAAATGACTTAATCAGAGCATCACAAAATGTTAGGTGTGGGAAGGGATATCCATTATTGAGTCCAACCTCCCTGCCAAAGCAGGCTCACCTGGGGGAGGCCAAACAGCAGAACACATCCAGACATGTTTTGAAAGTCTCCAGAGAAGGAGACTCCACCACCTCTCCAGTCAGTCTGTTCCAGTGCTCTGTTACCCTCAATGTCAAGAAGTGTTGTCATATTGAGGTGGAACCTCCTGTATTCTAGCTTGTACCCATTGCTCCTTGTCTTACCACTGGGCACCAGGACTATGTTTTTACAGAGATGCTCAGAGTTACTACTACGACCAATTTTTGTCACACTTGCATGGAACTGCAGAATTAATGAGTCCTAACCTTTCTGCACATCACATTGGGCAGAGGCCAATGGGATGGCATTCAATAGCTCGAAGTGCAGGGTGCTGCACTTTGGCCACAGCAACCCCATGCAGAGATACAGGCTGGGGTAGGAGTGGCTGGAGAGCAGCCAGACAGAGAGGGATCTGGGGGTGCTGATTGATACCCACCTGAACATGAGCCAGCAGTGTGCCCAGGTGGCCAAGAGAGCCAGTGGCATCCTGGCCTGCATCAGGAATGGTGTGGTCAGCAGGAGCAGGGAGGTCATTCTGCCCCTGTACTCTGCACTGGCCAGACCACACCTCGAGTACTGTGTTCAGTTCTGGGCCCCCCAGTTTAGGAGGGACATTGAGATGCTTGAGCGTGTCCAGAGAAGGGCAACGAGGCTGGTGAGAGGCCTCGAGCACAGCCCTACGAGGAGAGGCTGAGGGAGCTGGGGTTGTTTAGCCTGGAGAAGAGGAGGCTCAGGGGTGACCTTATTGCTGTCTACAACTACCTGAGGGGTGGTTGTGGCCAGGGGGAGGTTGCTCTCTTCTCTCAGGTGGCCAGCTCCAGAACGAGAGGACACAGCCTCAGGCTGCGCCAGGGGAAATTTCGGCTCGAGGTGAGGAGAAAGTTCTTCACTGAGAGAGTCATTGGGCACTGGAATGGGCTGCCTGGGGAGGTGGTGGAGTCATCGTCCCTGGGGCAGTTCAAGGCAAGGTTGGATGTGGCACTTGGTGCCATGGTCTAGCCTTGGGCACTGTGGTAAGGGGTTGGACTTGATGATCTGTGAGGTCTCTTCCAACCTTGGTGATACTGTGATACTGTGATACTGTGATACTTTCTTTGCTGACGACTCCTCCTGGTGGGCCAACTCATTCAAACTACACTATTACCTAGAAAGTTTGGAGCAGCTGATCTCCTTTTTTCCCTCCTTCCCAGACAAGAAGCACTGTCCCCTACTTAGTTCTTCTTAACAGCATTAACTGTGTCAAGAAGCCCAGCACCTAAGCCTATCTGTCTCAATCTGTAGCCTTTCAGAATCATTTGCATCCTCTGTACTGGCCCAGGACTATTAGCTTGGCCACTGTGCTTCTCCTCATTTGCAATGCTTCTCAGCATTTAAGGATTACAAGTGAAATGTCTAGGTAAAATGGACCACAGATCATCTAAGAGAGACTGATTTTAAAAACAACAACAACAAACCAGCAAAACCAACCAAACAAAAAAAGCCCCCAAATAAAAACAAACCAACCCCCTCCAAACAAAACCCAACCAACCAAGAAACAAAAAACAATCCCATATATTAGAGTTCTTAAGGCACAATAAGAAACTGCAAAAATGGAAACCAACCAACCAACAACAAAAACCAGAAGGAGGAAAGACACACAATCTGCTGTTCAGACCAATGGAAGAGTTGAAAATAATTCGTATATGTGGGAAAGGCAGATATGATTGCCTTTCACAGTGTAAATTAGCAGAGCTTTAAAGCAAACAAAAGATTGTCTGATGTTTGCTGGTTGCTCAGGTGCTGGTTTTGGATTTCATTAGCATGCACACACACACACACACAAACACACAGAGACTAGTTTTACCAAATTTTAAACCTGGATGTTTCTAGACAGAAATTTGTTCCTGTTTACCATTGCTAGACTTAGTGAGGCTTTGAAAAGTAAGTATGAAATGCATGGGCAGATAGCATATTTGGTTGGCAGCACATTCCCTAAGTCATAGAATTTGTATGCACAATAGTCCTGAAGGGAGGTTGTAGCCAGGTGGGGGTTGGTCTCTTCTCCCAGGCAACCAGCATTAGAACAAGGGGACACAGTCTCAAGTTGTGGCGCGGGAGATCTAGGCTGGATGTTAAGAGTAAGTTTTTGCCAGAGAGAGTGATTGGCATTGGAATGGGCTGCCCAGGGAGGTGGTGGAGGCACCATCCCTGGAAGTGTTCAAGAAAAGCCTGGCTGAGGCACTTAGTGCCATGGTCTAGCTGACTGGATAGGGCTGGGTGCTAGGTTAGACTGGATGATCTTGGAGATCTCTTCCAATCTGGTTGATTCTATGATTCTGTGAATACTAATGCACACTGTTTTAAGTCAAATGAATCAATTGTTATAGATGCTGATAGGATTTGTACACAATCTATACATTTTTCAAAAATGTAATTTATGTCTGCATTATTTTACATCTAAACAGAACAATTTAGATCTAAACAAAATTTTAATTGCCTTCAACCATTCTGTATATATTTGGTTGTCTGCCTTAAGGGACTAATGTAGCACTTAGCACTGTGTACAGCCTGTGTCTGTTCTTACCAATAAAAATAATTCCACCATAGTCAAAACAACTGAAAAGTGATCAGGTTATGGAAGGAAAAGCCAATGAAATTAAATGCCTGGTTTCACTACCAGATCCAAGATCACCCTTGCCATAAGTAAGTGCTGTTTGCACAGAAATGCCCATTATATACACCACCAAAATCTCAGTATTAAAAGTTTGATATCCTGCAGTAAAAAAATGCATATATAGTTAAAGGCACCTTGAACTGCGAGACTTAAAACCCTCTTTATTTTCTGTACTTAGACTTTGTTCTTAAAAAAATAAAAATGTTGATTTTAGGGCAATTTTTTACTGCCTTGACCAAAAAAATCCCACATATAAAAAGTAAGTAGGCAATGTTGAGTGATTTTTTGGCTAGCCAGAGGTCAGTGTTGGCCTCCACTGTTCGCAGGGTAATGTATTATTTATTTATTGGCATTCTTAAGAATTTATTTCATTCATGTATGATCAAAGGTGCAACTGTTAAGGGCCACAGTTCAAATCATTAATCTGCTTAGTCTGAGTCAAAGTGAAGTAGTACAACCACAAGGACCTAACTCCAGAGATTGCTGTTTAAGACTGTATCTTATCCTTCAGGACAGAACTGTTCACCTAAGATACTCTCATTTATAAAGTAGTTACTTGACATACCAGAAAGAAACCATACTTTAGAACAGTGGCATCCTGAGGTGCATTAAGAAAAGTGGCCAGCAGGTCGAGTGAGGTTCTCCTGCCCCTCTGCTTTGCTCTGTAGAGGCCTCATCTGGAATAGAGTCCACATATGGGCTCCCTAGTTCAGAAAGGATTTCAGGGAGCTACTGGAGAGAGTCCAGAGGAGAGCCACTAAGATCATTAGGAGATCTGGAATATCTAGCTCATGGAGAAAGAGACTATCTAAACTGGAGGAGTCTGAGTGGGTGTTACACTGATGAGTATAGTACCTTAAGTGTGTCAGGACGATGGAGACGGACTTCTCAGCAATAGGACAAGGGGCAAATGATACAAACTGCAACACAGACACTTCTGCATATATAAAAAAAAAATCTTCACTTTGGGGCTGACAGAGCACTAGAACAGGGTGCCCAGAGAGGCTGTGGAGTCTGCACCTCTTTCTCTGTCACTGTGATTCACTCTAGAAGGAGGGTTAAAGATGAACGTCAGAGATCCCTTTCAACCTCTACCATTGTATGTCTCCGTGATTAGCAACATGAAAACACAATTCTTTCTGAAATTCACGCCAAGTAATTGTTACTGCTGCATTCAAACTCTGTGGCTCTGATTAATCCAAGAACCCTTCCTTTCCACTTTTTTTTTGGGGGGGAGCCTGGGGCAGGGTGGCTGCCCCTGGCTTGCAGAGGGGAAGGGATGGGCTGTGAAAGGCCAGAGGTCAAGGCTGGCTGGAGTTTGCTGCCTTGTCTGAGCCAGGCTGTGGTCTCTAATGGTTGGCTACACAGCATGCTGGAGGATGACAATGTTCTTCTCTGCTTCAGAGCTGGCAAAGCTCTACTCCAGCAGGCACAGAAGTCTACCTGAGTGCAGGACAGGGCAAAGTACACAGGCTCTCCACAGGAGTAATTTACAGCTCTTCAGGGTGATGGGGACAAGTTACTGCTGGGGAGATTCCCTTTGGAGTCCAGAAGAAAATGTTTCCCCATGAGCACAGTCAGGCACTGGAACCGTCTCCCAAGGGCAGCACAGGAGCCCTCTCCACTGGGAAGTTTAAGCCTCAGCTTGGCAGGGTGCTGGGCCAGCTCCCTGCAACTCTGCTGTCACCTAGGAAGATTGGAGCAGGTGATCCCTGGGGTCTCTTCCAACCTGGCAATCTGAGAACTCTGGGAAGAACTTCATTGACGCTGGAATCCCATAACGTGTGATCCCTACACTTGCTCCTGAGCCCCTCCCCTACCCAGGCACTAAATAGCTATCAGGCCCTATTAAGTGACCCCCATCCCCAACCCCGTCTCCTTTAACCCTCACCCCTTCGCCCAGGCTCCGCCTTGCTCGCAGGCAGGGCAGGCGCCTCACGGCCACGCCCTGCCGGGTTCGCCGGGGTGCAGGGGCGGCCCCGACTCACCCTCTTGAGGCGGATTGGGCACTTCCCCCGCCTGTCAAGTGACGCACCGTGACGCCCTCCGCCGCCGTCCCGGAAGGCACTCGGGCGGCGCGAGGGGAAGTAGTGCGGTCCCGCTCTGTATGCGTCATGAGCTGTGCCGGGAGCTGATTGGCTGTGGCGGGGCTGGGCGGGACAAGGCAAGCCGGGGAGCGGGGGGGTGGGGGGACTGGGAGGCTGCCGGGCTGCGGCGGGAGGCAGGCCGGGGGGCGAGAGCCGGACGGAGCTGAGTTGCTCGGAAAGGTGGGTCTTGGGAGCACAGGCGCCTGGCCAGGTGCGTTCCCCGCTAGGCTGGGGAGGGCGAGTGGGGAGGTTCGTTGTAGGCGGAGGGAGGAGGTGAGCGTGAGAGTCCGTACGCACTGGGGGGAGGTCGGTGCGAGAGTCTGTGCCGGCGGACGGGAGCAGGCAGCCACGGGAGAACCCACTCGCGCGGCCCCGTCTCGCCTCGGCTTCCAGCCCAAGGGACTGCGCCCGCCGTCTCGACACACCGCCGGGCTCAGGGACCCTGCCGTCTGCGGCAAGGCGGGGGTGATCTGCCGATGGGTCGTCCCCGCAGGCCTCCAGGAGCCGTAGCCCGGCCTGGCCTTGTGCGCTCCTCAGTGGCCTGCGGCGCAGGTCAGACCGCTCCTCGTGGAGAAACGCATTCCGAGCAACGTCGCTGCTCGTAGCTAGTTATGGTGTTATGTATTCATTACGAGAGGGTCGCTGTTAAGGGCCTTGCAGTCCCGGGTTGTCAGCTGTACCTGGTCTCCTGTTGAAATGTGACTGAGCTTTCTGGTTGGCTTTCCCCTCAGGAATTGGTGCTGATATCTCTGCCTTCCCCCCGGCTGAGCTGGAGCTCACCGCCACTGCATTTCACAACCTGGAACGTTAATGAAAACAGAAGTTAATGGTGGCCCAAGGTGATGTATGTCGGGGGACCTAGCGTCCCTTTTCAGTTTGCCGGAGCTGCAGGCCTCATAGCTGGGATTTAAGTTGTCCTTCATCACATAATCGGCTCTCTTGAGTTAGAGCTTACACTGAAATCTTTCGTGGGTTTTGCACTGTTGGAGTGTGATTCCTTAACTTAAATTTAGCCTGACATACTTTGTCAGGAATAAATTCTGTTGGGAAAAGAATTGTATGATTCTTGAATGACTCTAAAGATTATTCCTAAATTCCTAGAATATAAAAAGGAATTTATCACAACTCTTGGTAACTGCAGGTGAAAAATTTTAGTTATAACTATACATACAGTATACAGCATTACATATTTTAAACAATTTGCATGGTGCATTTGGCTTATTCTTTGTAATGTGTCTGTGATGTCTATAACAAATCCAAGTTTTTCTTTTAAAGGAATATGCTTGTCTTATACTGTGCCTGTTTTGCAGGTGTTGGTGGGGTTAAAAGACTTGAGGCACAGCTGAATAAAACAAGGACTGAAAATTGAAGGATGGCAGCAAATCCTTCAGGACAAGGTAGGTTTTAATCTTAAGTATTCAAGGGTAAAAGATTATGTGCAAAATGTCACCAAAGCTGGGAGTTTATTTATAGAAAGAGCAAAAAGGAGGAGAGGGAAGAGTGGTATAGGAGTAGCAGAATGTGAGCAAGCCATGTGAGAAGGCACACAGTGGTTGAAAAAGACCACTGATGGCTGGAAAGCTCTGAATTACAGTGCATCCCTTTGTCATCATGTTGTGACATACTTCTTATGCAAATGGGTGTTTCGTGAAGCATCTCTTGGACACATAGAAGGTTCAGTGTTGGACATGACTTACACCTCTCTCCCCCTACATCAGGGAACAGCCAGAAGTCTCATATATTCCATGTCGCGATGGGAGCAGCAAGACTTGGGCAGTAATAGCTGTTAAAGATAGATAACAAGGCCCAGTAGGAAAAGCCAAATAAAAATCATAATGCTAGCTCGGATGAAATGTTTCTTTACGTGATGCCACATCTAAATTGCATCCGTTAAACGACTGTGGACACGAACGTGGATGTGGTTCGTCTCTCTAGCTGTGGGGTGTGCGTTAGAGGCAGCAGAGGGCTCGGGGTGGGGGTTTCACACTGTAAGTTGAAGGAGAATCTTAAATCGCCCTCTAGAGGTGTCTTTCGGAAATTTCAGTGAAACTCTTGAGTCTTGTCTCTTCTGTGGAAGAGCTGAGGCATAGCCTGCTCGTTTACTAGTTATGAAAAATGAGTTCAGAATTCAGTTACTTAGCAACCAGAGGCTTATCTTGGAAAGCAGCCCCCCAAAGCTGCATGTAATTAATTCTGAAGTGTTGGTACTTTGAAAGGGTACCACATCACCTGTGTTCCCTCCCTGCACCCTCTCAGCAACCATCTGCTTTCAAAATGAAGACAGAAAAAATGTGTTGGTCCAAAGGACAGATTTTGCTATCTGCTTAATGATAAGAAGTGGTTCTGGAACACTTCTGTGAAGTGTTGAGAGATGAGTGGTGCAGATTGCAGATAGTCATATGTTTGCAAACTTTAACTGAGAAGCTTTTGGTATGTAATGACACATCTTGTTTTATTCTGTGAATATGAAGTCAGCACCATTTCAAGGAAGAGACTCTTGTCATTGAGACTTAAAAAATACTCTTTCTTATGTGAATTTTTCTGTCAAGGAAAGAGTATTAGCACCAGGATGGCTTTGCTTCCTGCCACATTCCAGAGGCTTATAATTTAATAGAGACTTGCAATCTGCATTTATACCTTGAGCTATCCTTTAGATAATCACTAAGGGAAGATAAATGTTCAATTCCTTCACTAAAGGCAAATGTTTAGTTCTCTGACAATTATTTGTATGAGGGCAAGCAGCACTGTCAAGTTTAGTCACTGAAATTGAGTCTTTAACACACCTGGAAAAGAATAAGTAAATATGAGCAGAAGGTCAAGGCCTCTAAATCTTTTTGTTGGGCAGATCCAGCCTAGTAGTGAAAATTATCAAGACAGATAACTGCATTTTCAGTGTGCTGTATGGAGCCCTTATTGGTACTGTCAAACAATTCTCTTATTTCCCTCTTCTTGGACAAAAAGAACAAGGATTTACTGAAATACTTACTGAAAGGATCAAGAATGGCAGTGCTTTTTCAGACAGAAGTGTAATGATGAATTGAACACTAGCCTTCTCCACAGGTGGTTTGTTTGTAATTTTTTGGTACTGAGTCATTTCTTTCCCTTTAATCAGTAGCTGGTACTCCCCTAGGAGCTAATTGAGTTTTCTGTTAATTGCAGACTTGGACTATAAAGGTTAAGATTTTGTGGACTGTAGTACTTGTAATGCATCGGCCTCTTAGGGAAGCAGTCTTTTCATTAGAATTCCAAAGATGAGTAGCTGCATTTGAGTGCTGTAAAACCAAATGGAATTGATTGAAAGCCATACTTTGGGCTGTCAATACCACATGAAGCTGATTGCAGTGATTGTGTGAGAATGATTACAGTATTTAAAAGTGATGGAAAAGCTTTTAGCATGCTGTGTATTGTCTGCAAGATGAGCTCATGTACCAGAGTAGTACATTTTAGTAGGGGGAGGGGAGGAAATCAGGATCTGAATTACAGAAATTACTTTCAGGTGGTTGGTAATACACTGCTTCTGCAACAGTACCTCACAGTACTTGCATAATATGCCTTAATAATGCTGGTTTTTATTGCTTTTGATTGTGCGCAAGAGAGCCAGAGTATACCTTGTATGTTACTAGAGACTCCATGTGCAAGTTTTCCTATAGGACGAGTTTGGAGGTGAGAGAATGTAGATTGCTCAGGAAGGAGCTCTCCTTTAGGTCCCCAAAGGTGGAAGAAGTACAGATCCTGCTTCAGAGAGGGCTGAACTGCTTGGAAAACATGAGTCTGATGGGTTGAAAGAGCCAAGCTCTTGAAATACTTAAGAGTTTTAACCCTCAGGTTTTTGCAATTCTACAAGGTCTCTCTGCCCTGGCAATTAGTTTTACTTTTATCCCAAAGGTGTGTGAGCAGGTACATGTAACACAGACTGAGCAGACAGATTTAGCATTCTGTTCACTGGGTCTGTGTTACAAAGCAAGATTGTGCTGTTCTGCATTGAGTTGTGTCATTTACAAACTTTGTAGCTCTGCGTGTCTGAGCTGCATACCAGCATGGTACCTCAGGGCTGTAGTGCAGCGCTTCCCTGGAGAACTTTGCAGCCATAAAGCAGTCAGTGACTTAATTCAGCTGTGAATGTAGCTGTTTTCTGGTGGGACAGACTAAATACTAATATATGTCTTAGTAATTCAAGTTAATTTACTGAATTAGCATGCCTTTTGTTTCACTGTCATACCACAGGTATGAAAGTGTATCCAGATGCTGATCTTTTGTGATGCAGTAGTCATAAGCAGAACAGGAAATAAAAATGGAGCTAGTACATCCTTTTTCCCAAGTGTTATGTGTTTAGTAAGGTCTTTAGATTGTGCTTTTTAAGAAGTGCTGCCTCACCTCTTGAAGACTACCATTTATGAAGGCATGCACCTGAGTCAAGAAACTGCTGTGACACGCTCTCTGAATTGAGCAGGCAAAACAGTGTGCAGTGACAGTGGTTTTCAGTGTGCAGAGCTTAGAGTAGGTATCCAGCTTTGAAATTGTTTTTCCAAGTAGAAGTTTGTGTAGCAGAGGGCTCTTTTGTGCTGTTCCACATTTATGGACAAACGATAATGTGTACTGGAAAAAGGTGTACTGGACTGTGAATTTGAAGGAACCAACAGATCACAGAAAAGATAGGAGATGAAAAGCAAGAACTTCAAAGTCGATGAAGGTAATACTACTGTTCCTTGCTATGCAGAGTTAGCTAGTAGAACTAAGTGGTGGAGATATCTGTGGGGTAGGGTGATAGGTTTGGGTGTTATTAATAGGTTAAGAAGTGAAGTTTGCTTTGAGCTCTTAAAGCTACCAATATCACTCAACAAGACTTCAGCTTTCCCCTAATTTTCTGCCTTTCACGTGTTAAAAAAAAAAAAAAGCTCCTGCACAGAGCACATCATAAAATGCTCCATATTGGAGATAGAGATGTCAGAAAGAACATTTTTAAATTTTAAATGTCCTGAATGTACTACCTTGGAAAGTAATCTGTGGATCCAGGTGCTTAGTTTGACATCTGAGCCTGCTGTTAATCAGCTTAGCTGCCTTGAACAGGTTGTTTTGTGGCAGGATTCTTGTCTGCAAAAAAGAGAAGAGTATTAATCAACTGCAATATTCATGAACTGTTCAAGCTCAAGATAGTAGTGCAATTAAGACCAGTTAAGGGAAGTCTAAACTGAAAGCTTTAGTAAGAGGTCGTGGTGTTTGAAAATTTGTGCTTCCTTTCATAGGTGGGATTTTGGCCTGTACTAAGGATAGCTTTTTGTTTGTTGGCTTTTTGTTTTTGTCCCAATGTCTGTATTTTTAGTATTAGAAAGCAGAACAGGCATATCAAATATACAGATGAAAAATTATGATGGAAGTAGGAAGCTTCTGTAGCTGTTTCAGGGTGGTCTTTATGGATGCACTTTGGGTTCATGGACAGGGAAGAATGTAAATGGAAGTATCGCTCATGTATTGGAAAATATGTTGAACTATTTTGTCATAATGCCAGGTTTTCTGTCTAAAATGGATTTTTCCTGCCCCACCTGATCCATTGTTTTAACTTCCCTGTGAACTAGGTTTTGCTTTGTGTTTTAAAAACATTTAAACTTCATGTTGCTCACCTGAAGAGCTCAAACATGTATTTGTTGGATGGCTTCCTCTGTTTACTCAAGCAGGCTTTTTTGTACTTATTGATAAAGTCTCTTAAATTAGTATTTCAGTATATCAGGTTGCTGTTAGGCATCCTAGGCTCTAGGAATTCTACAGCAAAATACTACTTTTTTCTATAACATAGACCCAAACCTTCTTATAGTAGAATACTAAAGTATTTTACATACTTTTATATATATTTCAACATTTTTATATATAAACCCCATATATTCATATATGTTCAAATATATTTTTATATGTATTCTGAAACTCTCTAGAATTTATTCCATAAGAGACTGTAGCACAACTCAGACAAAAATAGAAGGCAGTGAGAATCTTCAACAGTTTGATCACAGTTTAAAAACAGCATTTAAATTTTTATTCTTGCATGCCTGAAGACCTTCTGAATCATACCATCTGCTTTATGCTAAATGTAAGCATACTTAGTCTATATTTTTCATCTGGCTGCAATTTATATTAAAAAAAGGCTCTCCTTTTTCTTGCCTAAATCATCATGTTGTCCTAATTCCAAACAAGCATTAAATATATGTGGTTCAGGATAAGCAAGCACTAGCAGAAGGCTGCTGACTAATATGTCAAATATTAAACTTTTTGGCTGAAAACTGTGGAATGAACTTAGAGACATCATCACTTTAACTCAGATATTCTTAGAGGTATTCCAGTCATCTTTTTGCAGCATTGTTTTCAGTATTTACAAGAAATCAAAGTCTGGGCTGGCTGCAGCTCAGGAATGTTGAATCCTGCATGTTGGCAACATCTCTTATCCTTTGTACCTCTCAGACCTCACACTGACCTGTGTTTTAGTGCTCCAAGGTCATTGCAAGTATTGGGTGTTCAAAAAAAGATAGCATGCAGCACCTGAGGAACAGAGGAGAACAGAGAACCTCATCAATATACTTGTAAAAAGGAGTTTAAGTGAAACTAAAGCCATTTAGGAGGGAAGGATTAACAGGAAAATAGCAATTAATTAATTAATTCAAAACTATGTTAATGAATGTAGATATGATGATGCATGACCGTGCCTAAAACCACAGTAAAATGTCATCACATGACTCCTTTCAAAAACTGAGGCTCAGGCATGTGTGTGTTTGTCATAGAAACAGAACAGAGGTGAGAGTTTGATAGCAAGGCAAGAGGGATGCAAATTAATTATTGGAGTTGAAAGTTTCCTCCTTCATTGAGTCATGCTGATAAAGGAATATTGGGTTACATAATTGAGAGAACAGAAGATCTCTCAAAGGGAATGAGCTTCAAGTGCAGCTACTGAAAATGAATTTGAAATCATTTTACCTTGAAATCCTAGTACTTCTTTTAAAAGTTACCATGTCTGGCCTTGGTAACAGCTTGCAGCCTAACATTTTTTTTGTGATGTTGCTAAAACAGTGCTCAGGGCAGGAGAGTAACATGCAGCAACTTCTAGAGGGAATGACTGACTTTTTTCATGGAACAAATTAAGAGACATGAAGTCTTCTCCTTTATTATGGCAGTGTGGTGACTTGGTATTTATATAATAGCAGGAAAGTAGAGATTTAAAAAAAAACAGTATATTCTTCCTTTGAGGAGCATCCTTAGCAGCAGAGAGGATTGTGAGGATTCAGAGAATTGTAGAATGGTTTGGATTGGAAGTGACTTCTGCAGGGGGGTTGGACTAGACAACCTTTAGTAAGCAGGAGCAGGGACATCCTCAACTAGATCAGCTTGCCTAGAGCCCTGTTGAGCCTGATTCTGAATATCTCCAGGCCTCAATCCACCTCCCTGGGCAACCTGTTCCAGTATTCCGTTACCCTCATGGTAAAGAACTTGTTCCTAACATCCAATGTCAATCTACTAGTCGATAGTTTGGAACCATTTCCCCTCTTTCTGTCACTACAGTCCTTTGTAAACAGTCTCTCTCCATCTTTCTAGGCCCCTTTCAGGTACTGGAAGGTTGCTAGGTTTCCCTTGAGCCTTCTCATCTCTAGGCTGAAAAATCCCAACGCCCTGAGCAGAGGTGATCTAGCCCCCTGATCATTTTTGTGGCCCTCTTCTGGACCCACTTCATCAGATCCATGTCCTTCCTGTGTTAAAGGCTCCAAAGCTGGATACAGTACTCCAGGTGAGGTCTTTACCAGAGCAGAGTGGCAGAATCACCTCTTTGGATCTGCTGGCCACACATCTTTTGATGCAGCCCAGGGTATGACCAGCCTTCTGGGTTACAAGTGCACACTGTCTGCTCTTGTCCAGCTTCTCAATTTAAAGCCCACCTCACCAAGTTGGCCATCCTACTGTCAAAGAATCTTTCCCCTCTTACAAACAGGTAAATCCTTTCCCCCCCTAGTATGTTATAGTCCCTGAAGAACGTTTTATTGTCATAAAAGCCAAAATCCTCATGATAGAACCATCTGTGAAGCCAGAAATTGATTTACATTATACCTCTGTTTCTGACTGTTCCCTTTTTCCTCTGACTGGTAAAATGAAGGAAAAGATAACTTTGACACTGAAATTTTTCACTTTCACCAACAGAGCTTCCTTAGTTCTGCCTAAGTTCTGGTTTGTGATGTTGTGCATGCCTCCATGGAAGAGCAGCAGTGATAAGTTCTGGCACCCTCTTAGCAGCACCTCAGACCTTAGCTCCCAGTAGGCAATAGACATCTTGTAACTCCCTGTCAGACTGGCAGATGGGCAGCTCAGAGGACCTTAACAGAGTCATACACTACAAGCACTTTCCAGTTTCTTTTGTGGTATCTACTGTGTGCTGCTGATATAGTTTCTCCTTGCACACCTTGCCTGTGCGTATCTACAGCTGCTAAAGCTGCTTCTCTGGTTTTGGTGTAATTCTGGAGGGTGGAGGCTGAAGCAGGGAGTGAAGCAGAGTTCTGGTTTTGAGAGTCAGCAGAATCCAAGGTGCTTCCTTCTCCATGGAGTATCATGATTCTGAAAACCACACACCCACATTTGTTTCAGCCCTTCTAATGCTGTGCAGCCCATTAAATGTTTTCCTGCAGCATAGTCACCTGATGGAACAGATCATCAAGCTATGCATGCCTTATGCAGCTACATATATTTTCTCCAGGAGAAGGACCTCAGCTCTTGTTGAAATGTACAATTTGTGCTGAACTTTAGTTCTTTGTGAGTTCTTTGGGGGGATACATTGGACTTCAGAGGCCTTTTCCACAGGAATGTGGATTATAGCTCTGAAGCACGTTTCCACAGTTTTGGCTGACACCTAGAGCAATTTCCAAGGCTGTAGTCCTACAGGAAAGGTGCAAGGCCCTCCATACATGCAAACAGCTGCAGCACTCCCTTTTTCCTACCTTATTTGCAGTGCTACTCAGGGCCATTCATGGAGTCCCAGGGGTTAGAAGGGACTTCCAGAAATCATGGAGTCCAACTCTCCTGCAGAGCAGGCCCTCCTAGGGTAAGTCACACAGAAACATGTCCAGGTGGGCTTTGAAGATCTCTCTAGAGGAGACTTCACAACCTCTCTGGGCAGCCTCTTCCAGTGCTCGAGCACCTTCACGGTAAAAGAGTTTTATCTAATGCTGAGGTGGAGTTTCCTGTGACTGAGTTTACATCCATTGCCCCTTGTACTATCACTGGGTATCACTCAAAAGAGACTGGCTTCACCCTCCTGACAGGCACCCTTCAGGTATTTGTAGACATTGATGAGGTCCCCTGTCATCTTTCTCTTCTCCAGACTACACAGGCCCAGATCTCTTTCTTTCCTATAAGGGTGATGCTCCAGTCCCTTAATCATCCTTGTAGCCTTCCTTTAAACTCTCTCTGGTAGTTCCCTGTCCCTCTTGAGCTGGGGAGCCCAGAACTGCACTCATTGTTCCAGATAGAATCTGACTAGGGCTGAGTAGAGGAGGAGAACCTCCCTTAACCTGCTGCACACACTTCTTGATGCACCCAAGCATACTACTTACCTTCCTGGCCACCAGGGCACATTGCTGTCCCATGGATAACTTTACCAGACAGGACTCCAGGGTCCTTCTCTGTGGAGCTGCTCTCTAGCAGGTCACCCCATAACCTGTACTGGTAAATGGTTTTGTTCCCGATCAGTGCAGGACTCTACCTTTAGTGTGTTGAACTTCATTAGGTTTGTGTTTGCCCAATTTTCCAGGTCTCACTGAAAGGCTGCACAGTCCATCTCACTGTCCACTCTTCTAAGCCACACTTTTGAGCTCTCCCTTTAGGATGTTATGGGAGGCAATGTCAAAAGCTTTACTAAAGTCAAGAAAAACAACATCCACTGCTCTCCTTGCTTTTACCCATTCAGTCACACCATTGTAGTAAGTTATCAGATTAGTCAAATGTGACTTCCTCTTGGTTAACCCACACTAGCTACTCCTGATAACCTGGTGACTCCATGTGCTTAGAGACGCCTCTAGAGTGATAGAGCAGCTGTCACCTTTCCAGGGATGGAGGTGAGGCAGACTGGTCTCTAGGTTCTTGGGTTCCTTACCCTTTTTGAGGACTGGAATGACACTGGCTTTCCTCCAGTCCTCAGGCTTCTCTCCCATTCTCTCTCAAAGGTGACAGAGAGTGTTACAGCAACAAGATCAGCCAACTCTGTGCACTTGTGGGTGCATCTCATCAGGGCCTGTGGATTAGTGTATGTTCAGCTTATTCTAATGATCTCTAACCCAGTCATCCCTGATGAGAGAGAGTCCTCCTTTCAGGTTTAATTCTAAAGTTTGGGATTCCTGAGGGCTAATCTGATCAGTAAAACTGAAGGAAAGGCATCATTCAGTAACTCCACCTTCTCTGCATCCTCTGTTGTGAGGACTCCCTCCTCATTCAGCAGTGGGCCCACCTTTTCCCTGTTTATTCCAGAGATCACTCTTGGCAAAGCCCAGACAGCTCACTTACCATGCAAGAGCCTTGTCCAAGCACAGCACTTTTGACACATTTTCATTTAGAAAGCAACTTGTAAAATAGACAAATAGCAGCTACTTTAGAGACATTTTTTTCTAAATTCCCTCTGTCACTGTTACCTCTGGATGTCTTCTGTGGTATACAAGCTTCCTTTGGGAAGGTGATGTACAAAGCAAACAAAGGCTGTGTTCTTATGTCCAAACAGTTTAGTGATTGTCTCATTCTTACCTGTTCCATGTGTAAAATTTGTATTACAATTTGAGTTTGCTGACATGAGAAATGAGTCCCTTTGAGTTCGTTACTCTCATTACCATTGAGTTGTACATTCAGTGACTGCCTTTTCAATCCAGAAACTGCTAAGTCAGCCTTTTTGTGGAGAAAAAAAATAAAAATTATCATGTACCTTGTTTGTAGCTCCACAGTTGTATTGGGAAGAGGTAGAGTCTAACTTGAGATAGAAAACTGTGTAATGAAATGTATTAATGATAGCTGAAGGAAGCTATTTCACATTGTAAAACGAGAAAAGGAAAAATGAAACATTTAATCCACAGCCTTTCAGATGGGTGCAGAACTTTGAAGATTAGCATATTTATCATAATATCTTATTGTACAGAAACTTGGTTCCACAAGGTGAGGGTTGGGCCACAGAAATCAAGTAAATCTCTCTAATATTTTTCTGTCATTCTTACCAGGTTTCCAGAATAAAAATAGGGTTGCAATCCTGGCAGAACTAGACAAGGAGAAGAGAAAGTTACTTATGCAAAACCAGTCTTCCACAAATCACCCTGGAGCCAGGTATTTTATATTCTTAGACCTGTTTGGACATCATTGATTACATCAAAGATAAAAAATACCAAGTGAGCAATAGATTTAAATATAACCAGAATTGTGATGGTTTTTTTTTACTATCCTCAGCATCAGTCAGTGAGACTTTATACTTCAGGAGCAATTTAGTATTGAAAATTGTTTGCTGACCCTGAATTTGGCTTACATAATTCCTATTTGAGGAGAAATAGTTACGCTTACTCAAGTGTATTAAAGCCTACCTTGAGGAAGAATCAGGGAGCAGGCACTAAGAAAGCATTTAATTATTAAGCTAAAATGCCTCTAAGGAAGGGAAGTAGCAGACCATTAGACTCAGGGTGTGTTTAGAGTAGAACGGTTACAGCAGGGAGTGAGTTATTCTTGAAACTCCCTGTGTGCAAGACAAAGCCAGTTTGTTCCTGCAGATCTTTTAACAGATGCAATGATGTAAGGATGGCTCTAACCTGAGATTAAGAACTGTCACCAAACTTTCTTGCCTTTCATGCAAAAAAAAGGGTGTTTTTTTCCCTTAAAACACTAAATAGAAAATCACATGCTAGGTTATGTGGAGAAAGTAAAATGGTTTGAACTTGAGGAGTGAGTATAGTTCTGTATTCTAGACACAATGTGCTACATGCAGTATCTGTAGAAGATACTATCTCGGTATAGTTGAGTCCTGCCTCTGTTTTTGCAAGGGGATTGTACAGCACCTTGAATTCCTTCTTGCTGTTAAAAAGCATGCAGTATGTTTGAAATCACCTGAGTTAGATCTCTCAGTAACTGTATACAGTTATTACCGGGCGAAGTTACTGACTAGAGAAGAAAATACAGATACACTGTTATGTACAACTCCTGGCAACAGTGTTTCCATGCTTTGTCTCAGTCCTAGTAGAGTTTCTAGGGGCGTGTTGTTTTTTCTTCAAGGAAAAATAAGACTATATGCTAGTAAACAGTGTTAAAACACAATAATTTGATGCTGGGGAACTGACACAGCAGCAAACTCACTGCTTCTGCATGGTGGCCTGATGTGTGGTTTTTGAGAAGCTGGCAATTCTGTGGAAAGAATCTTGTGCCAGAGGTTTTAGACTACAGAGTTGTCAGAAATTAGACCACAGAAATTCTGCAGACTTGGCAGAAAAGAGCTTTATTTAGCTAGAAAACAGTAGTGGCTTGGCCATGCATAAGAGTGAATAAGTTAATTGATTTCTGGCCTTGGCATAGTGAGACTCTATCTAAGAACAGAACAGTTCTCTTGAAAAGTATCAGTTTGTGATGAAGTCTTAAGGTTATCTACAGAAATCATATTGAAAATTGAGAGAGTATGGAACTAAATACAGAGTAATTACCTTGAAAATAAGTATATTATTTAAATAATATACTTTTCTCCAGCTGCAAAGCTTAATGTTTGTCATAAATTCGGAAGATTGTTGCTCAGTTTTCGTTGTGAATTTAGGCACAGATTTGACTAAAGGTCTTTTCATGTGCATTGCTGCTTTTGAAAAAGTTATTTACTAAATCAGCTGTTCATGATGGAGCTGCTGGGAAAGGTCAGCCAAAGAGTTTGTTTGCAGCCCTTATGGTCCTTCACACTTTTGCCTCAGTGCCTGAAGAGAGCTGGGCTTTCACCACCAGGCTCCAGAGGCATTTTCAGAGGTGGCTGTGAATTGCCTTGCCTTACAGCTCATCATCGATTTTTGTCTGGAGTGTGGCTGACCATGTCACTTACAGAGGCAGGGGGAAAGCAATCTGCTTTGTGTTCTTTTTTGTTTAGAGGATGGACAAGTCTTAAGATATAAAATCCAAGGAAATGTATTTAGAAGTCTCAGTTTGAAACCTAGGGTATGCTGCAGTGAAGTGGATAATCAAAGTCAATTCTAGGTCTTCTGCGCTGTCATCAGAGGAACTCTATTTCAGTTACATCAGGAGGAAGCTCCTTTAGCATAAGCGGTGATCTGCTCACTTGCCAGAGGACTGCTCTCACACCAAAGACTGCAGAGTTTTGTTTACTATGGTGGTTTAAAGCAGTGAGTGAGTGACTGAGTAATGGAATTGCTGACACTGTCTAACACTGCACCCCAGTGGTTCCATTCACTTGAGTGAGGCTCCACCCATGTCCGAAATCCACAAAAGGATTCAGGACTTGAGTGTCTTCTGGGTTTAGTTTGGTATCAGTTTCTTATATTATGTCAAATGATGCAGCTATGGTTACTTCATTTTTGTTTTTTCTCTCACATTAACAAATAATAATTCCAAACAATAGTTAACAAATCTTAAGCTATTAGCCAAATAAGTCATGAGGTGTGGCAATCATGGAAGCTATGGCTAGAATGGCAAGGTCACCTTTTTTCTGTGATATGTGTCATACCATGTTGTGGGTTTTGGGTGTTTTTTTTGCAGCATTGCACTTGCAAGATCACCACTGAACAAAGATTTCCGTGATCATGCTGAGCAACAGCACATCGCAGCACAGCAGAAGGCTGCACTACAGGTAAGCTGGTGCACTCAGGTAGCATTTAGCTTGGCCATGTTTTAGATGTGCAGCCCTTCAGAAAGCAATCCTGGACCTGAAGAAAACAAAAAGCCCCCTTTGAGGTTAGGCTTCATACATTTCTGTACTTGTCATAAATAAAGCTGCTTCTTCCATTATGATGGAAGATTCGCTGTCAGCTGATTCTCTCTCGATAGGGTGTTAGGAATAGAGCCTACTGTATTCTCATAGCTGATTTGTATATCTCAGTCAAGAGCTGTTTTCATCATACTTCTGAATATCTCATGAAGTGTACAAAGGACTGGCCTGGACTTTTCTTATTTGAATAGATGGCAGGCAAGATTGCCATAGATTTGGAAGAATTGTTTGTACAGTTACAGGCTTCTCTTTGCTCTGTATTGCTCATTTCAGGGGAGGTTAATTTCAGTGTTGAAATCAGAAATTGAGCAGTAAAGCCAGTTGCCTTCCTAGTACCCTAGGCAGCATGATTTCACAGAGAGTACAGGAGTGGGGAAAACACTGAGATGCAAACTAGCAGTTCTGTTCACTTAACCCGTGCATTGCTGTGCTTGTGCTACCCCGTAAAGGCCCCCAGATTGCTTCTCCTGAAATTAAAGAAACAAAGTGAACTCTGGGTGGTGTCATGTGTGGATCACAGAACATCAAAGGCTGGAAGGATCCTTTAGAGGTTTCTAGTCTAGTACCTTTCTAGTCTAGTACCAGAGTGTGACTAACAGCAGTGCTATGTCACATTGTTCAGATGTAGTGGGTCAAACAGCCTTTTTCGAGCGAAAAGTAACACACAAAACAAACCCTTCAGGTTGAGATAGAATTCACATAACAAGCTCTACTGAGGAAAAAATCAGGTAATGCAACGTAAAATTACTTTAGACTATTTGCAGAAAAAGCTCAGAAAAATGCAGAAAGCAGCAGCATAAAGCAGAAGCTAGTGAGCTGGCCAACTTCCACCTCTCCTGTCCCACTGCCATCTCAGCAGAAGAAACCCACACCCCCAAATCTGGAACCTGAAAGAAGGAACAGAAACAGGAAGCCCCTCATCTGAACTTCAAGCCCCATAATATTTTGTCCAAGCCATCACTTTCAGTTTGAAGCTGGCATGCAGATCCAACACGATCCATGACATTCTCAACCCCTTACTCTGTACCACCTACATCATGCCCAGCAGCAGTTAACATCAAACAACATGCATCATTCATTGTCCATTCTTAATCAAGGTGAGATTTCTTTACAGTACATGGAAGATTTCTCACTGCAGGTGCTCTGGAGCTCCACTCTATTCTGGTAGAGTCTGGATCAGTCCTAGACCAGCCCAAATGGTGGGACTGCTGATTCCCATGACTCCTTCCAGCAGTGGGGCAGGACACTGTCAGAAGCACAGAGCACAATAAGGCAGAAACAGTGGGGGTGACAGCAAGTGCATTTTCTGTACCTGCTCATCTCTTTTCATCAATGTAGTCTGAGTCTAATGGGCCTTTGGACACAGATTAGCAAATCGGAAAGGCACTTTGCCAAGCTTAAACATGTTAGGTGAAGTCAGGGCTTACTTTTACCTTTTAGGGCAGAACACAAACAAGCGTGTAAGCATGTGCAGGTACCCTGTAAACAAGTGTAGACAGACATGGAGTCACCAGGCCCTTTTGTCTTTCTTCCTGCAGTTGGTTCTCACAACAGCAGAGGGGAGGGATAGCAGAAAAACATGTTTCTGCAAGCCAAGACATTTTCAAGCCTACTTTGGCCTGTTTAGGTCTTCCTTGACACTGTAGGCCCAGAGGCCTTCTCATGCCCTTGAGCACCCTGAACAGTGATGAGAAGGGCTTGATAGGTGTGGACCCAGCCCCAACATACCACAGTGATTTCTATCTCTTGGGAACTTCCTGGCTGACAACAAACATTTCACCACCTTGTCTGGATTTTGTACTTGCTCAGAGATGAAATTCCAAACCACCAGAGGGGACCACAAGCCTAAGAATTTGCCTGTGTTCTCCCCCACACCCTGCCATTCATATTTAAGGAGGAAGTTCTTCACCATCAGAGTGATGAGACCCTGCAATGGGCTGCCCAGGGAGGTAGTTGAGGCCCCATCCCTGTAAGTGTTCAAATCTAGGCTGGATGGGGCTCTGGACAACCTGATCTAGGTAGGGTGTCCCTGCCCAGGGCAGGGGGGTTGGAACTAGATGATCCTTCTGGTCCCTTCCAACCCTCACTGATTCTATAAATTATTCAGCTTTGGGAGAGATCTCTCAGTGGTATTCTTGGGAGAGTCCTATATTGCTCTGGATGGAGCCTGGCCCATCAGTTGTATGAGCTTAAACCAAGTGGCTAAAGTAGCCAGTAGAATTGATTGCATCAGTAACCAGCACAGCACCATGGGCAAGTTCTGAGCTGTTCCCCTGAGATCACACACATCACTAGAGGGAGTACATGCAGGACCCCAGCAAACTGGCCCCAGCTGCTCCATGAAAGCAATTGCATCAAGCATAGTAAACACACCACAGAAGAAGAAAAGTATATAAAACTCTCTTAACAAGCCTCAAGCCTTAATTTAATCCTGTCATTACCTTGCTTCTCATTATCTCAACCATCTTGGCTTCTGGCAAAAAAAGAAAATAATGAACTGTATTAATTAAGACAGCTGCTTTTGTGCCCCATGTTTGGCACTGAAAAATGTAATGGGTGAAACCACCTACTTCCCTACAACATGGAAGTCAGGAAAGTAACACACAAAAAGAACCAGACAGGCTGAGATGCAGAGTTGAGATAAAAAGCTTAACTGAGGAAAAAAATGAGGTAATACAATGCACAATTGCTTTAGCCTATTTGTGGAGAAAGTGCAGCAAAATTCAGAGGCCAATGAGCTGACCAACTCTCACCGGTCCCTGTCCTGTCACCATCGCAGTGGAACAGACTCACACCCCCAAACCCAGAACCTGAAAGCAGCAATCAGAACAGCAAATGTTTCCTGTTACAGTCTCAACTTCAAGCCCCATGATGCTTTGTTCCAACCAACACTTTCATTTTTAAGCTGGCATGACATGAGCATGGTATGACCAGCAGCAGATTCAACACAACCCATGATGTCAGGTCAAGTTTTGAAGCTTTCAAGAGAGAGACTTCTCACAGCTTTTCTTGACTCTAACTCTGGGTCCATCTTCTCTATATCCTGTCACTGAGTATCTGAAAACAGCATAGCATCTCACAGGATGTTAGGGGTTGGAAGGGACCCAAGGAGATCGTGTCCAACCCTCCTGCCAGAGCAGGACAATACTATCTAACACAGATCACAAAGGAACACATCTAGACAGGGCTTGACAGTCTCCAGAGAAGGAGACCACACAACCTCTCTGGGAAGCCTATTTCAGTGCTCTCTGACCCTTACAGTAAAGAAGTCCTTGTTGAACTTCATCTGATTCCTCTGTGCCCAGGTCTCCAGTCTGTCCAGGTCTCTCTGGATGCTGCACAGTCTTCAGCTGTATCAGCCAAGCCTCCCAGCTTGGTGTCATCAGTAAGCTTGCTGAGCAGACTCTGTGCCCTCATCAGTGTTGTTGATGAAGATGTTGAACAGGACTGGCCCCAGCACTGATCCCTGGTGCACACCACTACTCACAGCTCTCCCAGCTACACCTGGCCCCACTGATCACCACTCTCTGAACTCTATCTTATAACCAGTTCCTAGTAATCTCCCCCTCAACTTTCTCTTCTTAGAGAACCTCGATCCTCTCACTATCCCCTTGGTTGCTGAGAGCTCCAGCCAACGGGCATCTCTTTGTGTCTGTGTTGAACTTCCTCCAGTTTGTGTCTCCACCAAACACAGATCACAAATGGAGCCTAGTGGATAGCTTGCTTTGGCCTCCTGCTTTGCTGGTAGCCTATATCACTGTGAGGACACACTGCTGGCTCAGGCTAAATCTGGTAACCACCAAGGATTTTCCCTGGTGGTGGAAGGGAGGAACATGCACGCCATGTCACCTGTCACACAGCTTCAGGTTCTGTGACACTGTTGATGCACACTTGTGGCTGCTGTATGTAGCAGCTGTCACAAATCAAGACCTGTAGGTTGGTTCTAGAAGGAAGTGGAAGCATAGGGTCTGGGCAGAGGAGAGTTTTCAGGAGTTCATTTGATGCTCTCCCTACCACCATGGGATCTGCTGAAAAAGAAATAGCAGAGAATGGCCAAGTTGATTCCTTTGATGTGCCCTATTCTGATCTGAAATCCTGGTTTTGAAATTGTCTATATCAGTTCAGGAGCAGACTGGGACAAATAAGTAATTAATATTACAGAAGCTATAAAGTCTTAAATTATTATGAGTGCTTCCAGGAATTATGCTTTAACAAATGTTTTTTACTCTTCACAGCATGCACATGCACATTCCTCAGGATACTTCATAACTCAAGACTCTGCATTTGGAAATCTTATTCTTCCTGTCTTGCCTCGACTTGAGGCAGAATAAGAAATGCTGTTTCTCAGAACTGCAAGGACTGATTTTTCGTCCATCGCAGGAACTGCCTGGCAATTTAATTTCTTTACTTATCCTAAAACCTACTTTATTTCTGGATTTTTTATGCTCGCTTTAATGGGGGTGTGGACTCTAAACAATGAAGAAGTAATGCTGTTAAAGATCAGTTTTCAGCCCCCGTTTCTGTTTCTCTGTCAGGTCAAAAGTCAGGCATAAGACTTCCTGGTGTGTGGGGTGCATAGAGCTTGCTCTTCCGTGTTTCTGTGCTTCCTTTAAATAAATGTCCATGCAGGATTCATCAAGAAGTCCACACTCTATCAGCATTTGTATTTATTTCTGTTGTGTATAGGTGCTGTAATGAAAGAGGTTGTTTTTATCCATCAAAACTGGTAAGAATTTATCAAACTGACTAGTCTTCCTCCTCCCTGATGCATGCAGGCTCATTGCTTTGTCTGCCGTTGTAGTATCATCTCTCTCAAGCCCTTACATAAAGTGTGCCTGCTTTTGTGAAACACGACACTGAATTAAAGTGGGGGGAAAACAGTTGTTTCAAACAGATTAAGAGACAAAAGAACTCAGATGGAAAGTGTTGCCTGCAAGGACAATTTAGTTTAAAAGGTCATGCTATCTAATTAAGCCTTTTTGAGTATTGATGTTTCATTTTTGTTTTTTTCCCTTGTTCTTTTTTATTTGTGGTAATGTAATTCCAGCTCCATGCTAAGAGGAGTTCTGTTCAATTTATGATAACCACTTCCAGCACCATGCTGAAAGAAAATCTGTTGATCTTAAGGAATGTTGTCATACTACTAGGATAATGTGACTTAGGGTGAAAAATACTCCTTCCATAGATGTTCTTACATCTCCCAGAGCTTTACTAGTCTAATTGTACTACACTGATTGTTCTACCTATGGAGGCAAGTTTTAGAGAACAAAATGAACAAGAGAACTGAGGACCCAACTTCAGAAAGCATCAGTTAAACCAATGTCCATCTGAAGCATCAGTGTCCTTTGCAGAAGCTTATCTGTCCCACGAACTTTCCAGGATTGTAATCTACAGATTTCTTTAGTGACATTCATTATGTCTTGTTGCTATCTGCAGCAGAGTGCCTGTATCTAGTAAGCACCACAGAACTGTAAGCACTGTAAACAGCTGTCTTTCTGTTGAGTACAGTGCGAAGGGCAAGAAACGTGTGCAGATATGGGGAAAATGCTACCACTTCCATGTATCTCAGATGAGCACAGACCCTTTCAAAAGCCATAGCATAGCATACTGAGACATTTTCAAGGAGAATCCTGTGAAAGAGGCATAATAGAGCTTAAAGATGTGCAGCTCTTAACATGAACTATTCATACTGTATGCTTTCTTGGGAGTCTGTTGTGGTGAGAGTCATGGGAACAACGATGGGTTGGGGGACACAATGGGAAAGGAGTGCTGTCATTTCTGTTTCTGTTGGTTGAATGTGTGTAGTACCAAGAGTAACTTGAATATGAATCTGTCCTGACACTGTAGTGTGAGTTGACTACCTTAAAAAAGGTCTTCAAGTCTCTGTTTAGAAGAGGCATCTGCTAATCAGTTCACACTAGGAAACACGTAATGGCAAGGAGGATAAACCAGATAGGGGAGGAAGAAGTTTGGATCTTAGGTTCTAGTTGGATTTAAAAAGTAGGCTGGACATTTTAACAGTATGCTTTTGTTGTTTTTACTTAGAGGAAAGTGGCAAAAGAATGTCTACTTTCTCTAGAAACAGACCCTCTATCCTAACAAATTAGGAGGAAGTTCTTCACAGAGAGAGTGATTTCCCATTGGAATGGGCTGCCCAGGGAGGTGGTGGAGGCACCGTCCCTGGGGGTCTTCAAGAAAAGCCTGGATGAGGCACTTAGTGCCATGGTCTAGTTGATTGGATAGGGCTGGGTGCTAGGTTGGACTGGATGATCTTGGAGGTCTTTTCCAACCTGGTTGATTCTATGATTCTATGAAACTGAACTATAGAATCTCAGTGTTGATGCAGACTCTGCATATGATCTAGGCAGTGAAGCAGTAAAGATTCTTCTTTGGAAAGCTATAGTTGCTCCACAGAAGGAGTTAAACTTCATCTTCCCTACTGAAAGACCTGCTTTTGGAAATCCAAGGCTTGGGTTCAGAGTTGGGATACTCAGAAGAGAGGGAAGTATTCTCACTGCTGTTGTAATGTCTTTAAGTTACAAAACCTTGAATTATACTGTGCAGTCAAGAGGAACTTGGTGATAAGTGTAGATATAATTAATCATGGAAACCCCTATCTTAGAAACCACAGACTCTAGTAATTAGTGTTAGATGCATCAATTTTTCTTGCCACTTTCTCCACTCTTTTCTGCTATGAATCAGTATTAAAGCCATTAATCTATCTCTGTACAGTAATGTCAGCAAAATCTTCTGTTGGAATTACATGTTCAAATTCCAGTCATTACTAGTTAGACTATACCTGAACTAGGATGTGTCTGGGATGTCTTGCTTCTGGCAGTAACAATTAAATCTATCACATAAAAGCAGAATGCTTGTAATCTAGTGCTGACCTTGTGAGCCAAAAAGTATCTTAACATGCATAATTGCTCGAGATCATTTTACTTCCTTTGCTACAGTAGTAATCAGCCTCTCTACACAGGTTTAGAGTCTGTATGAGAGCTGTGTGGTGAAGGCAGCTCATGGTACTGGGTAGGTCTGACACTGAGCAGATCAGATAAATGTGAGGTGGGCTAACACACAGTGAGGTCAGACTTTGTAAGCAATGGCAGCATAATCTGTCAAGAAACAGATGAGACAAGTCAGAGATCCCAAACTGTCGCTGAAAGAGCTGAAGCACAATTTCTTTCTTAGTTCTGTGCTGCTTTACTTCCCCTAGACAAAGTTTCTCTCCACATACTTGTTTTCCAAACTTAGCCATCTCTCCACCAATGTAAGACCTGGAAAATAACAGAATCCTAGAATGTTTTTGGCTCAAAAGGGAGCTTTCAGTGTCATCTAGTCCAAGCCTGACATGTACAGCCACCTATGCTTTCCTAACACTATAAAGTTTTCATCTACACTGTTGAGGAGTGTTTTCATTGTTCTGGTTTCTCTGAACACTGATACCAAGCTCATCAGTAGTTGCTAATGTTACATTTGCACTTCTTGTCAGAACACAGACTACCCTGTGAAACTAATTGTTGGAAATAACTTGCACCTCCTGATACCACTTGCTGGAAGCTCTATCATACCTGCTTTGATGTGTTCAGTCAGTTAAAATAGCTGAATGCTACTTCTGTCTTCATGTGCAGTCAGCACAGGGCAAGCCAGTTGTGATTTAGAAGTCCTGTGACTACAACTGGTTACCACTGTCCACACTGAGGAGTCTTGCCTAAGCTGGATACTTCGGATGCCTGAGAAAGAGCTATGTGACTCCAGTTGGTCAGAATTACAGCAATGATGATTCCTCTTATCAGTCCAGCTGAAAAAGCATGTTTTTTTTCTGAAGGACCAGTCTAGTTCACTGTGCTGTGGACTTCAGCTGAAACCAAAGCTAATTTCAGTGTTCTAGGGAACAGATGGTAACCTAAAAGATGTGAATCATAAGGGGAAAGCTAAGACAAGGCAGCTTTCTGCTGGATGGTCAGTGTTCACAGGTGCCTCTGGAGGAGGAGGGAAGAGAGGGAAGGATTGTCTGCACCCAGCTGGAAGAACCTTCCCACCCAGAGCTTTATGTGCCTGATTTATGTTTTGCTAACACACAGGGAAAATCATATAGCCTGCTCTTGTCTCTGGAAAGCTGAGTAATCAGCGTGTTTTAAGACACTTCCAGAGGCTGTAGGGAATCTACTTTATGCAATGCAGAGCATTCTGTAGTGAACGGTGACTTTGAAGACTAGTTGTTAAAGTGGATTTCATGTGCTGTGGGGTTAAAAGCTTGCTCCATTGGGTTTCTACAATTGTCAGAACCACAGAAGTTTTTTTACCCCAATTTTTTTTAAAAGGACAGCATCTTATTTCCTTGCTCTTGATAGAAGGAATCAAGTAACATACCTTCCTGAAGAGATAGTTTTTACACTCCTTCCTTGAATACAGGCTTACTAAGTGGAGAAAATTTGTTTAATGTGGTGGAGCACTATGGAAAAACAGAACTACTTGTAAGGAAATGGCTTTTCTCCTCTGTTACTCTGACAGCTTCATTCAGGCACTGAGTTATGAGAGATGGTGGCACAGTTCTGAGCCTGTTCTCATGAGGACCTCTAACCTGGACACTTTACTCTCAGTGGATGCTGCTTTGGTTTTGTAGATTGTGTCTGGACGTTGTTCAGAGTCTGCCCAAGTTTCACCCCAAGAGTTGTTCATTTGAAAGTGTAGATCACAAGCTTGCACACCACCTTCAGCAGGCACGTGCATTGCACTGTACATGAGTGTGGTGGTTTGGGTGCTACCCACCCACCCACCCACACTTAGAAATACCTAGCTAGACTCAGCCAGACTCTGGGAATATAAATGAAGCTATTTATTTACAGCTAGCACAATACACAAGCAGATATTTACAGTATATACAGTTATATACAGAAATATACAAGGTAAAAACAATACAGAAACACAGCTCCCCTCCCAGAAACCTGAGTCCCCAGAAGGGGCTCTCAACCACCCCTGCACCTTCCCTCTGCCCCTCTCAACCTTACCCCAGTCCTAAGGAAGAAAAGAGGTTCAGCCAAGAGGTTAAGGAGCAAGGTTAGTGGTAGATGAGGTTAGGGAGATGCAGCTCAGTCAAAGCCCAGCCCAAAACTGAAAACAAAATGGCAAGAGTGTTATCCAGTGCCCACCCTTCTTGTTCTTATACCTCTCAGCGAGACTGTGAGGGAAGGAGACACCACAATTGTTCCCCCCCTCACAGCCAACTATCCACCCTTTCTCACCAAAACACTCCAGCCTGCTTCAAACCAGCACAATGAGAATATGTGCATTGCCAGTTGATAGTGAGTTTCAGTGGGAAAAGATGTCTTTCTGCTAAAACAGTGGCTAGATTTATGTACCTCTTTCCATCTGCAGAAAGCTTTTCAATGTGTTACCTGGATCATCACATGATGTGAACTAAGTCACTTCCATCTTCAGTTGTGCAGATGGAGAAAAATGCAAAAGAGTTGCAACGCCTGCAAGAACAGAGAAAGCCTGTGGAGTTGTCAGAATTGGCTCCTGATAGTGAGCTGGTATGAGACATCATCCCATGGCTGCAGCTGGCTTATCTACTGCTCCTAGAATCATAGAAAGGCAGGGGTTGGAAGAGGCCTCCAGAGGTCATCTAGTCCACCCCTCATGCTACAGCAGGCACACCTAGGTCAGTGTACAGGAATGTGAACAGGCAGATTTTGGAAGTCTTGAGAGTAGGAGACTCTGCAACCTCTCTGGACAGCCTGTTTCAGTTCTCTGGCACAATGAAAGTGAAGAAGCTTCTCCTAAAGTTCAAGTGAAACCTCTTTTGTTCCAGTTTGTGCCTGTCGCCCCTCATCAAATTACTGGCCACACTAAAAAAAATGGCCAGAGCCATGCTCTTGACCTCCACCCTTCCAATATTTGTATGCATTGATAGGACTCCCTCTCAGCCTTCTTTCTTCCAGTCTGAAGAGCCCCAGGTCTCTTAGCCTCTCCTCATAAGAGAGAATTGCCTTGTAATCTTGTGGTCCTCCACTGTATCTCCAGTAGTTTCCAGTTTCTCTTCAACTGCTCCAATTTAAAACCATTGTGCCTCATCCTATCACTACAGTCCTTCTAAACAGTCCTTCCTCAGCCTTCCTGTAGGACCCCTTCAGATACTGAATCACAGAATCATAGAATCAACCAGGTTGGAAGAGACCTCCAAGATCATCCAGTCCAACCTAGCACCCAGCCCTAGCCAGGCAACTAGACCATGGCACTAAGTGCCTCAGCCAGGCTTTGCTTGAACACCTCCAGGGACGGTGACTCCACCACCTCCCTGGGCAGCCCATTCCAATGCCAATCACTCTCTCTGCCAACAACTTCCTCCTAACATCCAGCCTAGACTTCCCCTCGGCACAACTTGAGACTGTGTCCCCTTGTTCTGTTGCTGGTTGTCTGGGAGAAGAGACCAACCCCCACCTGGCTACAGCCTCCCTTCAGGTAGTTGTAGACAGCAATGAGTTCAGCCCTGAGCCTTCTCTCCTCCAGGCTAAACACCCCCAGCTCCCTCAGCCTCTCCTCACAGGGTTTGTGTTCCAAGCCCCTCACCAGCTTTGTCTCCCTTCTCTGGACATGTTCCAGCACCTCAACATCTCTCTTGAATTGAGTGGCCCACAACTGGACACAGGACTCAAGGTGTGACCTCACCAGTGCTGAGTACAGGGGCAGAATAACCTCCCTTGTCCTACTGGCCATGAACAACAGAACAATCAACAAAATATTTCTCAACTTCAGAATGAGCCCTCCACTCACACAAACAGTGGTCCTGCCCCTCAGACCTACTATGCCTGACACCACGGCTTTGTTTTGATGATACTTGAAGGTGTTTAAAACACAGGTGTTCTCCTATAGCACTGGTAAGGCTCCCCCAGAACACACCCCTGCTTCAAAAAGCAGCCATCAGCTGGTCACTCAAGTCTGCACCCATTTAAAATAGCCAACCACAACACCAGGGAAGCCACTGAAATGCCATAGTGCTCTCATCAGTCTCTCTCAGCATCTTCCCCCACCCTCGTCCTCTGAGAATCTCTTTCCCAGGCTACACCTAATCTCCTGTTTGTGGGTGCAGTGACATCTCAGTGATACAAATGGTACCCCTGAAAAGCAGAAGATGCTGAAGCATGCCGACAGAACCTGCTGTTACTAAGGAGAATGCTCAGCAGGCTTTGAACAAACTCAGTGACTTTCTCACCCGTGGGAAAGCAGCTACTTTGCAGCAGCACACAAAAAATAAAGTGAGGTCCTTTCCTCTCTATGCAGAGCAAGGAGGATCTCAGCAAGATGTTGGAGGACTTGGGTGTTTTTTTCTTAGGTAAGTGAGAGACCCTCATGGGGCAGGGGTTAAGGGTATTTCATGAGGAGCAGAAATATGGCCCACCGATCCAACTGGGTGCAGTTCACCCTAAGCTGCTTCTAACAGACAACAACAAATGGTCAGTAAGCAGCAGCTTTATTCAAGAGCCTCAAATTATAAAGCTCCAGCCAGATCGTGTGGAATTATTTCCAGCTAGACTTTTCCTTCCACACCAGCAGCAGCAGAAGGCAGATGAAACTCAAATGCACAGAAAATACTTCAGAACTGTCTATGGGACTTCAAGTACCAGCACACCTGTGACCTCGACTGACAGGTCTGGGACAGATTCTTACAAGCTCCTGAGGCATGACTGATATGATTTCCTTTGGGACTATGTTTTAAGCATATATGAGCAGCTCTATTTTGAGAATAGCTGGTGAGGAGCCTGGAGCACAGCCCTCAGAGGAGAGGCTGAGGGAGCTGGGGTTGTTTAGCCTGGAGAAGAGAAGGCTCAGGGGGGACCTCATTGCTGTCTACAACTACCTGAAGGGAGGATGTAGCCAGGTGGGGGTTGGTCTCTTCTCCCAGGCAACCAGAAACAGAACAAGGGGACACAGTCTCAAGATGTAGCAGGGGAAGTCTAGGCTGGATGTTAGGAGGAAGTTCTTGCCAGAAAGAGTGTTTTCCCATTGGAATGGGCTGCCCAGGGAGGTGGTGGAGGCACCGTCCCGGGAGGTGTTCAAGAAAAGCCTGTCTGAGGCACTTAGTGCCATGGTCTAGTTGATTGGATGAAGCTGGACTGGATGATCTTGGATAGATAGGTTGGATAGATTGGACTGGATGATCTTGGAGGTCTCTTCCAACCTGGTTGATTCTATGATTCTATGAATAACCATTGTAGCTGAACCTCTCTTCTCTTGCTTCAGCCTGATGTGAGTTGATGACATCCTCCTTTCACAGTTTTCCCACAAACAGACTCCATACTCCAACAAATGTCATCAGCAAGGGCCACGAAAACAACTTCATCCCTCTCGTGTACAGAAGTCAGATCAGGTGACTTCAGGTAAGTCTTCAACTGTCTTGGCATGAACCTAAGGAATGAGTGGCTGACTCAGGGACTGGTCATGGTGCAGCTGGCTTGAGGATGACTTAGGGAACTCAACCACCAGGAAGGGACTTTCTCCACAGTTGCAGGACTTTCTCCATCCCATGTTCACTTAATGTCTCTGAGAGAGGCTACTTCGACCACCCTCCATTCCATCCTGGAACTTCTGGGAATGAGACCACTGGAAATCATAGAATCATAGAATCAACCAGGTTGGAAGAGATCTCCAAGATCATCCAGTCCAACCTAGCACCCGGCTCTAGCCAGGCAACTAGACCATGGCACTAAGTGCCTCATCCAGGCTTTGCTTGAACACCTCCAGGCACAGCCACTCCACCACCTCCCTGGGCAGCCCATTCCAATGCCAATCACTCTCTCTGCCAACAACTTCCTCCTAACATCCAGCCTAGACTTCCCCCGACACAACTTGAGACTATGTCCTCTTGTTCTGTTGCTGGTTGCCTGGGAGAAGAGCCCAACCCCCACCTGGCTACAATGTCCCTTCAGGTAGTTGTAGACAGCAATGAGGTCCCCCCTGAGCCTCATCTTCTCCAGGCTAGACAAGCTGGTCCATCCAAAGCCTGCCTCCACACACTCCTGTGCAACCTGCTCATGGTGAACCTTCTCTGGCAGGACCAGAGGTCCTTCCCAATCCTTAACATTCTGTGATTCTCTGCTCTGCTTCCTGCATCCACATTTCTTCCTTAATGCCATCTGTTTTTTCTCTGTGCTTCTTGATTATCTATCTGCTCACCTACGTATTTCACAGTTGCCCAGATGCTTTCCTTACCCCAACACTAGCACCTATAATGAGAGCTCTTGTTTCTATCAGGGAACAAACTATTGAGGGTGGTTCATGGCAACATTTTCCTTCAGAGCAGAAAAGTATTAAATAATTAGCATACCATGGTTGATTGTAGCTCTGCAGATGATCTGATATCTGGACTTGGGGCTGCTGGTGGAGGCTGGGAGGTTGTAGTGGTTTAAGGCTTATTGGGGTATTCTAATGAGAGAAATTACATCACTGGTTATAAAAGAATAATAATGATAAAGTCTGTATCATTCACTGGTCTGCTAAAAGGGAGAAAAAGCCAAAGCACAATTTCCCCCTCTTTGCTCTAGGATGCTTCTCCTTTCATTTTTCCTTTGCTCTGCTCTAATCTCTTCCATTAACCTTGGCTGACCAGATAACTAGTAAGCCTTGCTGGCTGTTTTCTGTCTGGGAGAGAGGCTGGCATTAAGCCACTTCTGAGATTATTTTGTTTGTCTGGGAGGGAATCTGGATTTATGTATTATTTCTAAATGATATATAATTGTAAATACATGTAAATATACTGTGTAGGTGTGCTTTTAAATTTAGCCTTACCATAAATATAGCTTCATCTTACTTCCAACCTGTCTGAGCTGATCTGGTAGGTTTTAATTAGTGGGAGGGGAAGTTCCCAACCCACTACAGAGGTATTTCTCTGTTTCCAAGCCTGAGTGTCTTTCCAAGCAGAGCTTCTTCTAGGTGACATTTTCCTGTGCCTTAGACTCCTTCATGGAGATTGAGTGTAGGATTCACAGCTGTCTCCCCTTGCTTCTATAATTTTGACCTGGTATCTACAGTCCTGGTTAGTTCATATTTTGTCTTGCCCCCTTGCAGAATGCTCAGTCTAGGTCTTGAGATGAGCTAGATGTGCTCTGTGGATGCTCAGTGTCTGTTTTCAGTAGGAGTGTAGCCTGTCTATAGTGGACAATGTTACTATGCTTGGGTCACCACGGCAGTTGGAAACTTGTAGTCCAGCAAAAGGTACTGCAGGCTTGCCACTCAAAGCATTCAACTCCTTTGTGTTGAGCCCTCTCCCACCCAGGTCATCAGACAGGCAAAGAGACAATAATGGGAGTGGGATAAAAAAAAACCCCAACACAAACAGTGCATGAAATTTATTTAAAGTAAATGATATATCTTAAACTGTCACTATTGTCTCTTCTCCTTCATCTCAGTCCTTAGGATACTTGTGGGTGGGTTACAAACACAAGGTTCTTTGGACTCAGCCTGTGTGGGGGTGTAATTCTACTTAGGCTGGCTCAGAACTGTAGTATGCAGCATTTGGGGGTTTGGTTTGGTTTGTTTTTCAGGAAAGCTTCGTGACTTACTAAATAGTACTGAGCAGATAAGGCCTGAAATCAATGTTCTCAGCAGCTGAAAATCTGCCAAAGAATGGAACTCTTTACTTAATTGAATTAAATTTATTTCTTGAGAGTAGGCTTGAGGAAAACATATTCTTTGAGCAAAACTGAAACATCATTTGATTCCAACTCAAACCAAGTGGAACAAATGCATCATGCCAGATGCTCTGCTGGCTCCATGCCCTTTTAAGTTCAACTGTGAAGAGAACACATTTCAAAATGAAGATACAAATGCACACTCTGACTCCAGCATGAATGTCTGCTACACAAAGCCGTAGGAGGACATCATATTAATCATCCTTCCCATTGAGAAAGGATGTTAAAACTAAAACATCAGATCTGTCTGCTAAGTGCTTATGTGCACAGCCCCCACCCTAGAAAGAAGACTTGTTTGCCTTTCACCCATGCCTCTGGTGACCATTCTTAGCTGTACAACAAGCTTCCAAATTGAGAAGTCTTCATGAGTGCCCAACCTGACGTGCTGCAGAAAAGCCTTGAAGGCATCAAAACCACAAGCCCTCATGTCTTACTGTGCTAGCCTCTCAATTAGGCAGTATTTTGATAATCTTGGGCATAATTCTGTGGGCTGCCAGGTGAGTGTATGTCTCACCACACAGAGGCATTAGGTCTGGGCTGAGTGGAGAGGGAATGAAAAATAAAAGTCCCACAATTAACAGCAACTTCTGAATGACCTGTGATCCTATCTACCTTAGAACACAGAACAAGAGATAATGCTGGGCCAGCATAATCTCCATGGCCCACCAAAAAAATCAGTGCAGTCAGGATTTGCTAAATGCTCTGCTTTTGCAATACAAGAGGTATTTCAAAGAAAGGGGTCAAGAGAGATGTTGAGGTGCTGGAACGTGCCCAGAGAAGGGAGACAAAACTGATGAGAGGCCTGGAACACAAACCCTGTGAGGAGAGGCTGAGGGAGCTGGGGTTGTTTAGCCTGGAGAAGAGGAGGCTCAGGGCTGACCTCATTGCTGTCTGCAACTACCTGAAGGGAGGTTGTAGCCAGGTGGGGGTTGGTCTCTTCTCCCAGCCAAGCAGCAACAGAACAAGGGGACACAGTCTCAAGTTGTGCCGAGGGGAAGTCTAGGCTGGATGTTAGGAGGAAGTTGTTGGCAGAGAGAGTGATTGGCATTGGAATGGGCTGCCCAGGGAGGTGGTGGAGTGGCTGTGCCTGAAGGTGTTGAAGAAAAGCCTGTCTGAGGCACTTAGTGCCATGGTCTAGTTGGCTTACTAGGGCTGGGTGCTAGGTTGGTCTGGATGATCTTGGAGGTCTCTTCCAACCTGGTCGATTCTGTGTTTCTATGATTCTATGAAACACACCAAATAGTGCATGCCTGGCTTGGACATCTGCAAGAGCTAGCTTCTCAACAAGGACAGAGCCCAGCCCAGCCCAAGAGACATGGCTGGAAGCAGAAAACTTCAGTGCAGCACAGAAGCACAGGGCTGTTATAAATCCCATCTGCTTGATGAGTGTTTGGACACAGAACAGACAATACCTGCTTTGTCTGGAAATGGGGCCATATCAGACATGCAAAGAGGTGTCTCTTTGTCCTTTGCAGCATTCACCATAAGAGGGACATAGACACATTGGAACAAATCCAGAGAAGGGCCAGAAAGATGACCCGGGGACTGGAACTCCTCTGCTATGAGCATAGGCTAAAGGAATAGGTTTTTTTCACCCTGGAGAAGAAAAGACTCTGGGGGAACCTTATAACTGCTTTCCAATACCTGAAGGGGACCTACAGGAAGGCTGGAGAGGGACTTTTTACAGTAGTGTCCACCAACAGGACAAGGTGAAAGGGATTTAAATTGAAGGAGAATAGGTTTGGAGTGGACCTTAGGAAGAAATTCTCCACTATAAGAGTGGTAAGATCATGGAATGGATTGTCCAGAGAAGTTGTGGATGCTGCCTCCCTAGAGATGTTCCAAGTCCAAGGTGGGTGTGGTCTTGATTAATCTGGCCTAGTTGAGAGGTGTCCCTGCCCACTGCAGGGAGGTTGGATTAGATGATCTCTAAGTCCAGCCTAGGCCATGCTCTGGTTCTGTGCAAATAGGTAGTGCTGCTCTTGATATAACCTGATTTTCTTTTTTGACTAGGTGGTTGCTGAGTGCCAGCTCTTACAGGACTCCCAAATGAACTGCATGTATCAATAACAATCTTACAGTTGAGGGGTGCCACAAAAGGATGTGGCTGAGACAATGGCTGTACCCTGCTGCTGGCCCATGTTATGACCTTTGGCAGGTCCTGTCACACCTCTTTTGGTTCTGTATTTTTGCCTGTTGGTAGAAGTTGCTTCAAAAGGGAAATTGCCTCCTTTAGATCAAACTAACATACAAACGACGTGGTGCTGGTCTCACTGCAGCACATTAGCCACTGCTGAAATACAGACAATAATATGCTGGGTCAAATGAGTTAAATATAGTTAGATAAAACAGAGATTTCAGGGTCACGGCTTTGAGGAGCTGCTGGGGAGGGGGAAGGGGGTCTAGGAGAGGAAGGGACACAAGCAGTGAAGAAGTTTGACTAATTGGCAAATATTCCTTGTGACAAAACCCAGCAGTTAATTGACAGCTGTTCTCCCCCACATCCAAGTAGCTTCTGTAACTGTTTGGTTCATAATGGTTCCACAGTTAACAAAGGTGGAACTTTTCCAGGTATTCCAGAACACTGCTCATGAGAAAAGAGACAGCAAACTGCCAAACTCAAGGACATCAGACAAAGGAGGAGAAAAGACTGAGAGGGGATTGAACAAATGATTTTCTTAATAGAAGCTAACTTTGTGCTCTTCAGGGACATGCTTGCAGAAATCCCATGGGCTAAGGCTCTGGAGGGTAAAGGAGCCCAAGAAAGTTGGTTAATGTTTAAAGACCACTTCCTCCAAGCTCAAGCCAGGTGTGTTCCCCTGAATAAAATAATCAGGTAGACATGCTAGGAGACCTGCATGGTTGAGTAAGGAGCTCCTGAAGGAAATCTCAGGGAAGAAGGAATCTTACAACTCATGGAAGAAGGGATTGGTCACTTGGAAGAACTATAGAGAAGTAGTTAGGGCTTGTAGGAAAGCAACAAGGGCAAAGCCCTCTCAGAACTGAATCTGGCAAAGGAAGTAAAAGAGAACAAGAAGGGCTTCTTCAAAAGCATCAGTAGAAAAAGGAAGAACAGGAAAGGTGTGGGGGCACTGCTGAATGAGGAGGCAGCCTTGACAACTGGGGATGCAGAGAAGGCAGAGTTGCTGAATGTGTTCTTTGCTTCAGTCTGTACACCTAAGGCTGAACTCCACTGTGTACTCCAGACCCTGGATGAAGGAGAGGAAGCCTGGAGGAAGGAATGCTCCCCACTGGTCAGTGCAGGCTGGGTTAGGGATCAGTTACACAAACTGAACATTCACAAGTCCATGGGCGCTGATGAGATGCACCCAAGAGTGCTGTGAGAACTGCCTCATGTTATTGCTCTGCCACTCTCCATCATCTTTGCCAGATCATGGCAGGCAGAGAGGTGCCTGAGGACTGGAGGAGAGCCAGTGTCACTCCAGTCTTCAGAAAGGGCAAGAAAGAGGTTCCAGGGAACTATAGACCAGTCAGCCTCACCTCCATCCCTGGAAACATGATGGAGCAGCTCCTGCTGGAGGGCATCTCAAGGCACTTGGAAGAGAATAAAGTTATCAGAAGTAATCAGCATGGGTTTACCAAGGGGAAGTCATGCTTAACTAACCTGGTAGCATTCTGTGATGACATAGCTGAATGGGTAGATTCAAGGAAACCAGTGGATGTAGCCTACCTTGACCTTAGCAAGGCCTTTGACACCCTCTCCCATGACATTTTAGTGAGCAAGCTGAGGAAGTGTGGGATGGAGGAGCCGACAGTGAGGTGAGTTAGGAACTGGTTACAAGATAGAGTTCAGAGGGTGGTGATCAATGGTGCCAGGTCTAGCTGGAGAGCTGCAACCAGGGAAGTCCCCCAGGGATCAGTGCTGGGGCCAGTCCTGTTCAACATCTTCAACAATGACATTGATGAGAGCACAGACAGACAGAGTCTGCTCAGCAAGTTTGCTGATGACACCAAGCTGGGAGGCTTGGCTGATACAGCTGAAGGCTGTGCAGCATCCAGAGAGATAGGGACAGACTGGAGAGCTGGGCACAGAGGAACCAGATGAGGTTCAACAAGGACAAGTGCAGAGTCCTGCCTCTGGGGAGGAATAATAAACTGCACCAGTACAGGCTGGGAGGTGATCTGATGGAGAGCAGCCCTGTGGAGAGGGACCTGGGGGTCCTGGTGGATACCAAGTTAACCATGGAACAGCAATGTGCCCTTGTGGCCAGGAAGGCCAATGGGATCCTGGAGTGTATAAGGAGGATTGTGTCCAACAGATCAAGGGATCTCTACTCTGCCCTGGTGAGACCTCATCTTGAATACTGTGTTCAGTTTTGGGCTCCCCAGTTGAAGAGGGACAGGGATCTGCTGGAGAGGGTCCAGCAGAGGGCTGTGAGGATGATTAGGGTACAGGAGGACATGGCTTATGAGGAGAGGCTGAGAGACCTGGGGGTTTTAGTCTGGGGAAAAGAAGACTTACAGGGGATTTGATAAATGTTTAGAAGTATCTGAGGGCTGGCCAGGAGCAGGGGGACAGGCTCTGCTCACTTGCTCCCTGGGGTAGGACAAGGAGCAATGGGTGTAAGCTTCAGCACAAGAGGTTCCACCTCAACACAAGGGGGAACTTCTTTACTGTAAGGGTCACAGAGCACTGGAACAGGCTCTCCAGGAAGGTCGTGGAGTCTCCTTCTCTGGAGACTTCCAAGGCCTGTCTGGATGTGTTCCTCTGTGATCTGTGTTAGATAATATTGTCCTGCTCTGCCAGAGGGTTTGGACTCGATGATCTCCTTGGGTCCCTTCCAACCCCTAACATCCTGTGATCCTGTGAAAGCTGACCAAGCTGGAGCTGTAGAAATTTAAGGCACTTATTTCTACCGACTTTTCAAAGTTACATCATTTGGATGCCAGATTTAAGAGGGTTTCCATTTTCAAGAGATGCTGAGCATTTGACTTCTGATGTAAGCCTCCTCTAAGATGTGTCAGAACCCGGACAGCCCTAAGCTGATGATTTTTGAGTTAAGTGTTCACCAGTTATAAATGACTAACTGAAAATGCTGTCTTTTGGGGATGCTGTAACTAATTTGATCTGTTTATTTGGTAAATCCAGTCACAGTTCCTAGCACTACCCACAAATGCAGTGTAAATGACCAGGTACTGAAAAATACCTATTTACAATACACCAAACAAGTGGAGAAAACTGGAAGCCATCAAAAATATGGTTCATGAGACAGTAACATTTGTACAGTAGCTCTGAAAAGAAAGCATAAACCCTTCAGCTTCAGGAGGTCACTAAAATTCAGTCTTCTTTCTCCTAGCTATGCTTGCCAAAGGGGAAAATCCACAGTACATGAACTGCTGCTTCCAATAAAGAAAATCACAGAAACACACAGAATCACAGAATTGTCAGGGTTGGAAGAGATCTCAAAGATCATCCAGTTCCAGCCCCCATGCCATGTGCAGGGGAGGACACCTCACACTAGACCAGGTTGCTTAGAGCTCCATCCAGCCTGGCCTTAAAAACTTTCAGGGATGGGACTTCCACCACCTCCCAGGGCAACCTGTTCCAGTGTCTCACCACCCTCGTGGTGAATGGTCTCCATCACCTCTGTGCTCAGAAGACCTGGGAGTAGTGAAGGAGACCACTGCAGCCCTGCTTTTTAGAACAGGCCCAGAATGGGAGTGCCCTCTCATCAGGAAGAATTTATTGTCCTGTCCTTCCACTTTTTGCTCTTATTTTAAAGCAGCCCATTCTGTTGACATCCACTTTCTTGGAATGCTGGTTGGTGGGAGCAGAGAGCAGTGTTACCTGTAGAGGCTAAAAGGGACAAACTTCCTGGAAGCCTGGGGGAAGGAAACAAAAGTAAAATGTGTACAGTGCTTCAGCTCTACTTTGCCAGCTTGGGGGTAACACCCCTGAGGCAGCAGATCACCATCCTCTGCTCTTTGAACCAGGCATTCCCCACGCTGCTGACCTCCTTCTGGGCCATCAGGTAGAAGAAAGGCTTGGCCTCCAACTGCATTGTGAACAAGTGTGTGTACATGGACTTGTAGGGGAAGCAGTACAGGCAGAGCTTGCTCCCCTTTGAGCACTCGTGGTAGATTCAGCCACACTCTGTTCACCTTCACCCTGTTTCCTTCACTAATCCTCTCTGTTCTGTACAACACCTGTCCCTCGTGGGAGTCTGGGCAAATCAATGCCACTAAGCATAAAGCCCACATGCTCCTGTGAGGTTCACATGTTCAGGTACTGCCTACTGTGTTTCAGCACTGTAGGCAGCCAAGCTGCAGGGCTGCCATCTCTGAAGCATCCTGTCCTCCACGTTTCTTCCTTGTAAGGAAGGGAGGCATTTCAGCCTGGCTCAGGACCTTAAGCTTCTCCTTGAGATTTGTCATAGAAGAGCTGAAAGTGCTGCTAGTGATGGAGAAACTAGCACCAGGCTTCTTGAGGGCTGGGTCCAGGTCTCACTGGGTAGCATGGTGGGATGTGGCTAGAAAGATAGACCCATCTGTTTTTTTCATGTTAGTGTAAAAGTCCTCCAGGAGTTCATGGAGCTTCACTGATGAGAACTGGAGCAAGAGGAAGGGGAAAGATGTTAAGGTCCTTATGAGAAGGAAATGCAGCGCAGGTGGGTAAGACACACTTGGGACTTCTCCACACTCTGTCTGAAGAAATCTGTTTCATCTTCCATGGTTCCCCAGAATTGTGTTTCTTGGTGACCTTAGAGCCTTGGGAAGAGGTGTTTATCTAACCAAAAGAGATGCAATGAAAACTCATGGTGCAGACAGACCAGATCCATTTCACACACTGGCTGGCACTGCTTGTCCAACATCTGTAAAGAAGGTTTTGGTCACACAGAAGTGTGACTGCATGTACATGTGTGATCTACCACTTGAAGATCACTTGAAGATCTGTAACCTGGATTTTTCTTTTTTTCATTTGAAAAAAGGAGGAGGAGAAAGAGAAGGACAATAATGAGGATGAGGAGGAAAGAAAATCATCATCATCATCATCATCATCATCATCATCATCATCATCATCATCATCATCATCTTATTTTGGCCATGAGATGTCAGTATTGCAGCCAGGCTGCTTTAGCCTGCCAGGGACTGAGACTGACCTAACAGAGTTCTAACGTTGTGAGTGGGGCTTTTCATGCTGTGGCACTTATCCACAGTCCTTACTTTTCATGTGTGCCCCGAATTTTTTCTGGGAATTCATTTTTGGAGAAAAGCCCTCCAGGGCTCTGAAATGCATTGGTTAGCTCTATCTTTATTGATGATCTGGACGAGGGGATTGAGTCCAGCATCTGTAAGTCTGCAGATGACACCAAGCTAGGAGCAGGTGTTGATCTGTTGGAAGGTAGAAGAGCCCTGCAGAGGGACCTGGACAGGCTGGATGGGTGGGCAGAGGCCAATGGGATGAGATTTAACAAGGCCAAGTGCAGGGTTCTGCACTTTGGCCACAACAACTCCAAGCAGCACTACAGGCTGGGGACCGAGTGTCTGGAGAGCAGCCAGGAGGAAAGGGACCTGGGGGTACTGATAGATAGTAGCTGAACATGAGGCAGCAGTGTGCCCAGGTGGCCAAGAGAGCCAATGGCATCCTGGCCTGCATCAGGAACAGTGTTGCCAGTAGGACAAGGGAGGTTATTCTTCTCCTGTACTCAGCACTGGTCAGGCCACACCTTGAGTGCTGTGTCCAGTTCTGGGCTCCTCAATTCAAGAGAGGTGCTGGAACGTGTCCAGAGAAGGGCAAGAAAGCTGGTGAGGGGCCTGGAACACAAACCCTATGAGGAGAGGCTGAGGGAGCTGGGGTTGTTTAGCCTGGAGAAGAGGAGGCTCAGGGCTGACCTCATTGCTGTCTACAACTACCTGAAGGGAGGCTGTAGCCAGGTGGGGGTTGGTCTCTTTTCTCAGAGAACCAGCAACAGAACAAGGGGACACAGTCTCAAGTTGTGCTAGGGGAAGTCTAGGCTGGATGTTAGGAGGAAGTTGTTGGCAGAGAGAGTGATTGGCATTGGAATGGGCTGCCCAGGGAGGTGGTGGAGGCACTGTCCTGGGTGTGTTCAAGAAAAGCTTGGATGAGGCACTTAGTGCCATGGCTTGGTTGACTGGCTAGGGCTAGGTGCTAGTTTGGACTGGATGATCTTGGAGGTCTCTTCCAACCTGGTTGATTCTATGGTTCTATGATTCTATGGGAGCAGATATCATGCAAGTAATACATCCTTAGGGTGACAGCAGGGAATCTTGTCAAGTGGCAGCATGAGGCCAAGGCTGTGCGCAAGTTTTATGAATATGGAGATCTTTAGTATCACCCTGGGTTCCCAAGTTCATCCATGAAAGCAACAGAGTGTGAATTAGAAAAGGTTACACCTTTAGTAAGAGACGCTTAGAAGGTCTCCAAGACCACAGAGATGCTAAATGATGCTGAAACCCCATCTCCTTTCAAACTTCATGGTAACTTCATTTGACCAGAAGGGCTGTCTCCCATCACATTGAAAACCAAAACAAACAAACAAACAACAAGCAAACAAAACCCCACAGTATTTTACACAGCTTTCTAAGCTTACTGATGTCTGTGTCATCTCAGAGCCCTTTGGTCAGTGTGTCCACAGGTTGAGAGCACAGATTGTAGCCTTGGTGGTGTTGTGGCTCACAGCACTAAAGCACAGGTATTTGAGGAGGTCAACGAAATTAGAGACAGGAAACTTGTTGAGCTTAGTCAAATAGGCTAGAGGAAAAAAAGAAAGAAGATCAAACTCACTTGTCCTAGTGAGATGCTGTCACCAGTTCTGGCTAAGAGCAACCTGATGGCTTTCACAATGGGAGGAATTTAAGAAAGGCAAACCACAGCACTTCCATAATGAATCTCATGAGTTTGTGTACTGAAAACTCAGATAGAGCATGAGTAGCACCAACATAAGGTCACCCTAAAGCTGCTGCAAACCAAAAATGTACTTTCACATAGAGGCAGCAACAGAGATAGTAACACAACATACTTTACCTTGTGGTAGAAACAGTAGGAAGGCAACAAAGGCAAGGTTTGCTCCTTTAGTCAACTCATGAAGCAGGATAAAAACTTATCCTATTCACACACAGCCTAACTCTGTGCTTCCAGTGCGTCACTCCTCCAAGGGTGTCTGCAAGCTGGACAGGCAATGATAAGCATGTAGGCTTTTCCACTCGTATCCCCTTTCTGCTCCTTGGTAGGCAGAAGAGAGTCAGAACCCATTGCTTCAGTGGACCATGATCTAAGTGAAGACATGGAGTGTTCATTCCAAAAAGGAGAGGTTCAGCCCCACAGGCAGGAACTGAAAGCAGAGGGTTGATGTGGAACCTTTTTATAGATGTGTAGGCACTTAATACCCTTTATGAAAGAGTAATACATTTTTATGGTACCACTATAATTTTATTATAACCACTATATTTTAACTCTACTTTTTACAGAGCTGAAGCTAATAGACTTTGCAGCTCAGTGCATGTTAGCTGTGAAAGGTTGCTCTGAGCATCTGTGCACTGAGCTCATTATCCCCCTGGTGACCGTCTTAGTGTGGCAGGGTAAGTGCAAGTGTGGTACACCCAAGAGAAGAGAGATGCTGGATTTCTCCTTCTAACCCTCAATTCTGCAGCCATACCTGCCTATTCATGCAGATGCAGAGGTGTAACTCTGCACAGAGAAGTGGTTTTAAAAAGAGATTTTCATTGTTGCAGCTTTTGCTCTTAGTATAGTATATGAAAGATAAAGGAGCAGCATAAAACCAACTGAGGAGTCCACGGCATGCAAAACAAGCTTGAAAGCTGAGTAGGTGCACCATGCAGAGGCTAACAATATAAGTATGTTGTCTGATCCTCTGAGCTCTGGACACTTCTGAAACAGCAGTCCTTGGTCTGTAGTCTGTGGAACACTGACAGCTCAGGTCCTCCTCCTGAAGCATGCAAGAAAGATGGCTGGAAAAATACACGTTATGCTGAGAACACATGTGAAAAACACACATCATGGTGCAAGCCTGTCAAGGGGGAGAGGTCTCACAAACTACAACAAGGGCAAGTGTAGAATTTTGCTTCTGGGAAAGAACAACCTCATGTATCAGCATAGGCTGACCTACAGGAGAACAATGCAGAGGAGAGGGACCTGAGGGTCCTGGTTGTTGCTAGCAGGTGAAGAGTGGTTCTCCTCCACTTCTATTCTGTCCTAGTGTGGTCATATCTGGAATATTGTGTCCAGTTCTTGGGCAGTTCTGGCCTACTCTCAGGCCTGCTGAGGTTGGAAAGGGTGGAGAATTCTAGAAGGTTTGGGTCTGGTAGGCTTGGCCTGGTTTGTGAATGCATTAATTCTATCTGAGTATCTTCTGTATATATATATATATATATATATATATATATATATATATATGCTTGTCAACAGAATCTCCATTTAAACTTCCAACCAGTGTGCAGCATTTTTTCATTTTGCTCCCCAAAAGGAGCCAATATCATTCCTGTCCTCTGGTCTTGAGTGGCTTGTGGCTCATGGCAGTCCAGTCATTGCACGCTGGAATGGGCTGCCCGGGGAGGTGGTGGAGTCGCCGTCCCTGGAGCTGTTCAAGGCAGGATTGGATGTGGCACTTGGTGCCATGGTCTAGCCTTGAGCTCTGTGGTAAAGGGTTGGACTTGATGATCTATGAGGTCTCTTCCAACCTTGGTGATACTGTGATACTGTAAACCAGGACACTGATACACCTCCTGGAACTCTTCAGCTTCTGGAGGTTGGTAATTGCTGTTTTCTTAAAGGTACATTGGCTCAAACTGCCAGACTATGTAATGCCAGTTGCCCTGGGTGATATAACAGCACCAGCCTCACGGAAGTTCTCACACTGCAATTAATCCCACAGGGATTAATTAATTTCTGACAGTACTTAGTTTGAAAATTATGGTGGCCATTTATTGAATCGCTTTATCATTCAAGCAATTTATTGAACCACAGCTGAAGACAGAGACTTGGATTGCTTCTGGCTTCCCAAGGCAAGGGAAGCCCTGTGTACTAGAAAATGAAGTTACAGATCCTCATTTCTACAGGTTTTCAAAACTGGGGCATCTGGTTTGAGCTGAGCTCTGATAGTTGATAGTCTTAATAGCAACATGGAGCCATACAGAATCATAGCATGGTCTGGATTGAAAGAGACTTCCAAAGGTCATCTGGTCCGACCCCTTCTGCAGTAAGCAGGGGGATGCTCAATTAGATCAGGTTTCCTAGAGCCCTGTTGAGCCTCACCTTGAGTGTTTCCAGGGATGGAGCCTCAGCTACCTCCCTGGGAAACCTGTTTCAGTGTTCCACTACCCTCACAGTTAAGAATTTGTTCCCAACATCCAACCTAAATTTTCTCTTCTCTAATTTGAAGCTGTTTGAAGCCCTTCATCCTATCAGTACAGGCCTTTGTGAACAGTCTCTCTCCATCCTTCTCGTAGGCCCCTCTTTAGGTACTGGAAGGCCATTATTAAGTCTCTCTAGAGCTTTATCTTCTCCAGGCTGAACAACTTCAGCTAATAACAGCTTGGTATTAGTGCTACTTCAGCCCTGGAACAGTGAGCAAAGTGCTACACTGGAACAGGATAGAGAGATAACCATTCAGGGATAATTCATACCTTATGTACAGTGATGCTTGCTAAAGTCTGGATCACCTTTTTCATTTTCTTACCACTAGACACCTTGCCCTCATGAACTCAAACTGCAAAAGTTGGAATGAGTTGCTTGAAGGCTTGAAATGTGTGGCCAGATCATGAATCGATGGCTTCTGTGAGCAGTGTGCAGCTCTAATAGTTGCAGAAAGCCAGTCTTAGCTTAGCAAAAATAGAAACGACATAAACTGATGATGCAGTGGTGGCAGTGTTGTTATCAGCTACCATCTGTAAGGGTGCTGCATCATCAGAAGGCACTCTTGCAGGAAATAGATCATCCTTGCTTCTCTCTCTTTTTTTTCTGATCAGCATAGTAAGTGTTTTCTTTAATTTGTCCAGGAAAAAAAACAGTTTGTCCCTTTTATTATTGTGTAGAGTGGAGGAGTCCTGGAGAAGGCTGACGTCTTGGTTCCAAAGTGCACCAGTGCACAGGCTCTGCTCGAAGATAGGAATACTCCCATGCTGCTTTCTTTGCTGACTTTAGCAGCTGCACACCAAACCACAAAGTTCTTTGCCCAACATTGCCTGTCAGCAGCTGGATGATGTTCTAAGGGTTTTGAGTGACGCCTGAACGCTTCATGGAGTGCTCAGTTGAGGTGCTGGGAAACACCAGAAGATGCTAACAAAACTGACAGCCTTACTAAGCATGGACAGGAGCTCCCACTGGGACCTGCTGAACAGAATTAAGAAAAGCATTAAGCAGCCAGAAACACACTTCTCATGCCCAGAGAGGCCTTGCAGACAGTGGTACTCTGGGCTGTAAACACATCAACACTTGCAGGCTCTGGATGAAGTCCCACAAGGCCACATTTTTGCGTGCTTAATTCACAGGCAGCCTTGAGAAAGCAAGTCCTGACTCTGCACCACTGTAGGTATGGCATGAGTGACTAAGAAACACAGAGGAGATCTTATACCTGAATCTGAGTCCTGCTTCCTCACCCCTGATATTTTCCCCCACCCTCACTCTTCCTGGGGCTTACTTGAGAGCCTATTTTCAAAATCACCTCAGGCATGTGGGCTGCTCTGTGAATGTGCAACACTTGAGCGCCTTGGTTCCTTTGAGAACGTCCTCTATGTGTTTGGATCCTCTGGTGTCACACTCGTGGTAGAAATCCTGCAAAATCACACTGCACAGCCATCTGTGTAGGCAAATTCTCTTGCCAAATTCCTGTCACTGAGATGATGCATCATACAGGAAAGAAACAGTTATGTGTGCCACTGCTTGCCAGAACATGCACACACCCTACCTCTGTGCAGGCAATCACGCTGTTATCTGATGATTTGGAGGTGCTCCATGCCAGACCTTTTAAGTTGAAATGCACATGGTAAATGTCTAGAAACCTAATGCTCTTCTCCACGCTGAGGACTGGAGCTGTGTTTGGTGAGGGAAGAAAGGGAGGACTGCCAGATCACCTAGAAAGTTGCTATCAGAACCGGCGAGGTCTCAGATCTGATTTCCTTTTGCATCTCTGCATTACTTCCCCTAGAGCAAAGGCAGTTCTTCACTCAATGCCTATTGCTGTTCAGGATGCAAATTAGCAGTCACCATCTCTGTGGCACTACATCAGAAAAGCCAGGGGACTTTTCATCCTCTCTCAGTGGAAACAAGCATGTTACTCCCCCATTCATCTATGCTACATAACAATAAATATCTCTGCCATATCTGGACATTCCTAAAATCTCCAGATTCTACTCTTCTTGAACTGGCCTTTACTAATTTTTGTGCTAGCCCAGGCTGCAAAGACACTGGCATGTGTTGAAGCCTCCTGGCAGATACCACTGTTGTCCAGAAACAGCAGAGATTTCAGATGATGTTTAGGGGCCACCTGGTTCTCACCAGGCTAGCACATAGACCCTCCTCTACTCTTTGATGGCTTTCAGGCACATTTGACACAGCACAAGTGTGGCCTGACTAACTGTTGATCTTCTGAACAGCTTGATGACAACATTTTACAACCATGTAATCAGCCTCTCTTCTGGAAGAGGTTCCAGACCCAGGAGCCTGTAGGGCACAGATGTTGTGGAGAGAAAATACCCCCAGCAGCAGACAGCATTGCAAAGGATGCAGCTTAGCTCCATTGGTAGGATGGGCAATGCTTGTCTGCTCAACAATTCCTTTAGGCAACCCTCTGCACATGAAAACATCTGTCCACTATGAGGCCCAAACAACGTTTCAGAGTGTCCCTCACCAAGGTTCAGACAGGAATCTCCTCCCAAATGCAGATGAGTGAATGGTGTAGTCTTGTATTACAGGGCTAATGGCTTCATCCTGTCTTCTCAGCACTCAACGCTTCTGCCTGCCCTTCCCTGGGTATACCTTAGAAGCAGATTTTTCTACACTCTTGTTCTGTTTCCCATTTTGCATGGGGACCATAACTAAAAGAGCTGCAGTTGTATATACACAAGGAGCTCTGAGATGAAAAATAATTCTACATGCAGGACTTTGTCTTAAGTGTGCTACGATTGTAAGCCATTGGTCTACTCTAAAGAGAAATCTTGCAGACCTTTCCAGGGATAGCTGCTGATACCCATTTGTCTTTGGTGCATTTGGGAGAGCAAAACCACCAGTGAGTTACAGACCCCACTTTGCCACCTCTAAAGCCTGTCTGAAGAAGCAATATGCCATAATATCTCAGAGTCATTTCCACGTCATGATAGTCCTGCAGTTGAACTCATGATTTTCTGAAGAGACATCCCTAAGGAGTCTCTCAAGCACAATGTTCAGATATATTCAGCTGAAACCAGGAAACTTCATCATATTTGTGAGATCATGCTGAGGAAGCACTCCAGGTTGCTTGAGCCAAATTCCTCAGTGCTGTTTGCCTACCTGTTTGCTAGTAAGGCATGAACCTGCAAGGCTGCCTATAACCTGTGTGCACTGCTGCTGGTTACCCTTGGCTATGAGAGGAGGAGGAGAGGATATGCAGCCATCTGATGGGCCATGGAACCACAGCAGTTCTGAAAGTGACTATCTGGGTGAAATCAGAGTACACAGGGAAAAGTGGAAGCAGCAGGATTACCAGGACTTCACTAGTTTGTTCAGTTGAACAAACCACTTTAACCCTCAATCATCTGCATACACTCTTTCAGACCAAAGGAAAACATAATCCTCAACCTCTGTGAAGACAACTTAATCCAAGATATGGAGTTTAAATGAACAGGTTTACTGTGCATTTGCAACAGACAGCAAAAGCACCTGGTAACCCCTGACCATCACCTCTCCATACATCACTTCCCTGTCTCTTCATTCAAAGGCATTTCTTTTTCTTTCTACAGGGTAGAAAGCAAAGCAGGTGCTTTGACATTGTCATGGTTTAATTGCAGCCAGCAGCTGAACACCACGTAGCTGCTTGCTCACTCCTCCCAGTAGGATGGGGAAGGGAACTGGAAAAAAATCCCTCCAAACTCTTGGGTTAAGAACAGTTTAATAATTAAAGTAAAATATAATAATAAGGGTAACAATAAAATATGCTAACAATAAACTAAAAGAGGGAGAAATAAAAGACAAGTGATACACAATACTATTGCTCACCACCTGCTGACTGATACCCAAGCAGCAGCCTGTCCTCACTGGCCAACTTCCCCTCTGAGCATGATGGTATGGAATACTCTTTAGGCAAGCCTGGGTAGTTGCCCTGGACTTGCTCCTTCCTAGCTTCTTGTGCTTCTGCCCACTAGCAAAATATGGGAAGCTGAAACATCACTGATTTCCTAGCAACAACTTAAAACCTGTTATCAACATTTTTCTCATATTGAATAAAACCCACAGCACTATTATAGCTACTAAGAAAGAAAATTCTGCTATGTCTCAGATGGAACCAGGGCTGGCACAGCCCCTTTTACATGCTGATGTGGTGAGCAACAAGACAAAATCCCACTTCTAGCACCAAGCAGCTCGAAAGGGATTTATCTAGCAGAATTTTCCAGGTGATGGAAATGCAGACCCAGAATATCTGGATGAAGTCATGCTGTGATGGTTTGGGTGTTCCCTGCCCTCCCCCCTTTAGAAATCCCCCAGACTAGACTCAGCCAGCTCTGGAAATATGAATGAAGCTATTTATTTACAGCTGGATCAATATACAAGCAGATATTTACAGTATATATAGTTACATACAGAAATATACAAGGTAAAAGGTAATACAGAAGCACAACTCCCCTCCCAGAAACCTGAGTCCTCAGAAGGGGACTCTCAACCACCCCTGCACCTTCCCCCTGCCCCTCTCAATCTTACCCCAGTCCCAAGGAAGAATAGAGGTTCAGTCAGAGGCTCAGGAAGCAAAGTGGATTAGTCCAAAATGGAGGGTGAGGTTAGAGGGATGCAACCCAACCAGCAGCCCCAGTGAGAGTGGTTATCTAATGCTTTTATTTCTTGTTCCTATGTTTCTCAGCAAGCCTGTGAGTGAAGTAGACATCACCACCGTTTTCTTTCCACAGCCTGTAATCTAGTTCTTCTCACCAAAACATTCTAACTTGCTTCAAACTAGCACACATGCTCTTGTGTCCCTCATCTGTGATGCCACTTAGCTGAGGCATTTCACTTTTTCCTGTTTCTCGTGTTCCTTTGGCAGAACCTGAGATACTCTGACCTTCTCCAACACGATTGTCATCCCACGAATAGCAACTCAGTAGGATATAGCTGGAGCTCTGGAGAGATTTTTCCACCTGGACTGTTCATCTCTCACAACATAGGGGATTTATTCACTTCATTTTTTTGGTCCTTTAATTTTATAAACCTCTTGAATGAAGAACACCTCAGGCCTGACAAGCAATTCTCTTAAAAGATGCATAAATATCCTTGGATGCCTATTTAGTACCACGCTAGATGAACACTAAAAAAAGAACACCTATATGGATAGCAGGCCTTACTGCTGAAACTCTAAATGCAAAATGAATAATTTCAAGACAAACTGGGCCTTGGCATTAATGTAGCCAGCTGAGGTTCAGGAAAGTTAATTCCAAAAGGCTCTCAGGATGTAGGCTTTCAGTCCTACTGAGGTGAGATTATGTGTGAATCATAGAATCATAGAATCAACCAGGTTGGAAGAGACCTCCAAGATCATCCAGTCCAACCTAGCACCCAGCCCTAGCCAATCAACTAGACCATGGCACTAAGTGCCTCATCCAGGCTTTTCTTCAACACCTCCAGGGATGATGACTCCACCACCTCCCTGGGTAGACCATTCCAATACAAATCACTCTCTCTGTCAACAACTTCCTCCTAACATCCAGCCTAGACTTCCCTCCGGCACAACTTTAGACTGTGTCCCCTTGTTCTGTTGCTGGTTGGCTGGGAGAAGAGACCAACCCCCACCTGGCTACAGCCTCCCCTCAGGCAGTTGTAGACAGCAATGAGGTCACCCCTGAGCCTCCTCTTCTCCAGGCTAAACAACCCCAGCTCCCTCAGCCTCTCCTCATAGGGTTTGTGTTCCAGACCCCTCACCAGCCTTGTTGCCCTTCTCTGGAGACGTTCCAGCACCTCAACGGCTCAAGTCATGCTTGCTTCTAAGTACATTCCTGAGCAGGGAAGGTCTTAAACAATTGTTTAAATGCTTTTCTGAAGCACGACCTCATAAGTTAGAGAGTGCATGACAGCAACTATTTCTTGGTGAGCCTATCAGTGCCCTGATAAATGAAAAGCATCACAGGTCCATGGGAACTTCCCAGCTATTGCTGATGCTTGAAAAGTGTGAGAGAAAGCTATGCTCTTTTCATACAATGTTCTTCAAAGTGCCAAGTAAATTGTTTTCACTTGATTACAGCAAGCAGTCAGCTTTGCAGAAAACAGTTTATTAAATACATGAGAATTGTTTGCTGCACCTAATTACAGACAAAATACTGTGAATAAGGCATGCACTTTGCACAGACATCAAAGACTATCTTGATAATGTTTTAAATCACCTTTAATTCTTTAAGGCCATACCAATACAAATTTAAACCAAAACAAAACAAAAGAAACCCAAGAATGACATGCCACACTGCAACAGCAGCAAATGCTGTATGTGCAGACAATGAAATCAATCTCTAATGCAGCAGAACCAGACTTCTTAATGATTATCATAAGGGAATAAAAAACAGAGCTGAAGTGCAGTAAAGATCAGAACATCTTTGGAGTGGTTGGATCAGTAAAAGTGAATGTCATACTCTAATTGGCACATGACTGAACCCATTCTTTTCAAAAGCCTAATTATCTGTCAGCTGAGGAAGGGATGAAACTCAAATACCATTAAAGAGGAAAAAAACCCAACCCTCTTAATTTTATTTCCTTCATACTGAGTGCACTTTTGTACTGCAACACTGAAAGGACCTTTTTCAGGCAGACATCTGGCTGAAGTGTGGCAGACAGTAGTACAACATACATTTGTTTACCCAGTCTCAATTAATGAAGAGTGGAGTGCAGCAGGATAAAAGCAAACAACCAAACAAAAAAAAGCCACAACTGAAAATCAGTTCTCAGCTGGCACACCTGACAGACCACTTTGTTGACCATATCAGGCTTCACCTGAGAAGGTCCTTACCCTGCATGAAGTTTTCTTCCTAAAACTACACTGCAGAAATGGCACCCACATGGGTCAAAACTTATCCAGCTGATGGATGAAAGGATTATAGCTCTGGAAACACATCTGGGGATCTGGGGAGCAAAGCAAGTTGTGGAATCTTTCCTCACTTACAGCAGTAAAGCCTTTTTGCTCGTTTTTCTCAGGTCGCTGTGCAACTCCCAAAAAAGAGAGCAATCTGAGGGTAATGATTGTACAGGTAGCTCTGGAAATGGAAGGTAACTGCCAAATTTGCTCACACTTTCAAGAAATGATTTAGTTACCTCTCCCTCCTCCTCAGATATTCTCAATTTGCAAAGTTCGAGGGATTAAAATGCATCCCCAATAAATTGTTGTGTATATAATCTCTCAAGTGCAGGGGCAGGAGATCAATGTAATAAGGGACCCTGAGTACCAAAAACTGCGTTTAGAGTGGAAATTACACAGTGCTGCTCATGCTAAGGTCTCTGCCTTAAATAGCTGACTATGACTGGGGCTAAGTCATAGAATTATAGAACCATAGAATCAACCAGGTTGGAAGAGACCTCCAAGATCATCCAGTCCAACCTAGCACCCAGCCCTAGCCAGTGAACCAGACCATGGCAATGAGTGCCTCATCCAGGCTTTTCCTGAACACCTCCAGGGACTGTGCCTCCACCACCTCCCTGGGCAGCCCATTCCAATGCCAATCACTCTCTCTGCCAACAATTTCCTCCTAACATCCAGCCTAGACTTCCCTCCAGCACAACTTGAGACTGTGTCCCCTTGTTCTGTTGCTGGTTGTCTGGGAGAAGAGGCCAACCCCCACCTGGCTACAGCCTCCCTTCAGGTAGTTGTAAGCAGCAATGAGATCAGCCCTGAGCCTCCTCTTCTCCAGGCTAAACAACCCCAGCTCCCTCAGCCTCTCCTCACAGGGTTTGTGTTCCAGGCCCCTCACCAGCTTTGTTGCCCTTCTCTGGATATGTTCCAGCACCTCAACATCTCTCTTGAATTGAGGGGCCCAGAACTGGACACAGGACTCGAGGTGTGGCCTGACCAGTGTTGAGTACAGGGGAAGCGGCATTGGGTCTCTTGGCTACCTGGGCACACTGCTGGCTCATCTTCAGCCTACTATCTACCAGCACCCCCAGATCCCTTTCTTTCTGGCTGCTCTCCTGCCACTCTGTCCCCAGCCTGTAGTGCAGCTTGGGGTTGTTGTGGCCAAAGTGCAGAACCCTGCACTTGGCCTTGTTCAATCTCATCCCATTGGCCTCTGTCCACCCACCCAGCCTGTCCAGGTCCTTCTTCAGGGCTCTCCTACCTTCCAACAGATCAACACCTGCTCCTAGCTTGGTGTCATCTGCAAACTTACTGATGCTGGACTCAATCCCCTTGTCCAGATCACCAATAAAGATGTTGAAGTCTCCAAATTCCACTGGGTCAGTTTGGATGGATGATTCCCCACGGCTCCTTTCAGCATCCTCAGATGAGGTATTTTTCTGTTGATGTAGTTGGTGTGGGTTTGGTTTGTTGTTTGGTTTTATTTTGGGTTTTTATTTTGAGATTGAAAAAAAAAAAAAAAGGTGGGGGTAGGGAGGGGAGAAAGAAAGGGAAAAAATAAAACAGTTTGTCCTGCAACATACTGCTCTTCAGACATAATTCAATTACAGGAGCAATTACAGGACTGACAATGTGTACACTGAAGGCATCACAGTGACTGGAAGGTGGTGCCTACACCAGCACGCCATTAGTATCAGCCAGATTCTGTCTTGAAACCAGTGACCCATGGTGGAAAGCAAACAAAAGCCTCTAGAGACTGGCATGCCTTAGGCAGCAAGCTAAATCCTACTGGCAGGTCTCCACCTGCAGAACTGTAAATGGGTTGCCAGCATGCAAAGTTCTAAATAAAGGATATTGAGCTCTCTTCTGACTCAGAACTAAGCTGAAGACAATGCAGATCCATCTAGTTCACAATGGAAGAGAATGGAGGGGTGGGGGTGGTGGTGGGGGGGTGGGGTGGTGGAAATCAGCTGCTGTGCTGCAGAAATCTATGCTTTTCTCTCTTTTTTGTCTGTTTTCTTTTTTTTGGCATTTGGGCCAACTCACAGAAGAAGTTAGGAAGACCAACCAGGAAAACAATTAGTGCAACTGGTGGGGCCATGGAGACTCAGATATAGCTACAAACAGAAGATATGCAGGAAACAAGACAGTATACCACTGCCTTGCATAGGTACTATTAGGGCCACATAGGTAGGTGTTCTGCAAAATCAAAACCTCCTACTAGTGGAAGCATGCACTGATATGTAAATTGACACCAGACAAGCAAAACACTGGAGAAACACATTACAAGCGGCCTCAGATGATTTCTGATCTAGCAGAAGGAGCTTCAGAAGTTACTTTTGAGGCACAACGAAAGGGCCTAGCATTTCTGAAAAGATCCCTACTCACTCCAAGGCATGAGAAATGAGGTTCTGTAAAAGGCTCCTGAACACCCTAATAACAAGGTTTATATCTTCAGCTGGAGTTTTCAAATTCATCAGTTTGTGGGGGGCTGGCTTGCGATCTACTACATGCAGCAATTTCCAGGCTGCATCCCTTTAATATTGCTTTTTTTGCAAAAGTCTTTGGTATCACAAGAAGGAGCAGCTACATTGAAAATTTAGACATAAACTTCTTGTTTGAAAGTGTATTACACCACATGGGCTGTAAACTGCCTTGCTGGAGAAAAGAGATGACTTTAGACTTTAGACCAGCACCTGAAGGATGGAGTCAAGGCACTCTGATTTTCCCAGTGTCATAGGCACCAGCACAGGCTGGGGGCTGCCCTGCTGGAAAGCAGTTCCGTGAAGAAAGACCTTGGAATCCAGCAATGTGCCCTTGTGGCCAAGAGAGCAAATGGCATCCTGGGGTGCAGCAGGAAGTGTGTCCAGCAGGTCTAGGGAGGTTCTTCTCCCCCTCTACTTTGCCTTGGTGAGACAACACCTGCAATACTGTGTCCAGTTTTGGGCTCCCCATTTCAAGAAAGACAGGGACCTGCCGGAGAGAGTCCAGCAGGGAGCCACAAGAATGACTGGGAAACTTGAGCATCTCCTCTACAAAGAGACTGAGAGCCCTGGGGCTTGTAGTCTGGGAAAGAGTAGACTGAGAGGAGATCTGATCAATTTATACAAATATCTGAGGAGTGGGTGTCAAGTGGACAGGGCCAATCTCTTTTTGGTGATCAGAAGTGATTCTATGATTCTATGATTCTATGACCAGGAGCAATGGCTACAAATCGGGATACAGAAGGTTTCACCTCAGCCAGAGGAGAAACTTCTTTACAGTGAGGGTGTCAGAGCACTGGAACAGGCTGCCCAGAACTGTTGTGGAGTCTCCTCCTCTGGAGACTTTCAAGACCTGCCTGGATGCGTTCCCGTGTGAACTACCCTAGGGGATCCTGCCTTGACAGGGGGGTTGGACTCGATGATCTCTGGAAGTCCCTTCCAATCTCTAAAGTTCTGTAATTCTGTGTTTGTTTGTTTTCTGACAGCTTGGTGTTCTGATTTGGAACCTTTTAAAGACCTGTAACAGGCTTTCAGCTCTCAGTGGAGATGGAAAACTGATGCAGTATAGATGGAAAACTGATGGTTGGTGTTTTAAGACTTGCCCAGGTACAGCTGACCATGCCAGGCGGCTGGGAAATGCACGAGACACAAACATCTTGCAATTCTCTCCTGCCTGTCTCTGTCACACGACTGCAGTATGCTACAATTTCCACCTGTCACAATCTTATCAAAACCAAAATGAATGTGTATGTGACTGTCTATTTGCTATGCTGACAGATTCTAAGCAGAGGGTGGAGAAGGAACTGCAAATGCAATGTCAGAATTTTGATAAACAAGGTTTGTGCACTGTGAAAGCACAAAACCAAGAATCTTGGGCTTGAATTACATCCAAGTTTCATTTGGCAGCAATTATGGCTGCAGTGGGTATGGAACAAGGACTGGAATCCATCACTTGATCAGGCTGATATTTGTTTACAGGGGCAAGCTCACAACTGTTACTACAGCTAACAGTTTCTGATGGTAATCAAAGAGGAGCTGCTTTCATTAAAGAGCATCTTTGAATGCTCTGCAGAGACTTCAACAGGCTGAGCTAATCACTGGATCCTTTGGGAGCATTTGGGTACTGCATATTCATTTGGGTATCACTCACATTCACAGTTGGCAGACTGCTTCTGCAGGAGGCGCTGCTGGGAAAGGTGGATTCTTTTTAGTTCGGTATTAAAGGCTGGTTGTTATTTTTTCCCTAAATGAAGATTAATGAAGAGACACTATAAAGAAAGATGGAGAGTTTGTGGGTTTTTTATTATTTATTTCTTTTTTTAAAATTTTCAAGCTGGTAAGTGATCATCTGTGCAGAACAAGATAATATAAGTTTGGCACCCCCCCCATCTACCACGACATATTGATTCCTTCTACAGAAGGCACTAATTACTGGCTTAAAACAGGAAAGGAACAGCAGAAAGAAAGTCTTACCATGACACACAAAATAAAGCCCTGCTAACTGGCACAGCTTCATAGCACAGTTCTCAGTTACCTACAACAGTGGTGATCATAGCAGCAATGGTTAGCATTTTTACAAGTACCACGTACACGTACAAATGTCAGAACACCTGGAAAACATGCAAAGTTTCAACAGCAACATCACTGAATCAGACAATGCATAGAATCATTATTATTATTACTATTAATAATAATAATAATATGGCAAGACAGTGAGACTTTTTCTCATAAAACAAAAAGGGAATTAACAGAATCTACTCTTTTTTTTTAAATTTAATTTTTTTAACAAACTTTTATTTAAAAAGCTGAGTTGTCCTTAAAGTCACTGAGCAGAAGTTAGCCTTAGAGAGAGGTTTAACTTGGAGAATAAATTGTTCACTTAGGAGAATTCGCATTGTTAGGTGGAAATTTGGTTCTATTTAAGCAAGATATATTTTTCAGCTGCTGGTTTGGGAGAAGCAGGATTAATCTTGTCAGTCTACAAAATGGGAGAAAACATTCACATTAAAAGATTAGAAAGATTAAACATTGCATGCAGGGAAAGATAAAAGACTTACTGTAGCTGTTTCTCCCTAGCACTGCTCACCATGAGACCAAGGGTTGTCATAGCAAAAATGCTTTTCAAAGGCAGACTTAAGCCAGAAGATAATTAAAACAAATGCAAAAGATTTTCTAATTCCAGTGTAAAAACAAAGCAGGATATTAAAGGATAAGGATTATGCTAGCCTTCCTTAAGAAAAAAAAAACACAAGTATTTCCATTTTTGCCAGGCTTGCCCTCTGCCTTTCACTCCTATCTTCACCATACTCAGATACTCTGCCACTTCTTTTTCTTCCCGTCTTGAACGTTTGGTCTACCCTGACAGGTCTCAAGATGATCCTGAGAGATGGGACACACAGACAAAAAACACTGACAACTCAACTATGGCCAAATGATATCCTTCCCTGTAGACTTCAGATCCATTTCCTCCAGTGGGGCTAGTCATAGGCTTACAGCTAAATGCAGTTTATAGGCCGACTCAGTGGAAGCAGGCACCATGGGCATGCATTTCTCAGAGTTCTCTGCACAACCAACACCATATCGTCGCTGGCAGCAGCACCACACTGCTTGCCAGCACTGCCACAAATGGGAGCAAAATCAAGGTCTCACCACTTCTTCCTCTGACAGCTTTCAGACTCCATTAAGAAGTTTCATGTTACTTTTTCTCTGTGTATTGCTGAATGCTGTGGGTATTTCTGCACCTACAATTCTCAGTGAGAAAGCTCCTGCAGAAGACAAAGCTTGCTAGACCTGAGCCAAATGCATCATGAAAAAAACAAAGGTAATTTATACCTGGGCATTGTTTGGTGCAGGTTCAGAGTCAAAGCCACCAAGAGATTTGTCCTCCTACAGGAGTGTTATCAAAATCAGTCTGAAGCCAGTTACTACTGTCTTGCCTTCTGCATCTATGGCTTGCACCCACTGCTGAAGAAAGAGGCTGAAACGTTCCTCCTGCATTGGCTTGTTTTCAGGATGGAAATTTGGTATATAGCAAGTGTATTAAATGCATAATAGTAGAAGATTCCTGGCAGGAGTAATGTGGTGCAGGCCAGGGACTACTTAAGGCTGTGATGTATGTCAGATGAGAACATGCCATAGTAATAAGGAGAACAGTCCCAGCAAAATGCAGCCTTCAGAAAGCAGACCAAATTCTAGGCATAACAAGTGTTGGAGTAATCTTTGTTGACAAAAAAAACAGATGAAGTGGCAGGGCTAGTATCTGTAATATCAAGATTTTATTTTTCTAGTGTAAAAATAATACAGCACTTTTGTCCAAAAGCTTTCCTTTGCATTTTCTTCATTATTTCCCCTTCACTTGGCCGTTTTCAGAGTGTTGTTTGTTTTGTTTTGATTTGATTTGCTTGTTTCTCACTTACAGACTGTATAAAACAGTAGTAAACAAACCCCAGAAAGGTAGATTCCCAAGGCATTGTGAGAGTGCTAAACATTTCTTCTCATCCACACTGAAACTACACCCCAATGAATGTCAATGACAGCAAGCACCTACCTCACCAGCCTCTTAAACACTGTGCAACAAATTTCTATTCATTAAGAAAGATCAAATTAAAATCTGAGAAGTACTGATTTTTTTTTTTCCCAGAGACTGCTGAGTGTAAGAATAAAACATCAGCCAAAAGCACCCTAATCCCTGTGGAACGTTTAAGCCCTTTCCCAATGCACAGACAACTCATTTAATGGCATTCTGTATAACAAAACAAATAGAATTTTCTCCGCATTACCAACTGATGTTCAACAAGCCAGTGAAAAACAGAGGGGGAAAAAAAACATCCTTGCTGAGGACAGGCTCCAAAGACTATGTTAAAAAAACATTAGTTCATGTAACGAGCAAATTTTGTGCCAAACTGATTTTTTTTTTTCGCTATCAGATTAGGAATTAAAGCTTTAGACATCACCACTGCTTTGAACTCGTTCCAGCAAATGGCTAGTATGAAACTTTTCAATAAGCTCACAGGTGTCACCTCTGCAAATGTCTCTCTGCTAACTTCCAGGAAGGGTTGAGGTGCTGGAGGACACCTTCAGCAGAGCTTTGCAGGGCCTCAGCCAGAGATGGTACAGTGGGGAGGAACAAGCTAGCACCTGGTTCACACAAATGAAGCTCAAAACAGTTGTGATGGTTTGGGGGTTACCCCGCCCCCCCACACTTTTGAATTTGCCCCAGCTAACTCAGACGGACCCTGGGACCAGGGGCGCAGAGAAACCCAGCTTGTCCTCAGAAGGGGCACTCCATCACCATCTGAAATTATGCTGCTGTGAAAGAGGTGTAACAGTGGTGTCCCTGGTGGCCCTTAGCTTTCCAAAACCCTCGGGGAGATGGGGAGTGGCCCCATGTATCCATCATATGCTGTCCACGGGGAAAACACGGTCATTATTTGTGCTTAAGGCCTCCCCCGTTTCTTGGTCTGCAGAAGCTTGGCTGATAGGGGTGTCCTTGGCAAGCTGCCCCAGGGGTTTTGATTCTTTTAATGTGGTGCAGCAACAACCATGCTGACTATGCAATGAAACACCGGATCTGCCAGGAGACACCAGCTGATGTGGTAATGACCCTGACCCCAAAGCAGAGCTCGGCACATGGGGACTGTCACCAGAAAGTAAAGTCCAAGTTCTTTTCGGCTAGTAACATAGCCATCCTTTATGCTGGACTGCCTTCTCTCCACACTTCTCCTCAGCTCTGAGAGCACAGATTCAGCACATACACAAAAGCAGAGAGAACAAAAAAAAAAAAAGAAAATACATCCTCTCTCAAAGACAGCAGAGCAGCCACCTCGTCACACTAACGTGAAATAAGGAACTCTCATTAAGAAGCGCAGATGCACTTCCCTCCATGTTCCATGGTGAAGAGCTGAGTCCTTCTCCACTCTAACCCAGAGGCATGAATTTGCTCATCTCAGGCAAATAAAATCACATTTCTGTGCCTTGTAAGCTCTTCCTATGCATTCCCACTGCCTCTGGGAGTTCAGTCAGGGGGTCCCAATGCCCTGTTGCCTACATGACAGGAGAAGATGGAGTGAGTCCATGAGTTGTGTACTGTTGAGGAGGAGTCCTTTCAGTTTCAAAGATGTCAGTGGAAGGACAAACAGCATACAGATGCATTCCTGGTCTGCTACTCAGGAGTGACTTCTGTCTCATTTCACGATCTGAAAGCTCTCACAAAAAGCAGGAGAGAAGAGAAAGGAAGAGTGCTTGTACAGGAGCGATGCGAGCCTCCTGATCGCTTGCGCACAGTATCCCACGAGCCCCGCGTACCCAGCGCAAGGCAGTCTGCCCTGAGTGCGTTATCCCCAAAGCTAAAGGTCACTTGGTAAGCAGAGAGGGAGCTCTCGGCCAAGAGCTGCCCTGCACAGAATGGTCCCCTTGCCCCACGGTGCAGATGCCAGGAGAGGGGAGTATTTTAAGAACCACAGACCGTGAGAGGCGTAGGGATACTGAGGATCGGGAAGATCAATCAGTTCATCACAGTCACTTGCAGCTAATTGTCAGAAGGGATGATCAGGCCATGCATCACATGTGCTGGTCAGGTCAGTCAATGCACTTATGGGATGTACTCAGACACAATGACAAGGAAGGGTAAATATGAGCTGGGCAGGGAGGGAACCTAGTGCAACAGGAATCTCGGTTTCTGTTAAGGCTGTTTCAGTCCTTAGGGCCAAGGCTCTAGAGCAGGGGTCCTCAACCTTTTTAACCAGGGGGCCGGTCACTGTCCCTCAGACACTGTAGGGGACTATAGTTTGGTTCCAGCCCAGCCCCGGCGGGTGCCTGGGAGGCCAGGGAGCCGATTCAGGGGCAGGAAGCGGCTGCTTGGTCCCCCCCCTCCCCGAGTCCCCGGCGGAGGTGGGGCTGGGGGGTTCTGTAAATACCGGCGGGCTGGATCGAGGACCCTGGGGGGCCGTAGTTTGAGGACCCCTGCTCTAGAATGACACACACCTGCTCTTCCTAATCCCCATCTTCACATCTCACATTGCTTGCACAAGCAGCAGAACATGATGTGGTCACAAACTTCTGAGACAAGCACACACAGTGCTACAGCATCTTGCTCGCGTCTCATTCTCTACACAGCTTTCTAAGAGGGCAGCCATGGTGTAGACTGAATACCACTGCACAGCAGCTTCTAAACCAAAATCACAACAGCTCAAAAGTGCCGATATTCTTCAGGGAGGGATGTTGCTAGATTGACCTACATGTCAACAGCCTGGATGTTGCCATCACAGAATTATTGCACTATGCAAATGAGTAAGGGATGTGCTGTTATTTCAGATATTCCTTGTAGTGTAGTCTACAAAGTAGTTCGTAACAGTATCACACTCTCCTGCACTTAAAAATACATTTAGTTGCATAAATACCTGAAAACTAGACAGGCAGCTTGAACACCCACATATCAAAGACTTCCTGGCATCCTGGGGTGCATTAAGAAAAGAGCACATCTAGGGAGGTTCTCCTGCCCCTCTGCTCTGCCTTGGTGAGATCACAGCTGGAAGACTGTGCCCAGTTTTGGGCTCTCCAATTCAAGAGACACAGGGGATCTGATGCAGAGAGTCCGGATGAGCTATGAGGATGACTGTGGGATTTGAACATGTCTCCTGTGAAGAAAGACTGAAAGACCTGGGATTGTTTAGCCTTGAGAAGGCTGCAAGGGGATCTGATCAATTATAGATGTCTCAGGGGTGGGTGTCAAGATGAAGGTGTCAGTCTCTTTTTGGTGGTGCCTTATGGCAGGACAAGAAACAACAGGTATGAGCTAGAACACAGTGGGTTCCACCTCAACTCTTCTTTGCAGTGAGGGTGACGGAGCACGGGAACAAGATGACCAAGGTAGGTTGTGGAGTCTCCTTCTCTGGAGACTTTCAAAACCTGCTTGGATGCATTCCTGCATGGCCTGCCCTAGGTGATCCTGCTTTGGCAGGGGGAGGCAGACTCGGTGACCTCTGGAGGTCCCTTCCAACCCCTTAAATTCCGTAACTCTATTGGTTCTGTAACTGCAGTTCCAACTACCTGTATGAACTCATATACATTGTGCAAACCCACAATACCATAAACACATGCACAAGCGACTACTAACCCAGGTTTTAAGCCACCCAAGTGCCCATGGCTCCACCCAGCTGTTACAGTAAACAGTTTCATGTCAAATCACATTAATAGGTCCAAGCACATGTGCTGCACACAGCTGCACCCAGGTTGGTCCAGTGGCACTCATGTGTAATCCCCATGTCTGACTCCTGGTTTGGTGTCATGAGAAGGCCATGTGGGAAAGCCTGTGCACACTGCTGCAGACTCCTCCACGCTGTGTGCAGGCCTGTGCTTTGGCACTCTGCCTCTTTCTTGAGTTCAAGACCAAATTTTGCTCTTGGTAGCACTAAGCAGATCTCTTAAAAGCTGGCAGACGGTTCTGAAGGCAAACGATATGTCTGCAAATGATTCAGAAGGGCCTCAGTCTGTATCACCTTTTTAATGGGTTTCCAAGGCTGCCAGTTTGATGACTGTGTGACACTGGTAAAGGAATACCTTCTTCTGTCTCTCCCACTGGCTCTGCACCTCAGTTTGTAAGCAGATTCGAATCTGTGAAATCAGATTCAAACATTATCTGACTTCTTCCTTTTTCTACTGGGCTAGTGAGCTGAAATGACTCACTAAAGAGGTCCAACAGCAGAACAAAGAAAAAGGAGTGGCAGAGAAGAAAAAAAAAACCAACCAAAAAACTGAGAGAAGGGAGCCCCACTTTGGAGCCTGCTACCCTCATCTTATAGAAATCACAACCTTTAGTGTGGGCCAATAGCTCAGCTTTTAGGTGGGAGCACAGTGTAGTCAGGAGTGCAGCCAGCTGCATGCAGCGCTTCACCGTAAGCCACCCCAACCAACTCATAGCCTACACTGGCCGGCAGCAGCATAGGGCTTTGCCAGCTGCGCTTCTGCTTGCATGAGAGTATTCAGTACCGAGAGCTACGGGCACATCTCGATGCTTCGCCTAGGCAGAGAGAATGGTTTGTAAGCGTTGGTGTCACTAGTTTGAGGTTACACTGCTGTGTTTTAGAACCAAGAAAGCTGCCCGTCACGATGGTGAGACTGGAATTTGCTGGTGAAGCAGGTTTGACGCCCTCATTTGGAGCACCAGTAGACAACGACAAGCAACTGAGTTGCCACTTGCAAACTGAGCCACAGCAGCTGTGACATCTACTTTCCCACTAGCATGAGGTCAAACCATGAGAGTGGTTACAATCAGGCGTCTTCCTACCATTGAGATAACAACCCTCCCAGGGCTTTCATCCACTAAACTCAGGTCATTTGACTCCTTGCAACTGTTTGCAAATGAAGACTGGGTAACATGTTGTGCTAAATGTGTTCTCAAAGGCAATAAATTTATTTTGGGGTTATGATACCACTTGGGTATCATATTCTGGCCATATGTGTTCAATTATTTCATATTCTGGCCAAGCAGCCTCCATGACACCAACTGGAAGATGGAGCTACTAGAGATGTTATAAAGAAAAGAAACTCACCCTTGTAGCGCAAAGGCTATGAAAGCAGGCACACATCCTCCACGGTTTATCTCCAAAGCAGGCAAGCAAAAGGGGTAGATATGCCCTGCTAAGCCAAGGGTATTAGAAATATTGACTCATCAAGTGCAATGGCTTGACACTGGCATGCTAATACTGTGGCAAATGACAGCTCAGTATGTCATGGGAAATGTTTTTTTATGACCTCTCAGCTCAAAACCCAAGAATGCCTATCTTCTTTCTTCTGTGCATTTTGTCTCCTGCCAGTGGAGCCAAGGTCTGCATAGGGACTGAATTAGAGCACTAATACGAAGCAGCACTTTCAAGAGCTGTTTGCAGCACAGCACGTCCACATCTAGAGAGAAGAATAATTGTGGAATTACCACACTAAATAGGCCACACAAACCAGTCAACTCTGAAGCAGCGTGCCTAGGGCATGCCCACAGAAGATGTGAACCATTGCCATACTCTGAACCTGATAGTAGTGTCAGAACCAACCTGCTTATAAGGTCTGTTTTTCTGCTTTGTGGGCTTGAGCAGAGACACAAAGCAACTACAACTTGTGGTGGTTTCCATCCCCTACAAGCTGAAGGCAGCTCTTCCCATTAAAGGGAGGTGGTTGGGCACGGAAGGAGAGGCAGGAAGCAGAGATATGCTGCCCCAAAAAAGCCAGCTCATACCCAGCCTTGTGTTGCAGCACAGGAAAGGCAAGGTGGGGAAGCAGGTCAGATCCTGCAATAGCTGCTACTGGGAAGCACTGAGATGAATGCCAGTTGGGGAGAAACAGAGACAAAAGACTTCCCCCCAAGGAAAGCTCCACGACTGAGCACTCCTAGGCAATTACTTGTCATAGGACTCCCTGCACTGCAGCACATGCTAACACCACGGCAAAGGAATCCCATAGAAAGCAGCATGGGCTTTGAAAGACTGCTTTAAACTGTATTACAGTAAAATGGCTGCCATGAAAGGGCAGGGCTGGGCAAACAGTAACCAGATGGATGGCCTCCAGAAGCAGGACAGCTGCCCTGCTGACACCACCCAAAGTCTTTTTGTACTTCTTCCTCCTTTACCCAAAAGTTGTGTTTGCGTAGTGCAAATGAAAGTCATGGACATAGCTCATGATCACCTCAGCATTGTCATGCATTGGTCTCAAGCTGCACAATGAAGTTCTAGGGGCACAGCTCTGCAGTAGGAATGACCACCAGTGCTCATCAATCCGCTGCCTACCTTACAGCCCTAAGAGACAGCAGTTAGTAACTCAGAGGCTGCAGATTTGGTAGTTACAGTGCCACAGCCTGTAAGACCCTTTGTACCAGCCTTGCTATATGTGGAACACAAATGATCAGAGCCAGTTGGTATCACCCACAGGAAGGTTTGTGGGAGGGTAGATGTTTATTAAGGTGGAAATCTCTGCTCTTAGACCTTCCAGTGGCACACCTGCTACCTACCTATCCCCAAAATAGACCTTCAATAAGGCTTAAATGAGGTGCAGGCATTCTGCCACCTCCCTCCCATACAGGAACATTCCATCCTAGCAACATAGAAAACATGTTTTAAATGGCACCAAGTGGGTTATTTTTATTTCTGTCTGCTACCTTTGTTTCACCCTTTCTTTGAAATTAGTGATGATAAAAGTCACTGCACAGTCGCAGATCTAAAAAAAAAAAAGAAAAAAGGATAATGCAGGAATGTGAAGGAATAAACCACAAACAAGCATAAAGAAACACAACAATAAAAAAAAAAATCCCAAACCAGCTAAAACAAAACAAAAAAAGCTCCCCCAGTAATAGTTTGATCCAACACTCATAGAAAGTCAGCTAAGGCTTGCTCTTTCATAGACTTCAGCGGGCATTAGGTCACACAAGCAGACTTGTCTAAAGCCTCATCGTGGCCTTCAGATTATCTTCACGGAACATAAACTAAGCTGAATTACTTAATAAGTACCATATGTAATTTTAAAGGTCAAGAATTGCAATCATGCACTGAAATACTGAATTTGTTCATGTGTTCCCTGTACTTAGAGAAGAACAACCACACTGCAAAGTCAAAAGATGAAACAGTAGCACACAGTATTAATTTCAAGGCTTTAGGGACCAAGTTCTGCCTTCATTCATTCATTCACGTGCACATTTTCTGCTGCCTGAGATAGGAACAGATTATGTGCAGCTGACTAAAATTTGTTTTCCAGCATTTAAAACTACCCAGCTTTTCATTTTCTGTAGTAAATATGAATTAACATCACACTCTCTGTGCTATTTTTTTGTGGATTTCAAATTATGGCTTAATTTATAACTGATGCTACTATAGGCTGCCTACAGCAGTGGTGGAGTCACTATCCCTGGGGGTGTTCAAGAAAAGCCTGGCTGAGGCACTTGGTGCCATGGTCTAGTTGACTGGCTAGGGCTGGGTGCTAGGTTGGACTGGATGATCTTGGAGGTCTCTTCCAATCTGGTTGATTCTATGATTCTATGCTTCTTTTTTTTCCCTTTGCACACTCTGAGATAAGATTGTAGAGTTTTCTGCACTGTTGCATCCTCCAGAATACTAAAGAGTGGCTCTAAATCAGTAAACTTTACATTAGGTATACACAGTGACAAAATACTAACAACCTGTGCTTAAGGAGTTAAAATCATGTGTGTGACAGTGCTTTTGCATTATACTTTTGCATATTATTGAAAACAATACTTTTCAGCCTAAGGACTCATATAATTTTGATCACAGAAAATAATCAACAAAACTCAAAAGCTAAAAATAGCCTTTAGCTGACTTCAGGATATTTTTCCAATTTAGCAGAAATGAGCCTCAGGAAACAAAAAACAAACAAAAAAAAAAGCCCCACAAAACCAAAGCAAATTAAAAAAAACAAACAACTAAAACAAAACAAAAACCCAAACCAAACACAAGACAGACAAAAAATGCAAATGGTTACATGAACTTACATTGATGTGTCTCTTATTTCTTGCTGATCAAGAATGAGCCAGTAGGTAAGAAGCAGCAGCCAGTGATAATTTTGTCTCCCCCATTCTAGGAGGTCACAAGGAAGCTGAAAAAATGCCTTAAAACAGAATTGCTATGTAAGCCTCCCTGGGGATTTACACTCACTGATGTGTGCACGTTAAAAAAAAATAATGGTATTTTCAGTCCATCTTGAGCTGCCTGAGAACCATTTCTGTCCTTTTAAAGTCTGCATTTATATTATAACCCATAAGTAAGTACCTTTCTTTTTTTTTTTTTTTGTATTAGCACTATAAATACTATTGTAAGTAATACTAAACTATTTCTATTGACTTATTTGTAAAAAGAAAAATATATTATATATTTATATATTTTTATAAAGTGAATTAACACTGAAGAGAGGGCTGAGGGGGAATAGTGTACAATCACAGCTGACGTGTATTATTGGGCACAAATTCAACGCTTGAGACAGAAAAAAAAAAACAAAACAGAAAAGAAAGGAAGTTTTCAGGTGGTATCTCTCCTTCAAGCTGTGTCAGAGGAAGAGTCATAGGATGCTGACACAATGAAGTTTCCAGTATTGGAGTGGCTTGCCATGGACTGAGCCGCCTGCTGGCTCAAGTTATTGCAGATCAGCACCAGCTGGTTGCTCTGCGCTTCTGAGAGGGTGCTGCAGCTCTGGTAGACGCTGAAGTTGGTCTTCCGTCCGGGGATGTTGCCCTTCTCGCACATGGTCTTTACCATCTTGGCAAGCTTGTTTTTCCCCAGGGCTTGGCAGTTGTACCAGTGCAGTGCGGCCAAGTTGACGACAGGTTTGATGGAGAGGTAAAAGGGCGCGTCCTCGTAGCGCATGGCAGGAGGCCGCCGCTGTGCGTACTCCTTGTAGTCCTGCACAGGGCAGGTCTGTGGGGAGTGCTGGGTGGCGTACACCCGCGAATCCGTCCCGCCTCGCTTGCTCTTGGCGTTGACGTCTCCGTTGTCCGGCCCCATCCATTCCAGGTACTCCAGACCAGTCTCTGTCATGCGCAGCCGAATGTCTCCCCACTTGAGGGTGGACCCATGGAAACCTGTGCAGTGTCCAAACGCCTTCGTGTTGTTCAGCCAGACAAGGTTCAGCAGTCCTTCAGGATTGTACCGGCTCAGTAAGCCTCTTTTGCGCAGGATAAGCTCGTCAGCAAAGGTGAGCTTCATGGATTTGTGTGGCTTGTTTCCTTTTCCTTTACACCTCAGCTCGATCTGCTTTTGCTTTAGAGCTTCCTGGGACCTCTTGAACTCCTTATCCCTTGTAATACTGTATCCGTACCTGTGCTCTTTCAGATACCGCTCCAGCCCGCACTGATAGTTGGCCAGACTGTTTGGCTCATATTCAGAGCCATCTTTTTGTCTGGCATCCACAAAGAAGGAAGCAAGGTAGGCATCAAGCTCTTTGCAAGGGATGACATAGATCTCCCGGGTCTCAGAGGGGTACTTGGAGATGAGGAACTCTCTAAAATTGCGGAGAGCTGTCTGTGTGCTGCGAATGGTCTTCTCATTCTGCTCCCTGCTAAGCTCTGCTGCTCTCTCATCCTGGTCTGGAAGGAGGAGAAAAGGGAAAGACAAAAGAGAGCATAAGCAGAGAATTTGTGCAAAACAAATATCCTTAAAAAAATAAAAGGGGAAAGAAAATAAAAATCAGTTTTACAAAGAGCACTGGAAAACATCATTGCATACCTGCCACATGACTGGAAAGCCAACTTACTTGAGTTTCACAAATGGTCTACTGAAACATGGCACAAACCCAAAATCAGCTTCTCAAGATACTGGGGGTGTAGTTTAGGGCATAGAAATTTGTGGAAGGCAGTGTGACAACAGGGTTTAGAGATAAGCTAAACAAGGTAGAAGGATTTTCTGTGGATCTCAATGCTGTGTGCAGGGTCCAGTTGCAGTAATAAACCCATTCTGAATTGCTCCATTTGTGAAACCAGAGGTTGTCCTGGTTCTTTTTTTTTTTTTTTCTTACAAAAAAGGTAACTAACCTAAAGAAACTAAAATAATACCTAAATCAGGTTTGTGAGAGTAAAAGTTATCTTTAATCACACACATATTTAAAGTGCTAAGTAAGAAAAGGCAAGACTGTGCAATACAATGTAGCACATCCTACCAAAGGAGAGGACAAAACAATGGTCAATTTACAAATGTGTAAGAATAAGAAGTATGAGAAGATATGGAAGAAAACCATGATCATACAGTCTCTCTCTACATCACCAGGCTGTGCCTTGACAGTACAATCATGCCCATTTCTTTTAGTTTTGCAGAAAAATCAAATTCTGTGAACAAACTTGTGTTGCTTTGTTGCTTTGTAAGGTTATACTCAAAGGTTCTCACAAGCAGTGACATAGCAAACTACAGATTCAGATGGTACAACTGTTACTGCTGTTACTGACAACTGATTTCACAGTATCACAGTATCACCAAGGTTGGAAGAGACCTCACAGATCAAGTCCAACCCTTCACCACAGAGCTCAAGGCTAGACCATGGCACCAAGTGCCACGTCCAACCTTGCCTTCAACAGCCCCAGGGACGGCGACTCCACCACCTCCCCGGGCAGCCCATTCCAGTGTCCAATGACTCTCTCAGTGAAGAACTTTCTCCTCACCTCCAGCCTAAATTTCCCCTGGCCTGAGGCTGTGTCCTCTTGTTCTGGTGCTGGCCACCTGAGAGAAGAGAGCAACCTCCTCCTGGCTACAACCACCCCTCAGGTAGTTGTAGACAGCAATAAGGTCTCCCCTGAGCCTCCTCTTCTCCAGGCTAAACAATCCCAGGAGATTTCAGTTAGGTAAGCATAAAATGGAAAAGCTTTTACTCCTAAGTGATGTGTGTGCTTAAGGACTGTTTTCTTGGCATATGCAGATGATCTGTATGTACAAGAAAGCAGCTTACAAGCACATAGGTGGAACTGTCATTTTGAATGTGACAAACCTTAAAAGGCTTTATGAAAATGAGCAGCAAATCCAAAGGAGAAGTTCAAGAATTTGACTATTCTCTGCAACTGAATAACAACCAGAAGATATGAAAAACATGAGCTCTTTTTTGTTCTGTCTCATTGCAAACCCCCTAAGTCTCAGTGTCCTTTCAGTAGTGCCAGAGTAGCACTCACCAGGTATTTCCCATCCAACATAAACACCACAAATGGGTACTAGATCAGGTAAAGTTCCCACTGCCTCTCTGTTATCTAGGCCAAACTCACTGTCAGGCCAAGTAGCACACTCATGTTTTGCAGCAGTGCTCAGACACTTGCCCCTCATGCCCGCTCTGTCCCACAAGCCCACCTGTAGTGTTTCAAGCCGTGCAGAAACATCAGTTCGCAGCTGGGCAGCTTCCCATTCTACCTACCTACAAAGTAACTCCAAAGTGTTCATCCCACCACCTCCACACCACAGCTGCAGACAGAGGCATGGCAAGCAATTGGCTGCAGGTCTTGCCAGCAGGCTAGAATCATAGAATCATAGAATCAAGCAGGTTGGAAGAGACCTCCAAGATCATCCAGTCCAACCTAGCACCCAGCTCTAGCCAGTCAACTAGACCATGGCACTAAGTGCCTCAGCCAGGCTTTTCTTGAACACCTCCAGGGACGGTGCCTCCACCACCTCCCTGAGCAGCCCATTCCAATGCCAATCACTCTCTCTGCCAACAACTTCCTCCTAACATCCAGCCTAGACTTCCCCTCGGCACAACTTGAGACTGTGTCCCCTTGTTCTGTGGTTGGTTGCCTGGGAGAAGAGACCAACCCCCACCTGGCTACAACCTCCTTTCAGGTAGTTGTAGACAGCAATGAGGTCAGCCCTGAGCCTCCTCTTCTCCAGGCTAAACACCCACAGCTCCCTCAGCCTCTCCTCATAGTGTTTGTGCTCCAGGCCCCTCACCAGCTTTGTTGCCCTTCTCTGGACATGTTCCAGCACCTCAACATCTCTCTGGAATTGAGTGGCCCAGAACTGGACACAGCACTCAAGGTGTGGCCTCACCAGTGCTGAGTACAGGGGCAGAATAACCTCCCTTGTCCTACTGGCCACACTGTTCCTGATACAGGCCAGGATGCCATTGGCTCTCTTGGCCACCTGGGCACACTGCTGCCTCATCTTTATCCTACTATCTATCAGTACCCCCAGGACCCTTTCTTCCTGGCTGCTTTCCAGCCACTCGGTCCCCAGCCTGTAGGGCTGCTTGGGGTTGTTGTGACCAAAGTGCAGAACCCTGCACTTGGCCTTATTAAATCTCATATCCCACTGCACCAGGGCTCATGTCTTCTCTGTGAGGCATCTACTACAGTCACAGCACTCCATGAAACCTGCTGAGAGGAGTCCTCAAACTCTCTGCAAAGCACAGAGAAGTGGAAGGGTCTACAGGCCTTTGGAGACTTCCACATCATTGAAAAGTGCTGCCACCGAGCACTGAAGTTTGATTGAACTATGCTCAAGGGGAAAAAGAAAAGGTCACCTGTAGTGAAGTTCCATGCTTTAGAGAACGTACAGGACAGATCCTGTTATACAGCTAGGCATAGGCTGCAATAAAGACATAATGCTGTTCGAGGCCCTGAAATAAACATTTATTCTGGTACTTTGTTCACTATACCTATCACCTCTTATGATAGCACTGTGCAAGTAATCAGTGCTTTGACAGACAGCCCACATTTTAAGTACTGTTTCAATATAAACAGCACATATAATGGTTTGGTTTTATACACGTCATCAATCACTACCTCCTAGAGGACAGCCTGTCACAATACAGCAGTGGCACCCAGTCAGTCATTTACATTATGGCATCTTTCCTTAATCTGGAAAGGAAACTGCTATATCTTCAGCTAGCAGCTATAAAACCCATGATGAATTAAAGATACCCTGAAGTTGCAAGAGTTTCTGAAACTGTACCCTAGAAATACTGCATTCCTGCACTGCTGTGGTGTGTTACTCCACAGAGCAGGTGGGAAATCCATCATTTATCAGCAGTCCTGGCTCACTGGAGAGGTCCCTGAAGAGTGGAAGCTGGCCAATGTGATACCCATTCACAAGAAGGGTCGTAAGGAGGAGCCAGAAAACTACAGACCTGTGAGCCTGACCTCAGTGCCAGGCAAGGTCATGCAACAGGTCATCTTGGGTGCCATCACAAAGCACCTACAGGATGGCCAAGGGATCAGGCCCAGCCAGCATGGGTTTAGGAAGGGCAGGTCCTGTCTCACCAACCTGATCTCCTTTTATGATCAGGTTACCCGCCTGGTGAATGTGGGGCAGGCTGTGGATGTAGTCTACTTGGACTTCAGCAAAGCCTTTGACACTGTCTGCCACAAGAACCTCCTAGCCAAGCTGGCAGCTCATGGTTTGGACAGATTCACTCTGTGCTGGGTCAAGAACTGGCTGGATGGCAGAGCTCAGAGAGTGGTGGTGAATGGTGCCACATCCAATTGGCAGCCAGTCACTAGTGGTGTGCCCCAAGGATCAGTGCTGGGCCCAGTCCTGTTCAATATCTTTATTGATGATCTGGATGAGGGGATTGAGTCCAGCATCAGTAAGTTTGCAGATGACACCAAGCTAGGAGAAGGTGTTGATCTGTTGGAAGGTAGGAGAGCCCTGCAGAGGGACCTGGACAGGCTGCATGGGTGGGCAGAGGCCAATGGGATGAGATTTAACAAGGCCAAGTGCAGGGTTCTGCACTTTGGCCACAACAACCCCAAGCAGCGCTATAGGATGGGGACTGAGCGGCTGGAGAGCAGTCAGGAGGAAAGGGACCTGGGGGTACTGGTAGATAGTAGGCTGAAGATGAGGCAGCAGTGTGCCCAGGTGGCCAAGAGAGCCAATGGCATCCTGGCCTGTATCAGCAACAGTGTGGCCAGTGGGACAAGGGAGGTTATTCTGCCCCTGTACTCAGCACTGGTCAGGCCACACCTTGACTCCTGTGTCCAGTTCTGGGCCCCTCAATTCAAGAGAGATGTTGAGGTGCTGGAACATGTCCAGAGAAGGGCAAGAAAGCTGGTGAGGGGCCTGGAACACAAACCCTATGAGGAGAGGCTGAGGGAGCTGGGGTTGTTTAGCCTGGGGAAGAGGAGGCTCAGGGCTGACCTCATTGCTGTCTACAACTACCTGAAAGGAGGTTGTAGCCAGGTGGGGGTTGGTCTCTTCTCCCAGACAACCAGCATCAGAACAAGGGGACACAGTCTCAAGTTGTGCTGGAGGGAAGTCTAGGCTGGATGTTAGGAGGAAGTTGTTGGCAGAGAGAGTGATTGGCATTGGAATGGGCTGCCCAGGGAGGTGGTGGAGGCACCGTCCCTGGGGGTCTTCAAGAAAAGACTGGATGAGGCACTTAGTGCCATGGTCTAGTTGATTGGTTAGGGCTGGGTGATAGGTTGGAGTGGATGATCTTGGAGGTCTCTTCCAACCTGGTTGATTCTATGATTCTATGATTCTATAATGGACCAGCTTCTCATCCAACCACATCAGAACAGCTATGTCAGTCCAGACTGTGAATCCAGCCTGCAGTAGTAGTGTATTACTCTCTTCCTACAAGACGGCTCAAGCATCAGGGGTATCTGATAGCATGGGACAAAATGCAGGGAAGCAGTGAGACCAAATGAACAGAGTCCAAGAGAGCCAAAGTCATCAGATGACAGCTATGCCACTGCTCTTCGCCCACAGCAAAAGCAGAAAATGCAGCTGGGCCTAACTTAATCAAGACACCTCTTTATAGCCTAGGATAGCTGAGGAGAGAGACAAAATTCCTTGTCATTAAAATCTTACTTTTAACTAAGGAGATTTCATAGTGCTGAAAGAAGCCATATCACAGAATCACAAAACTTTAGAGGTTGGAAGGGACCGCCAGAGATCATCAAGTCCAACCTCCCATCATCAAATCCAATCGCCCATTTCCAGCTACCAAGTTGAAATAAACTGTATCCACGCATGCCTTCAATACTGCCAAACTTTGTGCTCTCCCCTAATTCTGTAATCTTCCTCTCTATTTTTGTGGTGGCTGACAGAGGCCAGCACCTAAGCACCTCACACACATTCGCTTACTCCCCATTCCCAAAGGATAGTGACGATAATAGGAAGAGCAAACGTGAGAAAAGCTACAAGTCAGGAAAAAGACTGTTTAATAACTGAAGGAAAGAGCAAAAAGAAACTCAGCCAACAAGTGATACACATGCATTTACTCAGCACCTCTCATAAACAGCCCAGTTAGTCTCTAAGCAATGCCCACTTCCCCAGAAAAGCAGTCCCTTTGATTTTATTGCTGAGCTTTATGTCACAGTCTGAATTAGCTCCTTGTATAGTGTCTCCTCCTAGCCTCTAGCCTATCCTAGACCTAGCTGCTGGTGGGACACAGTGGGAAAAAGAGAAAACCTTGACACTGAGCAAGCCTGGCTTGTCAACAGGCAAAACACTGGTGTCTATTTAACACTGTGTTAGACACATATCCCACATACCCCACATACCCCACATACAGATGGGAATGGGTGGCTATGAAGAAAGTTGACTCCATGGCAGCCAGACTCAGTACAATTATGCCATTTGGATCACCAGTGAAACAGTACCCAAGACCAGATGCACCTTGCATCCTTTCCATATAATCTTTGTCAGAGCAAGGAGACCATAAATATTTTTCACTGTGTGCAGCCTGAAAATGGCCTTTGTGAAATACTTAAAACAAGCCTCTCTACTCTACACATCTCTACTTTACCTGCAGGCACTAAGCAGAAACAGAATCCAAGATCTCAACAGTCTGGGTATCTGGCACTGATTGCTTCTGCTTTAGCCATATGGCCTTGTGACCTTGCTGGAGAAGATTAGGCTGATGTCACATCATTTTATTCCTTAAAAATTGACTCACAATGGCAGATAAAGAGAGGCTACATGAAAGTAATTCAATCACTATGACTAAAAGGCACCTCAAGTGTCATCACAACCAATTTCTGAAAATGTACATGTCATAGTAAAGATCTGTCAAGCTGGGAGAACTATTGAAGAACAAGACTTCATCTCTGGGCATGTGTACTGAAAGTGAACACTGTGGCCTCAGACTGAAGTGTTCTCAATCTAACAGTTCCCAGACGTTTGCTTGGTTTCATTGCACTGTATCTTGCTGAGTGGAGACTAAAAGTTCTTCAGGTCAAAGTTTGGTTGTTTTAGTTGTTTTTTTTTTTTTTTTTTTTTTTTTAGATTTTCTGTGGTTCTACTGAAAACTACTCAAAAAACACAGGTAGGGATGTACATTAGTTCCTTGACTACTGCAAACCCAAACCTGTTTACTCTTGTGCCTCCATTGCCCCAAATACCATCAGCTCTTCAGTGTACATGGGGTTCTAAAACTGGGTAAAAGCACAGAAATGGGAAAAAAAATCAAGAAGCACTCATCAATACAAAAGAACATCTTTGTTACCAGGAAGGCCCATAACTGTAAATTTCTGAAGGACAGGTGAGTGGAGAAGTGGGAAACATAAGTTTGAACCTGTCTTGTAGTCCTCTGCAGGCGTATGTTAGGTTCTAAGAAGTCATATGATCTCATATTACAGTCTAATTTCTGCCTGCTGGTAAAACTGTTAGAGACACCCAATCAAGAGCTGTTGTCACTGACTGACCAAGCCAAGTTATCTATAATGCCCTTCCCCTGCCATAACACAAACTTCAGAGTCGGTACTGCCACTATACCTCTTTTACAGACTAGGAGCAGAAACATAAAATCCAAAGACTCAAAGATGCATTTCCTGAGGTCCTGCCCCCTTAGATGCATCACTGCACAAAAGAACTGGTTGGAGTCCTTCTGTTTCCTATCTGATCCCTTACTAGAGTTCCATTTCCAAAAATAAAAAAGCCAGGTCATGGCAGCAAGGCCCAGCAAACCCACCCTCCAGTGGGATCCAGGGTAAACTGCCAATTAAGAGTCTGGAAAAGTGCCAAACCTTTTAGATGTTCCAGTTCAAATGTAGTCACAGATAAAGGGACCTACAGAGATTAAACAGACAACCTAGTGGGAGCTGCACATCCCAAGCTAGCCTGCAACCATGAGTTGATCCCTCCCACAGAGCAACAGCTGTCTTTTGATCTTTTAATTATTTGATCTTAATGCAGCCAAGACTACATTATCAGTGGAGTTATCAAGCTCAGGGTTGGTTTCATTTCAGCTCACACTCATGCATATGCTCAGACTCCCTGGAAGGGACACAACCTCTGTAATTATGTATGGTGGGGGGAAAAGGTACTTGCTTTCATGACAGACAGATGTAAATTGTTAATGTATTATTAGTGGGAGTTGTGTACCTGAGCTATTAGTGCAAAAGGTCTTAAGGTCTGCTTAAGGTAGGCTGTGAGATGTCAGAAGTGCATTAAAAGGTGCTGGGGGGTTGGTGGTAATCACATCACTGGCCAAAGCCTTCTGTGCCCAGTTTGTGCACTGACTGGGATAGCACTTCTGTACAAACCTGCCTGCACCAAAATGCTTTCATTGAGTGAGAAAGCCTATTTAACCACACATGAGGCACCATGGACCTGCACACCTTAAGTGCTCTCCCTCCAGCACTTTGCAGGCTGGCTCTTCCTCCTGCTCTGTGTTTATGGAAAAGCAACAAGGCAGCCCACTAACAGTTCATGGCAGACAAATTCCATCCTCAAGTCAACAACTGCACCAGGCAGCGCCGATGCTGTTGCACAAGAGTGGTATACTCAAGTTACGAGATCAAAGGCTGGAAGACCCTCTGATAAAAATGCCCTCCTGGAAGCAGTGCTACAGCTTCCCTGTCAGGAGCAGGTGAACGCCAGCAAAGTACCATGGCATCCCCATCAGTCTGCTTTCTGCACGCAAAACTTAGAAAGCTGACAGCCAGTTTTGATTGCTGTCACAGGAATAATCGAAGACAGGGGGTGAGAGATAGAGCAGAATGTCTTCCTGGCAGACATGTCTCTAAGCATTTGCAGAAACACCCTGAGATTAAGAGACAGGCAGAGCAAAACACTCAGAGAATTATATTTTTGGCACTTATTCCGGTACAGACCAACTTCCTTGAGGCAAATCCTACACACATGCAGCAGTCAAAGCCTTAAGCCAGAAATGCATAGTTCTAAATGTAATTATTTCATATCCAACAACAACAATTTATTTAGGAAGTCCTAAGGCCAAATTAACTGCACTTTCTGTGCCATAATAATCATACTTATCTAAGCTTGGGCCCAGTGAGTCAAGCATAAAAGAGAGGGAAAAACCCACTGACAGCCTGGGGACTTCCATCAGGTTTTGACATCTAACAGCTTCTGAGCTCTGCAAGATCAAAGAATTAACTTGTTAGCTGCAGAATACTAAAGTAGAAGAAAATGCTCCTGCACTTCTTCTTGAATTCCTGCCATATCTATCTGATGTCACTGATTAAAAGTTAAAAGTTTCCTGCTTCACTACATTCAGTCAAACTCTATGTAGTTTAACATCTTCAGGGAAGATTCTCATTAGCGTGTAAAATCTGTAGTATGATGAAAATTTGTGAATTAAAATCCAGTTATGAAAGACTTTCTGTTTTCTGGCAAAACCAAATTATGCTTCCATTCAGTTAACCTCCTCCAACAAACTTGTCAGTGTCCTGGAGTCCTGTATACCCCTAAATTGCTCTCCCTCAGTCGCTTGAAATGGGAGAGGGAAAGCCGCCTGGTTCCCCCCCCACCCTCGCCTGCCCTGCAGGTGTGAAGGGGGTGAGCAAAGGGGTCCTGCCCGCACAAGGAGTGTCCCATGCAGTGCCCACGCTGGAATCGGGCTAGGATTGGCTGTGCCTTTTTGCACCTAAGGAAGTGGTAACTTTGCTCTTTGTCTCAAGAGGGTATAAATATTGGGGGCTTCCTGCCTTTGGGGGTTCCCACCTTGGAGTTCATTACTGCCTGAACCTTCATGCCTGCCTGAGAGTTCTCCCCCCTTTCTCGCCTGGCCCGGATACAGAAAGAGCTTCAAGGACTGCTTCACCCATTGACACCCTTTGTAACTATTAATTAATAGCTAAAGCCTTCTCCAACTTCTGATTTCCAAAATAGTCAGATTATCGATGGCATCCCTGTAGATATTCTCAAGCAACTGAATCTGTTAATCAAACTAAATTAATCTTTGTATATATAGTTTTGGGGGTGGGTTTTGGGAAAATAAAACAACTCTAATTTTGTATAAAAATTCCTGACTCGGCCACATTAATTCCCTGCCTCCACAACAGTAAGTGAAATATTTTATAGTTCTAAAATTAAAACACTTCAGATTCTGTCACAGAAGGAAGGACAAAGGTTGCAAGCAAATGAGCACAGGAATATTTATGTATTGCTATCTCACTTCAGTGAAGTGAGAGTCACTAAAATATACTTTATTAACCCGTACATCTTTTGCAAGGTATGGAATGGTCTGCTAAATAGATGCTTACTCAGGCACTAGTGCTAGCACCAGTCTGTGCTCACTTTCACTACTTTCTCACAGCAGCCTGAAAAGATACAAGGTGCAATTTGGCTGCTGGCAATGCCAACAATAAAATTCACATCTATATTAATGGGACTACTATGTGATCCTCAGGTGACAGAAAATGTGTAGCTATGACCAAGGATTAAGAATTCATGTCCTGTTATGATTGACTGGATCAACCTTTGACACAGTGGATATGAGCAATCACTTTACAGCAGTGCTCTAGGGACTTCCATTTGTACAAGGCTCCCTTCCTCCTTCACCTGAATGTATGTAACATCTGAGATTATTTCAACAAGAAGATTCTAAAAATGAGTTTTATCAAACAAAAAAGTATGCTCTCCATTTCATCTATTTGTCCAGTTTTGGTTTTGCCAGGTCTAGTGGAAGAGAAAGGTTGCACGCTAGTTTTTACCTCACATTTCACTTCTTCCAGTGAACACTTGCAGTGGTTACTTCTCGGATATGAGACTGCAAAGCTTCTCATCTCCTTTTGGAGATGAGTTCTGTGATGCACTGGTGTGAACTACAAAACAGGATGCATCTCCTCTGTACCCTGTAAGGGTAGGGTTACTCAGTTCATGTTTACCCAGATCCCCCTTCATTTGTTAAGAACTGACGTGGGTTTGGAACTTTCCCCACACACCTTATTTGAAATTTACCAGACCAGCTCAGATAGCTTGGTATATTTACAGCATGGCAAACTTTACAGGCATATATACACAATACATTTTAAAGTATTTACAATTATATATAAATTGGAAATTATTTACAATTCAATTATTTACTATTATTTACAAGTTAGAAATCATATAGAAGTCCAAACTCCCTTCTGGACAAAGGAAACTGCCCTGAAGGGCACGAAGCTACCCCCTGCTCTTTCTCCCTCTCTATCTCAGACATGAATACAAAAAAAAAGCAAAGCTTAAGTGTTAGTTGTTAGCCAAAATTAGAGGAGAGATAGAAGATCAGACCAAAGGAGAAATGAGTAGGGAAAATGGTTTGTATTTTGGCTTTTTATCCCTCTCAGCAAACCAATGAATGATGCAGACATCATCACTATTTTTTTTTCACAGCCACTGATCTCATTTCTCTCATTAAAATATTCCAATTAGCCTCAAACCAGCAGAGGAACAAATATACCAATCCCAGCTCTTCTAGGCTTGCTCAGCACTGCAGCACATCACAGCTGTACCCCAAGGCACATGCATAGAGAACAGCAGAAGCACTAGGTATCTTGCAAGATCACTGGAGAAAGACATGTATCTGGTGCTTTGGTGTTGCCCAGACAACATGCACTCAGCCCACAGGTGAACAGGAGTCTCCAGTTTAGATGCACTCTCCTAATCAGTCACCTGGATTCCACCCAAGCTTGGAGCCAGCTCCAGGTCTATCTCCCCTGTCTCATCTCTCATTTCCATACAAGCTGTTACCTTTACAGAAGATCTATGAAAGCAACTTTTTTGGACACTGATATAATTGGCTGAGGTTCAGGGACCCAACTCTTCACAAGGATGGAGGATATAAAAGCCATGATTGGAAATTTCTATACTGCTGTGATGGTTTGGGTGTTACCCCCCCACACACACACACTTCTAGAAATCACCCAGACTAGACTCAGCTGACTCTGGGAATATGAATGAAGCTTGTATTTACAGCTGGCACAATATATGGACACTGGAATGGGCTGCCCGGGGAGGTGGTGGAGTCGCTGTCCCTGGGGCTGGACGTGGCACTTGGTGCCATGGTCTAGCCTTGAGCTCTGTGGTAAAGGGTTGGACTTGATGATCTGTGAGGTCTCTTCCAACCCTGATGATACTGTGATACAAGCAGATATTTACAGTATATACAGTTATATACAGCAATACACAAGGTAAAAAGGTAACACAGAAACACAACTCCCCTACCAGAACCCTGAGTCCCCAGGAGGTGCTCTCAACCACCCCTGCACCTTCCCCCTGCCCCTCTCAACTTCACCCCAGTCCCAAGGAAGAATGGAGGTTTGGCCAGGGGGTTAGGAAGCAAAGTGGGTTAGTCCAAAATGGAGGGTGAAGTTAGAGAGCAAGATGCAGCTCAGTCAGCAGCCCCAGTGAGAGTGGTTATCTATGTTTTTATTTCCTGTTCCTACACATCTCAGCAAGCCTATGAGCGAAGTAGACATCATCACTGTTTTCCTTTCACAGCCTGTAGTCTAGTTCTTCTCACCAAAACATTCTAGCTAGCTTCAACCTAGCACAACTGCAAAATTAAAAACATCAGAAAGCTTCTTTTTCTTAAAATGGGGAAATCCTTTCCCTTCAAAATATCTGGCTAAACCTCCTTTAAATATGTTCACTTCTAATACACAATCGCTCCTCTTTCAGAGATCAGGTTAAAAGACTCAGGCAGACTGGTGAAACCAGAGTGCTGTTGGAATTAGTAAGTGGCAAAGCACCACCCAGAATGTGAAGCAACTATCAGCTTTATGTTGCACATCCATCTGTTTATTCAGACATATATTAATTTCCAAGCAATTTATGACTTAGAAAAATCAAAGTTTGATGCTAAAGACAAGAGACTTGTGCCGTCCACAGATTAAGGCTTGACAGTTTAAAGGCAAGAGACATCTTTTGCTAATGATTTTCCTCAAGTTAAATATCTTACTCGTGAAAATGGAATTATCTTTTAACCAGGACTTCTTAGCAATTCAGTGAAATGTTGCCCTCTCAAAGAATGTTATTTACCTCATGACCTGTGGCAGAAGGAATTAAAGGACTGTATTAGGAATTCTGTAACCTACTCTGAGAAGTGGAAGCTGGATGATCCATGGGAGAAACGGTGCCCTCATTTTCCAAGAGGACTTGGCTGACTTGGCACCACTCCAGAAAGTGGCACAGACATAACTTCAGCAGACTGTTTCTCTCCCAGATAAGTTTCCAATTCATCAAAATTCACTTTAAGTGCATTCTGGATTGAGGTGCTTGTATGGAAGTATGTGTTTATATAGAAATGTAGACATCAAACTGTCTAAGTAATTATATATTTAGAAGGTGGAAGAAGGGCACAAATGGGTAACATGTGTACGATTACTCATATAAACTTCTAAGAAAAAAACAAACAAACAAGAAACAAAAATAAAACCACAGAACCACACATTGTCAGGGGCTGAAAGGGACCTCAAAAAACCATCCAGTCCAATGCCCTGCCAGAGCAGGGTCACCTCTACCAGACCAAACTGAAATGCATCCAGACAGGAAGACTCCGCAAGCCCCCCCCGGGCAGCCTGTTCCAGTGTTCTGTCATTCACACAGTGAAAAAAAGTTCTTCCTCATGCTTACATGGAACTTCCTATGCCTCAGCTTCCACCCATTGCCCCTTGTTCTCTCATTGGACATCACTGGCCAGAGCCTGACTCCATCACAGTATCACAGTATCATCAGGGTTGGAAGAGACCTCACAGATCATCAAGTCCAACCCTTTACCACAGAGCTCAAGGCTAGACCATGGCACCAAGTGCCACATCCAACCTTGCCTTGAACAGTCCCAGGGACGGCGACTCCACCACCTCCCCGGGCAGCCCATTCCAGTGTCCAATGACTCTCTCAGGGAAGAACTTTCTCCTCACCTAGAGCCTAAATCTCTCCTGGCGTAGCCTGAGGCTGTGTCCTCTTGTTCTGGTGCTGGCCACCTGAGAGAAGAGAGCAACCTCCTCCTGGCCACAACCACCCCTCAGGTAGTTGTAGACAGCAATAAGGTCACCCCTGAGCCTCCTCTTCTCCAGGCTAAACAACCCCAGCTCCCTCAGCCTTTCCTCGTAGGGCTGTGCTCAAGGCCTCTCACCAGCCTCGTCGCCCTTCTCTGGACACGCTCAAGCATCTCAATGTCCTTCCTAAACTGGGGGGCCCAGAACTGAACACAGTACTCAAGGTGTGGTCTAACCAGTGCAGAGTACAGGGGCAGAATGACCTTCCTGCTCCTGCTGACCACACCATTCCTGATGCAGGCCAGGATGCCACTGGCTCTCTTGGCCACCTGGGCACACTGCTGGCTCATGTTCAGGCGGGTATCAATCAGCACCCCCAGATCCCTCTCTGTTTGGCTGCTCTCCAGCCACTCCGACTCCAGCTTGTATTTCTGCATGGGGTTGTTGTGGCCAAAGTGCAGCACCCTGCACTTGGAGCTACTGAACGTCATCCCATTGGACTCTGCCATCCCTTTGGCACTCACTCTTTGCATATTTATAAACATTAATGAGGTCACCTCTCAGTCTCCTCTTCTCAAACCTAAAGACCCCCAGCTCCCCCAATCTCTCCTCATAAGGAGTATGTTCCACCCTCTTTGCCATTTTTGTGGCTCTGCACTTTATTCTTTCAAGCAGTTCCCTGTTCTTCTTGAATTGAGAGGTCCAGAACTGTAGACAATATTCCAGATGTGGCCTCACCAGAGCAGAGTAGAGGGGAAGAAGAATCTCTCTCAACCTCTGGTAATCTGTGGTAGTCTATGGTAACCTATTGTTACGTAGCCCTTCTAATACACCCCATAATGGCATTGGCCTTCTTGGCCACAAGAGCACATTGCTTGCCCATGGTCAACCTTCCATCCACCAGGACCCCCATGTCCTTTTTGCCTTCACTGGTCTCCAGTAGGTCAGTCCCCAGCCTATGCTGATCCCTGGAGTTGTTCCTTCCCTGGTGCAAGACTCTACACTTAGCCATCTTGAACTTCATTCCTTTCCTCCCTGTCCAACTCTCCAGCCTAAGTCTCGATGAATGAGGAGAGAAAAAACCAGTAAAGAGAAATACTTTTTTGTTGAATTAAGCTTATCATTTAAAAATTAATGAAGCAATAGGGGAAAATACTAATTCTCACGGCAACTCCCCATTTCTTATGTAAGAAAACAAACAAACCACATTTTTCTGCAGTTTTTCTTCTTAGTCATACAGAGAAAGGTAGAGTTACATGTGTAAACATGTGTAAGCATTGATTTCCCAGCCAGCAATTTAACTAGTGGGCTGGTTTGCACAATATCATAGGTACAAACATATATGGCATCTTGGAAAATCTGGTGCCTGCCTGCAGTTGCAATCTCTGTGTAGAATGAGAAACAGGCCACAATTATGTATCCCCTTACAGCCTAGTCTTCTCTTTACATGCCACCACACATCATCAGAGGCTTATCATGTTCCCAGCTATGGCCTATCACCAGTTTTAATGTCACTGAATTTAAGAACTCACTTTAATAAGCACAGTTGAGAAAACAATGCAAGAGGTCTTGAAGGGATGAGCCAGGGCTATGAAGTTTGCCTGCTTTTTATTCACTTCAGACAGCAGCCAAGGAACAGAGTTGGAAAACATGAGAGTGAAACAGAAGATGAGGGGGAGAGACGGGAGAATCAGAACAAAGGGATGTGAGAAAAAAAAATCAGCTCTGGAGTGAAATTAAAAACAGATGAGGATCCTCATCATCTGAAATCTAATTTATATCACCATTTCAGAATGAGACAGTCTAACTGGGTCAACAAGCACTGAAACAAAGAAGAGGAGTATGTAACAAAGATTTTATTACATTAATCATAATAAGCTGCACTTTAAGTCTCGGCCAAAGCATATTCTTAAATCATGCTGAGAATGTGAGCAGTTTCAGGCTTAAGAGCATGAGGCCCACATGACTGTAATTAACATAATAAATCATGCTATGGAGCTCTCTGCATGGGCTGACAGCACTTAGCTGATATACTGACTGCAGACATTTCTCCCTCTGTTTTATTACAGTGCCAGTGGCAGTGAATTAAAAGGTGCCCCTTTCTGTTTTGGCTGAACTATCTGCTGCAGGTGTAACAATGCTGGGAGCTTCTGCCATTGACTTCTGATAACACAGATTGTAGCACATGTGTCCCAAAGAAATTCATTTTGGTACTTTTTGTCTCATCTCCATCTTTAATTTAGCAAAGTACTCTGTTTTGTTGGGGACCCTGTAGTTTTATTTCTGAAATTCTCTGTTCGTGATTTTGCCCAACCAGATCAATCTGCTTTTACCTTTCAAAGCGCTTTATTGGTGCCATGGTCTAGCCTTGAGCTCTGTGGTAAAGGGTTGGACTTGATGATCTGTGAGGTCTCTTCCAACCCTGATGATACTGTGATACTGTGATATTCTCCAGTATGAGTGAGCCAAGCTGTGAAGGGCACAAACAGTTTACAACCTTGCCTAAGTAGTTTCAGTGTGCACTTTTATCATACATATTTCCTCTGTCTTCTCTGTGTCAGAGGGCAGAATTTAAGGAACAGCTCTTGACACAATTCTCCAGAGAAGATGAAGTGCAAGCCTTAAAGTGGACTTTTTAGCCTGCTTTTCTGTTTTGAACCCATGCTGAGAGCCATCACTTCCTAACACTCCAGAAAAAATGATGGTTTTGAACTTCATTTTAACTTTTGCAAACAACTCTCACCATCTTAGGAAGAACTGGAAGTTCAAAGATTAAAAGGTCTTACAAGGGTGGAGAACATTCAACAGCTGGGCAGAAGGCAGAGACATGAACACATCCTAACTTTCTGAAAGGCAACAAACCTAAGGTGTTTAGATACTCTGCTGGGCAAGCTGCTCCCATACTCTGCCTGACCGAAGAGAATGCATTTTGTTCCAGCATGTCCAGGCATTTACCAGGACAAGAAGTCCCAGGAGGCACAGAAGCAGCTGGAAATTCTGCACAGAGAGGAGGAGATGAAGAGATGAGAAAAATACATCCATCACAACATAGGTTGTTGGTGATGGCATAACTCATTTATTTCTGTCCTTGAACAGACAGATGTTTAAACTTACTTTATCAGAGTTTACTTGAATAGATATTTAGCCACATTACACCTTCTTTGACTCAATTTTCAATAGTAAGACAGGTTGTCCTCAGGACAACTGGCTTCCTGAGCTGGTAGATGGAGTCAGGGAACAGAAGACACCCTCCCCTGTAATCCAGGAGGAAGCAGTTAGGGACCTGTTGACCCTCTTGGATCCTCAAAAGTCCATAGACAAGATGGGATCCACTCTAGGGTGATGAGAGTGCTAGCAGATGAGCTGGCCAAGCTGCTCTCCATTATTTATCAACAGGGCGGTTGGACTCGACAAACTCTTTGGGTCCCTTCCAACCCCTAACATCCTATGAACAGTCCTGGCTCACTGGATAGGTCCCTGAAGACTGGAAACTGGCCAATGTCATGCCCATCCACAAGAAGGGTTTGAAAGAGGACCCGGGAAATGACAGGCCAGTCAGCCTGACCTCAGTGCCAGGCAAGGTTATGGAGCAGATCATCCTGAGTGCAATCACAGGGCACTTATAGGATGACCAAGGGATCAGGCCCAGCCAGCACAGATTTAGGAGGGGCAGGTCCTGCCTGACCAACCTGATCTCTTTTTATGACCAGGTGACCCACCTGGTGGATGTGGGGGAGGCTGTAGATGTAGTCTACCTGGACTTCAGCAAGGCCTTTGACACTGTCTGCCACAGCAAACTCCTGGCCAAGCTGGCAGCCCTTGGCTTGGACAGGGGCACTCCATGCTGGGTCAGAAGTGGCTGGAGGGCTGGGCCCAGAGAGTGGTGGTGAATGAAGCCACATCCAGTTGGCAGCCAGTCACTAGTGGTGTGCCTCAGGGATCAGTGATGAGTCCAGTCCTGTTTAATATCTTCATTGGTGATATAGATGAGGGGATTGAGTCTATCATGAGTAAGTTTGCAGATGACACCAATCTGGAAGCATGTGTCAATCTGTCAGAGGGCAGAAGGGCTCTGCAGATGGACCTGGACAGGCTGGATAGACGGGCACAGGCCAATGCCATGAGTTTTAACAAGTCCAAGTGCCAGGTTCCGCACTTTGGTCACAACAACCCCATGCAGTGCTACAGGCTGTGGACAGAGTGGCTGGAGAGCAGCCAGGCAGAGAAGGACTTGGGTGTACTTGTTCACGCTGACTGCAAGTGAGCCAGTAGTGTGCCCAGGTGGTCAAGAAGGCCAATGGTATCCTGGCCAGTATCAGCAATGGTGTGACCAGCAGGATCAGGGAAGTCATTCTTCCTCTGTACTTAGCACTGGTCAGGTCACACCTTGAGTACTGTGTCCAGTTCTGGGCCTCTCAATTTAAGAAAAATGTTGAGATGTTTGAATGTGTCCAGACAAGGGCAACAAGGCTGGTGAGGCATGAACTAGTACCTCCAGGTCCCTCTCTGCCTAGCTGCTCTCCATCCACTCTGTCCCCAGCTGTAGCACTGCATGGGGTTGTTGTGGCTTAGAGCACAGCCCTACGAGAAGAGGCTTAGGGAGCTGTGACTGTTCAGCCTGGAAAAGAGGATCATAGGATCACAGGATGTTAGGGGTTGGAAGGAAGGCACCCAAAGAGATCATCAAGTCTAACCCCCTGTAGTGGTTTGGTTGTTACCTGCCCCCAACAATCACCCAGCCTAGACACTCAGCCAGCTCTGGAAATTGAATGAAGCTTATTATTTACAGCTTAGCAGAATATGCAAGCAGACATTATTCACAGTATATACATCAACACCCTCCCAGAAACCTGAGTCCCCAGGAGGAGCTCATAACCACCCTTTCACCTTCTCCACCTGCCCAGTCCCCGCCTCAACCTTGCCCCAGTCCCAAGGAAGAATAGAGGTTCGGCCAGGGGGTTAGGAAGCAAAGTGGACTAGTCACAGAAATGGCAGAGAGGCTAGAGAGAGAAATGCAGCTTGGAGCTCCCCAGCAGAAGTAGTGCCCTATCTATGTTTTGATTCTTGTTCCTATACATCTCAGCAAGCCTATGAGCGAGGTAGACATCAGCCTTGTTTTCCTTTCACAGCCTGTAATCTAGTTCTTCTCACCAAAACATTCTAGCTAGTCTCTAACGAGCACACCCCCCCTGCCAGAAGAGGACCACACAACCTAATCAGGAACACATCCAGACAGGCCTTGAAAGTCTCCAGAGAAGGAGACTCTACAACCTCCTTGGGAAGCCCACTCTGTGACCCTTACAGTAAAGAAGTTCCCTCTTATGTTGAGGTGCAACCTTTTGTGCTGCAACTTGGAATGCCCTGCCTGGGAAGGTGGTGGAGTCACCATCCCTGGAGGTGTTTAAGAGGAGACTGGATGTGACAATTAGTGCCATGGTTTAGTTGATTAGATGGTGTTAGGTGATAGGTTGGAATTCATGATTTTGAAAGTCTTTTCCAACCTGGTTAATTCTGTGATTCTGTGGTTTTGCAGATCTGCTTATAAGTGAAGTCTCAAAATAAATGGAAGACTTAGAATTTTTTTCTAGCTATGCATACACAGACACAGACACAGACACAGACACACACATCTCCTCACTGCTCAGAATATTCATTGCTTCTCTTCTGTAATTATGATGTCAAAATTTTCCTGTCAAGATTGTATTGTTATTTCCATAAAAATAACTTGGTTTTCTATACTAGATACGAACAATTATGTCCTCTGCTACTAAATGAGTACACAACAAATCTGACATCAACTGATATATGTAAGGGATGACATGGAGTGTAGTTTAATGGATATAATTATGGATGGATGATACACATATAAGGCTATTTTATTATGCTCTAGCACAATAAACTGTGATTAATGTAACAACTGCACAAGTGAATGGTAAATGAGGCAAGTTATTTGTCAGACTCTTAAGTTTTCTGAGGGCTATCTGAAATTGAGTGAAAGCACAGCAAAAAGACCCTTCTTTATACAGAGAAGGGGGAAAAAGTATATATATACAAGCGTGAAAGCTGTGCCGCAACACCAAGATTTCCTGCCTGTTAGAATCACAGAATCATAGAAAAGACCTCCAAGATCATCCAGTCCAACCTATCCCCCAGCCCTAGCCAGTCAACTAGACCATGGCACTAAGTTTGCTCTGATGTACAGACAATGAGAGAGTGCAAGTCCCAAGAAACAGCTAGTGCTGTATATTTTGTAAGTCAGTGACAGAAAAAACATCCCTGTTACACAGCACATCCACACGCCTGAAGGGCAGAGCTCATCACAATGGGAAAAGTGGTCCAAGTTTTGGACAAAATTACATGATTCTCATACCAAACCATCCATGCATCTGTAGCTTGCTTACACTGCTATCCTTGACCAGTCACAGAAGTAAAGCAGAGATTAGGCAAATAGAATCATAGAATCATAGAATCACAGAATCAACCAGGTTGGAAGAGACCTCCAAGATCATCCAGTCCAACCTAGCACCCAGCCCTAGCCAGTCAACTAGACCATGGCACTAAGTGTCTCAGCCAGGCTTTGCTTGAACACCTTCAGGGACGGTGCCTCCACCACCTCCCTGGGCAGCCCATTCCAATGTCAATCACTCTCTCTGGCAAGAACTTCCTCCTAACAGCCAGCCTATGCTTTCCCCGGCACAACTTGAGACTGTGTCCCCTTGTTCTGTTGCTGGTTGGCTGTGAGAAGAGACCAACCCCCACCTGGCTACAGCCTCCCTTCGGGTAGTTGTAGACAGCAATGAGGTCAGCCCTGAGCCTCCTCTTCTCCAGGCTAAACAACCCCAGCTCCCTCAGCCTCTCCTCATAGGATTTGTGTTCCAGGCCTTTCACCAGCTCTGTTGCCCTTCTCTGGACACGTTCCAGCACCTCAACATCTCTCTTGAATTGAGGGGCTCAGAACTGGACACAGGGCTCAAGGTGTGGCCTCACCAGTGCTGAGTACAGGGGAAGAATAACCTCCCTTGTCCTACTGGCCACACTGTTCCTGATGCAGGCCAGGATGCCATTGGCTCTGCTGCCCACCTGGGCACACTGCTGGCTCATCTTCAGCTACTATCTATCAGTACCCCCATCCCTTTCCTCCTGGCTGCTTTCCAGCCACTCAGTCCCCAGCCTGTAGTGCTGCTTGGGGTTGTTGTGACCAAAGTGCAGAACCCTGCACTTGGCCTTGTTCAATCTCATCCCATTGGCCTCTGCCCACCCATCCAGCCTGTCCAGGTCCCTCTGCAGGGCTCTCCTACCTTCCAAAAGGTCAACATCTGCTCCTAGCTTGGTGTCATCTGCAGACTTAGAGATGCTGGACTCAATCCCCTCGTCCAGATCATCAATAAAGATATTGAACAAGACTGGGCCCAGCACTGATCCTTGGGGAGCACCACTAGTGACTGGCTGCCAACTGGATGTGGCACCATTCACCACCACTCTCTGGGCTCTGCCATCCAGCCAATTCTGGATTGTCTGCACACACACTCGGCCCAGTTAAGAGGAAGGTGAGTGTAAATAGAAAATTGATGCAAGCTATTCAAAGATTGGAGATGAATGTACTTATCTCTCACAAGCTCAGTCTTAGGGTACTGCAATGCCACGCTTGATACAATTCATTAACATAGCATATTCACCTTTTGCACTGGAGCGATGAGACTCAGGTCAGAATACCACAGAGTAAGTTTTTTTCCTTCTCCGCACAAAACAGAAGGTCAGCTTTTTTAGTTCTGTTTTTTTTGTTGTTAGTGAAGTTGTTGTTCCCCCAAGGACAAATCAGCAAGCAAGTAATTGAGTATTATTCATAGTTGTATGGTTTCAAGTAATGTTTTCATGATGAAGACCTAGTTAATGAAAGGGAGTAACAGACCACAGTGTCACTGCCAGTACAGAGATATTCTGAGTTTAAGGGGAACAGTTTGGGTTTGTGTAGGATAGGGTTAATTTTCCCAAGAAGCTGGGAGGGCCCACAGCCAGGATAGCCAACTAAACCAGCCAGTGAGATATCTGACACCACAGTGGTATCACGCCTGATAGAAGAGTTTGTTGGGTGAAGTATGCAGAGCTCAGCTGGGTCACCAACGAGTGTCTGGTTCCAAGTGGGGGGCAGTTGTGTTGCACATCACTCATTTTACATATTAATCCATTAGTTTTGTTGTTGCTACTGCTGGTTTTTTTCTATCTTTGTGTGTTTTATTAAGCTCTCCTTATCTCAGTCCACAGGGGGTTGCATTTTTCTCCTGTTTCTCATTCCTACCCCAGCTGGGCTGTTAGGGGGAGTGAGTGCTGCCTCACTGCTGGCTGGTGTTAAACCACCACAAACACATTCAGTGTTCACTGTCTGCAGGTACACTTACTGTTTAATTACAATTAATGGAATTGATGGGTATATCTCAGAAGCAAGATGCAGCCAATACACTTGCTGCATTGTATAATTGCAATGTATAATTAAACACATAATGTAAATCTTTAATCAGACTCAGCAAAGTCCACAGCACCACTTCTTACAAGCGTGCACACAGGAAGATTTACTGCTGCCTCCTGCCAGGGACAGGATTCAGTGGCAGCCAGAACCTGGGAACTAATGCCTCTAGCACAATGCTTGTGTGACCAGCAGTACCCTACCAGTTCAGGGCAGCACTGCTTGGCTTCAGACAAAGGCAGACTCATCTGGGAAATGTAAATACAGCTCTGCCACAGAGGCCACTATCCATATTATTTATGGCAGCTTTTGTGTGATCAAGTCTGTGGAGTGCCCCACCAAGAAGGTTCATCAGAGAAAGTAGGCATTTCAATGTCTCTCAAAGGTCTTACTTAATAGCCTTCTTCCTACAAACAGCATGGGCATGTGCTTCATTTAAGCATACTTTACTGAAGAGGTAGGGATTCCAGCATGTTTCAGTGCTTCCAGGATCTGGATGTTTTAGCAAACACTGATCTGTGCTGTGCCAGGCATAAAAAATATTTTTCTCTTTTTTTTTTTCCCCTGGACAAATTCAAACAAGAATATCTATACTCAAAACTGTTATTTGCTTAGATCAAAAAATAATGCTCAGATTTTTTAACTTAGCTGCTTCATGGATGACGTTCTAGATTTTAGGTTCACTGAAAGCACAAAAAGAAGACGATATGAGAGAGCAAGACTCACTGAGAGAGAAATAATTTAGGTGTGAGAAAAATGGGGAAAGTGAAAAGTCTGCAGGCTTCACAGAACAGCTTATGCAAAAATGACATGTACTCATTGTACAGGCAGGTGAAAAGCTTTACTGCTGCTACTCAAAGCTTAGACCTTGAACACACATGTGAAATATTTCTTCTGTAGATACTAACTTCAGTACCAGTCTCATCCCAAAAGCAAAAATGCCAAGTCCTGTATTGCCTTTCTGTTCCAGCACCGTATCCAACAGGGAAAAGTAAAGTGCATGCATGACGACTTTTCAGGGTCAGTGCCTGTCGTGGAGGGCCTGTAGGCCCAAAGAGAGGCTTATTTGCACCTTGCCTTGCCTGGACATGTTTTTCTGCCAGGACCCCTGGTTATAAACAGGTTGTGTAAGCCCCCAACAGCCAGCTCATATCTCCCTGGGGGTAAGTCCATGTGATCCCCATATTTGGGAAAGTCCAGGCAAGCAGCTTCTGCCTATTATGGTAAGGTTTGGCAGACTGCCAACCTGATTGGTCATTCTAGTGGCCAAAGGAGCCATTAATCTCAGCCCACATTCAATAAATAGGGGTGCACAGGTAAACAACGTGCTCAGCTCAGACTCGCTTGCACAGCTCTGACTCACATGCAGCACTCAGCTGCTCAGACCCCCACACTCAGATGCCATTGCATAGCTCCGATGCTCAGAGGCTCAGACCCTCATGCTTTGATGCCTGCATACCTTTCTTGCAGAGCTCATTTAAGCCTGTACATATATATATATATATATGAGGAGCCTATAGCCTCCAGCCAGCTGTGCACATCTGCACACCACGATGCTATCAGGATCAGATCCTGCACTGCCTTTACCTACGGAGCTCAGACTCCCAGCAGCCGCGCACACTTTGCATGCCTGCTGCCTATCATTGCCTGGCAAAAGCCACTGCTGCTGAGATGCCCAGGAAGCAGATTCCGGATTGTCTGCACACACACACGGCCTGCAAGCCACGACAACTGTGCAGAGACAGCACGATTTTCTCCTCCTGAAATCCTGCCAGCTGAGAATCCCTGGACATAGCATCCAGAAGAAGCCAGCAGCACCACAGGCAGAGATCGCCTCTTCACCAGGAGAAAAGGTCAGAAACCTATTTCCCCAGAAGCTGGGAAGATTTATCCTTTCCCCTCAAGCCAGGAGGATTCCAGCCTCCAAGTCCACGGGTAGAGATCCTCTGAAGTCTGGACATTAGACATAGGCTGCGACGCAGCCCCAGAGGGTGATTAATAATTAATAAGAGTTGTGAGTAAAAGCTTTGATACCTCTGTAAATATCTGTTGTCTCTGCCATAGAGCAGAAAGAGTTTCAGCCTGCTCTACTGGGCAAACAGCATATGACCCCAAGCAGCATTAAGCCATGGGGAAAACTCCTCTCTCTGTTTATAGTTTGAATGTTTGCTACTTAATTGACAAATCCCTGTACATATTTTATCCTAGATTGTTTTCATAACCATGTACCGACCTTTAATATTAATATACAGTGGTTGGGGGTGGCAAGAGTTCCGAATATTGAATTTAATAAATCTATACTTTTATATAAAATTCTATTGCCTCAATTAATTTCTCCCCTTCACCAAATAGGCGTAGGTACTGAGAACCCCCCTCCGTAACAGGGCCTCTCTTGGCCGCTGTGCTGTAATTCCTGTGCAGATCCCAACCTGATCCTGCCCTGCCTCTCTGTCCCTAATTACGTAGAGACTCACAAATCATAAGATGAAAGTAGCTCCAAAATTCACAGAATGCTGGGTTGGAAGGGACTGTTGTGGAAGGCTAATAGGCCTATAATATATCCTGGCTTGTGCCACCCTTCTGCTGATGGAGGAAGTGAGGGTGGGAGGAAACAAAGGCTTGGGCCATTATGTCCCCTCACAAAGTGATAAACAGGTACCCACAGGTGTTTAGGTACCTGTTAGTGTCTTGCCCTAATAAGGGTGAGCAAGCCCTGGTTTCACCCAGTATGGTCAGTTTTGCAAATGCCATTCTGATTGGTGAATCTCTCTGACCAAAGAAACCATTCGGGCAAATAATCTAAATTGAGCTAAGTAGCAAGCAGCTGTGCTGCCTCTGCCTCACTGCTCTGCCTCAGTGCGTGCACCTCTGCTCTACATTCTGCTCTGCTCAGACAATGTACTCGGCCTCGCTGCTCTCGGCTTGGACATGCTCTGCACTGCCTCATGCTTCAGACCAGCTTAGCCCTGATGTTTTGGGCTTGAACTATCTGGAAACTAAAGTGTCTCAAGTTTACCAGGAGAAGGCATTAAGTGCCTCATGACATGGTGAGAACTGCCACTGACATGGTGCTCTCTGCACATCTGCAAGAGATCCTGCCTGCACCTATGCAAACGTCCATGCCAAGAGGAACCCGGATCAGGTCAGAGATCGTCTGCCTCTTTCCCAGCACCCTGCTAGAGCCTGGATTGATCTAGAAGCCTCTCAACAGCTATCAAGACACTGAGCAGTTCCAACACTGCTGTGAAGGAGCTAGGGACTACCTCTGAATTCTACTCCACCACCATGAGTAGAACAGACTTTCCCCAGGGCTCCAGGCTGCCTATTTGCCTACATGGGGCAAAGCTTGTTTGTGGCTAAACATTCCCTAATTTCTGATTCTCCTAAATTGCTTAATAGCCCATAAGCATCCCTGTGAAGACATTCCCAACCAAAGTAGAAACCAAATTTAGCTAGTTTGTAAGTAGTTTGTGGGTGGGGCTTTTTGGAAATAAAATAACTACATATTTTATAATTCCTGTCTCATTAATTGCCACAACTAAGTCAGGGAGACTAAGGATCATCTGGTCCAACCTCTCTAGGTGATAGTGCATTTTAAATGAGATGGGCCAGCAGCCTGTCAGGCTGAGTCTTAAAAGTGACCAATGTAGAGGAATCCAATACTTCTCTTGCAAGGTGATTCCAATGTCTAACTGTTCTCATTGTGAAAAATATTCTTTTGGATACCAGTTGGAATCTCCCCAGGATTAAATTGTATCTGTTAACCCCTTATCTTTTCCATATGCCCTCTCATAAAAGAGGAGTCTTCATCATCCTGGTAGCCACCCATTATGTACTGGTATGTTGTAATAAGATCTCACCTAAACCTTCTCTTCTCAAAGCTGAACAAACCCAGTTCTCATAGCCACTCTATTGGCAGCTCTTCCAGCCTTCTGAGCATTCTGGTTGTGCTAGTTTGAAGCAGGCTAGAATGTTTTGGTGAGAAGAACTAGATCATAGGCTGTGAAAGGAAAACCATGGTGATGTCTACTCCCCTCACAGGCGTGCTGAAGAAGAAAGGAAAACATCAGATATCACTCTCGCCATTTTGTCTCCCACTCTGCCTTGGGCTTCGGACCGAACTGCATCTCTCTAACACACCCTCCACTCACCTTCGCTTCTTAGCCTCTTGGCCGAACCTCCATTCTTCCTTGGGACTGGGGTAAGGTTGAGAGGGGCAGGGGGAAGGTGCAGGGGTAGCTGAGAGCCCCTCCTGGGGACTCAGGTTTCTGGGAGGGGAGTTGTGTTTCTGTATTACCTTTTACCTTGTATATTTCTGTATATAACTGTATATATTGTAAATATCTGCTTGTATTTTGTGCTAGCTGTAAATAAATAGCTTCATTTATATTCCCAGAGCTGGCTGGGTCTAGTCTGGGTGATTTCTAAAGTGTGGGGGGGTGGGGAACACCCAAACCATCACACTGGTGTCCCCCCTCTGGACAAAATACACAAACTAAACTCATCTCTGATCAAAACCACCGTGTTAAATAATCTTCTACTTGGTAAAAACAGCACAGATCAGCACAGATTCATCCAGTTTCCTTTGATGTTTCCACATATCTACAGGACAGCTGGTACTAGCAGAGGCCTTACTTTCTTGCTTTATGTGCCAGTATCAAAAATCACAGAACTGTGCACAGAGCAGCAGTCTGTTTAAGACACCTTCAGTGAAAGGGAGAACACAGCTCCCAGATCATGCTGGCCTTGCAAAATGATTTCTGTTCTGTCTGGGTAACGGGGTCTGAAATGACACTCCAGTGACACTTCAGAACACAACTGCTTACTAAAGTGGGCTATTTCTCTTTCAGTAAGATACATCACCTTACTTAACAATGTTTGCATTACGTAAATTCCTGATACTTTGAACAGAAAACATATATTTTAATTAGTAACTCTCAGTGATGCAGTTTCTCTATTCTGAAGTCCAGAAAATATTCCCAACTGTTTGCCACCTGAACTTGGCATGCTTTACAGACTTAATCCTTAAAATCTGGTGGGGCCTGGCAACAACAAATCTTTCTAAGGTTTGGATTTAACTCCCTTCTAGCTGCAAACTGCTTCCACAAACTTCATGGCACCTACCAGTTGTTAACTGCTACAGAGCACTGATAGGCCTGCACAACTGGGATATAACTCAAAGCCCATCTTCAAAAATCTCATACAGCAACCTACTTTCAGCATGAATACTCATGACTACCTTCCTTCAAAATGGAGGTAAATATATCCAATAATGTTGCTGCCAGGATATCTCTTCGTGCTGCAGGTAGTTCCATGGACCAGGAGGTCCATGGTAAACAGGTGAGACAAGTGCTGGCATAAAAAAATTCAGCAGCCTGGTGCACAGCTGCTTTGATAATTAATATTTACAACAGCAAGAAGATCTCCTTCTACATGACAAGCCCACTGCTGGTCTTCAAGGCTGCAAAGAGGCTGGCACAGGCCTTCTTGTCTGGAAGGAATTTCCACTGAAGAAAATACATGCAGAATCCTGAAATTATGATAAATACAGTTCTTAAGTACAGTGAAAATCTCAAAGAAGTTGTAATAATCGATGAGTCTTCATTTCAACATTCTCCTGCAAGACGTAAGAACTTGACAAATGCTTCTTCTAACACCTACCCTTGCATTAGAACTATTAGTACTACAGTTTCATTACTCAAAAAAAAAATGTGATTGCCATGCTGCACATCCAGATGAAAAAAGCAAACAGATGACTACTCTGCCACAGCTGAGTTTGTCCTGTTCATAATGCTGTCCTGCTGGTAAAAAAAAACTGTCTTACAATGCCGTAAAGATACTAGTCTCACTGGTAGAATTAATAGGACATAGGCCTCAAAACATTAGTTTATTACTTAACAGCATTTGGACACAGAAAATTAAGAGGGGAAGAGGCAGGCTCAGAAATCCATGCCTTAAGATCAGAAGGCAGTGGCAGTGCAGGAGGTGGCTAATCAACTAAGCAGCTTCCTTTTTCTGATAATTAAAACGATAATGATCTAATTTCACTGTTCTAAACAAGCCAGTCCCTTGCAACTTATTTAAGAAAAAAAGTACTTTTTAAAATCACATATTTCACCACTTACTATTTTTAATTCAACTACTATATCAAGAATTATGGGATCTGGAGAGTCACCAGTGGACTCAGAAGCCTGTGGTCCAACACAAAGAGGAAGAGGTTGGCTGACCCTACATATGTTTAACTGTTTGCTTGACCACAGTCAGCATCCCTCTGGAAGCATGCTTCAACGGTCACTTTAGCCAAAATTCATCTATTTTTGTACATAAATTACAGACACCAACCAGGAACTATTACAGTGTTCTTGGAAAAACTTAAATAAAGCTTTGTGATTTTCTTTTTCCAGGATTATTTGCCTTACATTTATTCTTGGCACAGTCCCACTGGACTTGAAAGAATAGCAGCAGGGATTAATTTGTCCTTTGTGTATGCATGGCTGATGCTTTACATATTAAAAAAAAACAAACAAGCAAACAAACAAACAGAAAGAAAAACCCAAAACAAACTAACAAGGTACAATTTTTTTTGTGTTTGTACTTCACTTCTTTGGAATGTGCTAGCTGAGCCCTTTTTCCTCTGTATCTCAAACTGCGATTACAGAGTTTGTGCTAAAACTAGCCAAAGCTGCAGTTCACAAGGGGTTAAGTGTTGTAACATTTTGATGTGCATCTAACAGCTCCTAATCCATGGTCATACAAGGATGTCAGATTCCATTGAATTTAAAGGCACACAACTGCAGAGAGAGGGGTAGTTAGGAAGGGAGAGGACCTAATTCTTTTGATTGCAGAGTAACACTTCAAAAGAGTCTACCTAAACGTTGTACATCAACATCAGTATGAGTGCTGTGTCCAGTTCTGGAACCCTACTACAAGAAAGATATGGATGTGCTGGAATGTTTCCAGAGAAGGACCCTAAGGATGATCAAAGGGCTGGAGCACCTCTCCTATGAGGACATCCTGAAAGAGTTGGGGCTGTTCAGTCTGGAGAAGTGAAGGCTCCAAGAAGACCTTATTGTGGCCTTCCAGTATCTGAAGGGAACCTACAGAAAAGCTGGTGAGGGACTTTCTAGGATGTCAGGTAGTGATAGGACTAGAGAGAATGGAGCAAAACTAGAAGTGGGTAGATTTGGATTGAATGTTAGGAAGACGTTCTTCAACCATGAGGGTGGTAAGACATTGGAATAGATTGCCCAGGGAGATGGTTGAAGCCCCATCCCTGGAGGTCTTTAAGGCCAGGCTGGACAGGACTTTAAGTAGCCTGATCTAGTGTGAGGTTTCCCTGCCCATGGCAAGGGGATTGGAATTACATGGTCTTTGAGGTCCCTCACAGCCCTGACAATTCTATGATCAGAAAACCTCCAGATGCATTGCCATTTTATAATGGTCATGTTCTGATAGAGACATTATAGGAACATCTGAAGCCAACATGGACATCCACACTTGAGAGCAGATTGAGAGTCAACCCACATTAGGTGCCAGTCGTGAAAGGCTGTAACCCTGCTTGCACCTTCCTATCATGGGAACACAGGACTAGAAAGAGATCCTTGCCCAAGTCACCAGGCTAAGCTGATCACTAGAGACCCAAATCCAGCAGAAACCAGAATCTGATCTTGTTGAGTCTTCATTGAGGTACCATTTGATTTCTAAGATAAAAATACCTTTGTAATGCCCCTGCTTGCACATTCAGTTGCCGCAGGTTAATTAAGTAAAAAAGGGAGGGGAGGTGTGGAAGCTTGAAAGGGAAATTAGTCCAAAAGCAGTTTAGGCACCTTAAACTGGCCTAACCTAACATATTATCATCAACATGTTGGACCTGGAGAATCTCACCCAATCTTTTGTGACCTGCTAGATTACTATGCATGGAAACTATCAGCTGTGACTGATATAAATGCAAAGATAAGTGACTTAACACTCAAGTAGTATTTCTTGCACATAGCATCCTTTAATGATAACTTTATAATTTTGGGCCTTAGTCCTGCAAAGACCTTTTAAACATGCAACCAGTTCACTTAGAATCAACCAGGTTGGAAGAGGCCTCCAAGATCATCCAGCCCTAGCCAGTCAACTAGATCATGGCACCAAGTGCCTCATCCAGGCTTTTCTTGAGCACCTCCAGGGATGGTGACACCAGCACCTCCCTGGGCAGCCCATTCCAATGGCAAATTACTCTCTCTGTGAAGAACTTCCTCCTAACATCCAGCCTAGACCTCCCCTGGCACAACTTGAGACTGTGTCCCCTTGTTCTATTGATGATTGCCTGGAAGAAGAGACCAACCCTTCCTGGCTACAGCCTCCGTTCAGGTAGTTGTAGACAGCAATGAGGTCACCCCTGAGCCTCCTCTTCTCCAGGCTAAACAACCCCAGCTCCCTCAGTCACTCCTCACAGGGTTTGTGTTCCAGGCCCTTCACCAGCCTTGTTGCCCTTCTCTGGACACGCTCCAGCACTGCAACATCTCTCTTGAGTTGAGGGGCCCAGAGGGATCAGTAGCAAGGTTTCACACATTATTTTAAAATTAAGCAACATTTTGTAGGAGACAAGGTAGAAAAGATCATCTGGCCCAGCCCCTCTAACAGAGCAGGATCACCTAGAGCAGATCACACTGGAACACATTCAGACAGTTCTTTAATATCTCCAGAGAAGGAGACTCCACAACCTCTATGGGCAGCCTGTTCCAGTGCTCTGTCACCCTCTCAGTGAAAAAATTCCTCCTCAGGTTCACATGGAACCTCCTATGCCTCAAGTTCCACCCACTGCCCTTTGTCCTGTCACTGGGCATCACTGAGGAGAGCCTGGTTCCATCCTCCTGGCACTCACCCTTTGCATATTTACATTAATGAGGGCACCTCTCAGTCTCCTCTTCTCAAAGCTGAAGACTCCCAGCTCCCTCAGTCTCTCCTTGTAAGATGTTCAACTTCCTTAATAATTTTTGTGCCTCTGCACTGTACTCTCCAAGAGAACACACATATTCTGCCTACATTTGAATTCCACTGTCCCACCTTGCAAGCTTGGGGTTGGGCAAGGTGCAGAGGGATGTTGGTCAAAACTGGCTCCAGCATATACAGCCATGATATGCTATAAACAGGAATGCAAAATATCTTCACCACCCAATTCAGATTGATATCAGTCATCCTCTATCTCTCACATTTAGCTGATCAGTCAGTTCTAAAGTAGAGAGAGTTTTGTAATGGAATTTTCATGAGGGACGTTACAGACAGGACCATGGAAAAGTAACACCTTTGATGCAGGCACACAGAAACGGGTAGCAAAGAAGAATTTGCAATGCTATACTACCTTGCCTTTCTTTATTCCTAATGCTTATTGGGGTATTACTTAGCAAAACTGGGTATTGAACTTTGGCCATTGTCTTATTTGGTAAGATCTGCAAACTCTTCCCAGTTAATAGACTGACTACCATTCAATCAGATTTTAGAGTGCTCAGGTTAAAGTATCACCCAGACTGTTAAAATCACTGTTTTTAGTGTAGCTGCCACAGGGATTTCACCCAGGCAGGTTTTTCTCCTCTCCACTGTTAGTCTCTGCTCTGACTCTTGGGCTGATCCAGTAAGGGATGGAGAACTTGCTCCTGCCTTCACATTCCACCATGATGGCACCTCTTGATAGCTGGAAGAGTAAAACCAGCACTGTCTGGACTCAGGTCCAGTGGGAGCTGGCAACTATTCAAGAAACAAATTTCTTCCCTTCTAGAAGATCTACAGCCAACAGGGAGTTATTCTGCACAAGGGATAATTATTCAGCAGATATACGCTGTTTTAACATGAGCTTTATCCTGTAACACTGATCTGTTTGTGTCAATTCCTGACACTTTGACACTGGCAAGAGATGAAAACGATGAAGAACAAGGACTATGAGAATTTCCACTGACAATAGGGATTTTTTTTCTCCTAGATTAAAGGTTAAGTGTTATCAGTTTCATGGTTAAGGCTGTGGCCAACCTTCTTGTCTCTGCAGGCTGCTCCAACTTAAATATTTTCCTTGTGTCCTCCTTTGCTTCCCCAAATCAAGCACTGCTCTTCTGACAGGATGAAGGCAACACCCAGCCCCCAAGTCTAGGCTCCCCTGGATCAGATCAACTTTACGTTTCGTCAAAAGAGTGCATAGCCAAGTTTCATGTCCTCCCCACCCTCTGCACACAGCAACGTGGCTTCATACCTTCTCCCATGACACAACTGTACCCAAAATAAGCTATAAGCCTGCTTTAAACGAGTGCTGTCCCTGTGGCAGCAGTACATTTTCTCACAGGTGTTGTGCCTGGCATTGCTCAGTTGAGCTTTTTCAAACCCCATTCCAAGCAGGGACAGTTTCTCTATGTACCAACATAAAAGCCTGTAGAATCAACGCGCCCTTGTGCAAAGTGGCACCCCTTCTCGGCCACCCTCTAACTGTGCCATGCCTGGGGGGCCACCCCCAAAAAGCTCCCTCCCAGCATCCTACCTGGCATCAACTGCGCCGCTGCTTCAGGGGTGGTGGCAGGTGCAGCATGGGGCTGCTGCTGGCTGGAGCTGACCTCAGGCTCGGTGCTCACTGAGGGTGAGCTGGCCACCTCGCCACCCGGTGCCAACTGTGGGGTGGGTGGGAGGGTCTCCTCAGTGTTCGGTGGCTCCTCCTGGCCAGGCAGCTGCAGGGCTGACAGGGGAATGCTGATGGGTTTCCCAGTGGGGGCAGTGGTGTTGGAACTAGTGGCCGGCACCTGCAGGGCAGCCACCGGAGCCCCGCCTGGCCCCCGTGCTGGGGATGCCAAGGGACCCCGGGGTGGCCTCTGCGTGGCTAGACGGAGAGGGCCCGGGGGGGAGGCAGAGAGGTGTTGTGGATCAGGGTCAGGGCCCACGGTGGGCTGGGGCAGGGCTCTGGCAGGTCCCAGGGAGGAGGGCCCTGCCTGCACCTGCGGTTTGGGCTTGGACATCTGTGTCAGGGCCAGGGCTGGCCCATCAGCGCCAGCCGTCAGCTCAGCATTGGCCACTATATAGTAGTCCTCAGGGAGCTCCTGCTTGATCTTCTTGAGGAGCACCTCACCACCACCCTCGTCAGCGGGCTGAGCCTGGGCAGTGTTGGGCAGGCCAGCAGTCGGACGCTTGCGGGGGCCAGGGGGGGCCCGGTGCAGATGTGGCTCAAAGTCACTGTCCTCATCAGTGACAGAGGACTCACAGACCATGTCAAAGAGGGTGGCCTCATCCTCATACTCCTCCACGGGTTCACCCAGCTCAGATGGCTCACTGCAGTAGGAGAAGTCACAGGAGTCACGAGTGCGGGTGCAATCCAGCTTGGCCTTCCCTGTCCTGTTTGGGTAGCGTTCCAGTGGGCTGGCCTGCGCCTCTGAGGGCACCCCCAGCATGCTGGGGCTGTCCGAGTTGAAGCTGCGGCTGTCCTGGAAGCAGACGCGCTCCTGGGAGCCAGCCCGGCAAGTGGCAGCCAGGGGCCAGTGGTAAGCATGGCCGGCACTACAGCCCCACATGGCTGTCAGGTTGCCGTGGGTCCCCTCTGAGAGTAGGTGCTTGAGGTTAGGAATGAGGCTGCAGATGGTCCCGTGGCTGTGGGCCCAGCTCACCAGCTTGGAGAGGTTCTCAGAGGAGGTGTGAAGGCAGTCCTCCATGGTACAGGATCAATCAAGGGTGCCTCACCACTGGGAAGTCAGCTGAAGACGCTGTTCAGATGGCAGGGTCCTGGCACTCACAGCTGCGCGTTGCTGAGCTCATGCTTGCTGCTCACCTGCAAACAGAGAGCAGAACCCTGCTCTTCATCACTCCCAAACCAAGACCTCGTTTGCACGGGCAAGTGAAACATTCATATGCTCAGCTAAACCCATTTCACCCTCATCTTATGTGCTCCAATGACATTTCTCAAAACAGTGCCCGCTTTTAAGCACTCTCATTCCTCAACCTGCATGCCAAACACCTTCCTTTAAACCCAAAGGAAGGAATCTTCCCACCGTACACAACTGAAATAAAACACCTTTCTGAACAGGCTAGTTCAGTGCCAGCAGCAGTAGAACTTGATGCTTAAATCTCTGACAAAACGTGGCCTAAAATACGGTGGTTGTGTCACCACACACAGGAAACTAAAATTAAATAGATCTTAAAGCTTACAACTCACCTGGAACAGACAGGGCAGCAGCTACGGATCAACTCAAGACACTCCCACTGCAACTGATGAAACTTTGTGACACTGTACATCACTTATCCACGTTCCCCATTGCAGCAGGTATCTCCTTTACAACTGGCTGTGACGAGCATCAAAAGGCCACAATGTTTACAAGCATCTGAGGGCTGGGTGTCAGAAGGGGGGGCACAGGCTCTTCTCACTTGTCATAGGACAATGAGCATGTCGTGGAGGGCCTGTAGGTCCGAAAAGAGGCTTGTTTATGCCTTGCCTGGACATGTTTATCTGCCAGGACCCCTGGTTGTAAACAGGTGGTGTAAGCCCCCACACAGCCAGCTCGTGTCTCCCTGGGGTAAACCCGTGTGATCCCCATATTTGGGGAAAGTCCAGGCAAGAGCCTTCTGCCTATTATGGTAAGGTTTGGCAGACTGCCAACCTGATTGGTCATTCTAGGGGCCAAAGGGACCATTAATCTCGGCCCACATTCAATAAATAGGGGTGCACAGGTAAACAACGTGCTCAGACCTTGCTCAGCTTGGACCCCATTGCAGCACTCAGCTCAGCTCTGACTCACCTGCACGGCTCAGACCTTGCTCAGCTCGGACCCCACTGCAGCTCCCTGCTGCTCAGACTCGCTTGCATAGCTCAGCCACTTGGGTGCCATTGTATAGCTCTGATGCTCAGAGGCTCAGACCCTCATGCTTTGACCAAACTGCAGCTTACCTGCCTGTGTACCTTTCTTGCAGAGCTCATATAAGCCTGTACATATATATATATATATATATATATATATACACATAAGGAGCCTATAGCCTCCAGCCAGCTGTGCACATCTGCACACCACGGTGCTATCAGGATCAGATCCTGCATTGCCTTTACCTACGGAGCTCAGACTCCCAGCAGCCGCGCACACTTTGCATGCCAGCTGCCTATCATTGCCTGGTAAAAGCCACTGCTGCTGAGATGCCCAGGAAGCAGATTCCAGATTGTCTGCACACACACACGGCCTGCAAGCCACGACAACTGTGCAGAGACAGCACGATTTTCTCCTCCTGAAATCCTGCCAGCTGAGAATCCCTGGACACAGCATCCAGAAGAAGCCAGCAGCACCAAAGGCAGAGATCGCCTCTTTGCCAGGAGAAACGGTCAGAAACCTATTTCCTCAGAAGCTGGGAAGATTTATCCTTTCCCCTCAAGCCAGGAGGATTCCAGCCTCAGAGTCCACGGGTAGAGATCCCCTGAAGTCTGGACATTAGACATAGGCTGTGACGCAGCCCCAGAGGGTGATTAATAATTGATAAGAGTTGTGAGTAAAAGCTTTGATACCTCTGTAAATATCTGTTGTCTCTGCCATAGAGCAGAGTTTCAGCCCGCTCTGCTGGGCAAACAGCATATGACCCCAAGTGGCATTAAGCCACGGGGAAAACTCCTCTCTCTGTTTATAGTTTGAATGTTTGCTAGTTGATTAACAAATTCCCTGTACATATTTTATCTTAAATTGTTTTCATAACCATGTACTGAGCTGAATTTTAATATACAATGGTTGGGGGTGGCAAGAGTTCAGAATATTGAATTTAATAAATATATATTTTTATATAAAATTACATCGCCCCAATTAATTTCTCTCCTCTGCCAAATAGGCGTAGGTACTGAGAATCCCCCTCAGCAACAGAGCAACAGAGGCAAGCTGTAGCACAGGACGTTCCACCTCAACAAAAGAGGGAACTTCTTTATTGTATGGGTCACAGAGTACTGGAATGGGCTCCCCAGGAAGGTTGTGGAGTCTCCTTCTCTGGAGACTTTCATGGCCTGTCTGGATGTGCTCCTCTGTGACCTAAGATAGATGATATGGTCCTGCACTGGCAGGATGGGTTAGACTTGATGATCTCTTTGGGTCCCTTCCAACCCCTAACACCCTATGAACCTTTAGTTTTCCAGATTAAAAAACCCAAACACAGAAGTTCATCCTTTCCTGAACTATACTGACTGTCATCAGCATTCCAAAGGCTTATGAGAAGCTTAAAAGACTTGCAGGTTTTAAGTCATACCCTTTGTCAAACTCTGAGAGTTACCCTTTCGCCCCTCAATTCAAGAAAGATGTTGAGGTGCTGGAACATGTCCAGAGAAGGGCAACAAAGCTGGTGAGGGGCCTGGAGCACAAATTCTATGAGGAGAGGTTGAGGGAGCTGGGCCTGTTTAGCCTGGAGAAGAGGAGGCTCAGGGGTGATCTTATTACTGTCTACAACTACCTGAAGGGGCATTGTAGCCAGGTGGGGGGTGGCCTCTTCTCCCAGGCAACCAGCAATAGAACAAGGGGACACAGTCTCAAGTTGTGCCAGGGTAGGTATAGGCTGGATATTAGGAAGAAGTTCTTCACAGAGAGAGTGATTTCCCATTGGAATGGGCTGCCCAGGGAGGTGGTGGAGGCACCGTCCCTGGGGGTCTTCAAGAAAAGACTGGATGAGGCACTTAGTGCCATGGTCTAGTTGATTGGCTAGGGCTGGGTGCTAGGTTGGACTGGATGATCTTGGAGGTCTCTTCCAGCCTGGTTGATTCTATGATTCTATGATTCTAATCATATTGTCTATTTTGCCAGACGTAAACCAAGACAAAACACTTGCCACTTTCATCAGAACTTGTCAGAAATTTGCAGCATAGAGTACAAACCCCTGGGCCAAAGCTATGAATTCTACGGTATCTCAGGTCACACATAAAAAGTACAAAACTTGAACATGTTAATCTTTTCCTGCTTCCTGCTCACATTGCACAGCTACTTTCCAGGAAATGTCTCATCTCACACAAGACTGCAAGCCCTCAACTCCTCAGAGCTTCAGTCTCAGGACTTTCTAGGAGATTTTGCAGTTGTTTCTCTGATCTGCATTTCTTTTATCATAGAAATCATAGAATCAACCAGGTTGGAAGAGACCTCCAAGATCATCCAGTCCAACCTAGCACCCAGCCCTATCCAGTCAACTAGATCATGGCACTAAGTGCCTCATCCATGCTCTAGTTTGCAACACAAACATGCAAATTTAGTGTTGTGGGTTTTTTTTGTTTAATCAAATCTGATCCTGTTCAATACTAAAAATCAAAAGACATGCATTAAAACTTGGTATATTGCAAGTACATTTCAATTTTTTAATTTTTTTTTTCAATTTCCATAAGTGTTTGGAGTCACTGTCAATGAGAAAGATCAAATCTAAAACCAGAACATGTTTTTTTTTTTTTGTTTGTTTGTTTGGAGGAAAAAGGTATTTGGAGCTATCCATGATTTCTGTTTTTGAACTCAGATTTTATAAATAATTTTTGAATTTAAAAAAGTCATTTTTCTAGACAGGCAATGAAGTAGCTTACAGTAAGAACCATCAAAGACAATGAAACGTGACGCAGAAGATGCTTCACCAGTTTAAGTGATAGAGAGAAAAAGAAGGAAGAAAAAAATTAACGTGATTAACTATGCAGTAAACAAGAGCAAGAAACTGCACTAGAACTCAAAGTAAAATACTGAAATTGCTCACAGGTAACTCCTTAGACTGTAGCTCTCTTTTACCTGAGTCATTTACCAATGTATCTGGTATCCAAATATAGCAAGCTTCTGATGGTATATAAGTATACCTATAAGGTATGTCTAGAATTAATGGCATGGGGCTTGGTCACTGTTTTATGAATATCAAGACACTGCTAGGGCTGGGTGCCAAGGCAGCTGGGGCAGTCCCAGACCCAGGCGTTGGGCACCAAATTAAGACACCCAGCCTGAGCCAAAATGGGGCTCCTGGGCCATTGTCAGCATGGGTGCAGGTTTCAGAGCAGTCTGAGCAGTGCTGTTGAGGTTTACGGGTGCCTCTCATACTGGCTCTAGATCACCTGCTACTGTTGTAAGTTGTTCACAGGAGGATTTGCTGATAATAATTACATTTTAACTTTTCTTTTGCTTACAATGTTCTGTATTTCATGCACGTCCAGATTTAAGCTGCAGACAACACTCATTTTGCTGTTATGTAGGCATTTTATTACTTAACTATGGTAAATACAAGATTTTGGGCTTTCACAATTAAATGAGATAATCAAATATCCCAGAGCAATGAACTCACTGAGATTAAGTTTTCACATAGATCCCACTATTAAGCTACCAAAACCCTCAGTAGTCTGTTTCTGAGGTGGGAAATGATTAACCTCTGCTGTAAAGATCCTCAAAGACCATGGCTGAAATAGATCAGACTCAACTGTGGAGCTTTATTTGACTTCAACAGGTCCAGGTAACATAGACTCTAGGGGGCTGGAAGAAAGTCAGCACTTCAAAAGCGGACCCCAACACAAAGCCCTCAGCCAGGGTCATTATTATTAATACAGAACTCTACAGTGTCTCTTTCTTCAGGCTGTTGTCTTACCATTGAAAATACAGGTCGAGGTGCTGGAGAAGATCAGTAAGAAAACAGCTCAAACAACTTAAAAAAATAAATCATGGTTGTGGGGCACAGGCTGGGCTGAGAATGTTTTGAGGTTACTGCACAGTTAAACTAACAGAGATTAAGCATGCATTTATATTCCTCTAACAATACCCACATCTGCTGCCTCACCAGCTGTTATCTGCCAGAGGTCACTTTTTCAAACAGGGGATCACATCTCCATAGAATTTCGATTTGGGAAACACATATTTTAAATTACGAATCACCTAAATGGAACTTTCTCATTAAAGAAACTTCAGCACTGTCAGTCGACCTTTGGTGACTTTCTCAGACAAGTAGAAGTAGACTTCAGCTACTTTCTTCAGGACAGTTTGGAGGCTCTCCCTAACCTTCTCCCTCCCGTGCTTTGTAAAAGTGGCTTGCAGTGCTTGTAGCTCCTGACATTCTCATCTTACTCACATTTTCACAAAGGCAGAACAGCCCTTTACATTTTTCCCAGCTGAAATGCAGCATTCATTTTACTCACTGCTCTCTCCTACACAAGCATTTTGAGAAGATGAACGAACGGTGTCGTGTGCTACGAGGTGGCTAACTGCCTCTGGAGAATGCTTTCCCTAAAATCAACACAAGTTATTACCTGCCCACTCACTCACTCTTTGTGGCAGTTTTAGAGTTAACACTCTAGTTTCATTCGAATTTTTAAATGAAGAATTTCATTGGATGCAGAACAACAATAAGATGAACCTGCATTATTTGTTTGCTGGACTAGTATATAATCTGCTGTATAAACTATTCTCCTGCTTTACCTTTCTGTCTCCTGCTTCAACTGCTCCTTAACTCTTCTGCACTGGCTGATTTCTGCACTAACCTTGGCTGAGTAAGTAACAGTTGCAGCCTTCTCAGTTTTCTCCCTTGCGGGGAGCAGCAGAAGGTGGCTGTTAGTCCCTTCTGGGTTTCATCCAGGGAGGCTGAGGAACAATTCAGGGGGATCCCTGTGAGGGTTCTTGTGTTATTTCTAAATTGTAACAGGCTGCCCAGGGCGGGTTGTGGAGTCTCACTCTCTGGAGATACTAAAAACCTGTCTGGACACGTTCCTGTGTGATGTGGTATAGGTGATCCTGCTCTGGCAGGGAGATTGGACCAGATGATCTTTCAAGGTCCCTTCCAGCCCCTGACACTCTATGATTCTGTGATATTTGTAAATATACTTCTGTATATATGCATTGTATTATATACTTGTAAATTTTAGCTTGCTGTAAATATATAGCTTCTTTTGCTTCCAAGCCATCTGAGCTGGTCTGGTATTTTTATCTGGGGAGTTATTTCAACTCACTACACTCTTCAAAACCACCTGCCAGTTAGCTGCAGATCACCACCACTTGGTCTGCGCCAAGGGAGGAGAGGAGGCTGTGTTTCACTGGTTTTGCAGGCTGAGTACCCCGGCTCACCAGCCTTGTTCACCAGGTGGCCTGTGCAAACCAAAATTGTCCAGTGCCCAGGGCAGTACTTGTCAGGAGCTGAACGGACAACTACTGCCCTGAGCCTCATTATGAGTCCCTCCTCCCCAGCCAGGCGCTGTGCCTCACTGGTGTGGTCAGGAATGGAGTCAGCATAGGAATTTCTAGACACTCAACAAACTTCTAACTATATTTCAACATCTTTTCCTTCTCTGGAGGCTTTCAAGGCCTGTCTGGATGTGTTTCTCTGTGGTCTGTGTTAGATATTATTGTCCTGCTCTGGACTAGATGACCTCCTCGGGTCCCTTCCAACCCCTAATACCCTGTGATTCTGTGATCTTAAAAATTAAGCATGATGTCGAGAGAAGTCCTGGACAAAGGATGAACAGGAAGATGCAGATCGTTAGGAAACAAGAGCTAAACTAGTGTAAGATTCAAGCCTGTTTTCACAGTAGCTCCAGCCAGAGCGCATGCACAGAGAACAACTAGAACAATAACTCAAATTCCAGCTTCTATTACTGCCCACATGAAACCCCAGCAACCATACAGATCTCACAGCATCACCAGCAACATAAAGTTCTTTGCATGACCTCTGCCTCTGTGCAGTGTAGCAAGTGCACTAAGTTCCCACCTTGTGAGCTTTTAAGCACTGGAGAAGGCTCCCCTTTCCATATACAGCCTTTGAACATCTAAAACCTTGTTGTACTTAGTTATTTGTTCTAAATCCTTCAAAGACAAACTGTCAGTCCTGACAGAGGATGAAACCCCCATGACATCCACATCTCTGCTGACCACTATATTCTAAGATATGGAGATAGACTGAGAGAGCTGGGGTTATTCAGTCTGGAGAATAGAAGGCTCCCAAAAGACCAAGAAGGCCTTCCAGTATCTGAAGGGGGCATACAAGAAAGCTGGTGAGGGATTTCTTAAGATGTCAGATAGTGATAGGACTAGGGTGAATGGAGGAAAACTAGAAGTGGGTAGATTGTGATTGGAAGTTAAGTAGAAGGTCTTCCCTGTCAGAGTGGTGGGATACTGGAACAAGTTGCTCAGGGAGGTGGAGGAAGCCCCATCCCTGGAAGTTTTTAAGGCCAGGCTCTGAGCAATGTGGTCTAATGTGATGTTACCCTGTCCATGGCAGGGGGGTTGGAAGTGGATGATCTTTTAAGTCTTTTCCAACCCTGACACTTCTGTGACTTACAGTGCACTCTGCCTCAGAAGAAAGATGAGAAGAGTAAAACCATACTCACATGAGACAAAGAGGACAATCTGCAAAATGAACAGGAGAAAGGAGAGTTTTAGTCAGGGCTATAGTCAGAGCTACATCAGCCCAAACCCAGCGGAAAGCATGGAGCTGCTCAGTTGCTGCACGACCTGAGATGTATCTTGAAAAAAAAAACCAGAAAGCTGAGTTTGGCTGAAGAACCATTTTCCTTATAGGGAAATGAGATCGGGTCAGCTGCCACAGTCCAGATTGTGCGAGACATCAGCTGTGCAGAAGCAATATGCCTTCAGTTTGCCAGCTGCAGCAGAAGTTGACAATAGCATGTTGGCAAGGAGGGACTCATCCTGTAGAAAACGCAGTAAATCATCATTACCTACTCAGTTTCCTGAAGAGGCACCTTGTCTGCTCAGTCAGACAGTACTCTGCTAGCTGACAATCTGGTCTTACTTGCTAAATCACATTTTAAAGATTGCAGAAGTCCTTCATTCAGACTACCAGGATTTGATAAGGTGACTCATGCTTAATAATAACCTGCTAACATGTATACTCTGAAATCATACAGTGGCTGGCAGAAACACAGGAACACACTATAGCTTCAGTGTGAATATCACTAGTGGCTCAGCTGCTTTACATATAGTGAAGCCTTAACACTTTTCTGTGGTTCAGAGCCCAGCAATATCTAATTCAGGATGAAGCACATCTGGGTGTTGGAAATTCACTGAGCTATCTGGACTTTAAATTAAGAATCTGATTTTTATGGCTTGTTTAGGTTTTATGATCTCATTTACAACATGTTGCTGTGGTGCCTAACGTGTTCTGTGTACAGAGCACATGCTTATGCCAGAGGGCATTACTGCTGCAAAACCACTCCTCCAGATCCTTTGATGCACTAACTGGAACACCACTTAATTTGGTAAAGCAGAATATTTTCTGTATCCAGAACCAGGGTTTTGCCATAGGAGATCTACTTGGCAAACAAAGGGTAATGAAAAACAGCAATCTCTAGATAGCATCCCTCTTCCATAGTGTAGCATGTGACTTGGCTTAGCTGGTTTCACACATACAAAATTGTCACTAATTTTATACATAGCAGTAGGAACAGGTCCTTCATTATGACCCAGACAAGAAGACCTGACAGGAAAGTTTCAAGATCAAGAGTAGCTGGGTGCTGTGGCCATCATGACCTGAATGAACAGATGGCAGTGGTACTTAGGTACTTCATATACCTTCCTTCCTTTGTTTTCTTGCACATGAGAGTGTTGCAGAAGAATCTCTGTTAGGACCCCATGGGAAATTCTTGAGAACAAATCTGTGATACAGCTCACCCAGAAAGGAGGTAGTGTAGGTGAGCGTGCAGTGAATACAACAAAATGTAATGAAGCAGAGGTGTGCAGTGCGAATTGAGTGTCCACAGCAGTGTCTCTGCACACTGGAACATGCACTGGGTAAACTTAAAGCTCAGAGAGAGTAATGGGTGAATTTTGTTATAATGAAGGAAACTCAGGATTCTGCCCTCTCACAGGCAGTTAACAACGGATTTCCCTCTCAGGGTAAGGTCAGACAAGTCAGTGTAGACTAACTTGCATCACACATGTGTATGTTTGAAATTCAATTACCACTAGTGTTTATTAGCATTCCAGGGACTCCCATGCTGATTTTTGTTCAAAGGAACAGCACAGCCTTGGCTACCCAGAACAACTCTTGGGACATAATCTCACGACAATTTTCCTAGAAGCCAAAGATTCTAAAGTAAGACTACTCTGCAAAAAATTACTTGTGTTAGTAATAAAAAGTAATCTTCTTATCTCATAGCTGTATAAAACACTAAAATTGGAATCCTAAAACACTAAAAGGGAGGCGTACAACAATCTAAACTGAATCATTTTACACAGCACAGATTTCGAACCAATCTTACAACAGCTGAAATCTGACCTTTAGGTGTCTTTAAGGAGAAGCAATGTTTTACTAGCTTCTAGATTCGTAGGTTCAACATCTTTTTGTGTTGGGCTCTGCTTTCTCACATAACAAAAGATGCTCAGAAGGTTTCAACTCCTGTTTGTTTCCAGCCTCTCTTCCCTGGAACTCGCTGAGCTGTTACATCTGAAGGAGGGCATTGCTTCATTTCGAAGGACTTTTGTGTTCCTACTGAGAGCACTGTGAATTGAAGTTTGGTCATCATGGTGTTAAGTCCCTGCAGAGGGACCTGGACAGGCTGGATAGGTGGGCAGAGGCCAATGGGATGAGACTGAACAAGGCCAAGTGCAGGGTTCTGCACTTTGGTCACAACAACCCCAAGCAGCACTACAGGCTGGGGACTGAGTGGCTGGAAAGCAGCCAGGAGGAAAGGGACCTGATAGATAGTAGGCTGAAGATGAGCCAGCAGTGTGTCCAGGTGGACAAGAGAGCCAGTGGCATCCTGGCCTGCATCAGGAACAGTGTGGCCAGTAGGACAAGGGAGGTTATTCTTCCCCTGTACTCAGCACTGGTCAGGCCACACCTTGAGTCCTGTGTCCAGTTCTGGGCTCCTCAATTCTAGAGAGATGTTGAGGTGCTGGAACATGTCCAGAGAAGGACAACAAGGCTGGTGAAGGGCCTGGAACACAAACCCTATGAGGAGAGGCTGAGGGAGCTGGGAGTGTTTAGTCTGGAGAAGAGGAGGCTCAGGGGTGACCTCATTGCTGTCTACAACTACCTGAAGGGAGGCTGTAGCCAGGTGGGGGTTGGTCTCTTCTTCCAGGCAACCACCAATAGAACAAGGGGACACAGTCTCAAGTTGTGCCGGAGGGAAGTCTAGGCTGGATGTTAGGAGGAAGTTCTTGCCAGAGAGAGTGATTGGCATTGGAATGGGCTGCCCAGGGAGGTGGTGGAGTCACTGTCCCTGGAGGTGTTCAAGAAAAGACTGGATAAGGCACTTGGTGCCATGGTCCAGTTGACTGGATAGAGCTGGGTGATAGTTTGGACTGGATGATCTTGGAGGTCTCTTCCAACCTGGTTGATTCTATGATTCTATGTCTATCTCATGCAACTTTTTAGCCAAAGAGCTTCTTTTCTCACTAGCAGTTCTTAAGCCAAATGCTCAACGTTGCAAAGGACTGAAGTCAGCAGCTGGAGGAATCCAAGTGCCCATTTGTCAGAGAATGCAGAGAAGTACTGAGGTCCCACAAAGTCCTGCTGTGGTCTCAGAGACCCTGCTAGCCATTAGTTTGAGACTGAAAGCATTATTTCTCCTTCTCAAAGTAAGAGCCTGAAGCAGATACAGCAGGAGCTACTGCCTCCTTCAGACAGCACCCTCCAAATGCAAGAGGCTCCATCCATTCCAGAGAGCACCCCAAATAATGCTACTGTTAAACTACCTTCTCTATCTCCTACATGGGGACTGCAGCTAACAGTGGGGTTCACAGTCAGCCTCTTTGCCCCCAGGATCTTGATTTCTTCACTGATATTGCTAAGGTTTTCATCAATTTGCCAAAGGCCTGCCACTCATTCCAAACAGACCAGAAACTGGAAGGGTTGGCAATACATCAGTGCATTTTCTCTAATTTTAGACTCAAGGAGTACAAAACTGATATGCCAAGTCAAATATTATTTTATTTACTTTTTGCTTGAAAGAAAAACAATGAAACAACAGGAGAAAGATAGGAAGAAGGCATAGGAAATAATGACATTTTATAGGCAGAGTATGAATCAGCTAGATCTAAAACATTAACATGGGGCAAAGGGGCAGATCTCCATCCCGGACAGAAACTGCACATGGTTCCTTTTAGATAGAAAAAAGTGTTTTTAATTGAATATCTCTCCAGGAAACAAAAGGGTATAAATTACAGAGGAAAGGCTCACAAATTCTGGCAAGTTCTGCAAGCCTGTGAGACAGTTTGGCAATGTCATGTATCCTTAAATTAGAGAATAATTCCTGTGGCTATGCTTCTCTGTCACTGTTTTCTTCTGACTTTTGTACAGTCTCCAGCTGGTATCTTCAAGGGAAAAATAAACCTCTCACCCTAACAAAATCATGTACTATTTCCAAATTATGTGAGCTTACACTATTTGTTCATGTCTTCAGCTCTGTAAGAAGAATTGATTTAGAAATAAACCAAGATTCACATCAGGAACAAAACACAGCCTTCATGCTATTTTTCCACTTCCACAATTTTAGGCTCATCCCAAGTTTTTATGATTTGGTCACTTATCTCAAACCATTTTGTGTCTCAGAGTTTCTATACTTTTGTCCTGGGCCTCCCAAAGACAGTAGAAGCTCTACTATTGAATAAGCAGGACAGAGTTTCTTCCACATTATTTCTGTCACCAATGAGCAACACTAAAAATTCTTTCCCAAAATGAGAGAGCAGGAGGAAGTAGGAAGAAAAAAAAAGTCTCATATCTTTCTGGGAAAGTGGTGCTGTTCTCCATCCATAAAAACCTCACAGTTGGCTGTCACACTTGCTCTGTGAGACCACAGCTCCTCCTCAGCTGATGGTTAGTTGTCAGAAAAGATGCTCTCTCCTTGCCAAGTGTGGCATGCCTTCAACTACAGCCGTCATCACGGCAAGCCTGAGGAAAGCAGCAAAACCTGATTGCTGGTGAAACTCACTCAGCTGGCTGGGAAAAGAAAAACGATTTGGCTGGGCAACTGTTTGGGGGTTTCCCTGACTTCTCACTCAGAAAAAATACCACAAAATGAAGAGCTTCCCAAATCCACTGACAGAATATTGGACTGAGGAACGCTTTGGGGACTCAATCCAAATGTAATGCTGCAAGCACCACTGCTTCTATTTTTGTAGTTTTCCCTCAGCACCCACTAAAAAAGGAGGTGTGTGAGCCTTGCCCCTGCACAGCATGGCTGAAGGGTCATAGTGGGACCAAAAGAGCATCAAGGAGAAACAGCTGAAAAGGGAGAACAGATGGTGCTGAAAATCTGTGACATCTGAGTAGGACCTTGTCACTCAAGAACGTCTCTTCTCATACAGATGTCAAAGTCTCAATTTAAGCTTCCTCAGACTGACCTGTATCTCATTCCATTCCTCCCCAGCTCACTGTGAGTCTTGATAACTGCTCAGACAAGTTAATTCCTTATCATGATTCCTCTACTAAGCCATTCCCTGTGCTGGTGTTTCCCATCACTGGGCTTCCATTCGCAGGAATACAGGTCTGACTTGGCTGTCCTCATTTGCAGGAAGCAGGATCATCAGGGAACAGTACATAAACACACAGGACTTCTTTCCAGGGAATACATTAAAAGGAAAGTAAGCTTTATACAGTTAATGAATGCTATCTGCAAAGTTTCTGAGCAGCTCTAGCTCTACAGAAATCAAAGCACTCGACAATGCCACACTTCCTTTTTTTAACCTTGCATCTCCCCTGCATATCCCATGAGGGACATGTCCTGCCATGTTCTTCCCAGAAGCTTTGTAGGACTAAGGCAATCCTGTAAAATGCTCACACACACTGCTGAGAAACTAACAGTATACATCTGAACCCAGGAAAGATTTTAGGATTTTGAAAGCACTGTATCATGTAAACGCAGTTGACAGCGCTTGAACAGTGTAAACACAGAAGATGGAGAAATCCTGCTTGTTTAGTTCAGTATCTAGCAAGTGCTGAAACTTTCAAACATTCCCTCTGCTTAACGCAGACACTTCCCACTGTGGTCTGCTGTGAAGACCTGAGAGACAAGATGGACTCTCTGCCCTGTTTTGAAACCGTGTCTTCAGGCTGAACGAATGAAAACAAGATTTAGCACTGCCACTTCTAAGACTTACAGACTGTTAGACAATCTATCTGACGACTGTTGTGTGCCCCCACATTAGTGACATAGGCTGAAGCTAACTGCCACCTAACACGGATATAATTTCCCCCTCTACTTACACTCTGTGAGGTGCTTTCAGATTTGATGTTTCACCTTACCAATATGCAATGCTGGGCAGTATTTGTAGCTGCTTGCATCATCAGTGAAATCTAGCTTGCCCGTCTCATCTCTTCACACTAAATACTTCTGCCTCAGCACTCTAGTTCAAGTTGCAGCTCACTGTCAGAATTAAATGGGTAAGCACCTCCTTGCAAAAATGTTTGGGGCTTGGTTTTTTACGTGCATATGTAACACCAGAAGCACACAGCTGTGTGCATGCTCAGTGTGCATATGTGGATTTATTTTTAGCTGCACCTTAAGTTCCATGTCTGAGAGGGAAAAGCAGTGGAAATGAACAAACTTTGAAGTCTCACCACGCCACCAACCAGTTTTCAGGTGATTACTCCCACATAACGATTTTAGATATGCTTGCAGAAGTGGCAGAGGTTTGACAGAGGGAAGACACAAACAGTTTTAAATGTCCTTGAACTGAATCCACAAACCAAATCCTTCATTGCTGAACTGCTAAAGCATCAGACTTCTCCTGCAGCTAGGAGGAACCCACTGCAGCCTCAGCTTTATTCAGACTACTACCAGATTTACATTTCAGAATGCTGTCTGCTGCAGTGGCCAAAAATGACCAAATACATGTATGATCCAATACCTATACGTGTTAAGAATGCTACTATACAAACTAGAACTTTAAAAATAAAAATACACCCATTGGACCAGCTCAAACTTTGCTTTTTAAAAACATAAATGGTCTAATCATCCTACAACAAGCAATGATTTATTCACTGTTCAATCCAGCATTTGTTTCTACTGTCATGGAAAATTCCCCAGAGCAAAAGTGCAGAGAGGGTAAGCATTTTCAGTTGCACTCATGGTTTTCTCCACTAGCAGCAGTAGTAGAGATGTATCAAGAAGAAGGATTAGGGCAAAATCCATGATGGATATATGCCCATGGAAAGCTGTGCAACTACCACTTCTTTTCAGTTAGCTCTACTTACTTGTCTTGGAGGTTGTAATGGGTCTGACAATTAACTTTTTCACACCTTTGAACATCCTATGTCATTTTCATGAACTATCTTCCTACAGCAAAGTCAAAATTAATGTTTCTGACATTTTTATCACTGCATTGTCGCTCATTCCATGAATATAGGTAGGGGATCACTGCTGCACAGAAACAGAGAGGTGTTGTGAAGCAGCCAAACCATTCACCATCAGATTCACCTATGAGAGCTTAATCCAGTGACATGAAGACTCCACTGAGATCAGTGGTCAATGAACCCAGCCCAAAGATTTCTTTTGTAAGAAATATGGAGAAATCCTATTTTACTAAGGAATAATGTTGATGCTGCCACTTCCCTGGATGGAAGAATTTTGATCTTTCTTCTTTGGAGAGCTAGAACTGATTCAAATATGCCTCTACACTCATGTAATTATTGTATTACTTGAGAGATGACATTTTAAACTAAGCCACCAGTGCTTTGAAGCCTATAGTAAACCAGACTCTCTTGCTTTGAGCTCAAATTTTGCCTAGCAAAATTTAATTAAAAAAAAAAAACTAGAACCCCCCCCCTTCAAACAAACAAACAAGTCAGAAGAAAAACCAGCAGGACAAGTGATTCACCATGCTCTGGTTCCAATAAACATTTTCTGAGGAATTCAGCATGAGTGGGTAATCCCACATATAGCAGTACCTGCTCTTCCCAGAGATTTGCAGGTCATGTGCAAATACACAGGCTGTGCTCCAGCAGCTGAAGAGATGTGTTACAGCTCTGTAAGACAGCCTTTTTGGAGCTCTTTGGTTTCTAGCCCAGACTTAGATTTTACACAGGAATTTCCAACTGCTCATGAGAGCCCAAAGCCACCTCTGTAGCTCTCAGAACAGGGGTAGTAAGGGAGTCACGCCTCCAGGAAACAAGAATAATATCTCTTGCTCCATTTCTGTCAATTCATGATCTCTTAGAAGCATCTTTTAATGACTGCAAGCTGTGCTTCACACAGGAGCTGGCAACTTGAGAGCAAACTATGGGGGGAGGGTGGAATGAAGTGGGGTGGAGTGTGTGACAAGAGCAATACAGCTTTCCAGAGCAAATACAACATATCCCTGTTTTTATCAGAATTGGGTCTTGCAGTAACCAAACAGGAACTCTCAGACACCCCTAGCACTTGATGCAGAGCCTCTGACATAAAAGCTGCTCAGGTAAGGAGGCAGAAATGAGAGTGTCAGGAAACTCTGCTTCCAGCCAACATCTTGGCAGAAGCATAGAATCACAGAATGGTTGGGGTAAGAAGCTACCTTAAAGACCAGCAAGTTCAAAGACCCTGCTGTGAGCAGGGACATCTTCCACTAGACCAGGCTGCTCAAGGCTGCATCCAACCGGGTCTTGAACATTTCAAGGGAAGGAGCATACATAACCTCCCTGGGCAGTCTGTTCTAGTGTCTCACCGCTCTCTCTGTAAAGAAGCTCTGCTGAAACAGTGCCTTCATGAGCCTTGTCACTGCAATTGTCAATAACAAGGTCAGCATAAACATGAACACAAACCCTCTGAGGAGAGGCTGAGGGAGCTGGGGTTGTTTAGCCTGGAGAAGAGAAGGCTCAGGGGGTGACCTCATTGCTGTCTACAACTACCTGAAGGGACATTGTAGCCAGGTGGGGGTTGGCCTCTTCTTCCAGGCAACCACCAATAGAACAAGGGGACACAGTCTCAAGTTGTGCCGGGGGAAAGTCTAGGCTGGATGTTAGGAGGAAGTTGTTGCCAGTGAGAGTGATTGGCATTGGAATGGGCTGCCCAGGGAGGTGGTGGAGGCACTGTTCCTGGAGGTGTTCAAGAAAAGCCTGGATGAGGCACTTAGTGCCATGGTCTAGTTGATTAGCTAGGGCTGGGGGATAGGTTGGACTGGATGATCTTGGAGGTCTCTTCCAACCTGGTTGATTCTATGATGGTAACACCTATGTATACCCCTATCCCATGCAAACAATGTGACAGCTCAGTCACATTATGGAGAGTGAAGTATGGAGAAGATGTCTGTGCTTTACGATTAGTAAAACATTGAAGGGAGTCTTATTGTAGCCTCAAGTCAGTCTTGGCCATCTCACATATTTCACTCACTCTGCATTCAGCAAAGGGTATTGTAAAAGAAGGACCTACATTTTCTGATATATCATTTCTGAAAGGTAAATCAGCAATAAGATTTTAAAGTGAGGAGTGTTTGGGAAAAAGTCCAGCTCTTACTTAGGTACCACAAAGTTTAAGCATCATGGCTTGGTTATTTTGTGTTGTTTATTCAAATCTGTTTCAAAACCATATCTTTCTTCCCATCCTTTCTCAGGATGATCTGAATATCTGAACATGAGCCAGCAGTGTGCCCAGGTGGCCAAGAGAGCCAGTGGCATCCTGGCCTGCATCAGGAATGGTGTGGTCAGCAGGAGCAGGGAGGTCATTCTGCCCCTGTACTCTGCACTGGTTAGACCACACCTTGAGTACTGTGTTCAGTTCTGGGCCCCCCAGTTTAGGAGGGACATTGAGATGCTTGAGTGTGTCCAGAGAAGGGCAACAAGGCTGGTGAGAGGCCTTGAGCACAGCCCTACGAGGAAAGGCTGAGGGAGCTGGGATTGTTTAGCCTGGAGAAGAGGAGGCTCAGGGGTGACCTTATTGCTGTCTACAACTACCTGAGGGGTGGTTGTGGCCAGGGAGAGGTTGCTCTCTTCTCTCAGGTGGCCAGCACCAGAACGAGAGGACACAGCCTCAGGCTGTGCCAGGGGAAATTTAGACTTGAGGTGAGGAGAAAGTTCTTCACTGAGAGAGTCATTGGGCACTGGAATGGGCTGCCCGGGGAGGTGGTGGAGTCGCCGTCCCTGGGGCTGTTCAAGGCAAGGTTGGACGTGGCACTTGGTGCCATGGTCTAGCCTTGAGCTCTGTGGTAAAGGGTTGGACTCGATGATCTGTGAGGTCTCTTCCAACCCTGATGATACTGTGATACTGTGATAAAACCACACCATAGCAAAGATGCCAGCATTTGCTTCAGCTTGCAGTTCACATTATTTAAAGGAGAAATGGCAACACATGTTCATAAAACCTTTAAAATATATGATTTCCTGAGTTTACAGCAGTGTGTGTGTGTACCCTCTCTAATTTTAGAATTACAATGTGAAGAATGAAGCACACACAGCCTGAAGGCAAGATGCTTTCCTTGGTTTTTTGTCTTCCTAGAAATTGTATTAAGAGAAAGCCTGCACATAATTTACTAAAACGAAAACAGGAATATCAACGCTGACTTGGACACAAATTATGAAGACCAAACCCTTCCATCTTCTCAGTGGAAAATCAAAGCCTTCAATCCCAGCCCAGATAAACTGTTCCATGCTATTCCTCACAAGCTAATTCAAGCAGGTTATGCCAGCGGAAGGCTTTACTGCACCAGGTTCAGTTGGTATTTTCATTTGTAGGAGTTCTCTCACTTCAGGGCTTTCCTAAACTAAAGGAAATGGTAAAAATGCATCTATGGCACTACTGAAAACACATGTTACTTGACTAAATAGTGCAAATGAAACTACACCATCGACCACCTACACAAAACAGAGGTTGTTTTTTCTCCTGTGGAAAATTAGAACAATCACAGCAACTCAGCCCTTCACTTTCCATACTAGGATGTAATAATTTCAGTTTTCATTTCTTTCTTTTTTCTTCCTGTTTCTTTTTTTTTCTTTTATTTTTTGTTAACCACAGAGATGGTTTTCCATGTTGAATGATTTCCCAAAGACTTAATTCTTAGCAAGGAAAGCATTCTGAAACTGTTGTTGTGTGCTTTTCTTAGTATTAACCATTATCCTTATCACTAAGCCATTGGTGTCAGGTTGAAATTTTGCCCTGCAATTACTTTTTAAAAACTACCAAAACCAACCAAACAACAACAAAAAAAAAAAAAAACCCAAAATGTGAAGGAAAGAGTTAGAAGAAAAAAGAGAGTTTGAAGAAAAAGAGAGATGGAAGAAAAATACAAGAAACACGAAGACTAACAAGCTTGTATCCAATTGTTCACAACATCCCAAGCAGCTGAGTCCCTAATAAAGTTCCAAGGCAAAACTTCAACGTAGAATCAATCAGGTTGGATGAGACCTCCAAGATCATTCAATCCAAACTAGCACCCAGCCCTATCCACTCAACTAGACCATGGCACCAAGTGCCTCAGCCAGGCTTTTCTTCAACACCTCCAGGCACGGCCACTCCACCACCTCCCTGGGCAGCCCATTCCAATGCCAATCACTCTCTCTGCCAACAACTTCCTCCTAACATCCAGCCTATACCTCCCACAGCACAACTTGAGACTGTGTCCCCTTGTTCTGGTGCTGCTTGCCTGGGAGAAGAGCCCAACCCCCACCTGGCTACAGCCTCCCTTCTGGTAGTTGTAGACAGCAATGAGGTCAGCCCTGAGCCTCCTCTTCTCCAGGCTAAACAACCCCAGCTCCCTCAGCCTCTCCTCATAGGTTTTGTGTTCCAGGCCCTTCACCGGACACAGTACTCAAGGTGTGGCCTGAACAGAGCTGAGTACAGGGGCAGAAGAACCTCCCTTGTCCTACTGGCCACACTGTTCCTTGATGCCGGCCAAGATGCCATTGGCTCTCCTGCCCACCTGGGCACACTGCTGCCTCATCTTCAGCTACTCTCTACCAGTACCGCCAGGTCCCTCTCTGCCTGGCTGCTCAAGAGCTTTATGCCTAGAAGCACAGCTTGTTCTCCCCCTTTGCTGGCTTCTGCTGCTTGAGCAGTGCCTGCCTGCTATCTTCCTGGCTGCTGTTTTGCCTGCTGCTGCTTTTGCTGCTTCGCTGCCACTTGACCCCTCCCCTATCTCCTTTAAGGTTACTACATTTTTTTTTCTTCTCTAGTAGTTTATCTCTCTTTATACTGTTATAATTACACTATAGGAAAATACAATTTCAGCTTTCCCTGACTTTCCAAAAAAAAAAAAATCTGTGTTGTGGTGAGTTTATTCTCCCAGGGGAGGGATCCACCCTAACCCAGGACATTAATTTTGGTGCTTTTCCAAATGTGGGGCATGATCTCGGTGGTTTGGGTTTGGTTTTTTTTTGTGGGTGTTTTTTTTTGTTTGTTTTGTTTTTTTTTTTTTTAATTGATAATCAGAATAAGGATGTCAGGGGAAAATGAATTTGTTTTATATATTTTGGCCTACTATTGCCTCAATTTTGACTTTATCACTTCAGCAGTGTTTTACTGCTACGGTGCACTATCATAGAATTATAGAATCAACCTGGTTGGAAGAGACCTCCAAGATCATCCAGTCCAAACTACCACCCAGCCCTAGCCAGTCAACTGGACCATGGCACTAAGTCCCTCATCCAGTCTTTTCTTGAACACCTCCAGGGATAGAGACTCCATCACCTCCCTGGGCAGCCCATTCCAATGCCAATCACTCTCTCTGTGAAGAACTTCCTCCTAAGTGGTGTAGGAAAAACAGTAATATGAAAACTGCTCCAGAGATGCGCCAGTAAGGATTTGCACTCAAATGTAACCTAGTCAGAAATACTGAGCAACAACATACTGAAGTCAACACCCCTTAGAGCAAAAGATTAGAAATGCTCCACCCACCTATGTGCCTTTTTTTTTTTTTTTTTTTTTTTTTTAAATCATCTCATTGGCAGCTGAGCTGGCCAAGCTGCTCTCCATCATTTTCCAGCAGTTCTGGATCAGCAGAGAGGTCCCAGGAGACTGGAAAATGGCCAACGTGGTCCCCATCCACAAGAAGGGTCGGATGGAGGAACCTGGGAACTACAGACCTGTCAGCCTGACCTCAGTGCCAGGGAAACTGATGGAGCAGGTTATCTTGGGGGCAATAACTGCGCACCTGAGGGATGGCCAAGGGCTCAGGTCAAGCCAACATGGATTTAGGAAGGGCAGATCCTGCCTCTCCAACCTGATCTCCTTCTATGATCAGGTGACCCACTTGGTGGATGTGGGGAGGCCTGTGGATGTGGTCTATCTGGACTTCAGCAAGGCCTTTGACACTGTCCCCCACAGCAAACTGCTGGCTAAGCTGTCAGCCCATGGCTTGGATGGCAACACTCTGTGCTGGGTTAGGAACAGGCTGGAGGGCTGGACCCAGAGAGTGGTGGTGAATGGTGCCACATCCAGCTGGCGGCCAGTCACTAGTGGTGTCTCTCACGGATCTGTGCTGGGCCCCATCCTCTTTAACATCTTCATAGATGATCTGGATGAGGGCATCGAGTCAGTCATCAGCAAGTTTGCAGATGACACTAAGCTGGGGGCAGATGTGGCTGGGTTGGAGGGCAGAAGGGCTCTGCAGCGGGACCTTGACCGCCTGGACAGATGGGCAGAGTCCAATGGGATGGGGTTCAATAGCTCCAAGTGAAGGGTGCTGCACTTTGGCCACAACAACCCCAAGCAGAGATACAGGCTGGGGTCGGAGTGGCTGGAGAGCAGCCAGACAGAGAGGGATCTGGGGGTGCTGATTGATACCCGCCTGAACATGAGCCAGCAGTGTGCCCAGGTGGCCAAGAGAGCCAGTGGCATCCTGGCCTGCATCAGGAATGGTGTGGTCAGCAGGAGCAGGGAGGTCATTCTGCCCCTGTACTCTGCACTGGTTAGACCACACCTTGAGTACTGTGTTCAGTTCTGGGCCCCCCAGTTTAGGAAGGACATTGAGATGCTTGAGTGTGTCCAGAGAAGGGCGACGAGGCTGGTGAGAGGCCTTGAGCACAGCCCTACAAGGAGAGGCTGAGGGAGCTGGGATTGTTTAGCCTGGAGAAGAGGAGGCTCAGGGGTGACCTTATTGCTGTCTACAACTACCTGAGGGGTGGTTGTGGCCAGGGGGAGGTTGCTCTCTTCTCTCAGGTGGCCAGCACCAGAACGAGAGGACACAGCCTCAGGCTGCACCAGGGGAAATTTAGGCTCGAGGTGAGGAGAAAGTTCTTCACTGAGAGAGTCATTGGGCACTGGAATGGGCTGCCCGGGGAGGTGGTGGAGTCGCCGTCCCTGGAGCTGTTCAAGGCAGGATTGGACGTGGCACTTGGTGCCATGGTCTAGCCTTGAGCTCTGTGGTAAAGGGTGGGACTTGATGATCTATGAGGTGTTTTCCAACCTTGGTGATACTGTGATACTGTGATCTCTGGAAACATTTCATAGAATGGCTTAGGTTGGAAGGGACCTCAGAGCTCATCTACTCCAATCTCCCTGCCATGGGCAGGAACACCTCTCAATCAGACACAGTTGCTCAAGACCTCATCCAATCTGGTGTTGAATAACCCCAGAGAGGAGTCAGCCACAACATCCCTGGGCAGTCTATTCCAGGATCCCACCACCCTAATCCTGAAGAATTTCTTTCTAAGATCCAGTGTAAACCTAGACTCTCTCAGGTTAAAACCATTTCCTCTTGTCCTGTCACAAGACGCCCTTATGAAAAGTCCTTCTCCAGCCTTTCTATAGGATTCCTTCAGGTATTGGAATGCAGCTATAAAGTCTCCCTGGAGTCTTCTCTTCTTTAGGCTGAATACCTGCAGATCTCTCAGCCTGTCCTCACAGAAGAGGTGTTCCAGTCCTTGGATCATCTTTGTGGTCCTCTGGACTCACTTCAACAGCTCTGTGTCTTTCTTAGGATTGGGACACCAAAACAGTATTCAAGGTTGGGTCCCACAAAAGCAGAGTAAAGGGAAAGAGTTGCCTCTTTTGACCTGCTGGCTACATACCTCTTGATGCAGACCAAGGTATGATTTACCTTCTGGGCTGCATGAGGGCCGTGCTCCCTCATGTTGAGCTTCTCATCAGTCAATACACCCCCAAGTTTCATCAGAGCTACTGTCAAGCCAGTCTGCACTCATCCTGTATTTGTGCCTGGGAATGGCCCAACCCAGATGCAGGATCTTGCATTTGGACTTGTTGAACCTCATGAACTGGTAGTGGCCCATTTCTCAAGCCTGTCAAGATGCTTCTGGATGACATCCCTGCCCTCAAGTGAGTCCAGTGTATCACACAGATTGGTGTTGTTGGCAGATTTGCTGAGCATGCACTCAATGCCACTGCTCACATTGCTGACAAAGATGTTAAACAGCACTGGAAATGGAAGAGAGCCCCAAGGAACTCCACCTGTCACCTGGACATCAAGTCATTAAGCTGTTAAAGATAAGTTCATAATTTCTTGTTGCAGGAGCACTCAATGCCATTGTTCTCATCACTGACAAACACGTTAAGCAGCACTGGACCCAGTACAGATCCCTAAGGAACTCCACTTGTCCCTGGTCTCACCGATTTTTATCTGTCTCTCTCAAAATAATATAACTGATCAATTCAGATTACTCTAAGTCTGTCATTCTATTAGTCTGTGAAATTTAAACCAAGGTTTATAACAGATTACATTTTGAGATTGCTGAGATGGGTTCACTGAAAGTATCCAAAGAGATCAAAGCCTCACAGTGCTGTACCTACATAGAGGTGAGGAGTCGGTGGCAAGCACATAAGCAGCCTGACCTGCTGTAGTTCTCGATGAAGAAAGCAAGGAGCAAGCCACAGCACAACATTCAGATCTCAGGGACAAAGCCTGCAGGTCTGAGCTCAGCAGGACCCAAGCTGCAAAGGCTTAAATGTATGTATATGGAAAAGGTTCCTTTGCCCTTGGCTGGCTCATTCAAACTAAGCCTCAGTTCTTAGAGGTATTTAAGTGATCAAAAGGATGCACAAGTACTGAGCAGGATTTTCAGAGGTTTCTGCAGTCATGTAAACAGCTATAAAATCTGAGCTTAATGCCTAAAAAAACCCCAAACTGTCAAAGCTTTAGACTGCAAGCTGAACATAAATTCCATCTAAAGGTGAGGAGGAACTTCTTTAATTGAAGGATTGAAGGCTGCCCAGAAAAGCGGTGGAGTCTCCATCCCTGAAGAGATTCCAAACCCACCTGGATGTGTTCCTGTGCAACCTTCTTTAGGTGAGGCTGCTCTAGCAGGGGGAGCTGCCAGAGGTCCTTTTCAACCCCTACGACTCTGTGACACATTTCCAAACTAAATAAAATGTTCCACAGCTTTGTCCAGAAGAGCTAAATTTAAGTTCTCAAACGGTTCTTGTTAGCATCATTGCAAGATTTTGCATGCACAATACGGAGATTTAGGGATGGTGCATGACTAAGAAGCAGAGAGAAAGCTCAGAGTATTAATGTTTTACATAAAGAGCCACTGTTGGCTGTCACACAAAAGAAGACTTTGGATGAAGAGCTCCATCTACCACGAAGGACTCTCAAGAGTCTCAAGAACTCTCACACTTCCTCTTGGAGATTCAAAACCAGAAATGTGGCCCTTGGAGAACTGGAGTTCAGAACAACATGCTGCTTACACTGACAAAAGTTTGGCAGAACAAATAAAAATAGTTCATCATGGCACACATAAATTGGAAGTGGGTGCATCCCTACTCCAGTAGCTGCAGATCTCATTGCTGTCTACAGGTACTTGAAAGGATGTTGTGCCGAGGTTGGTGCTGGTCTCTTCCCAGAGGTAATTAGTGATACAAGAAGAGAGAATGGCCTCAAGCTGCGACTGGGACTGGCCTCGTTGCTCCAAGGACATTAATATCAAAATCTAATTTGATTTAATCCTCTCCAGATCTGGATAACCTATCGTCTGGATGAAGGGATCGAATGCAATCTCAGTTAGCTTGTTGATGACAGCAAGTTGGGTGGAAGTGCTGAACTGATTCAGGGAAGAAAGGCCCTCCAGAGGGACTTGGGCAGGCTGGATTGATGGGTCAAAGCCCATTGTGTGAGCTTCAACAAGGCCAAGTGCCAGGTTCTGCACTTGGGTCATGACAACCCCATGCAACACTGCAGGCTAGGATCTGAGTGGCTGGAAATCAGCACGGTAGAAAAGAACCTGGAGATGCTGGCTGACAGCCAGCTGAACATGAGCCAGCAGTGAGCTCAGGTGATCAAAAAGGCCAACAGCATCCTGGCCTGTATTAGAAATAGTGCCAGACTACAATCAGATTTAAGAGGTGACAGTCTCCCTGTATTCAGCATTGGTAAGACCACACTTCAAATAGCATGTTCAGTTTTGGACTCCTTACAAGAAAGACACTGAGGTGCTGCAGCTGATTCAGAGAAGGGTGACAGAGCTTACGGAAGGTCTAGAGGACAAGTCCTACAAGGAATGCCTGAGGGTTGTTTAGTCTGAAGAAAAGGGGTCTGAGGGAAGACTTTATAATTTTCTACAACTCTTTGAGAGGAGGCTGTAGTGAGGTAGACGTTGGTCTCTTCTCCCAAGTAGCAAGCGACAGAGCTACAGGAAATAGCCTTAAGTTGTACCAGGGGAGGTTTATCCTGGACACAAAAAAAAAATTCTTCACTGAAAGGGTTGTCAAGCACTGGACAAACAAGTTGCCCAGGGATGTAGTGGAATCATCATCCCTGGAAATATTTACAAGACATGTAGGTATGGTACTATGGGACATGATTTAGCAGTAGACTTAGTAGCGTTGGGCTAATGGTTGGACTCAATGATATTAGAAGTCTTCCCTAGCCTAAATGACTCTATGACTCTACCAGCAATTAATAACAAATGCTGGCAAACACACCAAGAACAACTAAGGATCACAATATAAGCAACACAGAGCTAGAATCTAACATGCAGTTACTAATGTAATTTTGGTAAACATTTTCTTTGAGGACACACATACATTAAAGACCCATTCATCCAGCTGTGTGATGGAGTGTATTTGAACTTAAAGCCAGGTGGGTCTCTCACACAGAACCTGTTTGTGGAGACTCAACAGATGAGCTGTTTGGGGGTTTAACACAGAACCCAGAAGGGCTGTTTTGGAATTACACTGAGGAACAATGCAAACTCTCCTTTAAAAATAATTTTTAAAAGACAAACAAACAACAACCAAACAAAAAAGGGGAAAAGGTGAAAAGGAACATGCTGACATTAATCGAAGGGCTATGTGTACTGAACTGCCCTGAGCAGCTTTCTTGAATTTCTGTTGACATTTTTCCAGAAGGACTTCTTTGGCAATGTGCTTGGACAGCTTCACAGTATCACAGTATCACCAAGGTTGGAAGAGACCTCACAGATCATCAAGTCCAACCCTTTACCACAATTCTCAAGGCTAGACCATGGCACCAAGTGCCACGTCCAATCCTGCCTTGAACAGCCCCAGGGATGGCGACTCCACCACCTCCCCGGGCAGCCCATTCCAGTGTCCAATGACTCTGTCAGTGAAGAACTTTCTCCTCACCTCGAGCCTAAATTTCCCCTGGCGCAGCCTGAGGCTGTGTCCTCTCGTTCTGGTGCTGGCCACCTGAGAGAAGAGAGCAACCTCCTCCTGGCCACAACCACCCTTCAGGTAGTTGTAGACAGCAGTAAGGTCTCCCCTGAGCCTCCTCCTCTCCAGGCTAAACAATCCCAGCTGCTCCAGTCAGAGATGCTGTTTACTTACTATTATGGTGAGTCCAAAAGAAAGAAAAAAATTCTGTATTGTCTGGTGCTAATGCCTCACACCACTCTTTAGGTATCTGCAAACATGGCTGGCTTCTTCCTGCTGTAAACCATAACCAATGAGAGATGGATGGTGAGGGAAGCAGTGAAAATTATTACCACCAAACTCAGCAGTGATATTGTTGGTAACTCTCTCAGCTCTTGCTCTGACTTTGACAAGGTAAGATGTCCTTTCTCCCTGCTGTGAATTACAATGTCCATCCTCAGCACTGGAGAAAAATGAGAAATAAGCCAAAGGGACAATTCCTCCCTGACTTACATCATAGAATCATAGAATCAACCAGGTTGGGAGAGACCTCCAAGATCATCCAGTCCAACCTAGCACCCAGCCCTAGCCAATCAACTAGACCATGGCACTAAGTGCCTCATCCAGTCTTTTCTTGAAGACCCCCAGGGATGGTGCCTCCACCACCTCCCTGGGCAGCCCATTCCAATGGGAAATCACTCAGATCTCAGTGCTGAGGTGATTTTCACCTCTGCTGTGCACTAACAGCATTTCAACTTAGCTGCAAACATCTCAAGAACCAGTGCTGCATGAAAGTGGGAAAAAACATCTACCAAATCCAAAGGGCAGAGAAGACTGTATCATCTCCCCATCCCACTTCCTAACTGCAAGCAAAAGCCACACACTGGCACCAAAAGAGGTGGGAGTGCACAGGGAATATTACCACTGAAGTGAAGGAAAAAGTAAGTGTCCCTGCTACATTCAGTTTCCTAACCCCACTGATGCTGCCAGTTCAGTCTAAGGTTTCACCAGCATCTGTCTACTGAGATTATGTTGAATGGTCAGAACAATCTGGCACCTCCAGACAGAGCTTCATTGCATGCACAAAGCTGAAAACAATGCTGCTAAGCAGCCCTTAGCAAAGCATCTCCATTTATGGGGAGTTTGCAGGTGTGCCAGGTGGAAGGGCACATTTCACTCTCTGTCCTGAGTGGGTACAACATGCCCCTGTCCCCTGGCTGAACAAAAGGCTGGAAGCAGTTTCTGGCCCACACTTCCCTGTGGTGATTAGAAAAATACATGTTGCTGCACCCAGCAAATGAACACAACTTAGTCTTGCAGAACAGATGTACTTTTTTTTTCGTCATCTACAACATAGACAAACTGATCTCTCTGCAATCATCTTTCCAAACCTAAGTTTTGATATGGTGAAAACACCAGTGCAGAAATGTTGCACGAGTGTTACTTCTGTAACCATGCCCCTTTGTAACCAAGCTACAGCAGCCAAGCTCCATGAAAACAACTGCTCTCAACAGCACTCAAAGGCTTTAGGAAACACGACAGGACATCTAAGAAGTATGAGCATCCCAATTTATATTTGCAAAGGGCAAGCTGCTCATTGCCAGCATCACAAACCCCAGCAGCTGCAGGAGATAAACCTGACATTTCTGTTTCCCCTTCAAACACCTTTCATGTCAGTGCTTATAAATCAGTTAAAAACATCAAGTATGGTCTTCAGTTTGGCCCTTGGAGGTGGTGCCACCTTTGCTGAAATCAGGTTTCATTTTGAGCTCCTCCAACATTACACTACAGTGATGTTTAATGAAGCAAACCAAAGAAAACATTCAGGGATGACAGGGGAAATTTAACCTACTTACTCTATGCCAGACTGGAACAAAAGGGCCTAGGAATACTTCTAAAACAGCTATGAACAAAAATAAACCCACATGGAGCATTTTGAAAGGTTTGTGTTTAGAATAGCTGCACAGCACAAGAATAAATCTGCCAAAAGCAAAAAGACAAGAAATTAAAACTCCTGGCTGTAAAACTCTGAAAGATAATGAAGAAAGTGAAGTCAAGGATTTCTCTCTCTCTGCAGCACAGCTGTGCAAGGCAAACATTTCATCACTAAGCACACTGTATTTGGTAGCTAGCCATTTTCAAAAATAAAAGGTAGAGCTCCTGCTTGTTCAGATTTGGAGTCCAAACCAGTGGAGAGTGCAAGAAAGGCAGAACAGAATAAAAGAGAGCAGTAAGTGAGACAAACACATCATTCGGCAGGCAGCAGTGGTTCTGTGCCAGTGACTAGGATTCATACATGAGCCAAGCCTTTGAAGATACTAGACATGGAGAAGAAACCCCTTCTCCCACTGCCCCCCCAGTGCACGGAGACGGTTCAGCCAATCACCAGAGGCTACCTCCCTGCTAAGCTGGCAGTGCCTGCTTATCACTGGAACACGGTGCAAAGCCAAACCACAGCCACAGCCAGGAAACATCTAATGCTAGGCTCAGCTAGAGTGCTATCATTCACAGCTCCCTGTTTTGGTGTCATTCCCTTCACACTTTGAGAAACCAGCAACCCACTTCTGATACCTATGGAATAATTTTGATGCCAGCAATGTACAATATCTGTGATACCAGCAGTTAAAGTTATGAAAAGCTGTGCTGGGGGAAGTATAGGTTGGATGTTAGGAGGGAGTTCTTGCCAGAGAGAGTGATTGGCATTGGAATGGGCTGCCCAGGGAGGTGCTGGTGTCACTGTCCCTGGAGGTGCTCAAGAAAAGCCTGGATGAGGCACTTGGTGCCATGGTCTAGTTGACTGGATAGGGCTGGGTGCTAGGTTGGACTGGATGATCTTGGAGGTCTCTTCCAACCTGGTTGATTCTATGATTCTATGATGAGGAGCAGGCAGCATCAAATACCCCTGCCATTGCCCGTATGTTTTTGATTGTTTGTTTTTGCTGCCTAGTTGTATTCCCCTTTCCCTCAAGGTATCACTGGCTAAGGTATCAGCTCCTAGAAGACAGTGCTGAATATTGTTCCCACCTCTTACCAAAAAAAACCTGTCACATCAGCCCTTTCTGGGTGCAAAGGGTATTTTACTGGAACAGGGTGCCCAGAGAGAATCATAGAATCAACCAGGTTGGAAGAGACCTCCAAGATCATCCAGTCCAATCTATTGCAGAGTCTCCTCTGGAAACTCCAAAACCCACCTGGGTGCATTCTTGTGTGACCTACTCTAGGTGATCCTGCTCTGGGAGAGGGGTTGGAGTAAATGATCTTTCAAGGTCCCCTCCAAGCCATAATGTTCTGTGATTCTACTGCACTTCAGATCTTGCTGAACAGAGAGCCAAGGCTGATCAAATGCCAGGACCTGGTGCTATCCAGGTGCAGGTTCTTTTGCAACTGTTCACTAATGTTCCCTCTCTTTTATTCCTCTTACTGCATATGTCCTTCACAACACAGCTTAAGAGCATGAACCCTGACCTTAGGCATAGCCTGGAAGCCAATTGTGGTGGCTCAGGCATTCATTAATATCACAAATCCTGCACCACCTTTCTTTCTGCACCCTTCCACCTGGAGAAGTGGAGATTTCATCAGAACTGCAGTAAATGACACTCTACAGCTGTGGAATGCATTGACCAAAACCCATTGCTCACTATTTTTGCCCACCTCTGTAGCTGAGCAAGCCTCTTGCACACATTTTGCTATCAAAAGAAGTAATTTTCACATGACTTCAGAGAAGGACACAGGTGTTCTCAGTGGTACAGGTGGGAGGATAAAGATTATTCTCCCCATTTTGTGTCACTCTGTTAGACTGCCAGACCTGTGGTCTCCATTCCTCTGTATTCCCTTAATTATAAACATGACACTACCGGGATAGCTGAAAACCCAGCTATCTGGGACAAAAAAAATACAGATACAGATCTTTTGTCTTTGCATTCCTCCTGGGGAAAGGTGGTCTGCTCAAATACAAACCTTTCCAAACTCTGGGGCTGACCCACAGAGCAGGATCGCACAACTTGAGCTCAACACCACAACATTCCTCTTCCACACTCTGGAGCTTATCCCTTTGCACACAGGAAGGAAAACAACTTCCTGAATGCTGCCAGTACTTCTAGGAAGAGCAAGGCAGTCTCAGCTCTTCACCACAGAAGTGATTCTCCTCTTGGAGTGCAGTTAGGAACCCCGTGGTCTCTGCACATAACACCCTTTAGAAGCAAGACGTCTCTCTGACTCGGTTTCTCCTGTAAATTGGGAGGCATATTTCTGTACTGCACATGGTAGTGCACTGCAGACAGCCTGTGTGGTCCTGCTTCCCGTCTTCAGGGGCAGATGGATGGAGAGCAGACCACTGCTGACCATGTCATTTTGGAGGGAACTGTGGATTCAAAACTCGGTTTTCCCTTGAGAGATTTGTACTAAAACATGGCAAGCTCCTTCTGGAAGCACCGGTCCTGAGTTGTGCAGCTTTAGAGGCAAACTCAAGATTAACAGTCTCACCTCATCTCCCACCTAAACAGCACCAAGGTGCATAATCACCAGGTTACATGGTGCACCAGGAGGTTTCCTTCGATCAGTTTATTTCCTACTTGAATGGCTGGAAACATCCTTGCATGTTTTGCATTGTTTTCTTCCTTCTCTCCTTAGCTGTCTAAGGAGATCACCAACATCTATCTCTTCAGAGCACTCAAAAATATTTAGAAAACCTAAAACTGTTCTCTTTCATGGTACACTCTGACGCTGAACTATTCCAAAACTTTCTTTCTGCAGTCTCCTACCCTCACAGAAGAGTTATGGTTGGAAAACACCTCCATGATCAAGTCCAACTGTTAACCCAGCACTGTCACGTCACCACTAAACTAAGTTCCTCGGCACCACATCTACAAAGCTTTAAAATCCCTCCAGGGACTGGGATGGGGACTCCCAATACTGCCCTGAGCATCCTGCTCCAGGCTTCAACAACCCTACTTGAGAAGAAATTTTTCCTCATGTCCAAACCAAACCTCCCCTGATGCAACTTGAGGCCTCTTACTGTTGTCCTGTGACTTGCTCCTCAGAAGAGACTGATCCTCACCTGGCTCCAATATCCTTTCAAGGTGTTTTAGAAAGTGAGGACATCTCACCTCAACCTCCCTCTCTCCAGGTTAAACTCCAGTTCCCTCAGCCAGAGCTGATTTCTTAAAACAGCTGATAGTAACTGCTGTTTCTCACTGACTTGAGACAAAAATACCATGACCATTGCACACAAGTACAGACAACAACTAATCCAAATCAGACTTGGTGAAGAAAAATATGACCAGGAAAATGACTAGAAAAGTAATTGTTTACAAAAGGAAAGCTCTTCTGAGGTAACTCTTGCACAGAAAGTCCAGACAGCACCTCCCTGCCTCTTTCCATATGCAGACATGGTATCTGATACCAGGCAGATGGCAGTTAGGTTCAGGTGTCAGCTCTAGGCTCGTATCAGATACAATAAATAATACACAACTAAGGCAAAATATCAGTTTCATTCTCTTTCTGCTTCCTTGAGACTGCACTGCAGGCATTACCTTATCTCTAGCTGAGTGCAACACATCTGCCCAAACCCATCACTGAAGACTGAATTAAATTTCCTTGGCAGTAATATTATTATACATGCAGCATGTTTATCTAGTGCTGTCTTCTCTGTTTTCTATCTTAAGTGTCTTGAAAATTTAAAACCAATTCAATTTGCTGCCTACTCAAATACTTTTTGCCAAACAATCTAATGGGTCAAACCATGTGAAAAATGGTAATGCCATTTTCTTTTGTCAGTCCTCTGAAACCAGAAATAAAACCCAATCGAACAGTAAATCCAATCCAACTCACACAACAAAAACATTGTTTCTCAAACAGCACATTCTATCAGCAGATTTTTTACCTTAACAACCTTCTAAATGCCTTATATTATTTTGGAGAAAGTTATGTTGCACAAGCACAGCATAACCAAAAGTTCTGTAGCACTTAAACACAACAAGAAAGGATCACACTTGCACTGAGGGGAAAACTGCTTTACCTCCTGATGGTTGTGAGAGTCTTTCAACGTAGACATTAACTAAAGAGGAAAGGTGGATTAGGATGAAAATTACCTATACAATTTAATTTACTTGACCTTCAATAAAGCTCCAAAAAGGTCCCTCGTGCCTTAGAGAATAGGTTTTAATTCACATAAAAGCAGTACACTATGGGAACAGTGAACCTTGTCACCACGTGTTGAAGACCTTTCTGACAGAGGGTTCTAGCCTTTGTCACGAAGGTTTGAGTCCAGCTCTCCAGCTGGCAGGAGGCTTTTACACCTGACAGTGCTGCAAACCTCTGCTTAACCCAGACCCTGAAGGACACTTCCTGGGTGTGATGGTTTGGGTGTACCCCGCCCCCCCACACTTTAGAAATACCCAACTAGACTCAGCCAGCTCTGGGAATATAAATGAAGCTATTTATTTACAGCTAGCACAATGTACAAGCAGATATTTACAATATATATACAGTTATAGACAGAAATATACAAGGTAAAAGTAATACAAAAACCACAACTCCCCTCCCAGAAACCTGAGTCCCCAGGAGGGGCTCTCAACCACCCCTGCACCTTCCCCCTGCCCCTCTCAACCTTACCCCAGTCCCAAGGAAGAATAGAGGTTCGGCCAAGAGGCTAAGAAGCAAAGGTGAGTGGAGGGTGTGTTAGAGAGATGCAGTTCAGTCCGAAGCCCAAGGCAGAGTGGGAGACAAAATGGCAAGAGTGTTACCTAATGTTTTCTTTCTTCTTGTTCAGCAAGACTCTGAGGGGAGTAGACATCACCATTGTTTTCCTTTCACAGCCTATGATCTAGTTCTTCTCACCAAAACATTCTAGCCTGCTTCAAACTAGCACACTGGGACAAAATTCCCAAGCAAGACTGCAAGCAACTCACTGAAGCTTCTAACTGTGCAGAATGAACGACCCACAGAAAATCCAGAGGAATGGTAGATTAACCCACGCAAAATCCCTGGTACCTCTGCACAGCCAGGATGTCCTCACTGAATGCCCTCCCCAAAGCTACCAAAGGCTGCCATAGGAAGATGGCATAGAAAGGCTGATAGGGAGATTTGTATGCTACTGCCAAGGCAACCAGGTGCATCCTTCATGCCTTCCTACTGACTTGCCAACCCAGTCTCAAAACCCTGATAATAACACCTGTGGGGACCAGGGCAAAGCTGCATAGGAGTCTCAGAAACAACATGCAGATGCTTTTCGAAAGGGCATTGTAGCCAGGTGGGGGGTGGCCTCTTCTCCCAGGTAACCAGCAATAGAACAAGGGGACACAGTCTCAAGTTGTGCCAGGGTAGGTATAGGCTGGATATTAGGAAGAAGTTCTTCACAGAGAGAGTGATTTCCCATTGGAATGGGCTGCCCAGGGAGGTGGTGGAGGCACCATCCCTGGGGGTCTTCAAGAAAAGACTGGATGAGGCACTTAGTGCCATGGTCTAGTTGATTGGATAGGGCAGGGTGATAGGTTGGACTGGATGATCTTGGAGGTCTCTTCCAACCTGGTTGATTCTATGATTCTATGATTCTCACTGAGAGGCACAATTAAGTCCCTCGTGATGGGTAGGAAAGGAATTGGCACAGATCATCCCAATTTCCCCAGAAAGCCAGAAAAAGACATAAGGGGGAGAGGGGGAGGGGGGGGAGGGGGGGGGGAGAAAAAGTAAAAAAAGAGAGAGGCTGGCATGGGACATGCCAATGAAGATCGCTCCTCAGTGGCAGTGCTGGAAAAACGGGCATTTGATGGAAAGGCTGGGTAGCATTATGAAGGTAGTAACATGAATTTACACCAGCTATGCCAGTGGAAACAGCAAAACTCGCCTTCCAACACCACACAACATAGTGAAATTCACAGGTGGAAGCAGCCAAGGAGACATACCGAGCAGCTGATGTCTAGATGATTAGACTTCCTGCTTTCTGATCGTGCCAGGACAGTGGTAGTGACCTAGTGCCCTACTATCAGTGGCTCTAGTACTAATGAAGTACAACACGGAACAATTGGCTCTGCTCTTACCTTGTTAAAAATCAAACTCCTCATGCCCTATGTTAATCTTACAGCCAGGGACAGGGCACCACTGGCAGGGTTCTGCCACGAGGGGAACTGGTACATTGAGGGAAATCACCCCTTTCCACCAAAGGAGCAAGAGGGGCTTCTTCACAAGAGAAGACATTGAGCCCTAAGATTCCAAAATACATACATATGCTGGAGTCACTCCTCTTTGCTTCATAAAACTTGCTGAAGGGATTCTGGGCTTTTACTTCCCCCATCTTAATCGTCACAGAGTTATCCCACGCAAATACTTCTGCACCAGTTAAATGGTCTGCAAACTAAGCTAATCAAACACAGATGAACAGTTTAATCAGTATCTAGGTCAGCAGAGGTGAAGATAGTTTTAGAGATGTCTGTGCTAGTTTGAAGCAGGCTAGAATGTTTTGGTGAGAGGAATTAGATTACAGGCTGTGAAAGGAAAACAGTGGTGATGTCTACTTCACTCACAGGCTTGCTGAGATGTATAGGAACAAGAAATAAAAACATAGATAACCACTCTCACTGGGGCTGATGGCTGAGCTGCATCTTACTCTCTAACCTCACCCTCCATTTTGGGCTAACCCACTTTGCTTCCTAACCCCCTGGCCAAACTTCCATTCTTCCTTGGGTCTGGGGTAAGGTTGAGAGGGGTAGGGGGGGGAAGGTGCAGGGGTGGTTGAGAGCCCCTCCCGGGGACTCAGGTTTGTGGGAGGGGAGTTGTGTTTCTGTATTACCTTTTACCTTGTATATTTCTGTCTATAACTGTATATACTGTAAATAACTGCTTGTATATTGTGCTAGCTGTAAATAATAAGCTTCATTCATATTTCCAGAGCCAGCTGAGTCTAGTCTGGGTGATTTCTAAAAGGGGGGGATGGAGGGGGGGGAACACCCAAACCATCACAATGCCCAACCCGAAAGAGGTCACTTAAGCTTTACATAGTTAGCTGTCCAACAGGAAGGTATTGAATGTCACACACACACATTCACAAACACACACACACAACTAAACTGCAATGTTTAATAGTGCTAATCTTTGCTATACAGCTCCAACTGCTTTTTTCTCCTCCACTCCTGGCTAGACCAAAACAAATTTTGACCATCATTACGAGACTGTTCAAATGCATACAGCAAACATAGTGCATTAAAGCAGATGCATCATATTGAAGAGAGCTCAATCAAAGCATGGAATGTTTCTTGCACATAAAGGGACGAGTAAATAACCACCCTCCACATAAATTGCCTGAAGCTGTATTCCAGTAGTATTCCAGTATTCCAAAACATGACTTATTTTGTGATGCTCAGTATAATGTATTCTCCTGCAGTCCAAAATAAACTGTAAATTCAAAATTACAGTTTTTTCCTCTGCCAGACAGCCTTAAAAAATAAATTATACACGTGAATGCATTATTAAGAAGAGCTGCTGTGCATTTCCATACTGAAATCAGACTCATTATTTTGGAATAGATTATCTCAGACAAAAAAAAGCTAGCTGAAGGGGAAACAAATTCAGAGACAATTTGAGGGAAAAGGAAAAAAAAAACAAACAGGAAAAAATGCACAGAACTTAATTATCAACTAAACTTTCAAAGTATTAATTCACTAGTGCTTCTGCTTCCAGGGTGTGTTTTGATGGATAGCACCACAATGGCTAATATTGGATAGGACTACGCCCTTGGACTATTTAGGGTAAGACGACAAAGGTGAAAAACAATTCTACATGTTGTGGATATATATATCTTGCATACATAATTTTCTACCTTTCTTTACTCATCACCATAATAAAGACCTTCTCTCTCTTAAATTAAAACAAATTTGTAAAATTGAAATACCTGACCCAGTCCTCCTTGAGTGAAATATCTTCATCAGTCACCTGTATTTCAATCAAATCACACTGTCTCTTGAGCAAACATCCAGCCCTCAGGCTGATTTTTAGGCTGATGCCAGGCACCAGGTCAGAAAAACTGGATGGAGTCCTACATTGCTTGTTTAATTCATAACACTGAGTTCAGCAAAAATATGCCATTCATGGGGTTCATAGCTACACTCTGCTAGGAAGCGAAGCTGTGTGCAGAAAACAGGATTCAACTGAAAGAGGTCTTGAATGTGAGCAACTTAGATGAGAGGTTTTTGCATGTCTTGACTTGGGGGCACAGGTTTTAAACTTGTAAGAAGAGTCTACATTGAAATTTAACTTGAAGTCTAGAAGATTTGGAAATTATCAGCCTACTGGTGGACCTGATGGAGTGCATACAGAGGAGGGCCACGAAAATTATCAGGGAGTTGGAACACCTTTGCTACAAAGACAGGCTAAGGCAGCTGGTGTTGTTCAGCCTGGAGAAGGCTCTAAGGAGACCTAATAACAACCTTCCAGTACCCGAATGGGGGGGCCTGCAAGAAGGATAGAGAGAAACTGTTTACAAAGGCCTGCAGTGATAGGACGAGGGGCAATGGCTTCAAATTACAGATTTATGTTGGACGTTAGGAACAGGCTCTTTACCATGAAGGTAAAACTGGAACAGTTTGGTGGTTGGCAGCCCATCCCTGGAGATATTCACGGTGAGGCTTGAAGGGGGTTCTGGGCAACCTGCTCCAGTTGAGGATGCCTCTGCTTATTTCAAAAGGGGTTGGACTAGACGTGTTTAAGGAGGTAGCCAGATTATGTAGGAGAAAAATTAGAGAGGCTAAGGCCCAGCTAGAACTTAGGCTGCCACTTCCGTGAAAGATAACAAAAAGCACTTTTATAAATTTATCAGTGCTAAAAAGAAGGGCAAGAAGAGCCTCCACTGCTTACTGGACCAGGAGGGGAACACTATAACTGATGACAAGGAAAAGGCTGAGGTCCTGAATGCCTTCTTCACCTCAGTTTTCAACAGTAAGGAAGGAGGAGGAGGCAAGTGGCCTCTTGAACTGGTGGATGGGGTCGGGGAGTGGTGTGTTCCCCTGGAAATTCATGAGGAATTAGTTCAGGACCTGCTGAGCCACCTGGACACCCACAAGTCCATGGGACCAGATGGGATCCATCCCAGGGTGCTGAGAGAGCTGGCAGATGAGCTGGCCAAGCTGCTCTCCATCATTTTCCAGCAGTCCTGGCTCACCGGAGAGGTCCCAGGAGACAGGAAAATGGCCAACGTGATCCTCATCCACAAGAAGGGTCGGATGGAGGAACCTGGGAACTACAGACCCATCAGCCTGACCTCAGTGCCAGGGAAACTGATGGAGCAGGTTATCATGGGGGTGATAAGAGCACACCTGAGGGATGGCGAAGGGCTCAGGTCCAGCCAACATGGGTTTAGGAAGGGCAGATCCTGTCTCTCCAACCTGATCTCCTTCTATGATCAGGTGACCCGCTTGGTGGATGTGGGGAGGCCTGTGGATGTGGTCTATCTGGACTTCAGCAAGGCCTTTGACACTGTCCCCCACAGCAAACTGCTGGCTAAGCTGTCAGCCCATGGCTTGGATGGCAGCACTCTGTGCTGGGTTAGGAACTGGCTGGAAGGCCGGACCCAGAGAGTGGTGGTGAATGGTGCCACATCCAGCTGGCAGCTGTCACTAGTGGTGTCCCTCAGGGATCTGTGCTGGGCCCCATCCTCTTTAACATCTTCATAGATGATCTGGATGAGGGCATGGAGTCAGAGTCCAATGGGATGGGGTTCAATAGCTCCAAGTGCAGGGTGCTGCACTTTGGCCACAACAACCCCATGCAGAGATACAGGCTGGGGTTGGAGGGGCTGGAGAGCAGCCAAACAGAGAGGGATCTGGGGGTGCTGATTGAAACCTGCCTGAACATGAGCCAGCAGTGTGCCCAGGTGGCCAAGAGAGCCAGTGGCATCCTGGCCTGCATCAGGAATGGTGTGGTCAGCAGGAGCAGGGAGGTCATTCTGCCCCTGTACTCTGCACTGGTTAGACCACACCTTGAGTACTGTGTTCAGTTCTGGGCCCCTCAATTTAAGAAGGACATTGAGATGCTTGAGCGTGTCCAGAGAAGGGTGACGAGGCTGGTGAGAGGCCTTGAGCACAAGCCCTAGGAGGAGAGGCTGAGGGAGCTGGGATTGTTTAGCCTGGAGAAGAGGAGGCTCAGGGGAGACCTTATTGCTGTCTACAACTACCTGAGGGGTGGTTGTGGCCAGGAGGAGGTTGCTCTCTTCTCTCAGGTGGCCAGCACCAGAACAGGAGGACACAGCCTCAAACTACACCAGGGGAAATTTAGGCTGGAGGTGAGGAGAAAGCTCTTCACTGAGAGAGTCATTGGACACTGGAATGGGCTGCCTGGGGAGGTGGTGGAGTCGCCATCCCTGGGGCAGTTCAAGGCAAGGTTGGACGTGGCACTTGGTGCCATGGTCTAGCCTTGAGAATTGTGGTAAAGGGTTGGACTTGATGATCTGTGAGGTCTCTTCCAACCCTGATAATACTGTGATACTGTGATAGATGAATTTTGGAGGTCCTTTCCAATCCAGATGATTCTATGACTCTATGTAATGGTCATTCATTTGTTACAAAGAGAATACTTCTTTTTAACTGGTTTCGTTCCACACCAGTTATGTGTAGTTCTGCACCAGTTCTCTGTATTTCTGGAAATCAGAGAAGGAAATGTTAAACCTAATTGGTTTAAAATTAAGTCATCATCACTCATCAAGTCTGCTAACTCTGCTAGGATTCACACATCTGGCACAGGCTACAGAGAGCACTTTATGGAACAGCTTCAATTGTAATTTACCAGTTGCACAATAAGTTTGCCTCTTGGGCCAAAAAACTGTAATGCTGAGACTGTGAGTAAGGGCTCAGGTTTTCAAAAGGCACCCTTGACTTTGCAGCCACAGATGAGGTTAAAGTATGCTTGAACTAGAAAAGAAAATAAATAGGAGTAGGAAAGGAAGAAAAAAATAAAGGAAAGAAAACTATTAAAAAAAAAGGGAGGAGGGGGAAGGAAAAAAAAAAGGCCAGAAATTATTTTTGCTCCTAACAGAGCTAAAAATAAGACAGTATGAAATGTAAATGTCAGACAGGAAATACTCACTTTCCTGGTGAAACACAAGAAAACAAGCCTCTATATAAAGTTTCCAGTTACAACAAAATTCTGAGCAGTTCTCTAAGCTCACAGTGTAGACAGAATGATCTCGCATGACTATGGACTGCTCTAAGAGATCAATCCACATGGATGAAGGATAGAAGATGTTCTACTGAACGAGTATATTGTTACCTTCTGTGCAAAACTGTCTTAACAAGGATGAAAACTGCACAGATTAGGAAAACGTTGTCAGCTTCCACGTTTTGAGAATAGCTTATTAATTTTTTTTCCACCTTGCAATATTTTGCAAATTCCAAGCTGTGACATTTGGAGAATTACCAGCTAAAACATTCTGTCTCCTTACGGTGTGTTGCAGTGGATTTTGCAAACTACCACAGGGCAGTGAGGGTTTTCTCTACAGCTTCAGAAGAATACTCAGCAGAGAACATAGAATCATAGAATCATAGAATTGACCAGGTTGGAAGAGACCTCCAAGATCATCCAGTCCAACCTAGCACCCTGTCCTAGACAGTCAACTAGATCATGGCACCAAGTGCCTCAGCCAGGCTTTTCTTGAACACCTCCAGGGACAGTGCCTCCACCACCTCCCTGGGCAGCCCATTCCAATGCCAATCACTCTCTCTGCCAACAACTTCGTCCTAACATCCAGCCTAGACTTTCGCCGGCACAACTTGAGACTGTGTCCCCTTGTTCTGTTGCTGGTTGTCTGGGAGAAGAGGCCAACTCCCACCTGGCTACAATGTCCCTTCAGGTAGTTGTAGACAGCAATGAGGTCATCCCTGAGCCTTCTCTTCTCCAGGCTAAACACCCCCAGCTCCCCCAGCCTCTCCTCGTAGGGTTTATGTTCCATGCTCTTCCTTCCACACTCAGACTGCAGAGACACCAAAGTGCCAAAGCTATGGACTGTGGCTTCAGGTATAAGGAGAAGAGACAAACAGGAAAGTAAACACCAAGCACATACCAAAAGCTAATATCTCCATAATTTAGGCCATCATTCTGGAAACTTGCTATGCACAACTGCACAGAAGCACTTGACTGTGGCCTGAAGATGTAAGTACTATACTGGGGTGCTGTTCAAAAAAGGAAGGAGGTTTCTAACTTCAAGCGCTTTCCTGCACCAGGATTAGCTCTAGAGAGATACCAGTACCCTGATAAGAGCAAAGATGAAGATATATTCCAACTGAAAAGTGTTTTTGTTTCAAGATGGCATTTTCCTCTTCATCCACAAGGAGAGGAAGAGGGATCTGGAGCTCTTTAGCTTGGAGCAGAGGCAGAAGGGTGACCTCATTAGCGTTAATAAATACGTAAAAGGTGAGTGCCAGGAGGATGGAGCCAGGCTCTGCTCAGTGATGCCAAATGACAGGACAAGGGGCAATGGGTGGAAGTTGAGCTATAGGAAGTTTCATGTAAACATTAGGAAAAATCTTTTCACCGTGAGAGAGACAGAACACTGGACCAGACTTCTCATGGGGGCTGTGGAGTCTCCCTCCCTGGAGATATTTAAGACCCACCTGGATGCATTTCTGTTTGACCTGGGATAGGTGATCCTGCTCTGGCAGGGGGGGCTGGACTGCATGATCTTTGGAGGTCCCTTCCATTCTGGTCCCTAACATTCAAGGTCCCTAACATTCCGTGATTCTGTAATCAACATCCCTCCATGTATCTATTAACACACCACACCAGGTCATGCTGCTCTGTGTTGGAAGGATGTGCTCTGCAGTCATTTATAACTTCAGACAGCTGCCTTTTCTCTTCATCCCTGCTTCCTAACAAAAAACAAACAAACAAACAAACAAACAAAAAAACATGAACAACCAAACAAAAAGTTTCTGATTGTCTTTCTTCAGCGCTGTTGTGAAACGTCCACTAGAGAAAAACTTGCTACAAATGGGTTTAACCATGAAAGACACATCACTAAAAATCAGGGCTCCTCATTAAGCAGACTCACAGTTCTTCTCTTCCTGCTGTCACAAATTAATTTAACCTTGTTGTGAGGAATTCCCACGGCATCATCCTTGCAGGTTATCCTGGAGCTTCGTCAGCCTCTTTCTTGGAGAGCATGGTTTGATGCCTAGCCTTGCCCTTCCCTCCTGTTGAAAATTACTGTTTCCTGTCTCATCTGCCTTGGCCATGGTGCAAAGTTATTTCCATCCCCTTTGCAGAGATTTTTTAATCACTTTTTTTTTATCTTTCCTCCTAAGACAATTTTGACCAAAAAAAGAAGAATGTGAGTTTCTAATTTCAGCATTTCCCCAATCCTACCACAGTGATTTAAGGCCAAGTGCAGGGTTCTGCACTTTGGCCACAACAACCCCAGGCAGCGCTATAGGCTGGGGACTGAGTGGCTGGAGCGCAGTCAGGAGGAAAGGGACCTGGGGGTACTGATAGATAGTAAGCTGAAGATGAGGCAGCAGTGTGCCCAGGTGGCCAAGAGAGCCAATGGCATCCTGGCCTGCATCAGGAACAGTGTGGCCAGTAGGACAAGGGAGGTTATTCTTCCCCTGTACTCAGCACTGGTCAGACCACACCTTGAGTCCTGTGTCCAGTTCTGGGCCCCTCAATTCAAGAAGGATGTTGAGGTGCTGAAACGTGTCCAGAGAAGGGCAACAAAGCTGGTGAGGGGCCTGGAGCACAAACCCTATGAGGAGAGGTTGAGGGAGCTGGGGGTGTTTAGCCTGGAGAAGAGGAGGCTCAGGGGTGATCTTATTACTGTCTACAACTACCTGAAGGGGCATTGCAGCCAGGTGGGGGGTGGCCTCTTCTCCCAGACAACCAGCAATAGAACAAGGGGACACAGTCTCAAGTTGTGCCAGGGTAGGTATAGGCTGGATATTAGGAGGAAGTTCTTCACAGAGAGAGTGATTTCCCATTGGAATGGGCTGCCCAGGAAGGTGGTGGAGGCATCATCCCTGGGGGTCTTCAAGAAAAGACTGGATGAGGCACTTAGTGCCATGGTCTAGTTGATTGGCTAGGGCTGGGTGCTAGGTTGGACTGGATGATCTTGGAGGTCTCTTCCAATCTGATTGATTCTATGATTGCTCTGCCATGGAGTGATGAACCCTACATTTTACATGTCATACGTTGTCATCTCCTGCCCAGATCTCAGACCTGCTGAGATGATTTTGAAGCCAAATTTTGTTCTTGTACATCTTTGTGACTCCTTCCAGCCTCGAGTTCTGCTCTGGAGCAATATGGAGGGAGCCTCATCACTCCTTCCACTATAATACTTGGGTAGGACTGAGAGGAGAATAGATCCCACCTGAACCACGGCTCCCATACATCAGATACCTTCTTTGTGGAACCTATGTACCTACTCTCACCTGACAGTAGAGTACAGTAGAATAGGAGTAAAAATAGACTAAGAAGAAATAGTAATGCATAATACCACATTAACATAAGAATAATCCAGAATATACAATAAAATTTCAAAATTAAGTATCTATATGTAGGACAAGTATTAAATGTGTGTGTGCATATATATACATATATAAACAGCATACATTTACTATGATTTGTGTAGGAGCCATAATTACATGCAATACATCTTTACAGTTATTTTGGGTCACTACTGGGAAAACTGAGTAAGTAAACCCCCAAAACAGCTTGTAAACCACGGCCCTTGACCGTGTGGAAATTTACACCCACAGAATAAACGACTAGGTCCATCAGAAGCAGAAACATACCAGAAACTAACAGGGAAGGGGAGTTGTAGGGGGTGGGTATGCAGGAATTCGGAGACAGCACTTGACAGTGGCAGCAGAGCCAGCATCTAACTGCACCTCCACACAGGATAAAACATTGCTTCAAAACGCTGCTGCCTCTAAATCCAAAGGTGACAGCCATCAGGAGCCTGGATGCAACCTGAAGTCTGGCTGTTAGCCATTTCACAGCTCTCCACCGGAGCTCTCCCTTTAAGATGGATTGCTACTCCGCCACTTGTCCCCCTTAGTTTGATTCTGTTTGTCACACCCATCAGCAGTCGCTAAGGCAGGATGAGATGATGCGCAGTTAAGTACCACAGGCCATTAGGACGCTGCTTCTGGCAGGGCACAGAGAGAATTTCAATGTAAACTACTAGGCTGTGAGTGGTTTTTCTTTTCTCCAGCCTGAACTTGTGACAGGACAACCTCTGAAATCTGAAGTTACTAAATTCAGTTGCAGCCAGCTTGAGACGTATTTCGAATAAAAAGAAGGTAACTATGTAACAGATTCCTTTCTTGCTTATTTCTTTCATTAAGATGCAGCTGTTCATAGGTGAAGGGACTGAATACACTACAGCACTGATGATTCAAGAAAACAAAACTACTTCTCATCTAGTCCAATTGCCAAAGCTAAGCAACACATGTACTTGGATGTTTGCCCCCTGCTCTATGTTCATGTCCCTGTTTTAATAAAAACCTTTTGGAAGGTTTTTGTCTTAAAGTCCACACTAACCAAAGACTTAAGATCACAGATTAAAATAATAGGGCAGACCATGCAAGAAAGCATGGGAAAACTAATAAGTGAAGTTGGAGGGGGAAAAGGGAGAAGCATCTCTTTCCTGTCCTTATATCTTTCAGTTATCTCAGGTACTCCTTATAAACTGCATATTTCAAAGATTTTCACTACAGTGACTGTGTTTAGGAAATAATTACTTTGGGCTCTTGCAGTGGAAATAAAAACTTGCAGAAGGTCGCAGTGACCACTCTGTGAATATTGTGAATCTAATCCTGTGATTTTGCACTTACAGGAAAACTTTTGTTCCTGCAACTTTTCACAAGACTAAAACCCTAAGATGCCTGGGTCTAACGGGATTCATGTGATGGCTCTGAGCTAACATGAGTTAAGTGAACAAAGTTTGCAGATCCTGCCTATTGCTAACGAGGAGATAAAGAATAGGGAAAGCAGCAACATGAAGGAACTCTCCAGTAGTGTGATTTCTGGCAGCCCAGAAAATGTGCAAAACACCTGTAATTGAAAACAGCCTCCAGATAATGCAAGTAACTTACTTCCCCTCCCCCCAACTTATATTGGTCAGACATAAAACAGGTACAGAAAGCCCAAACTAGGCTGGATGGATACCTTTCACTGCACTCAAAAGAAAACACAAGACTGAGAGTTACCTGTTTATATACCATCCTCAGCCAACTGAGGTTAAATTACATTCTCACCACGCTGAAGGCATTTATGGTTTTACTTCTGTTTCCATTTTGACTGATTGAGTTTGCACAGTCGTATAAACAAGATCTTTTCTTTACTTCAGTGTCCAGAATTACCAGACTAGAAAAATGCAGACAATCAGTGGCCAACCAAGGGTCTCATTAGAAAATCTAAACAGTGTTACCATAGATACCAGAGAGGGCTGGCATGCTATAATTTCTGTTCTTGCAAAATAATTCACTAACCCCACCAGGAAATAAAGTTCATAAATCAGCAAATCAGAGGTAAGGTCAAGTAACCAAAGATGAAGCAGTTGTGCTCTACGAGCTTCTTCATTGCCAATAGTAAGTTAAATCTTTTGAGCACCTTCAAGCTACTATGCAGATCCATCATGGAAACATTTGACTCAAACTAACACTCCACTTTGAACATTTTTCACAGAAAGGGAGCCAGAAAAGCTGCAAAAAAGTTTTGCACCACTTTAAGTCACCAACCTTCATCTCATCCCATTTTACTTCCCAGAAAGGTGTGTGTAGCAGTAGCCTTTGACAGCAGAGCCTTATGCTCAGCTAGTTACACTTGAATTACCAGATGTGTAACAATCCTGGAGACTAACTGCCATATAAGCCTCTGTGAGGTGCCTTACAAAACAGTAGTCGATTTTCACACCACCTCTGTGAGATGTGCATGGCTGGGCTACTGCTCTCAGAGTGCAGATGTGGTAAAGTAGAAGCAACACAGAAGCAAGAGCCAAGGCCGAGATCACAGGTCTGCCCATATTAAAGACCTTCAGACCCCTTCTGGCCCTTTGTTTTATAACTGACAAGTGAGGGAAGCACAGAGGAGACTGAAAATACCAAAAGATGTCTCTTCTGAAACTTCTGAAAGTCTTTATTGATCTGGAGTTTGTGGACATGCCAAAGTGGCACCAAGGCAAGGTTTTGTGGCCATGTAACAAGGGTAGACTTGGTGACTGCCAGCTGTGAATTGCTAACACAGAAAACTGCTACTGCTTTGGGAACTCAGTGACTATAAACCCATTATCATTGCATACATGTGCATCTTGAAACCTTCATAAGTTCAGCATCAGGAAGCTTCCTGGTGTCATACAGGCTACCAGTGAACAGATGCATCACCACTGGAGCAGATCCAATATGGACTTGCTTAAAGAGCACACCAAAATGCCAGCTTGCTAACAATGGCTTAGAGAAGTATCTCAGCTGCTAGAGGTTTCCCACAACTTTTAAGTTGCCTCCTGGAAATAGTTATTTTAGTGGAATATTAAGAAAAACTGTGTTACACTCCAGAGATGAGTTACTGGCAACACCAGGAGCAACTCACTGCCTATCTCTTTAACGCACATCAAGCTTTACCCTGCATGTAAGTCCATCTACTGTGAACATTTACTATTACACGGTGTCCTTTTTGCCAGTTCCTACTTCTCTGTTACTCTCTTGGGTGCAAGGTTTTAAAATTATCAAGTTGGTTTGTTAGTTTACCTTAAATGGATTTCAAAAAGCTGATAAACTTGAGCAGAAGGTTGGAAAAAAGCTTTTTGCTGAAAGCCACAGGCAGAGGAGTGGGAGGAGGCACTATGGGTATCACTTAGCCAGGTCGAATGCCAGGCTCAGCACAGGCTCAGCACTGCTGACTTCGACTTTTGCATGGCTCAAGAAGTAGGCAGGTTTAGCCACGGCTGAAATGAAGTTTGAAAAAATTAGCCTGGGACAACTGGCAGATCCGACTGACAAGGTGTTTTTACCCACCTTCTGGTAATGCTGGTAATGCCAGTCAGTTGGAAGCAGCCTGAACCGACGCACATGTGCTGTGGAGCATGCACGCAGCCCCAGCATGGCGCTGGTCAGGGTTATTAGGTTAATTACAGCACCACATGAGTAAGCCCTGTCGGGTCTGAGCTCCAAATTATATGGAGAGGAATAGAAGCATCAGCAGGGGAGGGGAAACAGGAACTGGCCACTCCTGACCTGAAAAGACCTTTTAGGGTTACGCCGTTTGAAGAGGTGTGTGGGGGGGAAAACCACCAGCAAAGAAAAACAAGCCTAGCTCCTGACCTGAAAATCTACTGTCCAGAACACAGCACAGGAATGTAATAATTTAATTTATGCAAATTCTCACTCGGTGTTAACAAGCACACTAAAGGCCCAGTCCCATTTCACTTCAAATCTACAATTTCAGAGGAAAACCATTACTATCCCAGGCAGTTCACAGCATCTGTCTCTGTTTTAGCACCACTTGCAGAGGCTGCATTTCTCATAAAGGACAGTGAGGGAATGGTGGAGCAGGCAGGCAGAAGCAAACTTCACTGATTAACAATTCAAATGTTGAAAGCCAGCCATATACGGAGGATTTCATTTTTACCCGGTGTATACTGCTTTGTCTCTACGACAGACCTTCATTCACTGGCATGGAAACAGCCGTACTCTACAGCCAGTACTACTGAATAACCAGCTGTGTTCAAGAGATATATTTATAACCATTAACACGGTAGGTGGAAGGTGAGTATTAATGTATGTGTCACAGTTACTCCTCTGGCTGGCATGGCTTTGTTTCTGACAGCCAGAATTAAATCGTGGATTTTCTAAACATCTCCCCACCGCTTTCACTCTTTTCCTGTACACTTAACCATCTACTCCGAGCTTGTTTCAGTTTTCTGGCTTCCCTTATTGCCCTTGCCTCGTCTCGGTGACAAGCCAAGTTTGCGAGGCAGGCTGCCGTCCCCAGCGTGCACCCCACCGTCTGCTCGGGCGGGCGGCAAGAGCTTCCCTGACGCTTCCTTGCCCTCCTCTGGGAGACGCCGGGGGCAGGGGACACCAGAACCCCTCGAGGGCCCAAACCACACTGCCAGGTACTGTCCCTCCGTCGCCACCCCGAGCTCGGTGCAGCCGTCAGACCACCGGTGTCCCCAAACCGCTTCGGGTGGGCGAGGAGAGTGCAATAAGGGTCGCTGGGTTGCTTTCCTCTACGAGGATGCAACGCCGGAGGGGGGTGGGGGGGGTGGGGAGGGACAGGGGGGAAAAGGGGGATCACTCCTCTCCCTGTGTTATGCTTAACCCCGACACCCGTCAGACACTTCTGCCCTCCCCCTACATCTCACGCTGCACCGACATCTCCCGAGCAGCACGGTGGAGGCACACGTACCCCTGCCCCCGCACACTGTTCCTCGGAAAGGTCGGGGCGGGGGGGGGGGGGGGGAGCAAGTCTCCCGGAGCCCTTCGCTGCGCACAAAGAGATACGGGGAATATCGGCCGCCCCCGCGGCGGGCAGCGCTGGATGCACACGCAAACACACACACGCACACGAGCACGCACCAGCACACGCACACATACACAGGCACACACACGGACACTCGCGAAGGCGCACCCTCACACACGCACCCCCACGGTGCATCCCGGCGGGTCACGTACCTGCAGGTGCCTGTCGGTAGGAGCGCGGGGAGGGAGGCTGTGCGATATCGCCTGTATCGCACGGGGGGGGGGGGGGGGGGGAGGGGGGGGGTGGGTGTACTGTGATAGTGCTCGGGGGCTGGGGAGCGGGGGGGCTGCACAGGTCCCTCCTCCTCCTCCGCCCCCCCCGCAGTGTGTGTGTGCGCTGCCCTGCGCGACGCTGCTCCGCGCCGGGGGAGGCAGCGGCGGGCTCCGGCTCCTGTCAGCCACCGGAAACCGGCGCCGGTCGCACAGACCGCAGGAAGTGTGCAATGGCACACTCGCCGCCCCCCGCATCGGCCCCGCCGCCCCCCGCAGGACGCCAGTCTTGGGGACCTGGGGTGCAGAGCCGCGGGAAGCGCGGGTGCCATCGAGAGCTAGCCGAGCGCGGGGCGTCAGCGCAGGCTCGTTGGGCACAAGGCAGCTAAAAAGCCTTGCGAGGGTTGGTAATGGCCACGCAGCGCTGCGTGAAAACAGGCAAATGGAGCCGCCGTGCCTGCTCTGCAACCGGTAGGAAGGCGTACCTTGAGAACTCAGTTCGGGAGAGCCAAGGGCACAAATATTCCCAAACCCGTCCTTGTCGCACTGCTGCTGAGGACCCCGCTCTCTGCTGACACAAGGTAGTGTCATTGTAGGAGTTCTGATGGAGATCTGTTGACTTACGCCACGTGAATTAGAAAGGCTGCGTCCCCACGACTGAGGCTCAGTTATTTGGTGCAGGCACAGAGGCACCACTTAACTGTTAACTTTACTTTTCTGCATGAGATCACAGATACACAGCACCAGGTGTTTATTAATTTCATGCGGGATATATGCATATGCACCCTTCCCACGTTTGCATATAGGGCAATAAAACCTGCAATTTGCCTGTCGTGAAAACGGCAACTTCCTTGATTTGTCTGCAGCTACAGATCTCAGCAGAACATTACTCATATCGGAGGGGTTCTTTTGCAGAAAGGCTTACCATATGCTTGTAAGCATTTATCTCTGGGTGCTGGTTCTCCCCCCAGCAAGTGAGACACGTGCCAAAGCAAACTCTGCATATCTCTGCATCCCATGGATGGGCTTTTTCTTTCTTTCTCCACCTTGTTGCATCACTGCTAGAAGGAAACAGGCCTGGCTGCTGCTGGGAGAATATCAGTCTTCCAAACCGGCTGCTTCATGCCCCAGAGGTTTCCTTTCCTCATCTTCCTTCTGCCAACATTTGCAAAACTTGAATGGGCTAACACATGCTGCTAGCTACGATGGCAACAATGCTTATGCAAGAGTATAATGGAGGCAATCTGGAAGCATGTTTGTGCCAGCAGTAATGCTCTTTCTGGGTTTGCCTCTTAATGCAGCAGGGGGATTTGGTAGCAGCATTAACCTCGCCTGGGGAAGACTGCCATCTCTTGTGCTCTTGTTTGTTTTCAGTAAGATGTCACTGTCACGTCACTGTCACATTACTGCAACTCAGCAGAGATATTTAAGGGAACAGTGTTAGACTCCTAAAGATGGAGAACTCTAAACAGAAGAAGTAATTACTCCGGGGAGTAAATAGAGAGACTGCCTCCATCCATAATGATTGAACATGTGGCACACTGCTTCCACATCTTGCTTTTGACTTGAGGATCTGAAGTCAAAGCACTAGCACAATCAAGGACAAGACCACCACCTTCCTGGACTCTGCTGAGTCCTGTTAGGCTTTAACAGATGTGTTGCTTGTCAGATATATGCCCCTGCAGCAGAACCGGAGCCTCCAAGCGCACGTCCCATGCAGAGGCTGCATGGGTTGTACGGCTCAAATCAGTGGTCTGTTTGCCTCCAAGGTGGGGCTGCTGAGCTATTTTCTCCGCATCAAATAGTTACATTTTGACAGTGATGTCCACAAGGAACTCCCGGAGACGAGATATGCTTTCTAGACAGTCTGCATCTCTGGGGACCTTAAAACCAGGTGCATCATGTGCAGGCAGACAACGTAAGAGGCTCACTCTTCACTGCTTGTCTTCAAATTGTTTGCCTCCTTTCTGCAGCAGAGGAATAGACTCTGTTGGCCGTAACTTCTGTGTTGGCTACTGAATCAAACATGCCCTTGCTTCTGCAGCCAACTCTGCAGAGTACTTGGAAGCAGCCCACAAACAACAGTCTGAAAGACTTTACCTGTCTTACTTACATGGCTTCTTCATTCTTGTTTCTGATCCCTCCTCCTTTTCTCCCATCTCTGCTATGCATTTTGTTTGCTGTTCTCTTTTTCCCCCACGCTCATCTGTGGCAATACAACAACCCTCAAAACCTGCTCTCTTCTCACCTTCTCCCTCCACCTCTTCTACTCTTTCTTCACTTCTTCATTGTTAGGAGCATCCCCAGGACACTAATTACAAAGAGGGTTTCAAAATGCTTCTCTGACCTCTGAGGTGGTTGCTTGGCTGTTGCACTCTATTAGTGTCACAGCCTTGTATGCAGGGCTGTAATTGCATCAGAGGCTTCTGGTTCCTATCATACACACTGCCAGCTTAGCTAGTCCAGCAATGTTATTAGCACTTTAGCACGGAACTGCAATTTCAAGTGAACTCATATTAGCTCACTGTCTGTATTAGGACCTGCACTGGAGAGGCAGCAAGCAGTGTGCACTGGTGTTCCTGTGAAAGCAAGGGTTTTTCTGGGACAGAGAAATGCTAATGCTGACTTGATGGGACTGTGCTGGCCTCTGTGCAGTTGAGGAACTGCCATGGTGAGATGGTGTTATTCCAGGTCATTTTTCTTCCTATTCCTCACCTAGCACAAAATGCTTCAAGACAGAGCTCTGACTGTTGGCATGCACATCTGCCAGAGGTGCTAAGCACCTCTTCATAGATGGTCTTCATGCTCCAATGAGGCAGTAGGGTCCCGTCATTAATGCAGCAGGCTGAAGAAGAATATGTGTTACATCCTCATCCCACACCTGACACAGACTTTCTTCTGTGACCTTGGTCACTAACTTCTGTTTACCTGTCTGTGTTATGACCATTGATCAGCCCTGACAGGCTGTGAGACAAGGAGGAATTTGTTTACTCCAGGTGCCAGTGCCAGGAAAACTGCTGCTCATGGTGCTCAGTGGAAACTCATGCTCTCCTCTCCTGAACTACAGGGCAGCCTGATGGATTACCTGCTATTCCAGTGCCACCAGTAGGCTAAAAAGAATGGGTAAAGGCAGAAGCATCTCAGGGTCTACAAGAACCTGGTCTTCCACAGTGGGCCAGTAGGTTGTGAAAAAGGATACACCATCTGCCAAACAGGAGCAAAGGGACTTGCTGCCCTCCTCTTTAGAAACACCTGCCTATGTGCTTGAAAAGAGTCCCAGCAGTCATGGCAAGTTACAGCTACATCAAAGCACAGGTGATACCACCTCATGGAGAACACGGGCACCCAGTGACCCCATGGTTTCATCATAAACCTGCTCAACTTCCCCAGTATCCCTACAGCATTCAAGCAGTAGTGGAACAGAGCTTGGCTCTTCCCAGAAAGGTCCTCTGTGAGAAGAGGTGGATACCAACTTACATCAGTGACATGGACGAGGGCCTGTTTCCCATTTGTGCAGGTGGGTGAGCTGGGAATCACACTGAAAGGTTTGTTTCTGATGCCCAGCTCTGCCCTGCATTTGACCCAGGCAGTAAGGAAGCAACGAATGAGTCACATCCCTACAGTCTGTGCCCCAGCCAGGCTTGTTTGCTCCTGCTCAGTTGAACAAGGTGTGCCAGCACATACATAGACTCTCAGTCAGTCCCCATCAAGGTGAGCCTGATCGTGTGCTAGAAGCTTTGCCAGATGAGACACAAAGGCAAACATTACCTCTGAGAATTCTCTCAGTTCTTCCAGCAGGAAGATGCTCTTGCAGGTGCTATACAGTCTAGAGGGAGACAAAGGCCATCAGAAAATACTTCAGGTTTTAGCAGAATATTTGCCCTATGCTAAGGACCTATTACAAGAGCAGCTGGAATGAGACTGAAAGACAGGAACTGCCAAGAGTTATGCTTTTGACCACATGTGGCTACATCACAGGAAGAGGGACAGAATCAGGCCACTGCCATACCAGGCTTTTGGATCACTTCATCATGGGTTTCCATTGGCGTGTCTTCTCCAAGGCCTGCTGATCACGGCTAGCACCAGCCAAATGAGACCACGAATCAACATCTCATCACAACAGGACTTTGCTGTCTTTCAGTGCTCTGCTCCTCAGAGGAACATGTGCTCATCTAATGAGCTCCTGCAGTGCAAGACATTAACCTAGAACCACTTTGGAGTCAGGAAAAATTCCTTGCTGGAAAGTGCAGCCCCTTGAGACAGCAGTGTGAGTTAGAAGAGAAGTCTTCCTTTTTAGACTTCCTTTCAGAGAATCAGTTTGGTTGATAAAGACCAAGTCCAAGACCAAGACAAAGTCCAACCACTGATTCCATTTGCTGTGACTCAAGCAAGATTCAATCCCACCAGTCAGCTGGAGTATGGAGAGAGTAATATTTGGGAAGTCTCAGAAGGTCCAATATGAACTGCAATGCCTGTCAGAACTTTGTGGTGTCCCACACTGCCTTGTCTGTACCACTGTGAGGCAACTCTGTTTTAGGCAGCCTTCCAGCATGGAGGCAGACAGGTGGATCTTCACAGAGACTGCTTCCAGCTCACATACATGAGCACAGAAAATCTGGGGAGCCATGTAGCCATGGCTCAAACATCCATGTGTCAGTCTGGACCCCTCCTACAGCCCCCTCTCAGAGCACTAAACACAAGGTGACCCATTCAGTCTCTGATCAGACACATCTCTAGATAAAAGAGCTTGATGAGAGACAGGTGCCTGTAAGTCAGCATTAATGGTTTGGACAAGGGCTAGGTTCTTTGGTGTGATATCAAGGCTGTGGAAGGGTAGAGTGAGAAGTGGGGCAGGCGCAGCTTCCAGACATCCAGCCATGATGACTGGATATCAAGCACAGCACAGTGGGTGGCAGTGTCCTCCCTAACTATAGAACTGGTTGTCTGACTTGCAGACAACGGTTGTGAAGGGTGGAGGTGAGGTTTTGTGATACTGCCCTGCAGTGCTGGGGTTTAAGAAAGTAGAGTCCTTCCTTCATGACCTGTGCAGAGGGCTTTGTGTCCCTATGCTTTCAGTGCTGGTTTAGCAGAGCTGCACTGGCATATGCAGAACTGGAATGAAAACCATCAAGAGGGCTGAGAGCACCAGTGTGGACACCAGCTATCTGGCACTGTCAGAGAGGAAAGCACAGAATAGGGATGCTGCTGTTGGGAATTTCCTTGGGAAACTGCTAATAAAGGAAACAGAATATAGCTCTGAGAAAGATGTTCATCTGTTGAGTTTGGTTGTTTGTTGCTTGGATTTTTTGTTTGTTTGGTTTGTTGGTTTGTTTTAGGCTGCCTACAGGAGAATAAATGGAAATTTTGTGCTTGAAAGGTTAATTGAGCAAGGCATGGGCAGAGCAGAATCACAACATGATTGCTTTGCTTGAGAGTGATCCTTAAAGAAGAAAAGCAACCAGGCAACTTATCCCTCACACCCTCATACCTTCTCTTTATGTTGTGAAAGCTCTTAAAAGCAGAGTCTGTGAAACATCATATCCATATTCCTAGAGCATCTGTAACTAAATACACACACTAGTTCAAAGTAAACCACTGCCAGTTAATTTATCCTTCACTTACCTGCCAGTCCAAAAATTACTTGTGGGGTCACTGCATGTTGCTGCAAGATTTATGTCACTTATGAAGATGACTTCAGAACAAATTAGCTTTTGGTATATCATGGTTCTTCTGCTTGCCATTCCTTCACCACAGCATCTGGTTGCACTCTGCTTGACAGTAATTCAGCACCTGAAATGCTGCTGTTAACACTGCCCCCACGTCCCTACTCCACAGGTCAGAAAACAGGGCACAGAAATCTAAAGCGTGCTCCCTTTGGTTCAGCGACAGAGGACACAAACTCACAAGGAGCCTAATTTGAACAGGGAAGCTTGAGGAAAACATCCTTCCACTCCAGCCACAAGCAGTGTATTGCAAGTATTGCTCTGCCTGAGTGGGGCAAGGCACACTTATTCAAGCACTCAAACACAACTCTTTCTTGTCCTGTGCGAAAAACCAGGCTGAATTTAAAAGGATGATCATTCAGAGAGTGTCCTGAGCTTGTCCCACGCTGACTTCTACTTGGGAGACAGTCTGAGGAGATGCCTTCTATTTGGGAAACAGTCTGAGGAACAGGGATTCAGCCATCACAATGGAGTACAAAGGTCTTGTCTTTCTCCAGTAATCACTGATTAACAGCAGACTAATGCCCTTCCCAGAGAGATCACAACCCAGCCCGTGGTACATGTGGACACTCCCATTTTCCTTTGGACATCCTGAAGTAACATGTGGAAACAAGTATCAGCACTAAAGGACACTTGACATGCAGTGATTGGATTTGTTAGCATTGCAGTTAACCATCAACTCAAAAAAAAACCCCACCCAAATAACCAACCGAAGTTTTTGGTGGCTCAATTTTAACAATGCCTACCTTCACTCAAAGTGAGTAGTGTATATCAATGAAATGGCAACGGCTTATGAAAGCCTACAGAGAGATCCAAAGCTCAGCTCATTTTTTTTTCCTCCTTGCTCCGTCTGCTGCAGCTAACAACCTGTTAATTTCCTCCTCATTGAGACCTCACTGTCGTGTTTGGCAGCCACCTTTCCTTCACATGTGCATGACGCTGTAGGAAACACTGCAGACAAATCTTGTCATCACAGGGCTCACAAGGCTGCTTCACATCCACATCCAAGCGTATCAGAGCAGGAATAACTTCCTTCTGGTCCTTCCTTTGTTAGATTTGTTACTCCATTACAGCTATCAATAAGTAATAACGCAGAAAAAGCCATATGAGGATAAACTCCAGAAATGCTTTTGAAAATCTCGTGCTACTTCCCCGGGGGTCTGAAATACCCTTGAGAATGCAGTCTATGCATTTTCAGAGTTGTTGCTCTGTGTGAAATATCTGTGGACTTTAATTTGTTTTACTTTCCAGGCTCCTATTGTCTGACATGGCTTCAGAGAGTCCTAGAAGTCTCATTTTCTGTGCTCATTATAGTTTTGCTACACAAATGAAGCAGTTTAGGTTGCTTTTTCTCACGGAAGGGCAAACTGGGTTGAGGGTGTTCTCTGTGTGTAAATTAGGCAGAATAAGAACTGTTGCAAGTACAGAAGAGTTTCTGACTTCTTCAGTATTTGCTTGGGAGACAGAGCTTCTGTAAATATGTCTCTTAAAAGAATGAGCTTCTTGAAAATCTTGAAAATTATTTCTGCTTTATATGAATAATGTAAAGGTCTTGCAGAGGAGGGGAAAAAAAATCATCTGGAAAATAAGAAACAAGAGTCAGAGAAAGCCTTGATGAACTGCATACATTGTACAGCTTCCCCAGAGCAGCTATCTGCCATAAAGAATTGAGGCAGAAAGGAACAGGACTAGAGTTGTGTATTTCCTCTTGAACTTCATACCTGCTCCCCATATAAGACCCATAATGATCGAGGAGACAGCTTGGCTTTTGGTGGTACAGGATGTGTCTGTGGCAACATCAGGTGAGCGTCAGCTGTTGTGTGACAGAAATACACAGAGCAGTTTAAACAAAAGGCTGAATAATGAGTATGGTAAAAATGCATAATAACAGCTTAACAAGAAACCCACTTGAAAGAAAGCAAGGGACTTGGCAGCCTAAGTATGTGCTAATTATAGGATGGGGATTTGGCTGACATTAGTAAGAACTTGCAGTGTGTAATTTCTGTATACAGGATAAGGACAATGGGCTGTTTCTATGTCTAAGAAACCATAACACTTCGGTCTATAGCCTGTGGCCTCCTGTTAGTCCCTGAAGTGCTTCACAACACAGAAAGTGGCTTTACAACGTAACTGAGTCGTGCTCTCCACCCCCTTGCACTGTGAGCTCCTAGGTTCAGAAAATGGGTAGCTTTCTGCAAGGGACGTGTGAAGGCTGTAGCAGACACAAGGAACTTTCATTCTCATTTCTCTCTTAGCACTGATCTGTGAGGGCTGACCTGCGTTTTTTTTTTTCAGGATGTCTCAACAGAGCTCACACTGCAGCCACACACACACCCAAAAAAAAGTGAAATACGGGGAGAAAAAGATTTGCCACAACAGCTGGGCTGCTGCAGGGACTGATTTTTCAGTTCTGCCGTGAAATCTTGGGACCATTTCCAGCCCTTGGTTCATTTGCCCATCTGTAACAGGCTGAAAACAATGTCTTGTGTGTCATGACTTTGGGTGCTCTCCTTTTCTTCACAGAAAATAAAATAACAGCAGTCAGGGTGGTAAACATGACGGAGGATGGGGCATTATTTACTGTGTCACTGTAACAGGAGTATTTATTCTTCTGGCAAAGAAAACAGCTAAGTGAGCCAGCTGGGCTTGTTTCCTCCTGTTTTTGGGTGAGGCAACCACATGACTCTTTCATTCCCTCCATTTTTGGCCTTGTAAACTAAGGAGTTTGGGAGGCCTAACTTTCAGTGAATATATATATAGATGTGACCTCAGGCACTCTGCTTTTATAGTAAAATCTGGATCACAAAATTCCCCTGTATCATGTTTAATTGTTTAGCAGAAAGCAAGCGCTGAGCTTATAAAGAAATAACTGACAACATGCTTCTGGACAAGGTATTTTTTATGGACAATGAATTACATTTCTAGAGAAAAAAACCCCTAGAACTCTGTACACTGGCTTTATGCTATTTATTCTCCCAATACATATGATTTGGATAAAAATTGCAACTGAAGTTAACGATATAGTAGTTATCCCCTACCCTGCTAAAATTTTAACCATTAATTAAAAGGTATGTTTTGAGAGTTGATGTTCATGCCACGTGGCTCCTGTCAATGTGAGAGCATAATAAAGAAGCAAGCTTAAAATTACAGCTCACATTAAAAAAAAAAAAAAAAGTAACAGAACCCACTTTTTCTTCCATGCACAGAGACACAGCTTAACCATACAGCTTAAGCTTAACAGTGTGTGCACTTTTCAGGCACACTGGTTACAAAGGTCTAATGTGTAGGCTTCCAAGTCCAGTTTTACAATCATGATTTGATTTTGTGAACTCTCTTTTAACTCTATATGCCAAATGCCAGACACATCAATTGCTGCCCATATATGTGTACAAGGGCCTTCTATGTATTTTTATGTGTCTAGCTTTCACCTGTGCTCTGCAGCCTTCTACCTGAGCTTCTGCATCAGTCTTTTTTCCTTCCTATGCTGTTTCCTGTATGCTGCTACCCTCATGGTCTTCCATCTGCAAATGTCAGTGTTATTGTAAGTTCTCATGGAAAGCAATTGCTAAGTCTGAAAATCCTCTGTTTCCCCCCCTGCATCTCCTACCAGTTTTGTAGCTTCAGTTTATATTAGGGGAAAACCAAGAGCTAGCAAACAGAAAGGTAGGTAATATTCATGCAAATATCTCATAAACATTACTAGCCACAGGCATGCACAAAGGGAACAGCTTGCACCACCTGTGACTGCTTAATGTGCTTCTGTCAGCACCAGCAGCACCATAGGCAGGAACAAGGCACTAGTAGAGGCTGGCAGTGAGAGCAGCCCTGAAGAAAAGAACTTGGGGCTGCTGATGGATGAGAAGCTCAATATGAGCTGTCAGTGTTCACTTGCAGCCTGGAAAGTCAACCAGATCCTGGACTGCATCAAGAGAAGCAGGCCAGCAGGTTGAGGGAGGCCCTACCACTCTCATGGGGCTCCACTGTGTTCAGTTCTGGAGCCATTATTACAAGAAGGATATGGACATGCTGGAATGTGTCCAGAGAAGGGCCATGAGGATGGTCAGAGTGGAGAGTACCTCTCCTGTGAGGACAGGCTGAGAGAGTTGGGGTTGTTCAGTTTGGAGAAGGCTCTGAGATCTTATTGTGGCCTCCCAATATCTGAAAGGGGCCTGCAAGAAAGCTGGGGAGGGACTTTTAGGGTGTTGAGTAGTGATAGAACTAGGGAGAATGGATCTAAGATAGACAAGGGTAGATTTAGACTAGCTGTTTGGAAGAAGTTGTTCAGCATAAGGGTGGTGAGACACTGGAACAGGTGGAAGTCCCATCCCTGGGTGTTTTTAAGGCCAGGCTGGATGTGGCTCTGGGCAACTTGATCTAGTGAGAAGTGCTCCTGCCCATGGGGGTTGGAGTTAGATGATCCTTGAGGTTCCTTCTGACAATTCTATAATTCTGTGAGCAGCCAGGAGGAAGCTTAGCTGGGTTCCAATGCCAGGCACAGAGTTAATTAAGAGGGGGAAAAGCCCAACAAGGATAGTTATAGTAATCTTCCTCATCCTCACTGCTTGCTGATGCTGGAAAAACACTCTTCTGGGTACCTTATTGCTTCACTTCTTGGCTGGCCACTGCGCAGTTCCCCCCTTCCTTCACTTTCCACTGTTTTTCCCCTATAGAAACTCTTAAGTGGATGTGTGGACCCCCTAAATAAAACTCTGTGCAGGTAAACCTGTCTTAAAAGATGCAGTGATACTCTCCCCATACAGTTCCTGTGGCAAGACCCCTTTGTTTTCCTTCAACACCAGCCTTCAGTTAGAATGGTGGGGAGCAGAGCTACAGCGGAGCAGTTCCACTCCAATATTGTTAAGTCAGTTATATTTAGTTCGTGCTCAGCTTTGCTGCATAAAGGTACATCTTGTTGTAGGACAGAATGCTACACAAAACTAGGATTAAGTAACATTCCCTTACAAAGACTGAGTTACAGTGGTTGTTTTGTTGTTTTCCTAAAGTTCTAAGCATTCAGGATAATCTTCTTCCAGTTCATGTCTCTCCCTGTGAGCAAAGCATTGCTGATTGATTATTTTGGTGGGACAAATAAGTATTCCAAGCCCTAGCATCAGTACCAGAACACTCATGCTCCCACTGTCAAGCAGGGACCTTGTGGTAGTGGCCAGGGAAAGGAGGTGACAGGCTGTTGCTTCCAACCTGCTTATTCCTGCCCTTGCCCAATTTGAACCCTACCAAGAGCAGAAAAAGGTATTGATGCACCTTAGCAAGTGTTGCCTCTCAGCAAGTCCGCTGCAAGCCTGGCAGCACAAGAGCATTTTGCAGTGCCAGGAGGCCGCCTCCGGCTTTCTGTGAGGGCACCGCCAGACCGTGTACTAACTGCTCCCTCTGCTGCCACTGGACAGTTGGAGTCACCCGAGCTCGACTCAAGTGGGTAGAGAAACAGAGTGAAACACACTGAAACTCAGCTGGAGAGGTAGGAGAGAAGGCATCAAAACAGGGCTCTTGAGCACATGAAGCATGAACATACATCTCCTTTGCAGCACGATGAGCCAGCAGACGATCATCAGACATCAGCAGTCACTGTGTTTGACTCGGGTTTTAGAGCTGTTTTCTTCATTTGGCAGTTGGAGCTGTCACCCAAAGAGCCTGTATCTTTCTCTGCAGTTACTTGCAGAACAATCACAGTCAGTTTAATCACTCCATTTTTATGGGCCTCGACGGCTGTGAACTGAGCAACTGATTGAAAAACAAGACACTTGTGTTGCCCTCATGTAGAAAATCCTCTGTGGAATGCAGATACCTGCAGCAGTAACTTCATCACAGCACCCACTTTAGCACCCCATTGTAGGTCTTGTCCTAACAGTGCACAGCAGATTGGCATGGGTTTCATCCATATCTGTTTACAGCAGAAACTCCAGGAATGGCATCATATGAACATTTGTAGCCTCTGATCCGTCTGCCAGATGCAATCAGCTTACCCCAGGGGCAGCATAGTGAGCTAATGTACCAGAGTGATCAAAGAAACACAGTGGCCAGCTGGAGACAGGTTTTGCAGCTCTGGACTCATCTCCCAACAAATGAACTTTTCTTCTAAAGATGACAACCTTCCCTAGGATTACACAGGCACCACCAAGTAGCACTCACAACTACCAAGCATTATGTGCAAGAGCAGGACTGCCCCGGAAATGCAGGGAATGGCAGTAACTGTAGACACAGTCAGAGAGTCAAATAAGCATGCTCTGCCTTCAGGTGCCAGGTCACAGTTAACACTGCACACCTTCCCCTGGCACCCCCCAGTCCTGAAAAAAAAATGCTGTGGCAGAAAAAAATTTCACAGAAAGAACTGCTAAAAAATGCTGTTGATGATGAAATGAGTATGAAATAAAAGTATCCTGTTCTCAATACCCAAGTTCTTTGATCTACTTCAATTCTCACAGTGTTTGGAATTGTACTTTGAGTCATGGAATAGTTTGGGTTGAAAAACACCTTAAAGATCATCTAGCTCCAACTCACCACCACGGACATGAACGCTTTCCACTAGACCAGGTTGCTCAAGGCCACATCCAAACCAGCCTTGAACACTTTCAGGGAGGGGGCATCCATAACTTCCCTAGAAATCTGTTCCAGTGTCTCACCATCTTAAATCTAAAGAATTTCTTAATATCCAATCCAAATCTACCTTTTCCCAGCTTTAATCAACTCCCCCTTGTAAACAGTCCCCCCCAGCTTTCTTGTAGACTGCCTTCAGGTACTGGAAGGCCACTACAAGGTCTCTCAGCATGTTCTCCAGGCTGAATATCTAGGTTCAGTTGAAAGCATTTTCTAATATCTGTAGGTTTCAAAAGATGATTTGTATTTTAAGGTGGCTCTCTAAGGAAACAAAATTAGTGTGACCATGCTTTGTACACAAGTACACAGATTGCGTTTTCCAATAGCATGAGGTCATAAGCCTTTCTTAATGACATCTGATAGAGAGGGCCAGCTCCTACAAGCTTTGTGAAACCAGTAAGGAAGGAAAATCAGTTTGTCTCCCAGTCAGAGCAATGCACTGGAAACATGTTGTGCACCCCCTAATGCTGGGATCAGGACTCACACCCCATCAGACATAAGGTTATTCAAAGATGGGAGAGTATTATAAGAAATCAAGTTCTACTTGTTCTACATCTCACAGTAAGAGAGGATAAAGCGAAAATGAAAATAAAAAAAAAGACCAGAACATTTCATATATCTCCCCCTTCAATTCTGGGGACATCATTTTAATTTTTATCATTGTAGCAAATTATTAAGAAAAACATGTTTGTTTTTGGGCATCGCAAGCAGACTGAGTTGTGTCTTCACTAACAGTTACAGACTTTATTGATACTTTCATTGCACTGTCAAATAAAAATGAGGATTGGTATTTCAGAGCAGCTTTGTAGTTACACAAGAAAGGCCAGTGTTCTGCTGGTGTTCAAAAAGGAACCGTGGCAGCATCTTTTCCAGACTCATTGCTAGCACCATGTTGTTTTTAATGCTTAATTTTTCTGTCCTGAAAGCCAGAATTGGCTTTAGCTAATCTGAAATGAAGAAACAGAACCATTAGAAAATTAAAAAGTACTGGATACAGGCTTCACCCAGGAAGCAGTAATGTTGCTACAGTAAGACTCCATGTTCTTTAGAAATCCCTCTTCAGTGTGTACTTTGCCTATTTATCCTCATGGTTAAGAATGGTAAATTAGACCCTGTGATTAAATCTCATATCCTTCAAGTATCTCAATCTGACAAAGTATTTCCATATATCTGTATCTATATATCTCACAATATTGAAGCGTTTTGCAAAAAAAAAAAAAGAGGAGGCCAATTAACTAAACGAAAATTTGCTTTTATGGTTAACTTTAAAAGGTATTTTTAGTACTTAGTTTAAAGGTTACTCACAGTGTAGTCTCTTTTTTTTTCAAGAGTAGTCAGTTTTTTTCTGGTTCCATTTCAAATTATTAAAGAAGGTTCAGAAAAGTTTTGAATAGCAATAAATGCAGAAATATCACTTACAAATCAGTGCAGTAATTTAACATTATAAAAGTTGTGACATTGTCTCTGGTCCAACAGATACTTCACCAGTAAAAACCTTATCTGGAGCCAGAAAAACTCAGTAAGAGGGCTAAATTGCATCAGATGCTCTGTGCTGTAACGTAATTAAATTAATAGATTATGACTGATTTTAACTGAGGCAAGACCATATAACTCATTTCTGTGGGGAGAAGGAAAAAAACCAACCAAACAAAAACAAACAGTTTACTTTCCTACAAAGTTCTCCTGTAAAAGCAGTGCACATTCAGCAAACACAAACTAGAGAAATCCAACGGATCGATGAGATTCTTTCTGAAGCTACACTCACTCCTACAGTTCCTGTGCATGAGTTCATAACAGCTTTTGCACTCTTCCTGTTCACAGCAGAGCTCAGAAAAAGCCCAGGAGGTCTAGGCTATGAGCCACATGTGGCTATGAGCCACATGGAAAGTTCTTCCATCCCAGGATCACCAAGCACAGAGGATCTCTACTTGCCCATCAGCAGGTTTTCTGTGCAGCAGGACCTACACCTGCCCTGCCAAATGCCTCTGCCACTCACCTGTGAACATCTTCACAAAGTCGGTACTCGACATGCTCATAACCACATCAGCTGTCTCAGGAGGCTTGCCAAAACCAGCACTCCCACTCTTGGTTTTCAGGTCAATATACCAAGTGCCTCCTTCATCACCTGAACAGACAGGGAGGAGAGGTGACAAGGAAGCAAAGAGCTCTGCCCTTCTCAGTCCTCACTGTTTAACAGCTGCTCCCATGTCCACCTGGAGCAGTTACATGCACTACACAACAATGGCAGTGCTCCACCAGAAGCTGCCCCTCACCCCACGCTCTGCGTGCAGGCAAAGCACTGCTGGCAGTCGCTCACAGCAGACACCTCAGGGACATGGGCGCAAGAGCCCGAAGGCAGCGCTCTGCTGACAGAGCTGCAGGCAGCCAGGGCTTTTAATGCGACCCTGTGAGTTCTGCCATCAGGCCACCCCTGTGCTGTGTGACCACCACTGCAACAAAGCCCACAGCTGCCAGGAGTGCCAGCAGCTTCCAGCAGGTGCAGAACTCGGTCCTGAGAAGAAGCATCATCCTGAGAAGGTAGTCTCTCTAGGGACCGGCTCAAAAAGGGGTTTTGTGATTGAAAACACCCAGGGCCTTCTACTAGGAGCTGTGCATGTGAAGGTTACACAAGTGATGGCTTACCAGATAATTCAAACTGGTACACCCCCTGCGTGGTTCTCACATACTCTTCGCTCATTGCCCCCTGAATAACTCTGAATGTTTCTGCAACGGGACTCGATGCCTTAGCTCCAGACGATCCTGCCTGCTGCGATCCACTTAGTTTCTTCTCCTCTTTGGGTGCCTGGGAAGCACCTACAACAAAGAGATCATTTTTTCTCTTCCAGCTGCAAAACACTTTAAAACTGCACAGAGAACCACGCTAGAGAACTCTTGGGGAAAAGATTTCAGCTGCACGGTAGACAAAAGGGTATTTCCCCATTTCAGCCTTAAGATAAAGGATGGGGTTTGCACCTGTGAACATCAACAGAAGCACAGCACAAAAGGGAACTCTGCAACATATTTCATTTCATCCTGCAGCAGAAATGGAAGGGAAAGCACAGAGGAATTTGAATTCCAGCTGCTTACAGCTCACTGCAGAGGCTTATGCAGCACCTTGATTTCTAATGCAATCCACACACTCCTGACAGCTGTCACTCCAACAAAGCTCTGTCTTGAACAAACGTCACTTCCACCTCAAAATACTCCTCTCCTGTCTGCCTGCTAACATCACAGCTACCTTCGTTAGTTCTTCTGCAAAGGCTTCTAAGCTGTAAAGCAACTCACTGCTTTAATCAGCATTTCACTCTACCACAGTGAACACCTGGGTTTCACGGTAATGGACAGCGCTGGCAATTCACAGGGCTGATCCAGCTCACTAAGGATGTTGTAAAAAGTCTCTCAGGTGTCTTCTGTGTCAACAAACAGCTAACATTATTCTGTCAGCCCCTACTAAGTAACCAGTGTTGTGAGGCTCAGGGAATCACAACTTCTGTCCTAAGCGTAACAGTCCGAGTGGGACTGTCAAAGAGTATTTTCAAGGGAAAGGGACTGTTCAAACTTCACCTCCTCTACCCTTCTCTCCCTTCTCTGTTTCTGAAACCTGTTTTGCATCCTTAGATCTGCTTCAACTTGACACACCACAATTCAAGCAAAATGAATACATTTCTGAAGAAAGTAAATTCCTCCATTTCATCTAAGCAATAAACTGTAAATTTTGCATGTGTCACCTGAGAAGCCTTAGATACTGGGGTGTGTTTGCTCAAATTTATCAAGTCAACACGTATTTTCCAATAATACCTACCTGTGACTTTGATTATAAAAGGTTTTTTTCCGTAAGGAATCGAGTATAAACTGGAAAAGTCTGAACTCTTGTGGAAGGTAACATTCTTTCCCTGGCCTTAATTACAGAGGCTTTGCACCACTTTCATAAATCTTACCCTCCAAATGAGAAGAGGGGTTTTGCCAAATAGCTGGAACAGAGTCTGCGTTCTTGGAAGAAAACAAACAACAATCACTCTGAAATCCAGGGTGCATCTATTATCACCAGAAACCATCAACTTGCACACAGTGCTTTCCACACTACATCTTTCTATCTTTCTACCTGCATCTAAACTAGAAGCCTTTTAAAGTGTAAGTGAAAACATATTTCAAGATGAGAAACCCTGTCATTACCTAATTTGTAGTATTACACAGATTGTTGTAGACAACAACAAAAAACCCAACCATTTTTAAGTTGAGGTATTTCCATCAATTTATTATTGTATTACAATAAATGTATATAATGTAATAATATATTACAATAATATTTTGTTATTAAGAAAACAATTAAAAAAAAACACATAAAGAATACACCTTGGCTCCCTTCTCCTTTAGTATTTCTTATAATTTCTTGAAGTCTGAGTCAAATTCAGGAACCATTTCTAGCAGCACTGTATCCAGAAATGTTCTCACACTTACACAGTATTGAAATAGCAGTATGTTTAAGTGGAGTAGTAGTACTTCTTCTGCTAAAAAATATCTTCTGAGTATATTGAAGTAACAACACTGCTCATTTGAGTGCACATTTCTTAAGAAGGAATGGATGGACATGCCAGGGGACAGGAGTATCAGTGATCTACCCCCTGGTAGATCAGAGAGAGGAGACATAGGAAGAATTATGTGCAAATGTGGGGTGCAGGGTTTGGAGGTCATGGACAGCCTGGCAGTTACTGTGACACAGGAGAGGGATGAAGGAGGGAGGTAAAGAAGGGACTGGAACTGTTGGGTGATCAGAAGGCAGATGACCTGCAGCAGGCATTCTGGTAACCAGAGAGGCAGAAGGTGAGATGCAGGCAAAGGCTCCAGAGATTTCAGCAGGCCTGAAACAGAGGTCAGCTTAAAAGACAAAATTCTCACATTCATCAGAGGGTGAAAGGCTGGTGGGGACCACTGGACTCTACAGAAGATGGCAAATGAGCATGTACACACACTCAAAGGCCAACAGGCTTGAACCACATGATGAAAACCAGAACCCATGCTGTGTTGCAGGTCTGTGCTGTTCCTTATACTTACTTTAGTACCTAATTTTTCCCGATGAAATGGTTTCATGTTTGAGAAGAGTCCAACACCTCAATGCCCCTTACAGACCCTCAAGGAAGACACTGACACTAGCTCCATTTGTTGTTTCCCAGCTTGCAGTTCTGAGGAACGCCAGCAACTGTCACTGAAGATCTTTTCACCTGGCGTAGGATCCTACCTAGACTCTGGGTGGGCAGTGTGCTCTGAGCAGGCCACCGCTGTTCTCCTCCCGGCCTCGCTTGCACAGCCATGCGGCCTGGCCCTGGCCGCTCTTGCCTGTGCTTCTGGGCCTCCTGCCGCCTCCTCTCCCGCAGCAGCACCCTGGCCCCACAGCCTCCGCTGCTAGCGCACCCCTGAACGAGCGGCTATGAAGCGCCTGCTGCCGTCCTTCACCTTCGCCCGACAGCTCCACCCTTCGCCGCCGCGGCGGCTGCGCGAAGCGGGGCGGCCTGGCCGAGCCTGCTCCGCGCCCCGGGGCCGCCGCTGTCCGTGTCGCCATGCTGCCCAACACCGGGTAAGAGACCCTCTCCCGCCCTGTCTGTCCCAGCACCTGCTGCTGTGCAGAATCGCCCTTCTTGCCCTCTTCGCCCCGGGCCGCTGCTTCCGGCTCCTCAGCCGGCGGCGGGCGGAGCCATGGGCGCTGGCGAAGGCTGCCGGCAAAGCCGTGTTCTCTCAGCCTCAGCCACCCGCGGCCTCCCGGGGCGGGACGCCAAGTGGGCTTTGGGCAGGGGCCCGTGTGCTGCTGGAGCCGCGCTGGCTTATTTTCCCCTCCGAACGCGTTACAGCGCTTGTCAGCATCTGGAAGCGAAATACTTTATTGGTGGACGGGAATGGTCCCGGAATGGTGAGGTTTTCCAGCAGGGAGCACAGCTGCGTTGCCCTGCCCTGCCCCACCCCACGGGTGTCCCCCAGCAGCTTCGCTTCTGGTATCTGAGCAGTGGGTGTCAAGTGGACGGGACTAATCTCTTTTCAATGGTCTGCAGCAATAAGTCAAGGAACAACGGCTACAAACTGCAACACAGAAAAGTTTTACCTCGACACGAGGAGAAACTTCCTTACGGTGAGGGTGACAGAGCGCTGGAACAGGCTGCCAGAGAGGTTGTGAAGTCTCCTCTGGAGACCTCCGAGCCCCACCTGGGTGCATTCCTGTGCAGACTGCCCTAAATGATCCTGCCTTGGCAGGGGGGTTGGACTCGATGGTATCTGGAGGTCCCTTGCGGCCAAGGTTCTGTGATTCCAGCGGGTCGGGGCGTGGGCTTGTGTCTCACCTCGGGGCGCGCTGGCCTCTGTCACGCCAGCCGCGGGGTCCCTTGGCACGGCTCCGGGGGGAGGGCTTTCCCCATGGCAGAGAAGCTGGAAGTGTGCTCCAGGAGGTAAAGTGGGGCAGAGGTCCTGGAAGTCTGCCTCGTGGTTGTTAGGCAATGTCCTTGAGTTTTGCAATGGAGATAGTTGTTTGAGGGCTTCAAATTAGGTACTGTATCGGTAATTTTATATATATTAAACTATTTCTCTCTTATTCCAAGCCTTCAGAGCTGGCAAGCATTTTTTCTTCCAGCATAGGATTTTAATTTAGAAGCATTTTCTGCCTTTCTTCAGAGCCAGCACTGCTAAGAGGTGTGAAGATGATTCGTGATTATTTATTCCCATATGCTACAAACAGGATTGCTTACACAACCCTATGAGGAGAGGCTGAGGGAGCTGGGGTTGTTTAGCCTGGAGAAGAGGAGGCTCAGGGCTGACCTCATTGCTGTCTACAACTACCTGAAGGGAGGTTGTATCCAGGTGGGGGTTGGTCTCTTCTCCCAGGCAACCAGCAACAGAACAAGGGGACACAGTCTCAAGGTGTGCCGGGGGAGGTCTGAGCTGGATGTTAGGAGGGAGTTCTTCCCAGAAGGAGTGATTTGCCATTGGAATGGGCTGCCCAGGGAGGTGATTGAGGCACCATCGCTGGAGGTGTTTAAGAAAAGACTGGATGAGGCACTTGGTGCCATGGTCTAGTTGACTGGCTAGGGCTGGGTGCTAGGTTGGAGTGGATGATCTTGGAGGTCTCTTCCAACCTGGTTGATTCTATGAGTCAATGTGTGTAAGCAACTGTAAAAAAGGAGCCTTAATGTGCCCTTCAGGTTTCTCTGTTAGTAGTCATGTCTAGTGAGAAGAGCACCTGTCTTCATTTTTCTTTTAGTATCCCAGGGACTGCAAACACAAAGGTGAATTTGCCATTTTCTCTTTTATTACCAGAATTCAGCTGCAATGGAGGCCAAAAAGATGCAACCTTTGTAATACAAGCCACAAGTACTTCAAATACCTGTAAACTACTGGTCTGTTAGCTGAATTAGGAAATAAATGCAAAGTCTTGCAAGCTTCTCAGCTTGCTTAGCAGAATGAAGTGTTCTAAATTCTAGGCAATTGTTTTGGGGGCACTGAATAAACATATTTAGAGGCTGATGCATCTGGCTTTGTGAACGCTGTCATACCTAATCACAGAGGATAAACAGAGCTTCTTGTGTGAGACACAGAAGGAAAATTAATGAAGAAGGAACAATGTTTAAAAGAAATAAAAGGAGCGTGAGATAATACACCTAGGGGAAAAAAGGAGGTTTATGTATGTTGGAGATGCAGTTGTGCTGAAAAAAAAGATTATGTAAGGGATGGTGATGGACAGTGTAGGGAATGTAGGCAGAGAAAGATAGAGTGCAACTGGAGTGAATAAAATATTAATATGTGCCTTGACATTTTGAATAGAATCATAGTTTAGGAAAGGAATTATATCTGTGGCTGAACTCTTCCTGGTTGGATCAATGGATAATTCAGGGTGAGAGGGACCTTGAGAGCTCACCAAACCGGCCTCTTACTGAAAGGCAGGTCATTTGGGAGGAAGGGTTGCTCATGACTTTGTCCATTTGGGTCTTGAAGATCCCCAAGGCTGTAAACAGCTTGGTCCCCTTCTCTGTTGCCTGACTGACATGGTGGGAGAGACTCTCTGAACCTCTAAAGTTCAGACCTTTCTTTTGTTTTAAAAGGGCCTGTTGATGAGAGCATCCTTCTGTGTTGCATCACAGCGGGTGTCTTTGGCTCCATCTCATCAACCAGTTGTGTAAGTTTTGGGAGCTGCTGCCAGATTTTCCCAAACTATTTTGCAGGCTGAACTGACCCACTCACACAAGAGCTGAGCTTCCAGCCTCTGGTCTTGCTTTACAGCTTGCTTTCATTTGTCAACACATTCCTTGTATCCAAAACTCATCACAGGATGTAAGTGTGGTTTTACAAGTGCCCTTCCCTCCATCTAGTTACAGCTACGTCTTGTAGCTCAGGATGCTGCTGGCAACAAGGCACACTGTTGGCTTGTGCCTACTTTGCTCTCTGCCAAGGCCTTTTCAGAAGAGTGCTCCCTAGCCATTCACTCCTAGACATTTGTCATTGCAGGGACTCTTTCTTCCCAGGTGCAGGATTGCGCATCCAACCTTGTTGAATTTCACAAGGTTCCTGTTCATCTTGCCTCTTAGGGACTGTCTGGGTAGAAGGCCTGCCCTCAAATTTCTGAACTGGTCATTGTCCATCCACAGGACATTTTATCACCTCCTTTAGGTTGTTGATAAAAATCTGTAACAGGACTGGTCCTTTAGAGGTGGTACTCTCGTTGTTAGCAGTCTCTAGGCAGAGTATGACTTAATGACCACCACCCTCTGGAGCCTGAAGGCTCAGCTGTTTGGTTTTTTTGCCTGTCAGGTTGTGCACCTATAAAGACCATAATATCTTAAGCTGGATGCAAAAGTATTGTGAGAGATGGCATTGAAAGCCTTGCTTTCACCCACTCCATTGAGAAAAGGGCCTGCTTTTACGACCAGTGTAGCAGCAGAATCCCCTGTGTCCTTGACATCATTTACATGCCTAAGCTTTGGTTTTCCATTACTGCAATGTGCTCAGGTGATATTTTTAATTCACAGTATCACAGTATCACCAAGGTTGGAAGAGACCTCATAGATCATCAAGTCCAACCCTTTGCCACCATTCTCAAGACTAGACCATGGCACCAAGTGCAGGAGAAGGTCCCTGCCCCATCTCAGATTTTTGCCTTCTGAAATCAAATATCTTCCCTAGAGAGGGTTTTCAAAGAGGAGGAGTCCTCTCAGACTGGAGGGAAAGAATGGACCTGGAAGAACAGCAGTAAGTCAAGTCTGGCCTAGGCTGAAAGAATAACCCATCCAGACTTGGAGCCTGGCTATAGCATTTGTGGTGCAAATGAAAAGTGAACTTACTAGCACATAGTTCATATGCACTCTCTAAGTGGTTTTGGAAACTTGGGGCTCTTGGCTCAGCTCTTTTCTGAGAGTTCCACAAAGCTGTGGAAGTCAACACAAGCTTCATGGAGAGCACCGAAGTGCACATTTGCTTCATATGGAAAACCTGCAGTGTAAAGGGCTTTGTCAGATTTGCTTTAAATTAGACCTATCTTTAACCTTGTCACAAATTCAGAGACACTGTGTAAGCCAGACATCTTTCTGAGACTCTAAAACTTAGTAGTTCGTCCAGAGACTTTGATTTGATCTATTTTTGGGGGGGCATATTTGTGTCAAATATGGTTGCTGGGAAACTGTTGAGTTTAGAAATGCTTGCCTGTTCTGAAAAATCAAGGGTTTGGCGCTTGCATGGAGCACCCTGCATCAGCATTGTGGTCCTAAGCTTGAACTGTGTGCTATACTGAGTTGGCAGACTCTTGTGTATAGAGGGCTGTAGCTAGTGGATTACAGAGAGCTACAGGTTTTTTGTTCAACAGAAACTGTCGTTTGGGTAACTTTCTTGCTCTACAGTGTTTGCAGACTTAGAAAGTGGTCTTACTTTTGGTGGCACTGTACCTTGCTGTAGCTTTAGACATTCTGTATTTAGGGGCTGCTTTCTTAGTTAAGTGATGAAGGTGTTTGTCTAGTTGAATAACTGCACTAATTATTTTTGCCCTTAAGAAGTGCTTCAAAGTCAATGATTTACAGGCTTTCCTTTGTTCTCCCTCTTCTTTACTCTCCACTTCCCCCTTCACCTTTAGGAAACTAGCAGGATGCACTCTCTTCATCACAGGAGCGAGCCGTGGCATTGGCAAGGCCATTGCTTTGAAAGCTGCCAAGGATGGTGCAAACATTGTGATAGCTGCCAAAACAGCTGAGACCCATCCTACTCTTCCAGGGACTATCTACACTGCTGCAGCAGAGAGTGAGTTGTTAAAAGTGAGGGAAACATCAGACGCTGGGCTGGATGTAAGCCCTAAGTTGTAACCTGAGTGGAAAACTACACAAACTCTCTTTGCTCTGACTCACTTTTAATAAATTAAGCTTCAGGCTTCTCTTGCCTCCAAGCAGTGCTGGGAGTATCAAATATTACTGTAATGAATATATAAATGTATAGATGTGAAAATTCTGTGTTAGTCGGGATGCATGTGTGTACCATAGTACCATACGCATTATGGCTGCTAAGATTTGGGTTTTGCTTCCCTGTTATTTATGCAACACGTGGAAAGGTTGCAATTTGACAATGATGTTTCCTGTGCCTTCTTGAGGAATGACAGATTCTCAGCAGGTTCATGTTATTTGTTCCTTCTGAAAGCAGATTTTTATGAAATGTTTGATTTTTCATTTGCACAGTTGAAGCGGCTGGAGGAAAGGCTTTGCCATGCATCGTTAATGTGAGGGAAGAACAGCAAATTATTAATGCTGTGGAGAATGCTGTGAAGACTTTTGGAGGTATGCTAAGGTGTGTGGGAGATATTAATGGGCAGATTGAATGAAAAGAGGGAAGAGTAGCCTGCCTCACTCGTGCTCTTTGTCTTTAAATGCTATTGTGAAATGTTGTGTTTTAAAACCAGGAATTGATATTTTGGTGAACAACGCGAGTGCCATCTCTTTGACTGGCACTTTGGAAACAGAAACAAAGAAGGTCAACCTTATGATGGAAGTCAACGTACGAGGAACCTACCTTACGTAAGTGCTGAGACAAGGATGCAGAATAATTGTAACATGAAATGGCAAGTACCATCTCTTTGGCACTTTGGAAACACAAACACAAACAGTCTTACCATGTGGAAGTCAGTGTACGAGTAACCTACCTTATATAAGTAGTGCTGAGACAAGGATGCAAAGTAACTGTAACAAATTGTAACATGACAATTGGCACTTTGGAAACACAAACAGAGAAGGTCAGTCTCATGATGTGGAAGTCAGTGTACCAGTAACCTGCCTTATATAAGTAGTGCTGAGACAAGGATGCAAAGTAATTGTAACAAATTGTAACATGACAATTGGCACTTTGGAAAAACAAACAGAGAAGGTCAGTCTTATGATGTGGAAGTCAATGTATGAGAAATCTACCTCGAGTGAGTGCTGAGACAAGGATGCAAAATAATTGCAACAAATACCTGATGTCATCTCAGGGTTTTTTTGTGCAGCTGTCTTGCTCCCTTAGAGTTGGAGTGTTCAGAGGAAATTGCTCAGTTATTGTCCAGCACATTTGAAATTAATATTCATGATAATTAATTGCAAACTGGAGTAAACAGGAAGTTTATTTCTGTAGCCATTAAGCTAACTAGTTTGTTTCAAACAGCAGTCTAGCTTGGCTTTGATAAATGCTGTCTGCTCCTTCATTTAAACCAAAATGGTGTAACTCTTTGCACACATCAAGTGCAACATCTTGTTTATCCCCTTATCATAAGTTTCTTTCTTATTAGAGACTTTATATAAACTCAACTATTGTTAAAAGCAAAATGTTAAAAACAGTCTAAGGTGTTCTCTGCCTACATTCAACAGGAATGAATTCAAGGCCAAAGATAACAGCTAGGTGAGTTAAATAACTGATACAAAGGCAGGTATCAGCTTAGTATTGGACTATCATGAAAACAAAAATACTGGTTTGCTAGTACAATTTTTACTGTAATTATAGGTGTCCCATAAAACAACAGGTGACTGATATGTCTGAATCCATCTTTCAGGTCTAAAACATGCCTTCCCTACTTGAGGAAGAGTAGGAACCCACATATCCTGAACCTCAGCCCACCTATGAATCTGAATCCCATGTGGTTCAAAAATCATTGTGGTGAGTAGCACTCACAGCCTTTGTTGTTGTTTGTTTCAAAACTATGCGAGTATCTGGTGAAGTATGCAGGACTGCCTGCCCAGAACACCAGCTCTGGTATTGTCAGGGCTACATACAGGCTGACATTACAAAGGTGCCTTAACCTTAAAGAAATTGTTTTCTGGGAAAACACAGTGCAAGTTTCATGGCCTAATATATCCATTATGTTTTCAAGAACATGTAAAAGCCTGTACTTTTTCATGGGCATTCTTTACACTACAGATTTATTTTCTTAGAGATTGAAGCCCGAATCTATTTTCTTACTAACTCAGCTTCTTTTGAACTGGTATAGACAAAGCTCAATATTGTCTTTAAAAACTGAAATTAATTTAGATGTGGATAAGGGAACTTTGTTTTATCTCAGAGTTAATAATTTTAAAACTGTAAACCCAAAAAACCTTGAATTTTTGACACATCACATTAAAGTCCTCCAGTAAGTCTGCATCCTAGTTCTTTCTCCCAGGAGTTTTCCTTCTTGAAATAAATAGATGACAAGGATATAGTTTTTTTTTTTTCCCCTGTATGTTTTCTATAGAATACAAGTTTGGTCATTAGCAGCCTTTATACCTTAGGCTTCTTGAAAAAAGATGATAATTGAGCACTCTTATCAGCCTATTGTGTGTAAAAACCACTACAAAACCACCATACAGCTAAGCTTCAGTCGTTTTTGTCAAAACGTGCCTAGCTCTCATTTTATTTGTAGTAAAAGGATTCCAGACCAGAGTTTGTATCCAATGACAATGATAGAGAGAAGGGAAAGATTTTAAATTTTTGTGAACAACTTTTATGTCTTTCTGTCTTTCACAATTAAAGCTCTGTTGATAGAGTGTTTATCTCTTTGTATACTTCTTGTCTTAGCTTATACCATTTCTAAATATGGGATGTCCATGTGTGTCTTGGGAATGGCAGAAGAATTTAGAGGAGAAGTTGCTGTCAATGCTTTATGGCCTAAAACAGGTGAAATTTATTTTATTTCTATTTAATGGCATTAAAATAATTGCTTTCTGCATTTTGTGCCTTCTGCAGCTTGTTTTGTTTGGTTTTGAATATACTTCTGTGTGTGTATATATATATATATATATATACACACTGTATATATTCACTTTCTATATTATGTCTGTAATTGAGGCACAAGACTGAGCAGTTCTTTTGCGTAGTCTTTGTTTGTCCTGCATGGATGCTCACTCCTAGTTCTTACTACCCCTTTGCCACTTAGATCCAAACTCATCTTCAGCTAGTTTGTGACCCATTCAGCATTTCCATTTGCCTGATTCATCTTTAGTGTTTGGCATGTCTGCACTCTTTCTCATGCACCCAGAGTTTTGGTTTGAACAGAATCTCAGTAGTATTAGCATGCTTTTGTTAGGAGGCATTACAGTTCTGTGTATATGGTACTCTTTAGAATTCATTGCAAGTTAAATTGACCAGAGCCTAGGTGGAACTGACCAGGTACATACCTCTGTAAATGCAGAAATAATTTTTTAAAAAATACTTCCTAGAAGTTTTGGCATAGTGGGCCAACAAATGGTTCACAGAGCCATCTGCTTGCAAGGCACAGGAAATTAAAGACCTCTGTGGAAGAAAAACAACTCAGTGCTCCCACGCTGCATTAATTTTGAATTGGCTGCTCTTGGAGAGTTGTGGTCAATGGCTCAGTGTCCAAATGGAGATCAATGACAGGTGGTCAGCACTGCGACCAGTGGTCCCTCAATGGTCAGTACTGCGACCAGTGCTGTTTAATGTCTTTGCCAGCAATATGCACAGTGGCATTGAGTGCACCCTCAGCAGATTTTTGGATGACATCAAGCCGTGTGGTCCAGTTGGCATGCTGGAGGGAAGGGATTGCCATCCAGAAGGACTTGAACAGGCTTGACAGGTGGGTCCAAGCCAACCTCAGGAAGTTCAGAAAGACCAAGAAGTGCAAGGTCCTACACCTGGGTCAGGGCAATCCCAAGCACAAATACAGGCTGGGTGAGGTATGGCTCAAGAGCAATCTCAAGGAGAAGGACTTGGGGCTGTCAGCTGATGAAAAACTCAACATGAGTCAGTGATGTGCACTTGCAGCCCAGAAGACCAACTGTATCCCAGGCTGTATCAAAAAGAAGTGTGACAGCAGGACGAGGGAGGTGATTCTACCCCTCTATTCTGCTGTCATAAGGCTCCACCTGGATACAGTTCTGGTGCCCCCAGCATAAGAGGGACATTGAACTGCTGGAGTAGGTCCAGAGAAGAGCCACAAAGATGATCAGAGGGCTGGAGCACCTCCCTTATGGAGACAGGCTGCAAGAGTTGGGGTTGTTCATCCTGGAGAGCAGAAAGCTCTGCAGATCCCTTCTAGTAGCTTACAGTATCCAAAGTGGCCCTACAAGAAAGCTGGCAAGAGACTTTCTGCAAGGGTTTGTAGTGATAAGACGAAAGGGAGTGGATTTAAGCTGGAGGAGGCGAGATTTAGGCTTAGTATTAGGAAGACGTTCCTTCCACTGAGAGTGGTGAGACAGTGGAACAGGTTGCCCATGGAAGTGTTCATGGCCAGGCTGGATGAGGCCTTGAGCAGCCTTGTCTGGAGAAGGATGTCCCTGCCCATGGCAGTGGGGTTGGAACCAGATGATCTTTGAGGTCCCTTCCAACCTAAACCATTCTATGACTCCATGAACTTCAGTTTGTTGTCTGTGGGTGCAGGGTGGTGTTCAAGACCTGGTGACCTGTTTGCCAGAGAGGCCAGTCTATTCAACCCAAGTACATCTATGTGCAGAAATGATAACTGATTTGTTATGAAACATTACAACACTAGACTTTATACTATGAATTAGTGGAAGGAAGGAGCAAGGAGATAAAAACACAAAGGAAGATCCTCTTCTGGGGCTAGTGCTCCAGTGTGACCTACTTTTCAATTTTTTCTGTCAAGAGTTGCAAAAGTTAATTATTTCAAACAAAAATCATCTGAGATGCTTTAGATGATACTCAGTTGAACACTTGCTTGGTGTGTCTGATAGATTTGGTCCTTTTTCACTGATCTGGATATTGCATCTTAAATTCTCCCTGTAAATGGATGCTTCATAATTCTTCTCACACTATGAGTTTTACCCATAGAAATATTTTGGTAAGGGATTGATTTTTTTTTTTAAATTATATCTGTCATGATGATTATATCACTACAAAACATGTACTGTCTATTTTGAAGAGGATAAGCTCTTGATCTCTCATGTACTGAAGGCAACTACGAATACACCTTCAGGTTCTGGATTGCCTTCCTGGCAGAGGAATGAAAACTCACTTTACAGGTTTTGGGACTCTGTTGTAATTTTATTTCTGAAGGAGTTAGAAGAAACATGAACTTGTTTCCACATACTTGCTGCTTGAGTGCCCCAGGGAAACACCAGAACAGATTCATGAAATTTGGTTCTTGAAGTCTTTTCATTGCCTGGACCTCGTGCCCATCCCGCCTGGCTTCTCCTTAAAATGCTGATTTTAAATGGGTTTTAGATCTCCTCAGAATGCTATAGGTAGGAGTAATTTGGTTTTCTATTAGGAGGGGTGATCTTTTACCTACCAGTTTGTGGTATTTGGTTGCCTGATCAAGAGATGAAAATGATATATGACAATTAGGGACTGTGAAGGAATTAATCTGGATGATGTCGTTCAGACAGATGTGGTATCAAGCTTCAGACAGCATTACTAATTTATCTTACTTTCTCGCACAAAAGGTGTTACAAGATTACCTGTGTCTTGTAAATGCAGATACTTACATGCTGCACAGACACATTATGTGCGCCTTTCACAGCTTTCTGATTCTCCAGCACCTCTTTATGATTCTGGATATACAGTGGATAAACATCCACTACTACTACTGTAGAAATGAGTGGCTTTATGGGTCCCAATGTGCTGTGGAGAGAGAGAGAAACCTTCCTGCAAAGACTGGCGTTTTTTTATTTTGCAGTGTAGGTGTTTCCCCCCTCGTCCATCTGTGTTATTCAGCCTCCTGTTATACATGGCAAGGGAAAATAGAACCTAGGAGGGTTTGTCCACCCACTCATAGTGAGAAATCTCCCAGACAGATGGCTAACTTTATAGGCGACATCAAGTCCTGGGTTGCATAGTTGAATACATTGTTTCTTTACAGCGTTTGCATATGCTGTAGCACTTCGGATGTCGGAAGCAGGCTGCCCAGAGAGGTGGTGGAGCTGCCTTCTCTGAAGACTTTGAAAATCCACCTGGATGTGTTCTGTGCAACCTGCCCTAGGTGATCCTACTTTGGCAGGGAGATTGAACTCGATGATCTCTATTGCCTCATATCCAGCTTCTCACCCACCAATACCCCCAAGTCCTTTTCTGCAGGTCTGCTCCTAGTTTCATCATTCCCCTGCTTGTGTTGACATCTAGGATTTCCCTGACCTAGGTGTAGGACCTTGCACATTGCCTTACTGAACCTCATTCTCCTCAGCCCACCTCTCCAGTCTGTCCAGGTGCCTCTGGGTGGTGTTCCATTCTCAGTTATTCAGATCCACAGAACCTGGTAAATGTCATCAGAGTATTTGACAGAAACATTCTCTGAATTATTGGTAGTTATTTAGAAAATAAACCTTTTCCATCTTAAAGCACAGATCATGTTTCAGAGGACCAAAGAATGGCATATTTGTTTCCTGCCCTTAAAAATAAGGAAAATACCTCAGGATGCCTATGTGTATATGCAGTAATTCTATTTGCTGCTTTTTATTTAGGTGTATATTTATACTGTTTCTGCTGATTTGGGGGGAAAAAAGCCCAAAAGCCTCCCCAAAAAAAATGATGTTGGTCAAAGGTAAAGGAAACCTAGGGCGGCCTAGTCCTCATCACAGAAGAATAAAATAGGGAAATCAAGAAAGACATTGACCCACTTTTCCATTTTCCAAGAAAACACTGACAGTATCTCCTGGCCAGCACTGAGGACTGCAGTCCTTTTTTTGCAGTTCCTACTTTGGATGCTGAATGATCTGGCTTGGAGAGGTGTGTCCTCCATTGTGCCCATTCTTTATTTTTTAAGGGATGATGGGTTTGTTTTTGCATTAGAGCTGCTGATGGCTTTATGTGAAACAGAAACACTGGAAGAAGCACAAAAATGAGTTAACATCAGGTTTATCCTTCCACCTCCAGGATCTGCCAGCTGCAGGAGCCTGGAGAGGATTGAACCTGAATGTGTCTGAAAACCTGGGTGCAGAGTGTTGCATCTTAAAGAGCATATGGGAAAAAGTCACAAAATAGAGGTGTATGAGAAGAAACCAGAGAGATGGCAAATTCCAAAAGCTACAGCAAAACAGCCTCTTTGTGGTGCAGGGTGAATGAGGAATGGAATGGACTCTGTAGCCTGGAAGAGCAAATTACAGACTTAGGCTAGAACGTGCCACGATAGTAGTACTTCCCTCAGGCAAATTGTAAAGAAGACCAGTGGAATGGTGCAGAAGTTAGTATATTTTTTTTAATAAAGCAACTAGAAGCTTAGGAGGTCTGTATTTTAATTCTGGGTCTAATACAGCCTTTCTGTGGAATATTGAACAGCTTACCTGAATTCTTTCAGTTTGGTTTCTTGTTGACTGAAGGCCGACACTTTGGTAGCACATGGAAATAGTTACAAAACCTTACAAGCATCGAGATTTTCAGTGTGATAATCATCAAAGGAAGTTTATTGACTGGTTTATCATATATTCATTTTGAGAAAAACAGTCATCCTGGTAGTTTTTCATCTCCTCAATAACCTAAAAGAAGTCCATAGGGATAGGTAGATGTGAATGTAATAAGCCTTGCCCATTATTCAATTTGTTTGATTCTTTTCAGTAGTTTTCTTTCTGTAACTGGTGCTTGAAGTATTTATTGGTTACTAGTATTTCATAGCTTTGCCTTCCTGCAGTTTTATTTTGCATGAAAGGAAACCAAAGTTTGTGTACTTAGCAGAGAAATGAAATTTCATGTCAGTGGTGCTAAACTTTGTTTTTTTACTCCCTAAACTTTCTAGCCATACATACAGCTGCTATGGATATGCTGGGTGGAGCTGGAATAGAAAAACAGTGCAGGAAAACAGACATCATTGCAGATGCTGCATACTGCATTTTAACAAAACCAAAAAGCTTCACTGGAAACTTCCTTATCGATGAAGATTTGCTGAGAGAAGAAGGAGTTAAGAATTTTGATGCCTATGCAATTATGCCAGGTAAAGCAGATCTTGAGGATGAGAAGGAAGTCCACAGAGGATGAAAAGGTGTATGAAAAATATTAACATAGTTCTGTTTCTGGAGGCTTTTAAATTAATCTGTATAAAGTTGCTTTTCCACAGCTTTTTTGGAGCATGCCTCCCTGAGAAGAACATGCAGGTCCACTGATACTTTGATAGTCAAGTGCCTGTTAAATTAGAAAAGTATTTTAATGAAAACAAAATGCACCTACACAGTAGATGCTTATATTACTATTTCTAGTTTATTTATTTAATTAACTTAGCTGTAATTTAATGTGGAATAATTTCCTGTGTGTGCATTGAATGTTTACTTGAGTTTAATATTCTGCTTTTCCTCTGTCTTAGGTCACCCCCTGATGCCTGACTTTTTCTTGGATGTTGAAGGTAACATGACAGATATTAAACAGGAAAGGTATGGTAGGGAAAGAGCTGTGTGTAAGTCAGATAATTTCTGACAAAAATGACTTCACTCTCCATTTCAAGTTAGTGTAGCTTCTTTTATTTTCTCCAAGAGCATTGAGTCTATTCAAGCTACTTCACCGAATTCCCTTTTCTTACTGAGAAGGCTCTAAATAAGAGCGGAAATCACATGGAGGTGAATCTGTGTGTAAAGCCAGGGAAAGAATTAAAGAATGTTACCTGCTGTGGAACTTTCACGTTATAAAATCAGTACCTTGCTTTACAGAATCCTTTTAAAATCATCTGAATTGTGATAGGAGGAAGGTCACAGGTAAATATAACTGGAAAAATAAATACAAAAGACTACATTTTGAAGTAGAATCTCATTGGCATTGCAAAATTTATACCACACAGTGTAGAATGTCCGTTGCTTCTTGATGCACCTCCAGAGAAGCATCACTTTGGGCTTTTTACTATTGTGGTGTGCCACATTGGAGAGGATCTAAGGATGCCACACAGGTTTCATAGGAGCACCAAAACAGGGAAAGGAGAAGGGTAGAGGAGGTGAAGTTTGAACAGTCCCTTTCCCTTGAAAATACTCTTTGACAGTCCCACTCGGACTGTTACGCTTAGGACAGAAGTTGTGATTCCCTGAGCCTCACAACACTGGTTACTTAGTAGGGGCTGACAGAATAATGTTAGCTGTTTGTTGACACAGAAGACACCTGAGAGACTTTTTACAACATCCTTAGTGAGCTGGATCAGCCCTGTGAATTGCCAGCGCTGTCCATTACCGTGAAACCCAGGTGTTCACTGTGGTAGAGTGAAATGCTGATTAAAGCAGTGAGTTGCTTTACAGCTTAGAAGCCTTTGCAGAAGAACTAACGAAGGTAGCTGTGATGTTAGCAGGCAGACAGGAGAGGAGTATCTTGAGGTGGAAGTGACGTTAGTTCAAGACAGAGCTTTGTTGTAGTGAGAGCTGCCAGGAGTGTGTGGATTGCATTAGAAATCAAGGTGCTGCATAAGCCTCTGCAGTGAGCTGTGAGCAGCTGGAATTCAAATTCCTCTGTGCTTTCCCTTCCATTTCTGCTGCAGGATGAAATGAAATATGTTGCAGAGTTCCCTTTTGTGCTGTGCTTCTGTTGATGTTCACAGGTGCAAACCCCATCCTTTATCTTAAGGCTGAAATGGGGAAATACCCTTTTGTCTACCGTGCAGCTGAAATCTTTTCCCCAAGAGTTCTCTAGCGTGGTTCTCTGTGCAGTTTTAAAGTGTTTTGCAGCTGGAAGAGAAAAATGATCTCTTTGTTGTAGGTGCTTCCCAGGCACCCAAAGAGGAGAAGAAACTAAGTGGATCGCAGCAGGCAGGATCGTCTGGAGCTAAGGCATCGAGTCCTGTTGCAGAAACATTCAGAGTTATTCAGGGGGCAATGAGCGAAGAGTATGTGAGAACCACGCAGGGGGTGTACCAGTTTGAATTATCTGGTAAGCCATCACTTGTGTAACCTTCACATGCACAGCTCCTAGTAGAAGGCCCTGGGTGTTTTCAATCACAAAACCCCTTTTTGAGCCGGTCCCTAGAGAGACTACCTTCTCAGGATGATGCTTCTTCTCAGGACCGAGTTCTGCACCTGCTGGAAGCTGCTGGCACTCCTGGCAGCTGTGGGCTTTGTTGCAGTGGTGGTCGCACAGCACAGGGGTGGCCTGATGGCAGAACTCACAGGGTCGCATTAAAAGCCCTGGCTGCCTGCAGCTCTGTCAGCAGAGCGCTGCCTTCGGGCTCTTGCGCCCATGTCCCTGAGGTGTCTGCTGTGAGCGACTGCCAGCAGTTGGCTTTGCCTGCACGCAGAGCATGGGGTGAGGGGCAGCTTCTGGTGGAGCACTGCCATTGTTGTGTAGTGCATGTAACTGCTCCAGATGGACATGGGAGCAGCTGTTAAACAGTGAGGACTGAGAAGGGCAGAGCTCTTTGCTTCCTTGTCACCTCTCCTCCCTGTCTGTTCAGGTGATGATGGAGGCACTTGGTATATTGACCTGAAAACCAAGAGTGGGAGTGCTGGTTTTGGCAAGCCTCCTGTGACAGCTGATGTGGTTATGAGCATGTCGAGTACCGACTTTGTGAAGATGTTCACAGGTGAGTGGCAGAGGCATTTGGCAGGGCAGGTGTAGGTCCTGCTGCACAGAAAACCTGCTGATGGGCAAGTAGAGATCCTCTGTGCTTGGTGATCCTGGGATGGAAGAACTTTCAGTATTTTGTGGCTCATAGCCTAGACCTCCTGGGCTTTTTCTGAGCTCTGCTGTGAACAGGAAGAGCGCAAAAGCTGTTATGAACTCATGCACAGGTATTGTAGGAGTGAGTGTAGCTTCAGAAAGAATCCCATCGATCCATTGGATTTCTCTAGTTTGTGTTTGCCAAACGTGCACTGCTTTTACAGGAGAACTTTGTAGAAAGAAAACTGTAAGTCCTGGTGCCTTGAAAGCCTTCTGCCTTCCAGGGCAGTGACATTTATGGAGGCTTTTGAAAATAAGCAGCTGAGGTGGGGGCTGGTGCTCTTTAGTCTGAAAAAAAATTAAGCCAAGAAGAGTCCTTACTGCTTTCTGGAATGACCTGAAAGGAAGTTGTAGAGAGCTGGATGCTGGTTTCTTCTCAAGTGTCAAATGACAGGACAAGAGGAAATGCAGTTAGACATTAGCAAAATCTTTTCTACCCAAAGGGTTGTCAAAGGCTGATGTTGAACCTTTTCTAGCAAGTGTAACTGCAGAAAGAATCTGGTTAATCTGTTGGACTTGTGCATGTCTCTAGCCTGTGTTTGCTAAATGTGCACTGCATTTACAGCACGACTTGGTAGCAGGTGTAGTTGCTGCGTCTTGCTGTCGTGGCATGACATGTTCTTAAGCACAGACTGTCTCCTGTTCATTGTCATTTACTAATGGTTCTGTTTCTTCTTTTTAGGTAAACTAAAGCCAACCATGGCTTTCATGTCAGGAAAATTACGGATTAAAGGTAACATGGCTTTAGCAATAAAGCTCGAGAAGATGCTGACAAAGCTGAACTCTAAACTATGAGGATAAACCCTCACTAGCAGAACAGTGGCCCTTCATATATGACTGCAGTCTGTTTTAAAATGATCATCCTTGTTCTCCTTTGATGCAATATAACAAGCAAAAAATGTCATAGTAAGAAGGATAAACTGAGATTTTTAGAGAAGAAATAACTGTCTAAATAAGACAAGGAGGTGTATAATTAAATTCCTTATTGACAATATACATTGTAGGTTGCAGATGTTTTCTTCTGTTCCTCTGGATCTGTGCAGGACACATGAAATGAGGTTTTTCCTACATAGCTGGCTTGCACACATGCCATAAAAAAGGTTTGGGGGGAAAAAATATCACCCTGCCATAATTACACCTGGTGAATGAATGTCTCATTAATTTTCAGGTTTTTATTCCTTTCCTGATTACACTACCTACATTAGTCCTCACACCTCTGTATTGCACTGACTTAGTCTACACAGATGTGTGAGGGGCAAGTTTTCTTTTTGTGCAGAGGTACACACAGGTGCACAGACCACACACACTCCCCTGCCCCAACTGCCTTCTGCAGCATCTTCATGTGGTTTTATGGGGATTAGCCTACATCACTGGAGTGAGACACTTTCCCTTCCCTCCCTTTAGCTGGTAAAGAATGGAAGCTCTCTAGTGAAAGCACATGTGCCCCCACTCTGCAAGTGGACAAGTGCACACATGGCCTGCAGCTTTGTGTGACAGCATGCACAAAGACAGATGCAATAATCTCTTAAAATGTTTATCTAGTGTCCCTAAAGGAACTATCCAGAATTTAGAGCGTTCTGCTCTGCTAAGCAAGCTGAGAAGATTGTAAGACTTAGGTTTTATTTCCTAATTCAATTAGCAGTCCAGTGGTTTACAAGTCTTTAAAGCTGGATTCAGCTGGATCTCAGTCAGTAGATTCATCAGTGACCTGGGTGAGGGCACAGAGTGCACTGTCAGCAAGTTTGCTGGTGACACCAAACTGGGTGTAGTGGCTGGCACACCAGAGAGTTGTGCTGCCATTCATCGAGACTTGAACAGGGTGGAGGGTTGAGCAGGGAGAAATGGAATGAAATTCAGCAAGAACAGGTGTAGAGTATTGCACTTGGGAAAGAACAACCCCAGGGATCAGTATAGGTTGGCAACTGACCTGCTGGAAGGCAGCAAAGGAGAAAAGGATCTGGGGGTCCTGGTGGATGGGAGGTTGACCATGAGCCAGGAGCATGCTCTCTCTTGTGACCAGGAAGGCCAGTGCTATTCTGGGGTGTATTAGAAGGGCTGTGGTTAGTAGGTTGAGAGAAGTTCTCCTGCCCCTTTACTCTGCCCTGTTGAGGCCACATCTGGAGTACTGTGTCCAGTTATGGGCCCCCCAGTGCAAGAGGGACATGGAACTGCTTGAGAGAGTTCAGCACAGAGCCACAAAGATGATAAAGGGAATGGGACATCTCTCTTATGAGGAGAGACTGAGGCAGCTGAGGCTCTTTAGCTTGGAGGAGACTGAGAGGTGACCTCATCAATGTTTGTAAGTATGTAAAGAGTAAGTGCCAGGAGATGGAGTCAGGCTCAGTGATGCCCAATGTCAGGACAAGGGACAATGGGTGGAAGCTGAGGCATAGAAAGTTAACCATGAGGTGGAGTTATTTCCCTGTGAGGGTGACAGAATACTGGAACAGGCTGCCCAGGAGAGTTGTGGAGTCTGCCTCGCTGGAGATATTCAAAACCTGCCTGGACATGTTCCTATGTGATCTGCCATAGGTGATCATGCTCCAACAGGGGGGTTGGACTGGATGATCTTTTGAGGTCGCTTCCAGCCCCTGGCATTCTGTGATTCTATGGAAATAAAAATTAAGAAAAAAAAACCACCAAAAACCCCATGTTAGATCTGCGTAACATAAATAAACAGTGGAATCTTCTGGCCTGCATTTGGGGTAGACTTTACTAAGTGGAGAGTGTTAGAGGGAGAACCTTTGGGAAGCTTTGCTGTGCAGTGTGAGGGGATGATGGTGCTAGATTCCACAGCTAACAACATGAAGGAAGTGCTTCACATCAGTACTTACAGACTGATCTGTCATCTGCAATGCTTCTAATGGGAGGAAGAGGTGACTGAGGCAGCCCAGTATAATGGAAGGTATGGCTGGGGAGGAGACCTCCCCTACTGTGTGAAACACCTGTGAGGAGAGCAAAGGTGGCCTCAGTGACAGTTGCTGGCATTCCTCAGAACTGCAAGCTGGGAAACAACAAATGAAGCTAGTGTTAGTGTCTTCCTTGAGGGTCTGTAAGGAGCATTGAAGTGTTGGACTCTTCTCAAACATGAAACCATTTCATCGGGAAAAATTAGGTACTAAAGTAAGTATAAGGAACAGCACAGACCTGCAACACAGCATGGGTTCTGGTTTTCATCATGTGGTTCAAGCCTGTTGGCCTTTGAGTGTAGATTCTCATTTGCCATCTTCTGTAGAGTCCAGTGGTCCCCACCAGCCTTTCACCCTCTAATGAATGTGAGGATTTTGTCTATAAGCTGATCTCTGTTTCAGGCCTGCTGAAATCGCTGGAGCCTTTGCCTGCATCTCACCTTCTGCCTCTCTGGTTATCAGAATGCCTGCTGCAGGTCATCTGCCTTCTGATCACCCAACAGTTCCAGTCCCTCCTTTACCTCTCTCCCTTATCCCTCTCCTATGTGACAATAACTGCCAGGTTGTCCATGACCTCCAGACCTTGCGCCCCACATCTGCACGTGATTCTTCCTACATCTCTGCTCTCTGGTGCCCAGTGGAGGCTCTGATCTCCTGCCTTTGCCATGCTGATGACCTGTTGCTGCAGCAGGCAGATCTTCCAGCAGCTGCTACCTTTGGCTTGTCTCTCACTCTTCAGCTTTCATGCAGAGATCTCACACAACACTCCGAGTGAGACTGGGGTTTGACGGTGTGCTGGTGTCAGGAGATCATTTGGTGGACATGAAGCCACTGTTAACCTGAGGCAGATGGTTTTAGTGACTTAGATATAGAATGTAGCCTCAAGCAGATGCCATAGGCCTTGTGTGCTGATGTAATCACAGATGTTGTTTTACTGCCCCTGCAGTTGCCATTGTCATAGAGCTGCAGACCCTTGTAGGAACAATGCAGACCAAGCCAAAGGGGCCATGGGCTGTCTGAACACTTGGCAACTGAAGCATCTTTCGTGCCCCTTGTTTTCCTAAGGTTGGCATCTTGCATAGGTGTGAGAATAAACATTTGGCTGAGATCTTCAGGCACAACTCTCCCTTTGCCTCTCTCCAGCCAGTCAGCCCAAGTCAGGAGGAAGGCAAGCTCCATCCTGGGACTCTAAGCCTCCCACCTGCCACGAGCTTTGAGCAAGCGAGCCAACCTGGCTGTGTGGAGCTGCTGGTTTCAAACATGCACCTGCAGGAGAAGTACCTGCAGGAAAACTCCCAGGGATCATGTCCATCCTTAATCCCCTCAAGTGTTGTTGTGCCAACTATTTAATAGGGGAAATGGGGTTTTGTGGGGGGTTCCTACACCAGGAGGGCCATAAGGTTTTCTTAGTATGAGAAGCAGAGAGCATTCAGCACTCACCCTGGAGCAGAGTTAAGCTCTGACCCCACAGCTGCTCACAGGAGAAGGTGGTGTGCCTTTCTCTTTCAGGAACAACTTTTTAAACTCAATGCCTTCAGGTGTTTTCCCTATCAGCACTTTAGTTCATGCAGCTGTTGCCACGGTGTTGCAGCAGCATCTCCCTGAGTCCCACTGCTGCCCTGCCACTGCAGATCACTTCCTCTGCTACTGCCCTCTTCTTCCAACTGTCTCTCATTCCCCAGTATTCCCCCATGGCTCACTTGGCTTCACCTGAGGAAGGTGAAGACAGGAACACAGCCATTGAGAAGGAGATAGCCAGAATGACTGATGTCATTAGGGCTCTGAGTGTCCTCAAGGCAATGAGATCTTTCAGGCCAGAAACTGGCTTGAAAACACGATGTGTCCTCCAGCTGACAAGCCCAGTGAACTTGTTTCTTCCAGCCTTTATGCCACTGTCTGTGTCCTGTCTATTTTAGTGGTGTGTTTTTTAACTCCCCACATGCTTCCCCTGCCTTAGTTCCATTAATTCTTAGGGGGTAGAATTTCTTCACTACCTGTCTTGCACTGGTCTGGAAGTGCACTCTCTTTCTGGAATAGCAGATTTTGGCTGCAGTTTGGGTGTAGTTGCTCTGACACAAATCTTTTTGTCATGTTACCATTGAAACAACTGTCTTTGGTGTGTGCTTGGTTTCAGGAAGGAAGAAGAACTATAATTTATTTTCTGCATAAGTGATATTTTTGTCTTTGGGTGCAAACTTATGTAAGGTTGTTTTGATTGGAAATATTTCTACTCTATTTAAAAGACATGACACCACCCACGACAAGCATAATACAGGCCTCCAGCTGCTCTGGAAGATATGGCAGTGTAGTCAATTTGTTCAGTACTACAACAGCCACTTCAGGGGTGGCACAGATGCTTTTCAACAAGCTCCACCAGCCCCTCCACGGCAGTTCTGGTGGAGGCCATTCAGCAGCAGGCAATGAAGCAATCCACTGGCACAACTGTTAGTGCAGTCTTGGGACTGTTAACAGAATTCAAGAAGCTGCAGAGGTGGTTTTAGAACTGAAAATTGCAACAGGCAATACACTTCTTCTGTGGGTGTTCTAAACAGCCAAGCAGCTGCCTCTGGAGCATCTGGCGTGGAACAGCTGTTCTTGTAGCCAGCATTATTTGCTACATTCACCCAAGTAGCACAGCCTGTTTTATGCTGCAAGACTGCATTTCCAGCTCATCATGACCAGAATGTTAACCACTTGGCACAGTGTAAGTTTCTTTATGCCTGCTACCAAAAGGGGGCAAAACAAGGCTGCTTCATGAGTAGGTTACAGCAAGCTAAATATTAGCACTAGTTGTTACCCATGTATCAGGATTCATTTTAGTAGTCACAGGATTATGGGATGTTAGGGGTGGGAAGGGACCCAAGGAGATCATTGAGTCCAACCCCTCTGCCAGAGCAGGACAATACTATCTAACACAGATCACACAGGAACACATACAGACAGGCCTTGAAAGGCTCCAGAGAAGGAGACTCCACAACCTCTCTGGGCAGTCTGTGCCAGTGCTCTGGGACCCTTACAGTAAAGAAGTCCCCACCTTGTGTTGAGGTGGAACCTCCTGTGCTGCAACTTACACCCATAACCATAACATGCATAAGATCTCACACACCATTTTGAGGTGATAATTATTGCAGGAAAACATCTGATAGAAAACGTGGAAGCTGTTTCTACCAACGTTTTGTGAAGCAAAACTTCATCCAACACGTCCAAGTGATAATATACAAACAAAACCCCTTATACTTCTCCAACCTGGGAGGATCATTTCAGGCTGCAAGCACTCTCTGTGAAACTATGGGAGGATTAAGACTCAACGAGTTGTTCCCTGCACTCACTGATGGCTGTCAGAAGTGCAAGGTGAGCTCTTAGCCTGTAATTTAAATGACCATTTTAAAGAGGCATTACTGAGTAATCACCAAATGTGATTACCTGTTAACTATTTGAGGTATTGCCAAAAAGTTCTCCAGTTGAAACATAGGTCCCAGGTGACAATAGTCCTTCTCAGGATTTCTTTTTGGCAGTGATGTAAGTGCAGACTAGTTACCATACCACACAGAAAACATACAGTTAGAAGAGACTCCAAAGACCATCAAGACCAAACTTTGACTAAACCATACCATTAAGCATCAGGTCCACACACTGCTTAAACATCTCCAGGGATGGTGACCACCAATGCCCTGGGCAGACCATTCCAATGTTTGATAACCCTCCTGTGAAGTACTTCCTAGCATCCAGCATGACTCATCCGTGGCACAGCTTAAAACCATTTTTTCTAGTCCTGTCATTTGCCACCAGGGAGAAAAGTCTGACCCCCTCCTGGCTCCAGCATTTTTTCAGGCAGTTGTAGAGAGCAGTGAGGTCTCCCCTCAGCTACCTCCAGACTGAACAACCCCAGATCTGTCAGACACTTCTTGTAGGCCAGGTGCTCCAGGCACTTCATGAGCCTTCTTGCTCTTCTCTGGGCATGCTCCAGAGCCTTAGTCTCTCTCTTGTAGTTAGGGTCCCAGAATTGAACACAATGCTCTCTGGCCCCACCAGTGCTGAGTGCAGGGGGATCATCACCTCTCTGTTCCTGCTGGCCACAGTGTTTCTAATACAAGCCAGGATGCTGTTGGCTTTCTTGGACACCTGGGCACACTGCTGACTCATATTTAATTGACTGTCAACCAATAGCCCCAGATCCATCTCTGAGTCAAATCTTTCCAACCATGTCTGTTGCTTACCATGGGGTGGTTGTGACCCAAGTGCAGTACCTGGCACTTGGCCTTGTTAAACTTCATACAACTAGCCTTGGCCCATTGGTCTAACCTGTCCAGATCCCACTGCAAAGCCTCCCTACCCTCTAGCAGACTGACACAGCCACTCAGCTTGATGTCATCTGCAAATGGGCTGAGGATGCACTCAATCTCCTCATACAGGTCATTGATAAAGATACTAAAGGCGACAGGCCCCAGTACTGAACTCTGAGGGACACCACAAGTAACTGCATGCCTTTGCACCTTTTCTGCCTGATTTAGTTTCTCTAAGGTAAATGGTAAGTGGAAGCCCTGTTTAATCATAACTACATTTATTTTTTAAAACATTAAAAAATGAGTGTTTGAAATGTTGCTCTGGTGCCAACTGAAACGTCCCCTTGTCTGTAGCCCTGCTCTGTTTTGCCTCATGTCTTGCACCAGCATTAGCCAACTCTGTGTGCTCTGAGATTCTCCTTTCTCTTTTGCTTGTATGTTGTATTCCAACACTCCCTGGAAAAGCCTGGGGTACTTAGATATCCTTGACTGATCCAAGGATTCTTTCAGAACGCAGGAGGAAGGAAAACCTGTCCTCTTCAGTATGTTCTAAACTCCCATATATGAGAAGGCTCCTTTACACTCAGAGATTAAATTTGGATGAATGTATCATAGAATCATAGAATCAGCCAGGTTGGAAGAGACCTCCAAGATCATCCAGTCCAACCTAGCACCCAGCCCTAGCCAGGCAACTAGACCATGGCACTAAGTGCCTCAGCCAGGCTTTTCTTCAACACCTCCAGGGATGGTGCCTCCACCACCTCCCTGGGCAGCCCATTCCAATGCCAATCACTCTCTCTGCCAACAACTTCCTCCTAACATCCAGCCTATACCTCCCCTGGCACAACTTGAGACTGTGTCCCCTTGTTCTACTGCTGGTTGTCTGGGAGAAGAGACTGAACCCACCTGGCTGTGACCTCCCTTCAGGTAGTTGTAGACAGCAATGAGGTCCCCCCTGAGCCTCCTCTTCTCCAGGCTAAACAACCCCATCTCCCTCAGCCTCTCCTCATAGGGTTTGTGTTCCAGGCCCCTCACCAGCTTTGTTGCCCTTCTCTGGACACATTCCAGCACCTCAACATCTCTCTTGAATTGAGGGGCCCAGAATTGGACACAGGAGTCAAGGTGTGGCCTGACCAGTGCTGAGTACAGGGCAGAATAACCTCCCTTGTCCTACTGGCCACACTGTTCCTGATACAGGCCAAGATGCCATTGGCTCTCTTGGCCACCTGGGCACACTGCTGCCTCATCTTCAGCTACTGTCTACCAGCACCCCCAGGTCCCTTTCCTCCTGGCTGCTCTCCAGCCACTCTGTCCCCAGCCTGTAGCGCTGCCTGGGGTTGTTAGGGCCAGTATGTAGAACTCTGTACTTGGCCTTGTTAAATCTCATCCCATTGGCCTCTGCCCACCCATCCAGCCTGTCCAGGTCCCTCTGCAGGGCTCTTCTACCCTCCAACAGATCCACACCTGCTCCTAGCTTGGTGTCATCTGCAAGCTTACTGGTGCTGCACTCAATCCCCTCGTCCAGATCATCAATAAAGATGTTGAATAGGACTGGGCCCAGCACTGCTCCCTGGGGCACACCACTAGTGACAGCTGCCAACTGGATGTGGCACCATTCACCACCACTCTCTGGGCTCTGCCATCCAGACAGTTCTTGACCCAGCACAGAGTGAATGTGTCCAAGCCATGAGCTGCCAGCTTGGCCAGGAGCTTCTTGTGGCAGACAGTGCCAAAGGCTTTGCTGAAGTCCAGGTAGACTCCATCCACAGCCTGCCCCACATTCACCAGGCAGGTAACCTGATCATATAAGCAGATCAGTTTGGTCAGGCAGGACCTGCCCTTCCTAACCCATGCTGGCTGGGCCTGATCCCTTGGCTATCCTGTAGGTGCTTTGTGAGGGCACTCAAGGTGACCTGTTCCAGGACCTTGCCTGGCACTGAGGTCAGGCTGACAGGTCTGTAGTTTTCTGGTTCCTCCCTCTGGCCCTTCTTGTGGGTGGGCATCACTTTGGCCAGCTTCCAGTCTCCAGGGACCTCTGCAGTGAGCCAGGACTGTTGATAAATGACAGTGGCTTGGCCAGCTCATCTGCCAGCTCTCTCAGCACCCTAGGATGGATCCTATCTGGTCCCATGGACTCGTGAGGCTCCAAGAGGTCAAGTATAATTACTATCAGCTCTCCTCTTGCAGTTTAGCTGTTCTTTTGGAAACATTAATTGTGATTATTTTGTTAGGAATACTTCATGCATCTAGATTTACTGGAAAATGTGATGGTTCTCAAGTTGTTGGGTTTTTTTTTTTGAGTAGATGGAAAAGGACTATGTTATGCTTTTTTTTGTGTATAATGAAGTAAAGCAGTATTGCAATGCAGATAATAAATAACATGATTTTAAAGTTCTCATATTTGAGTGTGTTTGCTATACATGTTGGCCTGATTTCCTTTTGTATACCATTTATTTATCAGTTTGAATTTGAGTGTATTTGCTATACATGTTGGCATGTTTTCCTTTTGTATACCATTTTTTATCAGTCTGCTGAGCAGCACCTGTTTCTGTTTCCAAACTATCTCCTTTGAGCAGAACTAGATCCTTGGGAAGAAAGCTCTAAAATATATCTCCACAAACACTTCAGGTTAAGCTGGTTTAAAGAAGCTGAGGATTAGTTGTTTCTATATATTTAATGCAGATTTACATTTGGATTTGTAAAATGTTTCCATGCAGAAGGAAGCCTTTGAATATTTTGCATTCAACTCTATTGACTTTCCAGCTCCTAAATTAGCTAAGATATGATTAAGCATGTCAAAGCTTACTTAGACTAGTCCCAGTTGGAATCATTATCAGCTATTCCTCAATACTTGTGATTACCACTGCTCTGTGCTTGCATCCACAGCACAGGTTTAGTGCTTTCACAAAGGGCAGTAACCTATTTTTACATACAGACAAACACATCCTTTGTTGTCCATTAGTGGTTGGTCATGTTAGTAGAGGTGAAAACATGAGGACTAAGGAAGAAGGTGCTAAGTACCCTCAAATGCTCATGTGGTGTTACTCGGGGCATTAAGAGGACATGGAAAATGTATTTATGGCCTCAGAAAGACATGGAATTCTGAAGATTCTCTAGGAAATCATCATCTTGGATGCTCTGACCTACACAGAGCAAATGAAACTAAAGACTGGGGCATTTAGAGAAGGAATCAGTGTTCTCATGTGCCAGAGCTGCACTCTGATTTTCTTGGCTAAGCTCCCCACTTCTCTGTTTTTAAGGTGAACAGGCAAAGTACAAACAGCAAAAAAAAAGCAACCCTCCAGTGCCAGTGGAGGCAACTCCTGCCTCCTCCCATATTTCTTCCTTTGTCCTAAATGGTGCCTGTGGCTCATCTGTGTGTAAAACATTATGGTCCTGCTATGAACCAGAATGGGAAACCCAACCAGCAAAACGACGTTTCTCTTGAAACGTAGGCTGTATCAATTCTGCAACTTCATTCACAATGAAAAACAAACAACCTAGCAGACAACAAAAATGAAACAAATAAACCAAATCAACAGAGCAGAGAAATACGATTAAATTTTCTTCCATAAGAGCACAAAATAAACAGTGAAAGACGGTTATGTAAGGTTCGTTATGCATTTGTTCCTGTTGCAGAACGGAGAGCACACTGTGGATTCACACACACAGAGCTGTGGATCAAGTGTTAAAGACACTTAATGCTGCTACATTGTTCTAAGCGACTCCTTCCACTTGTGGTTCTGATTTACCTAAAATCAGCAAGGAATTTCTTACTTTTTTTTTTTTTTTTTCCTAGTGATAGAAGATTTTACTTGGACAAACAAAATTGTTTAGTTGGGCTCTGCTGTGTCTTTCTAGAAGAACATTCTCACCACCTGCTGGCCTTGAATGTTTCACTCTGCTTCACTATTCAGCCAAGTATATTTGTCCTGAAGATCTCCTGTTTAGCTACTTGGCTGGCTCAGATGCCATTTCACTGGGATGATTAGTATCAAGGTCAGTTATTCATAACTTCCTCTGAAAAACCTGCCTTGATTGCAGGTGTCCTCTGACTATTACTGTGAGAACTAATTTGTGGAATGGCAAACATACTGAGTTGAGATAAGTACAGATGGAAAACAGAATTCAGCCAGAACATGCTATCATTTTGCTGTGATCCCAGCAGTTTTCTCTGTAAGGCTGTGAACAAAAAAGTAATGCATGTTGTGCTGTGGTATGCTCACAGGTGAAAGGCACAGGCCTGACCTGACATGAAATAGTTTCCCTCACCAAATGAGTCTGTGTGTGTCAGTAACACACCTTTGCAAAGCATTTTCTCTCTTCCCTAGGGAATTTTTTAATCAGTGTCTCTTTAGGGCCTGCTGCTCTGGCTTTCCTGTTTAAAGCATGACTGTAGCATTTACAGCTAAGATCCCTCTTTCTCATAGTCTGCTATCTAGTTGGGTCAGGATAATTCCATGGATTTGTAATGCCCTAAATCTCAGCACCAGCCTGGAGAAATGCAGCACATGGATGAAAGATTCACCTTCTTCTCTCTTCTCTTCTCTTCTCTTCTCTTCTCTTCTCTTCTCTTCTCTTCTCTTCTCTTCTCTTCTCTTCTCTTCTCTTCTCTTCTCTTCTCTTTTCTTTTCTTTTCCTTTCCTTTCCCTTTCCCTTTCCCTTTCCCTTTCCCTTTCCCTTTCCCTTTCCCTTTCCCTTTCCCTTTCCCTTTCCCTTTCCCTTTCCCTTTCTTTTCCTTTCCCTTTCCCTTTCCCTTTCCCTTTCCCTTTCCCTTTCCCTTTCCCTTTCCCTTTCCCTTTCCCTTTCCCTTTCCCTTTCCCTTTCCCTTTCCCTTTCCCTTTCCCTTTCCCTTTCCCTTTCCCTTTCCCTTTCCCTTTCCTTTTCCTTTTCCTTTTCCTTTTCCTTTTCCTTTTCCTTTTTCTTCGTGGAAGACCGTCTCCATGTTTTGGAGGCCTCCACGACGACGAGGCAAGACATCTGACCTGACTGTCTAATACCAGTAGGAGGAAGGAACGGTACCGAATTTGCCCACAGGGAGGTGTGTGAGTAGTAAGGACGAGGCAGTGAGCTGAAGTATCCCAAGGGGCCAGACACTTGCAGATAAACCCCACCGCGATCTGCGCAGGCTTTCCCGTTGCGTTCACCTCCTATTCGGTGGAAATAAAGAGCGTGTGGTATTTTCCTACGTGTATTCTGAGCCTCGCTGACACAACAACTTCATGCTCAAAACGCGGTCACGTAAAGCAGGATGTCAGATCAAAAGGATTCTTACCTACAATAGAAAGATGAACGATCACTTGGATGAAACTGTAAACACAACTTTTAAAAAGGGAGGAGAGTGCAAAAGGAACAGAGTGCACAGCCTGATTTCATTAGCCGCTGGCTTAGGGATGCCAGCCCATGATGCGCAGAAAGATATCCTGAAGGTCTTCCTTTCATGTGCGTACTGCTGCATAAAGGAAACATTTCCTTTACACACAGAACAATGCAGGGGCAGGGAATTAATCTGCAGAGGGCATCCCCTTTGGATACTGAAGGAAAACAGACAGTGGGTCTTGCAAATAGCTCACTGAGCAAGAAAGCCTAAAACACATCCCTGTAAAGCGCAAAGAAAGCCACGCTGGAGCAATAGCATTCTGCAGAAACATCAGTTGTTAAAACTCAACACAGAACAAAGAAAGATGTTTGGAACAGCTTGAAAAGTTAGCAAAGGTCTATCAGTTTGGAAGCTGATGGAGGCTCATTGCACTGTTTTCTTCTGAGCCCCAGCACGTTGCTTAAATTAGGGATAAATAAATGAGCTATCTTCTTCTTCTTCTTCTTGTGGGAGAACCCTACAAGGCCACTTTCAGCTATCTCACAGGCAGCATACTTCTGTTCTCCTCCTGTTTTTACTGACCTTGGAGATAAGAATCCCAAAAGGAAACAGCAGTAGATGATTGTTTTTCAGTGATTGGAAAATTTTAATCCTTCTTGACTTGAACCCTTACAAATCAGGCTAGGGGTCTTAAGCTAAAATCTAAGGGGAGATCATCAATGTCTCTTTCTTGTTTCATACTAATCAGTAAATGAAGGAAAGGCTTTTGTTATTTCAAAACAGGGGGTGAGTTAGTTCTTATAAATGGGAAGCCTGGAGATGAACATTCACATGTGATAGCTACAGGGTATGATTTTGATATGACAACAGTGGTGAACACGTAAGGTGTGTGTTCTTTTTTGATTACATTGAGTCATATAATGCATTGGGTTGGAAGGGACCTGTAAAGGTCATCTAGTCCAATCTCCCTGCAATAAGCAGGGTCATCCCCAACTAGATCAGATTGTTCATAGCCCCCAGGCCTGAGCTTGAATAACTACAGAGATGAGGTCTCCACTACCTGGAGCAACCTGTTCTAGTGCCTTTCTTATAGGCCCCATTCAGGTACTGGAAGCTATAAGGTCTCCCTGGAGCCTTCTTTTCTCCAGGCTGAACTACCCCAACTTCCCCAGCCTGTCTTTGTAGGAGAGGTGCTCCAGCCTTCTGATCATTTTAGTGGCTTCCCTTGTACCCACTCTGCCAGATCCATCTCTTTCCTGTGTTGAGGGCTACAGGGCTGAACACAGTACTTCAGGTGAGGTCTTACTAGACCAGAGATACAGAATCACCTCTCAGTCTGCTGGCCATGCTTCTTTTGATGCAGCCTAGGATGCAACTGGCCTTCTGCAGTGCAAGTGCACATTGCTGGCTCAGGTCCACCTTCTACCCCCAGGTTCTTTCCTGCAGGACAGCTCTCTATCACATCATTGCCCCAGGCTGTGCTTGATAATGAAGACTATCCTGACTCAGGTGCAGGACCTTGCACTTGGTCTTGTTGAACCTTATGACATTCACCAGCCACACTTATCCAGCTTGTCCAGGTCTCTCTCAACAACATCCTTTTCCTATGGCATACTGACTGTATCACTCAGTTTGGTGTCATCTACAAACTTGCTGAGGGTGCACTCAATCCTACTGTCTACTGATGAAAGTGTTAAATAGCACTGGTCTCATTAGAGACCTTAGAGAGACACCACTTGTCACCCATCTCCACCTGGATATTAAGCCATTGACCACTATACCTTCTGGATATGACCATCCAGCCAACTCCAGCCAGTTCAGTCTTGTTATATTCATTCAGCATGCATCAGAGGTTGATATGAAACCAAGAGAAGCCAAGATAAAGTTCACTGTACAAATAGCAAAAATGCAGGCTCTTTCTTCCTCTTCCATCAGGATGCTGTTGGGAAAAGTTTTCATTCTGCAGGGCTTGATTCAGTGATATATGTTTTTCAAAGCCTAACCACTCCAGCACACATCCACAGGGATCAGGTAACCATCACATTAATGGAATGTCAGTGCTGTTTATAGTATTTCAAACAGAATATTGCAAAAGGAAATTTCCTCTTTGCTAGCTGCCAAACCATTCTGCTCAGTTCAGATCCAGTCCTGGAAGCTTTTGAGAATCCCTCACTAAAAATGGAACTCAGAACTTTGCAGGACAAAGTCCACCACAAACTTCAACCAGTCATCAAACTCAGTGAGGAAAAAAGTAAACTTTGGCTTGGTGCTGTGCTTTCTCTCTCTCTCTCTCTCTCCCTATATATATATATATATATATATACATACACATACATACATATGTTACTGTTAGTCTTCCAAATCATGAGACTAAGAATAAGAGCAAAGGTACAAGTAAAGGTGCAGGACCAGCAAAGTAGTCAATCTCTATTTAATAAAAAAAATAAAATAAAATTGTAACATTCCTTTGTAACATTGCTGCATACTCTGAATATTAGCTGTTTATTTTTTTTTCAATCAACAAATGTTTTGCTCTTACTATAAAAATCTGGGGCAATAGTCCATGCTGAAAAGAAATCCTGTGTAGTCCTACAGTTACATATGTTAACCAGTGACTCCATTAGTAACTGCACTCAACAAAGCACAGGTCAGTATAGGATTTATCCTGACATTTGCCACTGGGACAACTTGACTAATTTCATTATAAGCATGCAAATAAAGCTAACTATCACAGCATAGTAAGGCATCTGGCAGAGAACTTGAAGCAGTGGCTACACCAGCTCCATTTTTTCCTAGATGTGAGAGAGAACAAGCAATTGCAAAGAAAAACACCCCTCTCCACTCATGCTGAAACACTGCTGATTATGAAGTGCCACAGCCATAAGGACCATGCAGGATTCACCACTCCTGCAGAAGATGAACAATGGATCACTGGGGGGGGGGGGGGGGGGAGGAGGTTTGCACTCAATAGTAGACAGAGTTCCCAATCAACAGTAGACAGAGTTCTCCAAAACAAAACACTGCTTGATCTCCTGAATGTTTCCCGCTGTTACACGCCCACGTAGCTGTCTCGTCTTCCATGTACACGTACAGATAAAACGCAGGCTGGGAACACCTCCGCTAGGCAAGGACAACGGCTCCAGCCTTCTGATCCATGGGAACTGCTTTGAGGAAAGACACATTCCACTTACAAGGAATCGTCTGAGAGGTCATCTTACAGAGCAGTTAAGGAAAACAAGGGAAATGTGCCAGTAATCAGAATGACTGTCTTCTGAGTTATGTGGCATTCTAATAAACAGATCAAAGGGGGGAAAAAACGTGAAAATTTGTCCCAAGCTAATTGCAACAGTTATCTGAACATTGTTTTCCTCAAAGAAACACACAAACCGAAGAAAAAATCCAAAATAAAGCTTTCCAAAACAAGACTAACAAGCCAAGCAAGTTGAGAGAAGATCTGATTAGAATTTTAGAAGAAAAGAAATCCAAGAGAAAGTCAGAAGCTTTGTTTATTAGCATAAACAAAGCGCAATGAAATAGTATCACGTACCAGCAGGGCTGTGTCAAATATAAAACAAAATAGTTCCTTTTTTAAAAAAACAAAATTAGTTAATAATAAGTCACATTAAAATACAGTGGGGGGAAAAAAAAAGAGAGAAAGCTGCGGTGCTAATGCTTGGAGCAATTACTTAAGTCTATGAATATTCATTGTGGAGAACTATTTATTGGAGCATAAGAAATAAAAGGCAAGCATTGTCAGATGGATGGGATTGGAGCTGAGCAGGACAGCTTTATACAAATATTAGTAATTAATTTCACTGAAATAAAGCCCAAGCCTTACTCATAAAGAAGTTACAAAATGTAAGCTTTGAAATATTAGCATGGGGTTTCTGCACATGACTGGCTTGAAAAAAACCCACAACAACAGTCTGCTAACACAGGTAATAAAGTGAGTGTTAAAACTCACCTAAAACAAGGAGGGGGGAAAAAGGGGCAACAAAACCCAGCACCAAACAGAAGCTAGTAAATCAGTTTTGTCTGTTATGTAGCAGATACAGCAGGTTAACAAAATACTACTACTGGTTAACCAAAAAGAAGCCTGTATGCATTGGCTCCAGTGGATACTATTATAACAAAAAATCTGCCTCAAGCTATGCAATTTCAGTCAGACACTCTGCAAGAACTGAGGTCTGCCCATAGGAACCTAGCCATGAGCTGAGACTTGGCAAGGATGGCTTTTGATAGTACCTGGCAGCACACCCAAATAGCCGTTCACCACTTTGCTGGTAAGGGTCTGCAGTCCTGAAGTCTCAGTCAGCATCACCTTCCAGGATTTCATCTGGCACTTCTCAGACTTCAGGTTTCTCTGTATCTTTCTGGACTTAGCATTTAGGTTCTTTACAAAATCTTTTACTGGTGTTTGGTTCTGAATCACAGACTTGTTTCCATTAAAGAAGACTTCTATGATCATTGAGTCCAGTCATTATCTAACTCTACCAAGCCTGGTGTTAAACCATGTCCCTTAGCAACATATCTATGCATCTTTTAAACACCTGCAGGGATGGGGATTGAACTGCCTTCTCGAGGAGTTTGTTCCAGTGTTTGAGAACTCTTTCAGTGAAGACATTTCTTCTAACATCCAAGCACCTGGTGCAACCCAAGGCCATTTCCTCTCTTCTGGACTATTTTACTATATGTATGTGTCATACAGAAAACTAAAGAACAAACATAAAAGCAATAATTAGCCTGTAGTCTTCATAGCACTGTAGCTTAAAATAGGTTGAGAAAAGGAGAACACTGGTTATAACAGAACACATAAGTACAGAAGGCTAGATAAAACTGTATGACTAAGCCAAGTGTCCAAGTATAGTTTCTTGTTTCTATTTGATACCTCACTGATGCAGATCTTTGAGTTTTCAATTTCAAGAAAGCAAATAAGCCCACAGCAGATCAAAACAAAAAGCTAGTGAAGGCATTCCCATCTTCAAAGTGAAGCTTTCTAATAAGTCTGCAGTAAATTACCAGTGAGTACAACTACCATAAAAGGTAGGATGACCCAAAAGAAAGAGATTAAAATTAGAAAATGTGCAACCTCTCCTTTTCACAGTCACACAAACAAGCAAACAAAGAACAGAAGGGCCAATGTAAACATGAAAAATAATTTAGAAGTCTCCTTTTTTATACATTCTTCCTTAATTTGATATGCTGAGGCTAATTCCAGTGGCAGATCACCTGTGCCAAGCACCAAACTTGCTGTTTCCATTCTGCAATGCCTTTAGGAGTCCAGGGAAACTTAACTTCTACCAAAAAATATTCTTTACAGATTGGAATCATGTGGGCTCTCAATTGCTGGAACTTATTTTAATGTGCTCTGAAGCATGAGATCGCAGGTGATTGCTCATGCAGAACAAATTGCATGTTCTTGACACACCTTGCAATGAATTCTAGCTCAGGTTTCATTGCCATCTTCTTTAGAAAGTTCCCTTTAGCTGGTGCTGCGTTAAGTACAGATACAGACAACAGGATGAGCAAGGAATGAGACAAAAGAGAGGGTGAAAAATAGCACAGATAAAGAAGCCAGATTTCAACATCTGTCAGGCTGTCAGCAGTTGTGATAAGTAGGGTCATGATATCACCATTCATTTCTCAATTGTGTACCAGAAAAGTAATTTCAAAGCAGGTACAAATGGGTAACACCATTCCGGTGAGACTAAGCAAAGCTGGCAAGCCAGACAGCCTGTGAGGTGAAAAAGGCACTGTCAGGCTTCAGTTCCAGCTCAGCTGTGTGGCAGTTATTTCTAGTATGTTCCTCTACCCTGTTTTATGCATCTATATTGTGAACTCTTCAAGACAGACCTCTTTCCCCACTGGTTTTAGGAAGGGTATCTGTGAGAATGGGTCATACTTCTAGCAAAGGGCAGAAAGACTCTAAAGCAATAATGATCATCTACCACAGTAACTTTAACATGTCCATCAATGTATCTTGGAATAGAAGGATTGTTCAGCATCTATTTGAGAAAGGCAATTGTGAACAAAACCTGAAAGTGCCATATATTAAAATCACAAGTTTTCCAAAGCTTTACAAGAAGGCTTGCAGCTTCAAATAACAGACAAAGCTAAAGAAACATGCCTAAGAATCAATAACAACCATCAGTATTCCCACTGCTGTTCTGTGCCTGTTGCTCCGTACAGCTGATTATGGAAATAAGCCACAGCAGAGCATGCATTAGGCAGATACCAGTGCCCACATCCAGTGCAGTTAGGGAGCATGCCAGAGGCTGAAATTGTCTCCATACACTGAAATACTTAGGAACCCCGAAGTGGGCACCCTGCTGGATTTTGCTGCAATAGAGATGAGGCAACTTAATGCCTGTGACTTTTTCTTTCTAATTCTGACACACTGCAGGAGGGAGCATTGAGCAGCATCTCTGTCCATGGTTTACTCATGTGTGAGGCTGGTGGAATATCTGTTACCTGAGTAGCTCAAACACATCACAGACCTTTGCAAATTTAATATTTCACATGCTTCATTTTCATATTAACTTGTTGAGGCTTGCTGTGTCTCCGTCCTCAGATGCAGTGATACCCTCAACAGCTTTTTGCCCTGGATGTTACCAATATTTAAAACATGGAGCCCAGCTTAAGATTTGAGCTTGCAGAGAGCTCTGACATCCAAATAAAGCCTAATTTTCTCTCTAGTCTCATGATATCTTTCTTCACGGGATGTAGATACTGAGCTTTATTTTGAAAGGGAAGAATGAGAGACAGCTCAAGGGCAGTTGAAAACCACATCTTCCCTCCCTTCTTTAACTAATGTGACTTTTATATGGCTAAGAATGTGTGACCATGCCTTTAATGTCATGCTGGAAGATACCATTAGTATGTCCTCCTGCCTTTCATACAGATAACAGAGCTCCAAGAGTCTCACACACACAATGTTCTTACAATCACTGTTAAAGAACTCCAAGACTGTACCAGTGTGAGAAACACCCTGTACAACTCCTTTGTACACATCTCTGGCAAAGGCAGATATCGCTGTCTCAGGTCCTTTGCCTCAAAGCACTATTGAGACTGGTCCTGCTCGTTTGAAGGTAATTGGCAAGAGTGAGGCAATGCAGTACAAGTAGCACTCTGTGATGGCTCACTCATGATTTTGTTCCCAGCTGGGGTCAGATTATCAGGAAAAACAGCACTCACGACACATAATGTCTGACTTCGCTCAGATGATTTTGAAGGGAGGCAAAGCAGAGACTACTGTGAAATGAGCCAGTTTCATAGGAAAAGAAATTGGCTAGCTACATATTCAGTCCAGTTCCTTTAACAAGCCAGAGGCCCCACTGAGGTCAGCAATACTGCTTGAATGTATGACAAACTGAATTTGACCCTAGCTGCATGCAGCTTGGAACTAAAACCTTATTTCTCCATGAGCATGTGTGCACATCACATCACACCATCTCACAGGTGGGTATCATCACTTGGCTTGTGATGAAATCTTCTCTAGGCCTGCAGGATTTGTCTTAACTGTATCTGTGGATATTCTTTCATGTACAGAGCTCCTGCTTCTGAATATATGGACTTACTGGATTTAAATTTTACAGTGCTCACAAAAGTGAGCGGAGTGAATGGCAGCAGTAAGGATTCTCACAGGGGAAAAAAAAAAGCAAACAGTTAGCATTTAATATTCTTTAAAACAGTATTTCTGTTAGTAAAGCCTGTAATAGTTTACTTCACCTCATGATATCTGGATGAAGCGTTCCAGTAAACATTCTCTCTTACACTATTCCTTTGAAAAGTGCCATTTCTGTGTTGGTTTAGAATATTTAGACCAGTCACTAATTTTTCAGTTGGTTGGTTGGTGTTGTGGTTTCTTCTTTTTTTTTTTTTGTTTTGTTTTATTTTGTTTTGTTTTGTTTTGTTTTGTTTTGTTTGGATTTGGGTTTTTGTTTGTTCAGTTGGTTTTGGTTTTAATATTGGGGGTGTTTGGCTGTTTGTTGTTTGGTTTTTTTTTCCCCGAATGTGTTAAGATTCATCATCCCTGGAGGTGTTCTAGAAGAGACTGTGTGAGGCACTTAGTGCCATGGTCTGGTTGCCTGGCTAGGGCTGGGTGCTAGGTTGGACTGGATGATCTTGGAGGTCTCTTCCAACCTGGTTGATTCTATGATTCTATGATTCTATGATTTATACAAATATTATTATCCTTTCCAACGACTGGAATGGTGAAATCTGAAGGTAAATTTCCATGCAATTTGTGAAGGCTTTTCTGCAGTGTGCTTAAGGGAACTTGCACAATGTGTAAAGAGGACAAAATTGCCATTGGAATGGGCTGCCCAGGAAGGTGGTGGAGTCACCGTCCCTGGAGGTGTTCAAGAAAAGACTGGATGAGACACTTAGTGCCATGGTCTAGTTGATTGGATAGGGCTGGGTGATAGGTTGGACTGGATGAGCTTGGAGGTCTTTTCCAATCTGATTGATTCTATGATTCTATGATTCTATGGTCTAGTTGACTGGATAGGGCTGGGTGCTAGGTTGGACTGGATGATCTTGGAGGTCTCTTCCAACCTGGTTGATGCTATGATAAAATATTAAAAAAAAATATTTGTAATATCATCTGCATCTTAATTCCTTTCTGTTTTCAGACATACTTTTCCCCCCTACTTAGTAGCAATGAGCATGCCCAACAAATCACAGAGGCACTGCTCTTCTGGACAGCAAAGAACCAAAATCATAACTAACCAGCTGAAATAATACTGCATGGCTGCCAGATGTTCCCTCTTGAACATCAGAAAATAAGGTAGACCATTTATCCCTGTCTCTCTTAGTCTACAACTGTAGGCTACCTTTTTTGTTTACTTTTTTTTTTTCCCTCAGATTTTCCCTCCATATGCCAAGCATTTCTTGGCCATTTTTACAACAATAATACAAGGAGAACTTAGAGTCCATTAACTTGGTCCTGACCCAGTGACCTTTAAAAGCTCTTCAGAAACACAGAGATTTGTCACTGCTACAGCTGACTGTGTTCTGTATCAGACAAGTTCTAGAAACACAATTTGTAGCCAGAAGTAGGTACATAACCACATTTGAAGTTCTAGTACAGTGTCCCCAAATCAGGAATTAAATCTTTCTGACCTTTACCTGGTATCTCCTAAAGCCTGAATTCAATCTTTAGATCTCTGTGCAGAAGTCTTGCAGAACAGGGCTCTGGTGCTTAACACACTACCCTTTACAAGAAGACTGACTCAAGAGACTGACATTCACTGTTAATTCAAGCTCTGTCTACAGTAGAATACAGTAAGCAATAGCTTTATACTATTTATTTCCTTCCTCAGAATGTTAAGGGCTGTGGCTCCAGCAGAGAGCCACTAAGATGGTTAGGGGACAGGAACATCTACCTTAGGAGGAAAGGTTGAGAGAGCTGTGGCCCAGAGGAGAGAAGACTGAGGGGGGGAATCTCACAAATGCTTCTAAATATCTAAAAGACAAGTGTCCAGGGGATGGAGTCAAGACTTTTCTCAGTGGCGTGCAGTGACAGGATGAAGGGCAAACACAGGAGGCTTCATGTACACATAAAGAAAAAAATCCTTCATTTTAAGAGTGGCAGGCTTCCCAGAGATGTTGAGGAATCTCTGGAGGCATGCAAAACCCACCTGGATGTGTTCCTGGATGATTTACTCTAGATCTGCTTGCTCTAGCAATGGGGTTGGACTTGAAGATCATCAGAGGTCCTGTGATGGTTTGGGTGTTCCCCACTCCCCCCCCCCCACTTTAGAAATCACCCAGACTAATCTCGGCCAGCTCTGGAAATACAAATGAAGCTTATATTTACAGCTAGCACGATATACAAGCAGATATTTACAGTATATACAGTTATAGACAGAAATATACAAAGTAAAAGGTAATACAGAAACACAACTCCCCTCCCAGAAACCTGAGTCCCCAGGAGGAGCTCCCAACCACCCCTTCACCTTCCCCCTACCCCTCTCAACCTTACCCCAGTCCCAAGGAAGAATAGAGCTTCAGCCAGGGGGTTAGGAAGCAAAGTGGATTAGCCCAAAATGGAGGTTGAGGTTAGAGAGATGCAGCTGGGCCAGCAGCCCAAGCGAGAGTGATGCCGAGAGTGTTATCTAATGTTTTTATTTCTTGTTCCTACACTTTGCAGCAAGACTGTGAGTGAAGTAGACATCACCACTGTTTTCTTTCCACAGCCTGTAATCTAGTTCTTCTCACCAAAACATTCTAACCTGCTTCAAACTAGCACAGGTCTCTTCCAGCCAGTACCATTCAGTGATATTGTGATACCTGAAGCAATGCACAGATCACCTTGCTGAACTAAAGCCTTCACATCGTGGTCAGACTGGTATCTCTACTTGAAAACAATGGGAAATACATACTTACCAGATATCCCCATTCTGAGCTGTCAAAAAGAATACCAATAAATTATATATATATATATATATATATATATATAAAACACATTCTGTTTACTGAAGCCCCCCAGCCTTCACACAATTCTCTGTAAGAAGCAGAAATATAAGTCTTCAAGGAGAACAGGAGATTCTTTCATTGCTGTGTTTTATAAGTATTTGGTATCCAGTGGCAGGGTATGTGGCAATGGTTCAAAACTGCACCAGCAGAGGTTTATAGTGGGCATTAGGAAGTATTTCTTTAATGAGAGACAGTCAAAATGTGGAACAGCCTTCCTAGAAGGATCCGTGTCTTTCAATGTTTAAGAGGCATTGGACAATGCCCTAATGAGGTGCTTTAACTTTTTTCTCAGACGTAAAACTGTCAGGCAGTTGATGATTGCTTTTATGTCCCTTCCAACTAGAACTATTCTATTGCAGTCTAGTCTATTCTAGTGTAGTCTATTCTGTTCTGTTCTGTTCTATTTTGTTGCTTATCTATTACATACTGCGTTCCACTGGGCCAGTTGGTGAGCAAATGCAGAATGCATGACTAGCTCTACCTTGAAAAATGGGCATCCAAAGAGCATGTAAGCAAGAGGGTGGATGTATGAAGGAGCAAAGCAGCAGCTGGCTTGTCATTCCTCACAACCATGGAGAAAAAAGAAGTCATTAGGGAAGAAAAAATAGAGTGGACAGGCATTCTCCTAAAAATTGTGCAATATCTGTCTTGGACAGTTCCTATTCCCCACACCTCTTCATCCTCACTTTAAGTAGATCTAGTGTTTATAGAACTGAACTTCATCTGAGCTGGCTGAAGCAATCTTCTTAAAGAAAACTGGAGAAACCTTTCCCATGTTATTTTCTATTTGGGCTTAGAAGGCAAACGATCTCCATTTCTCACATTCGTTTTGTAATATTCTTGTTCACTGAACAGCTACTTTAAAAAAGCAGAGGAGACCTGTGACTGGAAACAGGTCTTCATGGAGGCAGATGTAGCCTGGTAAACCTGATCAAGACACATCAGTAAATCACAGTATCACAGTATCGTCAGGGTTGGAAGAGATCTCACAGATCATCAAGTCCAACCCTTTACCACAGAGCTCAAGGCTAGACCATGGCACCAAGTGCCACGTCCAACCTTGCCTTGAACAGCTCCAGGGACAGCGAATCCACCACCTCCCCGGGCAGCCCATTCCAGTGTCCAATGACTCTCTCAGTGAAGAACTTTCTCCTCACCTCAAGCATAAATTTCCCCTGGTGTAGTTTGAGGCTGTGTCCTCTTGTTCTGGTGCTGGCCACCTGAGAGAAGAGAGCAACCTCCTCCTGGCCACAACCACCCCTCAGGTAGTTGTAGACAGCAATAAGGTCACCCCTGAGCCTCCTCTTCTCCAGGCTAAACAATCCCAGCTCCCTCAGCCTCTCCTCGTAGGGCTGTGCTCAAGGCCTCTCACCAGCCTCGTCGCCCTTCTCTGGACACGCTCAAGCATCTCAATGTCCCTCCTAAACTGGGGGGCCCAGAACTGAACACAGTACTCAAGATGTCAGCATGGACTCTCTAACTCAGTGAACTCTTTGGTTCCAAGTTATTCCAAAGAGCTGTGAAATAAAGTTGGTAACTGTAGTCAAGCAATACATAAAGATACTGCAGTCACAAGCAACACTGTGCAGTTACACATGATTCTCATTCCAGGTGTTGAGAAATTAAACATAGAACAGATGCTTACAGTATCATAGCATCACCAAGGTTGGAAGAGACCTCATAGATCATCAGGTCCACAGAGCTCAAGGCTAGACCATGGCACCAAGTGCCACGTCCAATCCTGCCTTGAACAGCTCCAGAGACAGCGACTCCACTACCTCCCCAGGCAGCCCATTCCATCCATTTACTTGGATAAGATGCCCCAATCAGCACTGCATATGGTGATACCTTTAGTTACTTAATGTGAGACAGTGTTTCTGTGTCAGCTGTGAAACAAACCCTGTGGAGCTGGGAATAGCAATTTGCAAGGTGTTAACACAGAACTGAACTCTAGAATCACACTGCAGCATTCTAAATGGCAACACTCTGTGCTGGGTTAGGAACTGGCTGGAGGGCTGAGCCCAGAGAGTGGTGGTGAATGGTGCCACATCCAGCTGGTGGCTGTCACTAGTGGTGTCTCTCAGGGATCAGTGCTGGGCCCCTTCCTCTTTAACATCTTCATAGATGATCTGGATGAGGGCATGGAGTCAGTCATCAGCAAGTTTGCAGATGACACCAAGCTGGGGGCAGATGTGGCTGGGTTGGAGGGCAGAAGGGCTCTGCAGCGGGACATTGACCACCTGGACAGATGGGCAGAGTCCAATGGGATGGGGTTCAATAGCTCCAAGTGCAGGGTGCTGCACTTTGGCCACAACAACCCCATGCAGAGATACAGGCTGGGGTCGGAGTGGCTGGAGAGCAGCCAGACAGAGAGGGATCTGGGGGTGCTGATTGATACCCGCCTGAACATGAGCCAGCAGTGTGCCCAGGTGGCGAAGAGAGCCAGTGGCATCCTGGCCTGCATCAGGAATGGTGTGGTCAGCAGGAGCAGGGAGGTCATTCTGCCCCTGTACTCTGCACTGGTTAGACCACACCTTGAGTCCTGTGTTCAGTTCTGGGCTCCTCAATTCAGGAGAGATGTTGAGGTGCTGGAACATGTCCAGAGAAGGGCAACAAAGCTGGTGAGGGGCCTGGAACACAAACCTATAAGGAGAGGCTGAGGGAGCTGGGGTTGTTTAGCCTGGAGAAGAGGAGGCTCAGGGGGGACCTCATTGCTGTCTACAACTACCTGAAGGGAGGTTGTAGCCAGGTGGGGGTTGGTCTCTTCTCCCAGGCAAGCAGCAGCAGAACAAGGGGACACAGTCTCAAGTTGTGCTGGGGGAAGTCTAGGCTGGATGTTAGGAGGAAGTTGTTGGCAGAGAGAGTGATTGGCATTGGAATGGGCTGCCCAGGGAGGTGGTGGAGTCACCATCCCTGGAGGTGTTCAAGCAAAGCCTGGCTGAGGCACTTAGTGCCATGGTCTAGTTGATTGGCTAGGGCTGGGTGCTAGGTTGGACTGGATGATCTTGGAGGTCTCTTCCAACCTGGTTGATTCTATGATTGTATGATTCTATGATGCTGTGCAAGATTAACCAAAGTCTGTTAGGCGACAACATGGATACAAAAGAATGTTGTATTGAGAAAAGTAACATTGGTGCTTTTCTATCAAAAATAGATGATTTGAATACTTGGGAAGACTAAATATGCTAGAATTGTAAAATAAAGATTTGTTTCCATTTATTAGAGAGGTGCACTGATGGGAAATACAGTTTGCTAATGAAACTTACTACCCTCATTATACTCATCTGTAACACTGTAAGAAGGTCAAGCAAATATTTCATGGAGGAAGAACAGAAAAGGTGTTGTGTGATAAGTATTTTCCCCTAAATCATCAGCTAATTGGCCATCTTGCAAGTTCTGCAGTCTCCATGGCACTTCAAAATAAGCTACAAATATAGAAATAAACAAAGTTTACCATGAGGGAGTACTGTTATGTCAAACCATAACAGAAAGTAACCTGGTGGTTTTAAATCTATTATTACACACTTTATGTCAAGCTGTTAATAGGAAGGAAGGCACCTGAAGGAGGTAACAGATCTATTATACCTGTGTGATGCTGTTGCCCTATTGAAGTACAAAGGCTCCTCTATGGAAAAGATGTGAACATTTCTCCTTTGTTAGGCACAGTTGAAGAAAAAATGAGGAAATTCAGATGTTATGACTTGGAGGGAAAAAAGGAGTACTCAAAAGAGAGAGGGCAGCTCTCTGAACACTGAGTGACAAATCTTCATATGACTTGCCCGTAACTTTATTGAACTCAGTAGATGCTGTACCAGAAATCTGGGTCACAGAATGTCAAGATGTAAGCACAATAAATTAGTCTCCATCCTGAAAAGTGGACAGTTAAAATAGGTAAGATTTAAAAAAAAAAAAAAAGTTTATTAAAAAAAAGGGGAAAAAAACCAAAAAGCTTCTTTTCAACAAAGAAACCCTAGGACAGATGATGTCCAAATTTTTGAGTTTTGTGAGTACTACCAGAATGAATACATCAAGATGTTCTTGTCAGTTACATCATGACAGCAATTACTGTTCAAATACAAAGCAAATCACAAGGTCAAACTTCTTCTTCCATCTGAGGAGAAAACGGACTACAGCAGTCAGAGTGTTTTGGTGTTGTCCAGAGGGACTGAAGGGATAATTCTGAATAAAAGATGTTCATACCACTCTGTATCCATATATTATAAAAGAAAAGGGAAAAAAAAAGTTAAGAATAGTGTTTTAATCCAAAAGCAATGTTTGCTTTTCCAACAGACATTCTGCTTAAAGGAAGTTCTGACCGTGGGCTTCCTTCCAAACAAAAAAAAAAAAAAAAAAAAAAAAAAAAAATCACATTTTCAACTTTCTTCTGGCTTCTCCTTGCTTTGATATCTCATCTTCTTTTTACCATTGACCTATACAGACTCAATAGGACAGCCCACACTTAGTAAGGCCCTGTCAGGAGCCTCAGGAACCTGTATGACTGTGCTAGTTTGAAGCCAGCTGGGATATTTTGGTGAGATGAATTAGATTATAGGCTGTGAAAATGAAACAATGGTGATACCTTCCTCACTCATAGGCTTGCTGAGATGTATAAGAACAAGAACATAGATAACACAGTTGCTCTCTGCCTCTGGCTGCCTGCACTTTTCTCCCTGACCTGCTGTCTCATTCTTCTGCTTCCTAACCCCCCTGGCTGATTCTCCATACTCACCTCGAACATAAGACAAAGTCTGGGGAAAGGTAGAGGGGTGGAAAGGAGGTGGAAGGGTGGTTGGGAGCCCCTCCTGGGGACTCTGGTTTCTGGGAGGGCTGTTGTGTTTCTGTATTGCTTTTTGGCTTATATTCTTCTGCATACAGCTGTATATATTGCAAACATCTGCTTGTATGTTGTGCTAAGCTCTAAATGTAAAGCTTCATTCTAATTTCCAGCTTGGCTGAGTCTAGTCTGGATGGTATCATAAGAGTAGGGGGTTGGGTAACACCCAAACGGTCACAATGACCAATAGGCCTTGATTGCTCTGAAAAGTCTCCCCCAAACTCTTCACCTGCATTCTCTGACAGACCTCATTTAACCTTCAGTCTCTGCCTGAGCTACATCTTAGGTAGGGTTGCCCCTAGTTTGGATTTTCTGGATTCACCTTGTTACCTTCTCGTTGCCAGATGCTCACCAGACTGTCGTTAGGACCTCTGCAATCACCACTCTGCTCACCTGCCTCTGTTGCCATAAGACTGCACTGTGCTGCTGAGGACACCACCCAGCCTGGCTTGTGGCTACTCTCTTATTTCTATTGAGGAGCAGCCTCCTCTTGCCCACTACCTGACCATACAATGTTAAAATGAGTCTTCCTAAGAGAGTCACACTTGTCTTTACAACTTTAGCAGCAGCTTTTGCTTCTGGATGCCTTTATTAATAAAAGTCCTTGAGTGACTCACTTCAGCATAATGAAGGTGACCCTCCTAGTGGAAGAGGGGAAGGCTGTGGATGTTGTTTACATGGATTTTTTAGTAAAGACTGTGACATTGTCTCCTGCAGCATCCTCTTGGAGAAAGTGTCTGTTCATGGTTTGGATGGCTGAACACTTTCCTGGGTTAAAAACTGTCTCTCTGGCCACAGAGTGGCCACAGAGTGGCTGTGAGTGGAGTTAAATCCAACTGGCTGCTGGTCACAAGTGGTGTTCCACAGGGCTCAATACTGAAGCCAGTTCTCCTTAACATCTTTATCTTTATCTGGATGTGAGGGGATTGAGCCCACCCTCAGTAAGTCTGCAGATAACACCAAACTGAATGGGACTACTGATATGCTTGATGGCAGCAAGGCACTACAAAGGGACTTTGACAAGCTGGGCTAAGGTCAGTTGCATGAGGTTTAATAAGGCCAAGTGCTGGTTCTGTGCTTGAGACACTACAACCCATGAATGCTACAGGCCTGGGGAAGAGTGGCTGGAAAGCTACTCATCAGAAAAAGACCTAGGGATGCTGGTTGACAGCCATATGAACATGAGCCAGCAGTGTGCTCAGATGGACAAGAAGGCCAAGAGTTTTCTGGTCTGTATCAGGAATAGTGTGGCCAGCAGGAGCAGAGGAACTGATTGTGCCCCTGAACTGGAGAGGCCACATCTTGAGTATAGTGTTCAGCTCTGGGGACTTCTCTACACAAAAGACATTGAATTGCTGGAGCATGTCCAGAGAAGGGCAACAAAGCCAGTGAAGGGCATGGAGACCAAGTCTATGAGGAGCAGGTAAGGGAATTGGGGTTGTTTAGTGTGGTGGTTTGGCTCTGGCTGGGGGCCAAATGCCCACCAAAGCTGCTCTATCGCTTCCCGTCTCAGACAGACAGGGAAGAGGGGGAAATACAACACAAAGCCAGCAATAAGATAGAAGCAATTTAACAATGCTAAGCACAAGCAAAGGTTGCACATGGGAGCAAAAGAAAAGAGAGATGTTATTCTCTACTTCCCATCAGCACACAATCTTCAGTTGCTCCCACTCGATTTCTCTGGAGGACAGACGCCATGGATCAATATCCCCACACCTCCTTCTTTCACTTAGTTCTTATGTTTAAGCTGACACCATATGGTATGGAACACCCCTTTGGACAGTTTGGGTCAGCTGGCCCAGCTGTGCCCCCTTCCAAAACCTTGCTCACCCCTGAGCACACTGTTGGGGCAGGGAAATGCTGGAAAGGCATAGCCTGGGGTGCTCCTTCATAGGTAGCCACAACACTGGTGTATTATCAACACCCAGCCACAGCACTGCAAAGCCTACTTAAATCCTTTCTAGATTATGCACATGACTTAAACTACATATTTAAACCACCTCAATACCCAACACACAGATTTATATATTTTGATCAGTATCCCAGTCCTTTAATAGAAAGATGTTCTTCCACTCCTCCAGATGTTATTTGGGCCTCATCTGTACTGTTCAGGACAAGAGAAGCAGGGTATTCTACTGTTGGATACAAACATGAGCTTGGTTTTGGTCACTGTTGCACTTTTGTTTCTTGTGAAACTCCACCATAAGTTGATGAAGGAAGAGCAGTGAAAGTCATATACCTTGACTTCAGTAAGGCTTCTGATACTGTCTCCCATAACTTCCTCATAGAACAGCACAGGAAATGCAGAATAGATCACAGGAGCACAGGGTACTAGGGGTTGGAAGGGACCCCAGGAGATTGAGTCCAATCCCCCTGCCAGAGCAGGACAATACTTCCTAACACAGATCACACAGGAACACATCCAAACAGGCCTTGAAAGTCTCCAGAGACGGAAACTCCATGACCTCTCTGGGGAGCCTCTTCCAGTGCTTTGTGACCCTTACAGTAAAGAAGTTCCCCCTTGTGTTGAGGCAGAACCTCTTTTGTTGCAACTTACACCCATTGCTCCTTGTCCTACCCCAGGGAGCAAGTGAGCAGAGCCTGTCCCCCTGCTCCTGGCCAGCCTTCAGGTACCTATAAACATTTATCAAATCCCCCACAAGTCTTCTTTTCTCCAGACTAAAAAGTCCCAGGTGCCTCAGCCTCTCCTCATAAGCCATGCCCTCCAGTCCCCTCATCATCCTCATAGCCCTCTGCTGGACCCTCTCCAGCAGATCCCTGTCCCTCTTCAAATGGGGAGCCCAAAACTGAACACAGTATTCAAGATGAGGTCTCACCAGGGCAGAGTAGAGACCCCTTGATCTGTTGGACACACTCCTCCTTATACACCCCAGGATCCTATTGGCCTTCTTGTGCCCCACAAGGGCACATTGCTGTGCCATGGTTAACTTGGTATCCACCAGGACTCCCAGGTGCCTCTCCACAGGGCTGCTCTCCAGCAGATCACCTCCCAGCCTGTACTGGTGCAGTTTATTATTCCTCCCCAGAGGCAGAACTCTGCACTTGTCCTTGTTGAACTTCATCTGGCTCCTCTGTGCCCAGCTCTCCAGTCTGTCCCTATCTCTCTGGATGCTGCACAGCCTTCAGCTGTATCAGCCAAGCCTCCCAGCTTGGTGTCATCAGCAAACTTGCTGAGCAGACTCTGTGCCCTCATCAGTGTCACTGATGAAGATGTTGAACAGAACTGGCCCCAGCACTGATCCCTGGGGGACACCACTGTAGAATGCTAAACTCTACCATGTCATGATCACTGTTCCCAAGGCTGTTCCTGACCTTACTGTCCTCAACCAGTCCTTGTTTATTAGTTAATACAAAGTCCAGCAGTGCACCTCTCCTTGTTGGTTCCTCCACTACCTGCATCAAGAAGTTATCATTGATACACTGCAAGAGCCTTTTAGACTGTCTGTGCCTGGCTGCGTGATCTTCCCAGCAAACATCAGGGTGATTGAAGTCTCCCAAGAGTACCAAGGAGTTATCTCTAGAGGCTACCTCCAGCTGTCTGTAGAAGGCCTCATCAACATCTTCCTCTTGGTCTGGTGGTCTATAGTAGACCCCTACAACAATTTCATCTGCTTTTCCACATGCCCTAATTCTTATCCACAAGATTCCAACCTGTTCTGCCCCCTGCCTTGGACAGAACTCAGCACATTTCAGTTGCTCTCACATATAGAGGGCAACTCCCCCACCTCATCTTGCTGGTCTATCCTTCCTGAACAGTACAGAGCCATCCAGGACAACATTCCAGTCATGGGAGTTGTCCCACCATGTTTCAGTGATGGCAATTATATTATAGTCATTCAGCCTAACACAGATCTCCAGCTCCTCCTGCTTATTCCCCATGCTCCGTGCATTGGTGTATAAGCATTGCAGGGATGGCTGGTCTGTGATGTGGATTGAAAGCTGGTTTGATAACAGAGTTCAGAGGGTTGTGATTGGTGGCACAGAGTCAAGTTGGAGGTCTGTGGCCTGTGATGTTCCCCAAGGATCAGTACTGTGCCTAGTTTTTGTTGATATCTTTATAAATGACCTGGGTGAGGGCATTGAGTGTACTCTCAGCAAGTTTGCTGGTGATTAAAAACTGGGGTGGGGGGTGAGGGGATGGCCAACAGCCCATCAAGCTGTGCTGCCATCCAACAAGATCTGGACAAGCTGGAATGCTGGGTGGAGGCAAACCCCATGAAGTTAAATAAGGACAAGTGCAAGGTCTTGCATCTGGGGAGGAATAGTAGCAGACACTAGTACAGGTTAGGAGTTGCCCTGTTGGAGAGTGACTCCACAAAGAAAGACCTTGGAGTCCTGGTGGACAGCAAATATTGCATGGCCCAGCAATGTGCCCTTGTTGCCAAGAGAGCAAATGGCATCATGGGGTGCATCAAGAAAATTGTGTCCAGCAAGTCTAGGGAGGTTCTTCTCCCCCTCTATTCTGTCCTGGTGACACCACACCTGGAGTATTTTGTCCCATTTTAGGTTCCTCAATTCAAGAGAGACAGAGATCTGCTGAAGACGGTACAGTGAAACAACACGAGGATGATTAGGAGACTGCAGCTGGCCTGGTTGTGTCCCCTCCCAAGACCTTGAATATGCTTCAGCATACTCTTGGGAAATGTGGGAAAAGCACAGCAGAAGTCAAAACACTAGTGTGTTATCAACACCCAGCTGCAGCACTGAAAAACACCACACTAGAAAGACGCTCTGAGGAGAACTAAGCCCAGCACAGTCAAACTCAATACATTTAGTTTGGCAAAGAGGGGACTGAGAAAGACCTCACTGCACTCCACAACTACCTGAGAGGAGGCTGTAGTGAGGTGGGAATTGGTCTCTTTTAACTAGTATCAAGTGATAGAGAGGAAATGGCTTCAAACTGGACCAGGGGAGTTTTAGGTTGGATATTAGGAAATATTTCTTTACTGAAAGGCTGGTCAGGCATTGGAATAGGATGCTCAGGGCAGTGGTGGACTCATCTTCCCTGGGGCTGTCCAGAAAATATGTAAAGATGGCATTTGAGGACATGGTTTAATGGCTGCTTTGGTGTTAGGGCAACAGCTGATGATCTTAGAGGTCTTTTCCAGCAGAAATAATTCTGTGATCCTATGAAAAATGCAAGGAGAGACAATGGATAATACTCACTGACCATTTCCAGGCATGTATGGAGAACATGCCACATTCATACACTCACCTCCAAAACAGCCACCAGGCTAGCAATGTCTTACATACATGCCTAAGATTCATATTGATGATCGTAGGGAAAGGGCAATGAAAAAGACAAAGAATTACATCTTTGCTGCTGTATTCATCGGCTAATGTTTTAGGAGTTTGTGTTTTTCTTTTTGTCACAAGATGAAAAGTGCCTCAGAACTGTCAGACACAACACAAAGAGTGTGGTACTTTCTTATCATCCAAGGAAAAAATATTATTTACAGAAATGAAACAGCAAATCCTGCTCTTACTCTGTGCCTGCCTTTTACCACCTGGTCCTCCGCTCTGTGATTTCACACAGCTATTTCTGACCCAAAACCTGCATTTAAATCTCCATTCTAACTTTCCTCTAAACTGTCCAGTGCCCAATATTTACTTTAAAAACAGAATTCATTTCCTTCACTGGGAAGGGTAATATATTCACAACTTTTAAAGTATTCTGGCAATTCTATTTACATGCACAAATACTGATTTTGGAGCATGATTTTCCACCCCAATTTTGGTAGGCGTGTTTTCAAAGTTTGCTTTAAGGTCTGGTAACAAATTAAACTTCCGTGTCCACAGGCACAAATTAAATATCATTCAGTTTCTGTCATTTCTAGTTATCACCCACCATTTCTTAACAAGCTTTACCTCCAAATTCTGCAAAAATATTTCACTGATCTCACCCAACCTTTTGCCACCTTCTGTGATACACAGCTCTGCAAAGTATCTGCAGAGTATCAGCCCTAGACTAAATTAGTTTGAGGCACTGCACTTAAGGCTATAGTTAACAGGTTAGATGCATTGTTTCTATCACCACTGACTTAGTTCATTGTCTTAGCAGTTACATGAGGCAGACAAATGTTATTTTGTTGCCATTTGTCAACAAAATACTGTGGAAGTTTACTGTGGTCTTGGAATGATTGTTGAAATCAGGAGAAAAATCATATCTCCTGAACGTCTTGAATGGTGTATTCACGTCTTAAGTACAACCATGATTTCCCCATAGAGGGTATTTCAGACTTAATAGCAAAGCAGCTATAAGTAAACTCCTAAGTAACAACCTAATATATGACTACTGCCACAGCACATGTATTTTAACACCATTCCTTGCTTACCAACTACAAAGAAACCAAGTTTGTCTCGGGAAAAACAGAAACCCAAAACCAGCTACTCTTAAAGTGTGACCACAAAAGTAACTTTGGTCTGAATTCAGCTTAGCATTTTGATAAGCACAGCTTTGGTAGCCTAAAACCAACCCATATATCTCCCTTTCCTTCACTGTTGGTAAAATTCTGCTGCGATTCTGCACCCAATTTCTGCAATGCATCCAGCTCTTTCACAAAAGCCGTGCAAAGGTAAATCACAGTATCTAATTGCTTTGAATGGTTCACTCAAAGGGATTGGTTTGCTAGGGTGAAATATTGTCCAGTTCCTTTCTTGAAGCAATCAGCAAAGTCAAAGACGCAACTTGCACTGGTAGCCATGGTGCCGTGGGTAGTCTAGTGGAGAGATCACACTCTACAAGGAGCTGCCAGCAGTACCAATACATGGTTAATCAGATAAGAGTTGGCACAGGGAGGTCTATGGCTGCTTTCTCCAGGTTTCTGCTCCACCTCACTACTGGAATTTGCTATTCCTACTTTGGTCAACTGGACTGAACTCAAAACAGCAGAGGAGGAGGTTACTTTTTAAAAATGCAGTTTAAGGAAGGGCTTTACAAGTTGCTGGGTCAGAACAGCTAAAGAGCTGGCAACTTACAGTGAACTGTCAGGTTTAATTAGGACTGTTACATCTTGAGCTACAGTTGTTAGTGAAAGCCTTGTGGTGTCAAGTAGGAGCAAGGTCGAATATCCTAATCAATGACTACTCTGGTAAGAGATCTTTTGTTATTTTTTCCAGGAATCTAGACAAAGAAGTGCCTAACAGAAGTTGTGTTGTATTGTATTCTCAGAACCATAGCACACTTGACTACATACATATAACATTTTAAATAGAAGCCACAAGATTTAATAGGAGAATTATATGAAAGGCAACAATGTACCAAATTATTCAGAGTAAATAGGAACTAAATAAAATGGAGAACAGGACATTTCCTCATCAAATAAAAAGCATCTTAGAAGACCTTCTATCTGCCAACTATTAATTAATGTTGAAAACATTAATTATTTAAAAACATATCATGATAAGTTTGCTCCAATGAATCACCACTCATACAAAAACTACTTAATAGATTTGAAGGACTGAAGGACAAAAAAAAAAAAAAACCCTCAGCAGATGTAACAAAGATGTCTGAAATACTGTTTTACTATGATGACCACATAGTTTGGAAGATAGTCATAAAGCCTGAAAATTCACAGTAATTCTACACTCCAGTACCGACTGAGCCTCCCTCCTCAGGTGCCTCTGCAAAATAGATTTCCTGCTCTAGGTGAACCTGATTTCAACAAAAACAACGTTCTGCAAAGGAAACTAAACCGTGGCAGATATGATATCTTGCCTAGCTTGCATGATTTACAAAGTCTAGGATGGAGTAAGACTAAAATCAAAATATCTGCAGTTAAGAATCAAAAACAAGAAGGAGTGCAATGTTGGACCCTGTATTAATGAACAAAAAAAAAAAAAATGTGGTCACAGAAGTGAAGTTTTGGACTACAACAAGGGGACACAGTCTCAAGTTGTGCCAGGGGAAGTATAGGCTGCATGTTAGGAGCAAGTTTTTCACAGAGAGAGTGATTGGCATTGGGATGGGCTGCCCAGGCAGGTGGTGGAGTCACCATCCCTGGAGGTGTTCAAGGAAAGCCTGGATGAGGCACTTAGTGCCATGGTCTAGTTGACTGGCTAGGGCTGGGTGCTAGGTTGGACTGGATGATCTTGGAGGCCTCTTCCAACCTGGTTGATTCTATGATTCTATTCTATGATTAAGGAATATGAAAATCTCTCCTATGAAGAAAGACTGAAAGAACTGGGACTGTTTAGTCTGGAAAAGGGAAGGCTAAGAGGGGAATATATCAATATCTGCAAATATCTGAGGGGTGGGTGTCAAGAGCAAGGGGACAGGCTTTTTTTCAGTGGCACCTTGTAACAGGACAAGGAATACTGGATATAAACTGGCATACAGAAGGTTTCACCACAACATGAGGGGAAATTTCTTTTCTGTGAGTGTGATAGAGCACTGGAACAGGCTGCCCAGAGAGGTTGTGGCTGTATAATCATATTTTTATGCTGAGCAGGCTTGTTATTATGCACTCAGAACCTGTAGCTATAATTCCATCTGTGCATAGACTGCCACTCTTGCTTGAAGTTCTACTAATGAAATCACAACACTACATCTTTAAATTAAACAAGACCATTGTTCATTTAATATGTCTGTATAAAAGAAGCAGGTGAAGCACAACATCCATCCAACACAATCACTCTCATCTGGTTTATAAACAGCACAACTCCCTAAAGCTGCAAGAAACAGCAATTCGACATGTAACAGGGAGAATGTCACTTAAACTGGACTAGAAGGAAAAGCAACAAATAAAGTGAATGAGGAAAGCAAGAAGTGAAAAAAGAATGAGTAAAATAAGTGGACCACTTGAGAACGCAACCCCCACGTTAAAAGTATCACACAGAAAGCAGGACCGCAAGTTCCAAAGGCCAAGTTTGCTTCATAGAAGTGTTTTCTCCCGTGTTATCTTTATCTCTCTCTGTTTTGTTCCTTCCCTCCCAGGAAGGGGACGTTTAATTTTCCGTTCCTTGCAAGTGTTAACAACCAGCTCGTAGCTTTTATCACAAAGGATTTACCTTCCTCTTTGACTAAAACAATCTACAAAGATTTGTATTGCTTTGTGAATCGCCGTGGGAAATGAATCTAAAAGCACCATTCAAAGGCAGCACAATCTGGAATATTCACGAAATACACTTCTGCTGTAGAGCATAGAGAAGGAATTGCAGAAGAACCCTCGTAGTATTTTAAAAGTACATTGTATGTCTAACTTCTAGCAAGAAACATGTGGCAGGGGATGAAACTGAAAAGGCATTTCTCACAATCTGATCTCTAAAGAAAAGGTCTTTGAAAGGATCAAAAACTGCCCAGTGTTGTATTTACATTAATGTATATAGTTTCTAAGATATATAATGTACATACTAACATAATGAAAATATTTAATACATTCATGTATTATGCATGTTTGTGTATTCTCAAATGCACATTCCCCTCTTTTCCTCATCATAACTGATGCATGTATCATCAGCTTGGAGTCTGCTGTTACAAATAAAACTGTTTTGAATTAATACTAACCAAAGCATTTCTAATCTTGTCTCAGCTGTCAGTATGCTGGGTGATTTTTTTTGATCATGCTGATTTGTCTTGCTCCTATGTTTCATGAAGGAATACCAAAGCAAACTTTTCATGGAGTCACAGACTTGTCAGTCTTCTAAGGGACCTCAAGGATTATCTAGTTCCAACCCCCTTGCCATGGGCAGGGATGTTTCCCACTAGATCAGGTTGCCTAGAGCCACATCCAGCCTGGCCTTAAAATTTTCCAGGGATGGGGCTTCCACCACCTCCCTGGGCAACCTGTTTCAGTGTCTCACCACCCTAACCTAAATCTACCCTTCTCTGGCTTGGATCCATTCATCCTAGTCCTATCACTATTCAACACCCTAAAAAGTCCCTCCCCAGCTTTCCTGTAGGCCTCCTTCAGATACTGGAAGGCCACAATAAGGTCTCCTTGGAGCCTTCTCTTCTCCAGACTGAACAGCCTCAACTTTCTGAGCCTGTCCTCATAGGAGAGGTGCTCCAGCCCTCTGATCATCCTTCTGGCGCTTCAGAGCCAGCCAGACTCCAGCACATCCATATAACTCTTGTAATAGGGGTTCCAGAACTGGACACAGTACTCCAGGATGGGTCTCATGAGAGTTGTGTAGAAAGGGAGGATCACCTCTCTCGACCTGTTGGCCACACTTCTCTTGATGCAGCCCAGGATACAACTGGCTGTAAGTGCCCACTGGTGACTCATATTGAGTTTCTCACTCACCAGCACTCCCAAGTTCTTTTACTCAGGACTGCTTTCAAGCCAGTCACTGCTCAGCCTATGTTGGTGCTTGGGATTGCCCCAACCCAGATGCAGGACCTTGCACCTGACCTTGTTGAACCTCATGAGGTTGGCTTGGGCCCCCCTTTCCAGCCTGTCAAGGTCCCTCTGGATGGATCCCTTCCCTCTGGCATGTCAGCCACACCACACAGCTTGGTGTTGTTGGTGAACCTGCTCTGAAACACTCTAGGCTCAGAAAGGGGACCTTATAACACTCTCTGAAATGAAGCTGGAAAGAGTTACCGATCTCTTTGCCCATGTAGCACCTGATAAGACAAGAGAAAATGGCCTCGAGTTGTGCCAGGGAAACTTTATTTTGGACATTAGGAAAAATTTTGTCACCAAAAGGGTTGGTAAGCCTCGGACCAGGCTGCTCAGGGAAGCAGAACCACCATGCCTCTAAGGATTTAAACAGGTGTAGATGTGGTGCTTAGGCACATGGTTTATTGGGGGATTTGGCAGCGACAGGTTATGGCTGAGCTCATGAGCTTTCCAAGCTGTTACCAACGATTCTATGATCAGGGCTAGAGTCCTGTAACAGCCTTCCCCCTTTCTGTGGCATATGTTTCATGAACTCCAAAGCACAGATTTTTCCCGGGTGCAAACTGATGCAGGCTGGGATCGGGCCAGTGTTGCTGAACTTGCTACCCAGGAGCGTTCTCTGCAGCCGCTGCACTTGCCGCCCCTCTGGCAGGACTCGGAAGCCGTCCGGCCGCATTCAGTACAAGTTCCCTGGAGGTGACAGCCGTCATCTGTCGGAAGCGTTCGCCGTTCACCTGTAAAATACATACTCATTTCCCGGCCCATGACCAAAAGGGCGGGAGGGAGGGCACTTGGACACCTGAGGGATGGTGAGCGCTAGGTACCCGTGGAACCGCAACCAACGAGTGAAGACGGGAAAAGGGGGGGGGGGGGGGGAGGGGGGGAGAGCAAGACGGGCGTAGGCCGCCCCTGTCCGCTTCTACCCCACCCCGGAGCGGGTGCGGCAATGCGCATGTGCGGGGGTGCAGCGAGAGGAGGCGGCAGAGTCCCCCCGGCCGGGGGCTGGTAACGCCGGGCCGGGTACGCGCCCCTTAGTGCGCCTGCGCCGCGGCTGGCGGAGGGGACGGGCGGGCAGGGGACGGGCGGGGAGGGGCGGGGGCTGCGGCTTCTCCCACAACCGCGCCCTGTCACCCGCGTCCCGGTGGGACCCCTGGGCTTCGGGGTCGCGCCTGCTGCCCCCTGTTCGGGCCATGCATGAGGCAGCATCTACTGTCGGTGCTCTGCCTCTGCTATGGCATTGAGGCGCGGGGCGGCGCTTTTCCTGGGGTCCGGCGGCCACCTGAGGGTTTAACCTCCCGCCGCCTGGGGCGGGGCCTCTGAGGGCGGGATCCGGCCCGGCTCGGCTCTACTCCGTCCTCCTCGGAGCAGCCGGGCTGCTGCGCCGGGGGTGGGCAGAGGGGACCGAAGGAGGTCCTTTCCGCCCCGCCCCCGGCGAGGAGGGCGAAGCGGGGGAAAGGTGGGTTTCGGAGGGGGCCGGGCTCCGGAGGGGCTGGGCCGAGAGTGGGGATGTTACCGCCGACAGCTCTTAACAGGTACTTCTGGAAGCAGCATCCAGAAGCTATCGCTGACGCGGGAACTGAGGTACCAGAGCGGGGATCTCTGTCGTATCCGGGGAGCGCGACTTTGTCTTCTTTTTGTCTTCTTTTTGCTTTCTTTTTGCTTTCTTTTTGTTTATTTTTCCCCTTCCGTATTAGGGCTGGGGGCTTGTTCTCTCCGCGGCTGGCGTTTCTCCGGCAGCGAAGGCATTCTTCGGACGCTCGAGGTGAGGGCGGGTGGCGAGCGCTCATGCCGTCTGCGGGTGCTAACGAGCCGGGTGGTGCCCTGCCAGGCTCTGGCTGACCTCCCGCAACGCCGCGGGGTGCTGGTGCCGTTCGCCTCTCGCACGCCGTTCGTAGGCGGTATTTTAACCATCTCACGCAGTTACCCCGGTTTTAACTTGCCGAAAAGCCTTTTGAGGCTGCTTTCTTACTGGTGAATGTGTGCCCTGACGAGATTTGTGGGAGACTGAGGTTTCGTGGGGCAGCCGAAGTTCTGTCGCTCGAACCCGGCGGTTTGCTGTCTGTAACGGGGAAAAAAAACTCGTGGATGTTTCTTTTTCTGTGTTGCTGCTGCCTGACAGAAGCGCGTATGTGGAAGTGATCTGATTGACGTGTGTTCTGAAAGGTTAATCAATAATCAGGCTATCCGTGTAGTCTTAAATGCAGCTCTATAGACCGCAGTGAAAGCCTTTAGTACATGGTCCTCGGAAAGTAAAATTACTTATAGGAAGTTTGAAGTACTGTGCGCGCTTTTTGCTAGCGTAGTGTGGTGTATGCATGGGCTACTGTCACACCTCTTGGTAAAGTTTCTGACTGGAAACTAAGTAATAAGTTCACGTGTGTATTGCTAACATCCCTTACCGCTTTTTATGTGCGAACGTGCTGCTGGATTTCCACACCGCCCCCCCCCCCCCCCCCCCCCCCCCCCCCCCCCCCCCCCCCCCCAGCTTTGCCCGTTGGTATTTCAAAATCCAGAACCTGCGAAGTTTGACCAGGGTGGGAAATTCAGCTGACGAGGGAGACTAACTTTGCCGGATCTCAGTGAAGTACTTTACTCTTTTTTTCCCCTCTTTCCCTCTTTCCCTCTTTCCCTCTTTCCCTCTTTCCCTCTTTCCCTCAAGCAGAACAGTTCACATAAATGAAGATGGAAATGATCAGTAAAGTTCTGTATTCATGCCAAGACTTAGTGTTAAAGTGTATACTCTACCTTGGTGACCTGTAAAATCTTAACTGCTCTTGAAATCTAGGAATTGCGAATTTTTGTTGTTGTTGTTTTGTTTTCTTTCTGGTACTGTGGATTAATGCAGTCCAGACTTAACAGTGTTGTGGTGGAAGCAGGCTGACAAGAGCATGTGTAAGTACTGATTAATCAAGAAGCAAATAGCGTTAGGAAGTATTTATTTTTGGCAACTTAATTAGAAAATGTAGTGAGCAATTTTGTTATACCCAGCAAGTTTTTTCACTTTTACTTTGAAGCTACAATTTGGTTAAATTTCAAAACAAAATTAAAGCAGTTGTCACTGTGTGCTTGTGAGAAACATGTAATTTTATTTTTCTATTCAAGTTGTGTTTGGTTGGTTGGTTGATTTTTATTTTTTTTTTTTAAATTTTCTCCTAAATTGTGGAATTGGTATCCATTCTGGGCATGTGGTCCTTTTGGGCTTCTATTCTCTTTCAACTATTATAAATTTATTTTGAAAATAGGGAGGGAAGGAAGTGTTTGGTTTTTGTTTGCGATTTTTAAAAATTACTTTTTCATAAAAGTTTTGTTATGCTGTCAGGAGCGAAAATAGGATCATACAATAGTTCATGTACTGCCCTGAAGTACTAATTTTAAGGAGAACTTCTGTGATAATTCATCATTTTGAGTAGAAACACTATAATCAAAACCTGGGAGTTCTTAAAACAGTACCCATCTAACATCACAAACTGTGATGTTTTGTGGTCTGTTGCACAGAACTGCACTTTGCACTTGCTTTTTTCTGCTTCTGAGTGTTGGATGTCACTTGTACTTTTATTTCGTGCTGCATAATCTTTATGGAAGACTACATGTGAAACGCATCTATTTTCTTCTTATTTCAGCATATGATAATAGAGGCTATCTTTTCAGCTCTCTGATTGTGACTTTGACGCGGGGAGGAAGAGGCAGCGGTTTTGACTCCCGCAGAGCGGTAAGTGAAAGAATATTTTGGCTGTTCGCGTTGATAGCTTTGTTCCCAGCTTCCTAGCTTTTTCTGTTTACCTGATAGCTACGCTCGTTTGAACTCGGGACGACTGCCGAAAGCGTAGCACCATCCTCGGCAGCGCGTTCTGTGCCGCCCCGGGCGGTTTAGCAACTGTGTGTACACAGCGTAGTAGATTGTTCTGGTACCTGTCTTGCAGTTAGTCACTGCAGGGGGCGCTGTGAAAACACAGGAGTGGGAAAACGACTGCCTCTGCTCAGAGTAGCCTTAGGTGAGCTTAAACTGACCAGGAAACTACACTCTCCATTGTCTGCGAAAAACTAATGAAATGAATTCTTGTGATTCAATCTAATCGTTATTTTTCAATCGACTTTCTTAATCATGTTGTAATTTAAATTGTTGCTGTTCTTATTTATTAAAGCTCCTGATATATTACAGTGGCACATAAGGTGAAGACAGATCATTTTTTCCCAGTAGCAAAAGAATCAAATTAATATTTGCATAATTGCACCCTACGCAAATGTACATGCTTCACTCCTGTGCACAGGTGTATGGTGGGGTCAGCACTCTCTACGAGAATCTTGCCATTTAAACGACATATGTCTCTTGCCAAGTGGATTGCAGTAATGATAGGAGTAAGGATAATCTAAAACCAGTTCAAGTATGAGCAGAAATTAATCTTAACCATGTCTTCTGCTTTGGGATCAAAGTGCATGGAGGAATTGTGGAACTGGCAACCCTTTTCTGGATTGGTAGTATGGTTAACTACATGTGCAGTGGCACATGGGAAGGCTCTTCATTACATGCATATAATGAAGAGCAGGCCTGTGGTGCGATTCTGTTCTACTGCATCTTGCACCAGTTTCCTTGTAAGTATTGCTCCAACTTCTGATTCTTGCTTACTAGGTGACTCCTAGACTGCAGTATTTCAGAAAAGGCCATCAACACTTGTAAAGGGAGGATAAAGCACATTTTCACACTTGTCCAGAGCAGTAGCATACTTAAGTGGATGCTTTTTAGTGTGTGAACTATAGTCCAACCTTGTATGAGATACAGGTATTTCCAACCAAAATTATTCTATGTTTTTATATGTCTTCAACCTTTTCAACAGTAATGTTTTCTAGACTATAAACAGTTACAATGCTGTTTGTCAGTGAGCAAAAAAGGCATGATGCAAAAGACTGCTGCAAATTAAGTGACTGTAGCACCTGAGTGTTTTATTGACTTGTAACATTGCCAAATGATTTGACTTTAATTTGTCAATTACAGATCATCCCTGTTGGTTTTTGTTAGCTTTGTTTAGCTTGGTTAGGATTTTTCTTTCCAGTTCCATTTCTGTGGGTCTTTTTGCTGTTTGTTTTCTTACTTTACTACCCACTACAGTGCATTTGTGTTTTTTACTCCTTTTTTTATTTGTCACTTCATCTGTTTCTGTTTTCTAGCCCCTAATTTCTTTTTCCAACTCTGCATATTCAGGTAAACTAATTGTTCTCATCTTGTGTTAATGATGAAAAGTTTTAGAATGGTGATGGTGAAACACTGCACACCTTGTCCAGAAAGGTAGCAGATGCCCCATCCCTGGAGACGTGCCAGGTCAGGTTGGACAGGGCTCTGAGCAACCTCATCTAGTTGAAGATGTCCCTGCTCAGTGCAGAGGTGAATGAACCAAAGCAAAACCATTCTGTGATTCTATGAAAATTAATCTAGCTTCACATCTGTTCTTTCTTTCTTGTTTTGGTTACTTGTTCTTTCCCAAAACAAAATTAACTTCAAGTCTCTTAAGGATTTTTTTTGTAAAGTTATGCAGTGCACGTTTTAAGACCTTGCATATGGTGTCAGTGAAACCTAGGTTCTGTGGAGGAAGTTCTTAAAAGCAGGTGATCTATTAATTTTTATTTTGGTTTCTGTCAGTGCCAGCAAACTTGTTTCTAGAAGTTCAATAAAGACAGAGGTGTAGAAAAACTTGTTCTCATTTAAAAAAAATCATTTTCAGAAGAAGTGTGTGAAGTGTGACATCCACAGCCTCTTGAACTGCTTGGAGTTTTTTAATTTATACATGTATTGTGGGCTCTTTGGTGGTGGAGGTGTGTTTTTTTTTCCCTCGCTCCTTTTCCTCCAGACAATCAAATGTTGATTAGGATGGGTTAGCATAAATGCAAGGGAAGGTATAGGTGGAAAAATTACATTGTCCAGACTTTAGGTCAACTTGATACATGAGCAAAAGCTAAAGGAAAGGCTAGTGAGTATAGGCATCACTTTCTGATGAATGAAATAAATTAGTGTCTGTAACTCTATGAAGTTCTAAGCATTTTATCCCCCTAGAATAAAAGCAGTCATCTGTTGCTTCAGAAGCTGAGTTTTCTTAAGTAGTTGCCATTAGTCTGCGAGTGTTAGTCTGTCACTAAAAAGGACTGTTTATATATGATTTCCTTTTATTCTGCATAACTTTGCTTTATCCACTAATGCATGACTTTCCATTTATTGAAACAGCTTTGGTATGTACAATGGCTTTGCTTTCTAAACCAGAAACTGAATGTATAGAAGTAAAATGAAGTGCTTCAAAAATGTAAAAGTGACTTGAAAGTAACTCTTCAGGGTTCCATAACATACTTCCTGTAGGGAAATTGGTTTGCTTATGGCAGGTTTTTTGTGTTGCTGTCATGTAAAATAAGCCTCAAGTGTATGCCTGTAGATTTATATATATAATGGGACTTCCATGTAAATGCAAAGATCATGCAGTCTATGCTGTGTTCCACTCTTGCCACTGCTCCTTGTTGGTTGTTGTTCTCTGTAATGGTTGCTTTCTGTAGAGCTGAAGACTGGACAGTAACAATGTAAATGCTTTCTTTGGTGTAGAAGCATCAAGGAGTAAGATTAAAACTTTCTAGGATTTATAATTTTTTTTTGTGAACTTTATTTTGGAGCCAGAGTGTTTATCTGTTTTGGGTACAAAATGAACATATTTAGTACAGGCAAGCATAGCCTAGTGTTTTGGGAACAGTGTTCTCTTGGAGAAGCTCTTTATTATGGTATTAGTTACTGTTTCAGTGTGTACCCTAAAGGCTGAGAGAGAAACTCATAACACAGGACAGAAAAAGAGCCAAGTATCAACAGGATGAAGTTCTCAAAGTAGGCAATCCAAACATTAGATTAAAACTATGGCTTTATCTTACTGTTAGCCTGTTGTTTAGCCAAAGCAATTCAACTGAAAATCGTTGCTTTCCCAGAGGTGGCAGTTTGGTTACCAGTATTTCATAAAATACATGGACTTACTATATTAATAGAATTCAGCAGTTGCATTTGCTTCATAGGTTTTCTTCTCACAGCCATGTTTATCCACTGTTTGTATGTTTGTAAGCAGAAGGGTAAGGTTAAAACTAAATAAGTCATGCTTAACAGTAAAATAATTTTAGTGTAACTGTGTATTTGTTTCAGGGAAAAATATTCTTTTAGCAGCAAACTCGTGCATTCTGTTGAGAACCAGAAGACATAACTGATAGAAGATGTAGTATTGTACTTTTCCCGTCAGTTTTACTTGAAATTTGTTCTTACAAAGGCTTTTTTTCAGTGGGACCTGGTAGTAGGACAAGGAATAATGGATATAAGCTGGAATACAGGAGGTTCCACCTCAACACAAGGAGACACTTCTTAACAGTAAGGGTGATGGAGCATTGAAATAGGCTGCCCAGGCAAGCTGTTGAGTAACCTTCTCTGGAGACTTTCAAAACCCACTTGGATGTGTTCCTGTGCAGTCTGCCCTAGGTGATCCTCCTTTGTCAGGGAGGTTAGACTTGATGATCTCTGGAGGTCCCTTCCAACCCCTGATGTTCTATGATTCTATCATTCTGTATAGTGTTTATTTACAGTCATGTTCAGACATTCAGTTCCTTAGTGAGAATTAAGATAAAGATTTTTAGTAAGGAATGTATTGATTGTCATAGTGATTCTTAGAAAAACAAATGTATCTGGACAGAACATATTAAAGTAACTTTCTCTTGAAACAAAGCCTATATTAACTCATGAAAAACTTAAATTTTGATATTTAAGGGCTAAATAATCTAGGAAATGTAGGTGTTAATTTTTAATGCTAGAAAAGTTTGTATGAAAACTGTCAGGAAAAACACATTATAGGAAATAATAAATCAGTGGAGGTGCTACAAAGAAAAGCAGTCCTTTTTTAATGCACAGTTTCAAAGGAAGCTCTGCTTCTGTGTCATGACTGCTTGGTCTCTGGAGCATTAGAAGTTTCTTGTCCCTTAGCCTGGATTTCAAGCCTTCATAGGAAGTAAGGATTTCATACGTTAAGAAAAAGGGTAGAGAATTTGGTGTTTGTTTTGTGATACAAGCAGAAATGTGTGTTATATGGTACTACCAGCTTTACAGAGTCAAACTTTCAATTTAAGATGTCAGATTCTGACAATGAGTATCAGGAATTGAAATTCTATGTGTTGGTAGTCTGTGTAGAGCTTTCCTCATCCGAGGTCAAGCCAACATGCTCAATCTGTTTGAGCTGATACTTTAACTTACCAGGATAACTGTGCAGTTCACTCTTAGGGATCTGCTAAGTCACTTGGATCCTCACAAGTCCATGGGACCGGATGGGATCCACCCTAGGGTGCTGAGAGAGCTGGCAGCTGAGCTGGCCAAGCCACTCTCCATCATTTATCAGCAGTCCTGGCTCACTGGAGAGGTCCCTGAAGACTGGAAGCTGGCCAATGTGATTCCCATACACAAGAAGGGTCGTAAGGAGGAGCCAGAAAACTACAGACCTGTGAGCCTGACCTCAGTGCCAGGCAAGGTCATGGAACAGGTCATCTTGGGTGCCATCACAAAGCACCTACAGGATAGCCAAGGGATCAGGCCCAGCCAGCATGGGTTTAGGAAGGGCAGGTCCTGCCTCACCAACCTGATCTCCTTTTATGATCAGGTTACCCGCCTGGTGAATGTGGGGAAGGCTGTGGATGTAGTCTACTTGGACTTCAGCAAAGCCTTTGACACTGTCTGCCACAAGAAGCTCCTAGCCAAGCTGGCAGCTCATGGTTTGGACAGATTCACTCTGTGCTGGATCAAGAACTGGCTGGATGGCAGAGCTCAGAGAGTGGTGGTGAATGGTGCCACGTCCAGTTGGCAGCCAGTCACAAGTGGTGTTCCCCAAGGATCAGTGCTGGGCCCAGTCCTGTTCAATATCTTTATTGATGATCTGGACGAGGGCATTGAGTCCAGCATCAGTAAGTTTGCAGATGACACCAAGCTAGGAGCAGGTGTTGATCTGTTGGAAGGTAGGAGAGCCCTGCAGAGGGACCTGGACAGGCTGGATGGGTGGGCAGAGGCCAATGAGATGAGATTTAACAAGGCCAAGTGCAGGGTTCTGCACTTTGGCCACAATAACCCCAAGCAGCGCTATAGGCTGGGGACTGAGTGGCTGGAGAGCAGCCAGGAGGAAAGGGACCTGGGGGTACTGATAGATAGTAAGCTGAAGATGAGCCAGCAGTGTGCCCAGGTGGCCAAGAGAGCCAATGGCATCCTGGCCTGCATCAGGAACAGTGTGGCCAGCAGGACAAGGGAGGTTATTCTTCCCCTGTACTCAGCACTGGTCAGGCCACACCTTGAGTACTGTGTCCAGTTCTGGGCCCCTCAATTCAAGAAAGATGTTGAGGTACTGGAACATGTCCAGAGAAGGGCAACAAAGCTGGTGAGGGGCCTGGAACACAAATCCTATGAGGAGAGGTTGAGAGAACTGGGCCTGTTTAGCCTGGAGAAGAGGAGGCTCAGGGGTGATCTTATTACTGTCTACAACTACCTGAAGGGACATTGTAGCCAGGTGGGGGTTGGCCTCTTCTCCCAGGTAACCAGCAATAGAACAAGGGGACACAGTCTCAAGTTGTGCCAGGGTAGGTATAGGCTGGATGTTAGGAAGAAGTTTTTCACAGAGAGAGTGATTTCCCATTGGAATGGGCTGCCCAGGGAGGTGGTGGAGGCACCGTCCCTGGGGGTCTTCAAGAAAAGACTGGATGAGGCACTTAGTGCCATGGTCTAGTTGACTGGCTAGGGCTGGGTGATAGGTTGGACTGGATGATCTTTGAGGTCTCTTCCAACCTGGTTGATTCTATGATTCTATGATTCTATGATTCTATGATTCTAGTGTGGGTAAATAGAATCATAGAATCAAGCAGGTTGGAAGAGACCTCCAAGATCATCCAGTCCAACCTAGCACCCAGCCCTGTCCAATCAACTAGGCCATAGTACTAAGTGCCTCAGCCAGTCTTTGCTTGAACACCTCCAGGGACGGTGATTCCACCACCTCCCTGGGCAGCCCATTCCAATGCCAATCACTCTCTCTGGAAAGAACTTCCTCTATACCTCCCCCAGCACAACATGAGACTGTGTCCCGTTGTTCTGTTGCTGGTTGCCTGGCAGAAGAGACCAACCTTCACCTGGCTACAGCCTCTCTTCAGGTAGTTGTAGACAGCAATTAGGTCAGCCCTGAGCCTCCTCTTATCCAGGCTGCAAAACCCCAGCTCCCACAGCCTCTCCTCATAGGGTTTGTGTTCCAGGCCCCTCACCAGCTTTGTCGCCCTTCTCTGGACACGTTCCAGCACCTCAACATCTCTCTTGAATTGAGGAGCCCAGAACTGGACACAGGACTCAAGGTGTGGCCTGACCAGTGCTGAGTACAGCAGAATAACCTCCCTTGTCTTACTGGCCATACTTTCAGATGATCAATTAAATAGCCTAGGGAATGTAATTTCTTAGCTTTTTTTCATCAATTACTGCTACTTTCCCATGTTACAAAAAAGGGGGAATTTTCATAAATAAAAATGCTGCTTAATAACTTTTCTCATTAGTTCACCTGTCTAATATAAACCTATATTTGAAGCCCTTATATATTGACATTTGGATGTGAAATCCACTGAGCTTTACTCTCAACTTTGCAGAGACATTTGCAATGTAACTTCTAGGAGAGAAGGAGAAGGAGGATCAACATGGGATGACCAAGTATGCCAGTAGACTTGGGATGCCCAGCTCGATTTCTACTGCATATAAGCACTATCACAGAAGATGGAAGAGGCAGAATTTGGATTCTATATTTAGCCTTCTATCCATGTTTAAGCCCAGCATGAAGCCCCCTGGGTTGTTGTGCAGGGTGTCTTGCAGGGTGTCTTCATTGTGAGAGAAGATATGAAGTATCTTTCCTTATAATGCATCTCTGGCCTCCAGTTTGATAAACTGTCATTTTAATCAATTTAGTAATATTTGGTTGTTTGGGGTTTTTTTCCCTTATTTTTAATATTTGGCACTTTAAAAGGTCATTCATAGATGTAGAATGATAAGAATTCAACTTTCAGGAGTTCTTTTCAAGGGAGACTACTTGTTGACAATTTATAATCATAAGCTGGTTATAAACTGTTTATATTTTGTATTATGAATTGTATTTGTCGGGATCACAGTTGGCTCTTCTGAGGTGCAGGCTTGCAATCCATCCTATTTCTTATATGATCCTGAACTCCATCCTCTCATGGTTGCTGCCTCAAACCTTCACATCACCAATCAGACCTTCTCTGTTAGCACAAGGTCGAGCACACCTCTCCTTGTAGGGTTATCTACCATGTGTGTCAAGAAGATATTACTCTGTCCTCTGTGTTAGCCTTAATTCTTACGAACTCTCCACTCACTCCTCATCTGCCCCTGTGTAGAGCTCAGTGCATTCTAGTTGCTCTTCATGTAAAGAGCAACCCTGTCATCTTGCCTTGCTGCCCATTCTTTCCTAAAAAGTACCTAGACATCCAAGACAGCCTTCTGGCCACGTGAGCTGTCCCACCGTGTCTCACTAACTGCAAACAGATCACAGCCCTTCAGCTGCACACAGATCTGTCTATTCCCCACACCATGTTCATTGGAGTACAGACAGTTCAGAGAGAGAGCTGAGCATGCAATTTTCACCCTAGACAGGTGGAAGCCATTCCCATTCTCATCATGGCAGGTAGCTGAGGAACTTTTGTGACTGCTCTAGTTGGCCAGGCTTATTCTCTAGCTAGATGTAATGGCTCGAGCTATTGAGCATTGCTATTTTAGCCCCTACTCCCCACATTAATGCTGAATGAAAACTCATGGTGTTTTTACCTGGCAGATAGTTAGTTGCCTTACTGTCTGAGAAGGCAGTGAAGTACTGCACTTGGGAACCAATAACCCCATGCACCAGCGCAAGTATGGAGGTGACCTACTGGAAAGCAGCTCTGTGGAGGGGGACTTGGGAGCCGTGGTGAATGACAAACTCACTGTGAGCCAAAAATGTGCTGTCTTGGCCAAGAAGGCAAACTGTGTTCTGAGGCGTATTAAGAAGAATGCGGCCAGCAGGTTGATGGTGGTTCTCATCCCTCTCTACTCTGTCCTGGTGAGGCTGCATCTGGAATACTGTGTCTAGTTTTGGATTCCAGAGTTCCAGAGGGGCAGGAAACTACTGCAGAGCATTCAATGAAGGGCTGTGATGATAATGAGGGGACTAGAGCATCTCTCACAAGGAGAGTCTTGAGAGGCCTGGGTCTCCTTAGACTGGAAGAGAGAAGGCTGAGAGAGGATCTTATCAGTTCATACAAATATCTGAAGATCAAGAGGATAGGGCTGAGCTCTTTTCAGTAGTGGCCAGTGACACAAGGGACAATGGATATAAATTATAATACTGGAGTTTTCACTTGAGCATAAGGAAAAACTTCTTTGATGTTGCTGGAACATTGGATCAGTCTGCCCAGAAAGGTTGTGGAGTCTCCTTCTTTGGAGACCTTCAAAACCTGCCTGCACACATTCCAGTGCAGTCTGATCTAGGTGTCCCTGCTTTAGCTGCCAGGTTGTCCTCCAGCTGGTACCATTCAGTGATGCTGTAATTTTCATTCACCATTAACCCCAAGTCCTCCTCAGTGAGGCTGCCTTCAATCTCCCACTTTACCAATCCAGAGAATGCACTGGCTAGGAAGGTCCCTCTAGAGGTCACCTAGCCCAACCTCCCTCCAGTAGGCAGGGACATCTGCTTAGAAGCCCATCAAGCCTGACCAAGCCTGGTGGAGATTGTACCAATACTTGTGATTGCCATGAGCCAGGTGTAGGACTCTGCACTTGACCTTATTGAATCTCACGAAGTTCACGCATGCCCACCTTCTAGCTTGTCCAAATCTCTCTGGATGATGTGTTATCTTTCAGGTGTGCCAGTTGCACCACTTATCTTGGTGTCATCTGCAAACTTGCTTGACAGTGTGCTGAATCCTCCTGTGTCATCAATGAATTTTAGACTTAGCATGACTGCAGCAGGCCAGTTATTCTGTGATATCTGGAATTAATATTTCATTATTTGTAGTTTGTTGTGTTTTTTTTTTTTTTTCCTTTAAAAATAAGGATAAAGTACATTCATTTAAAAATCCTCCCTATATCAAAGATGTGAATAGAGTTATGCTTTGTAATGATGATGGTTCGCTGTTTAAATATACCTGTGGCTCAAAGAGTCTAGTCTTTTATTAGACCAACTAAAACAGTTGTCTAGGTGATGAGCTTGGGATTTAAGAGAGCTTTCATTGTGTTTTGGCTGCTATAGTACCAGGTTAATGGTTGCCAGTGGAAAAGGATAATCTAGGGAGCTGTCTTAGGACATGGTAATTAGATATGAGGGTAGGTACAGGCACGAGGCATGACTGAAGGCTGTGATTTCATGGTGTCATTTTTTAATCCTGTTGAAGCTGGTTTAGTCCTTCATCCGTCAGCAGTTAATTTTCTGCTGCAGCAGTCAGTATCTTCAGTTGTATGGACAAAGGGCAGCTCTACAGAGAGTTGGATTGCAGACTGCTGTAGCCATCTGAATCTTCCTGTCTGTGCTTTTTTTAACCTGCACTGCTTTACAGCACAATCCCGCAAGTAATTTGTTAGTGGGTGAAACTGTGTATGTCTTAGAAATTATTAATACTTCCTGAGAGTATGCTAGAACCTGTTCTAAAAGAAACTAACTCCCTTTCAGATTACAGTTGACCTACAGTTTATCTGTATTATCTGTGATAGTAAGTTTTGGTCTTCGTACCCCCCATCAGGGTATTCTGTTGTAAACTCTCACAGCTTCCTGCAGCATCTTCTTAAGAATTTTGCCCAGAAATCAGGGTCAAATTTATCACTTGCAGTTTCATATGCCAGATTGTATGTTTGGCACCTAATGCCAAACATACCTCTGAAAAGTTCTTGAAACTTCCACTACACTCTTCCAGAAATGCTAGTATCTAATGCTTTAGGTTACTGATCCAGACAATACAACTTAAGGTGGAAACAATACAGGTTTTGTTGTTAATTAAAAGTTTCATGAAATACATACATCTTACAGTTAACAATTTATAGATTTTTCTCATTTGTAGACTAACTCCTGGGCAGCTTATACTAATTGGTAAAACTCCTGCAATTACATGCTTTCCTAGCTTCTGCAGAAATATTACATATGTGGCTTGCCCAAGAGGTAGATTCTGCACTGAGATGCCTATTTGAGTCTTGAATCCACTGAAACCCAACTTTTAAAACCAGAAGAATTTGATAAATTTATATTTTTATTTTCTAAAAAAAATAGTGTTTTGGGGGTGTTTTGGATCAGTGCATATTTAATTAAATAGGAAACTGTGAGAATATATGTAAAGACCTTGAAATTAACTTATTTGTCAGATTAATAGATGTATTTGGGGCCGAGGTAGTTAGTGGAACCTCCAAGTAGCTACAGGTTGCTCAAAAAAAGGCACCTGCTGCCAAAATTTGTGCTAAAATACCAAACACAGACATTTCTTCTGTTGTGTCAATGATGAGATAAAAAATAACTCGAGCCTTCACAACTGAAGTTAAAATGGTAGTGTAGTCTTCTCCTTTTTTTGTCTTCTCTTCTGTAAATAACAGGTAAGATTGGCTTAAGAAAAGATCATCTTTAATACTTTCTATCATGTTCTGGGTGCCACATGCTGCTACTTTTTCGTTACCAGGATATGCATTTTACAATCAGAATATACTCTTTAAGTGTTCAATACCTGGATGGTAGCATTCTCAAGGTACTTCTAATAATTAAATAAAAAATATTCTGGATGCTAGTTGCATCCTAGTCTCCATCCAGATAGAATGTGGCATGGATCAGACATCTGCTAACCATTTCATTAACAGACTTTAATGAACTTTATTTAAAGTGTGACCATCCAGAGAAGCGTAACATGGACTGTATGATGTGTGGTATACTCTATTGCTCACCTGAACAGGCTGCTTTTTGTATTAGCCTACATTTTCATTATAAATATTTTCATGCTAATTAAAAAAATGGAATTTTAGTGTCTTTAAAATAAAAAACATATTTTAATGTTTTCTTTTTTTCTAAGTGTTGGTAGCAGTTACATGTTTCATTTAAATATACTGCTAAGATGGAGTTTCATGAACTCATGCTGCACCAGCAGAGGTTTAGATTGGATATTAGGAAACATGTCTTTACTGAAAGAGTGTTGAGGCCTTGGGAGAGACTACCCAGGGAAGCAGTGGAGTCACCATCCTTGGAAGTGTTCAAGAAACAATTAGATGTGGCAGTCTGAGGTATGCTGTAGTGTTTGGATTCGATGATCCTAGAGGTCTTTTCCAACCTGATCAATTCTGTGGTTCTGTGTTGGGTAGATGGTTAGACTTGATGATCTTAGAGGTCTTTTCCAACTCAATGATTCTATGATTAACTATACTGCCAGAGAGGAATGAACACATTCACATTTTCCTCCTAACCTGGTCACAGCCTTCTCTTGTGAATGACTGGGGAAGCAGCAGGACTTAGGGTGAATTGCAAAGGTAAAGGAGTCAAACTGACCTGTTGAGCATAGACAGCATATAAACCACTCCTCTGAGCTGTAGGCAAGGTGAGCCAACATGAGGTCATACTTCTGCCTGAAGGATGCTTTCCTAGTCCTGTCTCCCCTTGAGGTATCCCTATCCCTTTCTTTGCACTAGATCCTGACACTTTTCAACCCCTCTTTCAGCTGATTAACCTAACTCAGCATAGAGTGCTGGAGAGTGGAGTATTGAATCAACTCACAGAAAACCTCTTGGGCACTAAAGCTGGTGCAAGAGAAGCAGCTCCTGATCATGAGCAAGTGAGAATACTGGGGCAAGGGCAGTGGGAACTTCTTGTTTACAGCAGTAACTGTTTGGATTCCCTTATTCTGTTTTGTAGAAAAACTTCCTCAGTCTCAAGATTTTCAGGAAAATTACTTTCTGCAAGAGTGTGGTGGAAGTTTCAAGAACTTTTAAGAAGTGTTGTGATACTTTGTTTCCTGATGGCATTTTGAAGCTAATACTTGTCTGGTGTGCTACAGAAATCTGGTCTAGCTCATTGTTGGCTCGTGTTCACTAGAACTCCCAGATCCTTTATGCCAGAACTACTCTCCAGGAGGTCAGTCCCCAGCCTGTACAGAAAAATGGGGTTATTATTCTCCAGGTGCAGAACTTTCCACTTGCATTTGTTGAATTTCGTTATGTTTTTCAACACTATGCATCAGTACAGATTAAAGGTTGACCTGCTGGAAAGTGAGCTGCCCGGAGAAGGAGCTTCAATTGCTGGTGGACAGTAAGTTTTCTGTGTGGTGCCAATGTGCTCTTGTGGTATCCTAGGGTGCACTAAGAAGAGTATTTCCAGCAAATTGAAGGAGGTTCTTCTCCAGTTCTACCCTAGTGAGACCACATTTGGAGTATTGTGTCCAGTTATCAAGCTCTTTGTTTCGAGAGGGTCAGGGATATGCTAGAGGTCTGTGAGGATGATTAAGGAACTGGAAGATCTGCTATATGAGGAAAGGCTAAGAGACCTGTGGCTGTTTAGTCTAGTGAAGACTGAGAGAGGGGAACTTACTTTTACAAATATCTGAAGGGTGGGTGTCAAGAAGGAGCCAGACTCATTTCAGTAGTGCTGTGACAGGACATGGGACAATAGACAGAGGAAGTTCCACTTCAACATGAGGTAAAACTTCTTTACAGTGAAGGTGACAAAGCACTGGATCAGGCTGCCCAGAGATCATAGAATCATAGAATCAACCAGGTTGGAAGAGACCTCCAAGATCATCCAGTCCAACTTAGCACCCAGCCCTATCCATTCAAACAGACCATGGCACTAAGTGCCTCAGCCAGTCTTTTTTTTAACACCTCCAAGGACAGTGACTTCACCACCTTCCTGGGCAGCCCATTCCAATGGCAAATCACTCCACAGATGTTGTGGAGTCTCCTTCCCTAGGGACTTTCAAGACCCTTCTGGATGTGTTCTTGTGTGATCTCTCCTAGCTGATCTGTTTTGTCACGGAGATTGTACTCAATCTCCAGAGGTCTCTTCCAAGCCCTGTGTTTCTCCCTAGTCAACTCTCTAGGGGGCTGGCATTAGCAGTAAAGGTTGAGGCAATGAAGTAATTCAGTAGTTCTGCCTTCTCTGTGTCCTCTGTCACCAGAATGCCCACCTTATTCAGCTGTGAGCCTGCATTTCCTCTAGTCTTCAGTTTGCCTCCAGTGTACCTGAAGAAGCCTTTCTTGTAGCTCTTGACTTCCCTTGCGAAGTTTAATTCTAACAAGCCTTAGCTTCTACATACTCTGATAACATTCTTGTATACTTTCATAGTGGTTAGCCCCTTGGCCTGTGTTCTGTAAACTTCCTTATTCCATTTGTGTTTATTCAATCACATCCTGATTGGCTATGCAGGTCTCCTGGCTCCCTTACTCATTGGGATGAGTAAGATTATGTTTAAAAACAAGTGCCACGTTTAAGTATGTCTTAATTTTTTCTCAAGGTCCATTATGTCCTTCCACAAACGCCAACTCTGTCTGTGTGGCTGTGTTTATACTAATGAAATCTTGTGTTGCAGAACCATAGCCTTCAGTGAGCTCATTTCTTTTCATAATCGTTAATTGTTCTCGATCTTTTAAAATCCAAACTGTAGTAGAATAAATAATTACATAAATAGGTAGTGTAACACAACAGAATTTGGTGACATCTTGAGAGGAAGGAAAAGTTGTGCAGTTGGTATTTTTTTTTTTCTGAAAAATAAGTTCACAGCAATAGTGGATGTGTATAGGAAGGAGGTATTCTTGGGAAGAGTAAATCACAGAAGCTGTTTCTCCTCTATGCCAGTTTTTACTTGCAATCTTGTCTTCTTATTTTTTTAGACTGGACTTGACAAACTTCTTTCTTCTGCTGTGAGTAACAGGCCTTTTACCATGAGCGTTTGCACACTAGCTACAGGTATGCATATACAAAGGTTGTTATCACAGTTCTTCAACTGTATGTGTTTTCTCTGTAAATGTTTGTTGTTGTTGGTGGTTTTGTCAATCATAGAATCATAGAATCAACCAGGTTGGAAGAGACCTCCAAGATCATCCAGTCCAACCTAGCACCCAGCCCTAGCCACTCAACTAGACCATGGCACTAAGTGCCTCATCCAGTCTTTTCTTGAAGACCCCCAGGGACGGTGCCTCCACCACCTCCCTGGGCAGCCCATTCCAATGGGAAATCACTCTCTCTGTGAAGAACTTCTTCCTAATATCCAGCCTATACCTACCCTGGCACAACTTGAGACTGTGTCCCCTTGTTCTATTGCTGGTTACCTGGGAGAAGAGGCCACCCCCCACCTGGCTACAATGCCCCTTCAGGTAGTTGTAGACAATAATAAGATCACCCCTGAGCCTCCTCTTCTCCAGGCTAAACAGGCCCAGCTCCCTCAACCTCTCCTCATAGGATTTGTGCTCCAGGCCCCTCACCAGCTTCATTGCCCTTCTCTGGACATGTGTCACCATGAGCAAACTCACCAAGCCTGAACTATAATCAGACTGCAACAGTACAGCCCCCAGAGCCTTTCCAATTCAATGACAGTATTGAGGAACTCCAAAACTGATCAGTTGAAGTGAGCAAAAAGAAGGAAAAACATTGTATTTTTTATAATTACAATCAAGCAAGTAGCCTTCTGTATAGATTCTGAAGTGCCTGCTTGATTTTCCTACTTCCAGAACTTTCTCAACAGCAACACAGACAGTCTTGTGATTTGGTTTAAGGTATTTTCCTACCTGTTCTTGTCTCCAAGCAGTATTGCCATGGGTTGAGATGAATGGTAGGGTTTTTGAAAAGGAAGCAGGAGGAAAAGTATGTTTTGTTTTGATGGGTTTGATTGTGGTTTACTTTTGGTTTTCTGAGTGATTTTGTGGTTTTTTCCTTTTTTTTGTTGTGGGTTTGGTTTGGTTTTGTCTCAATCAATTGTTTTCTTGACCTCATTCACTACATGTCTGCACAGATTGTTCTTCAGGAAAAAAAAAAATTGGGGGAATGTGGTAATAGATAAACAGAAAATATTGGATAGACAGATGCAAGGTAAGGAAACTGGGTGTATCTAAACAGTGTGATTGCTTACTGTGAAACTACAGTTCCATATTTCTTCAAACTGCTAAACTAGTACCACTGTCCAAAAACATTTGTGCTCTGCCTCGTTGTTTGTGTTGAGAAAGCTGGTTAGCTGTAGTTTTAGATCAGGAAAAAAATCAAAGTGAGAAAAAGCTGGGACTGCTTCCTTTAGGAGTTACTCTCAACTTGGGTAGGGTTGAGGTATTAATGGCCCATGGCTGCTTAAGTTAACTAACTCATAGGAGAGAAAATTGCCTGCCAGCTGTGTTCTTGAAGTAGTTGAATTTATAAGGAAAGGCACAGATCAAATTACATCTTGCTAAGCATCCTAACACTTACTTGCTGTATTTCTGATAGGCAGTAAGGGGTAGGAAGATTCTGAAGAGCTGACTTGAAGATTTACTGATTTTTTTTTTTATTATTTATTTGACTTGTTCATGTCAGATTGTTCATACTTCTGCTGATCAACTGAGTGTGATGTCCAGAAGCTTCTGCTTGACTTCAAGCAATGTTAGATTACAACATAACAGCTGAAATATGTTTCAGAGCTGAGTAGATGCTATTTGTTGTGAGAAGAAACCAGCTGGCAAGGCATATGAATTTATATAGGGTTCCAGTAACTTGTATCATTTACCAGTTCAGCCACTAATCCTTCATAGTGTTGTACAGAGTGTCTAAATTATATTAAACTGTACAATAAGGTGAATGTGTTTTGTCCCCTTAGAAATTCAACGAATCTCTAGTGGATCCCATATCTAAAATACGTTTTGGGATTTCTTATCTATAGCTTCTCACCTGGGAAATATTTTTGTGTCAGTCATGAATCATGATTGCAATGAACTTTTTAAAACCAGGCCCTAAATTTCACTTTATTCATAGGGCTTCTCTTCTTTGAAAGCCTTTTTTGTGCAGAAGCCAGATCAGCTACAGCTAACATGTGCTTGCTAGTAGGTAGATAGTGAAATATAGGATGCACACAGGTTGAAACTGTTCTGGCAAGCACTGTCCTTTTTGGCTGAATGGCTGACCTGAAATCTTCTGCAACAGCCAGTGAAGATGTAGAGAGAAAATACTGTGCTTGCCACTTCGGTACATCTCATCACCACTGAGAGTGTGTCAGATCCCAAAAGGTGTTGCTTTTATGAGGGACTCTTATTTTAAAAAGGCACTGCTCCTGCCAGGTTTCATTTCCTGCTTTCTGTAGTCAGGGTGTACTTAATTTAATATAGTGAAGGACATCTCATGCGTTTTGAACCTGAAAAGTAGATTTAACAAAATTGGAGTGGTTGTTAGGCTTTAATAGTAATATATATTCTGTCATGGGTCGGTGCTGATATGTTTTCACAGTGTTTCTGCTTGTATGAAAGTCTTGTCCACGGCAAGCATGACACATGTTCACATTTTTCAGAGTGCACACAAAAGCACACGATGCCGTTTAAAAATCTGTGATGGGAAGAACAATATAATCTATGTTGCAGGTGGAGGAATTAGTTACCTTGTCTTATGGGTGTGCTATGACTGGGAATTCGATAATGTAACTTGGAGTTTTACTGGCTTTCTCCTAGGAAAAACACACTCTGTAAAGATTCCTATACAAAATTACTTGTGTGAAACTCTTGTCAGCCTTAGACTATGCTGAAAACCTACAGCAAAATCTGAGATTGCCTACTAAGATCCTACAGATACTTGTTCCTAATCTCTTTGGAAGGCTAAATGCAATACATCAGGTGTTGAGGCTATTTTTTTCTGCTAGAGTAAAGCTCTTTATAGCATTTAAGTTGGGGGGTAGGGGGGTGGGGGAATGCTGTTTTTTTTCCTTTCATTTCAGTAATATCCCATTAGACCTCAATACAATTTCCATCAAATATGCTTTCCTCTCAGTTTAGGATGTTTTTTTTTTCTTTTCAACAAGTCTCATAACATTCTGTAGCTCGTTTTAGCAGAATCCCTTATGAGGATCTATAGTTTGGCCAGTAACTTAACTTAGTAAAAAGGAAATTTATTACACCACTGTGATAGCTGCTCGAGTTAAATGCTTGTTCCAGATGTGAAGTTCTGCTTAAAAGTGCTCTCAGGGACTCTCGAGTCATCTCCTTGATGTGTAACCGTAGGTTACTTAGCTGTTACAGGATACAAAAAGGCCTATGTTAAAAAAAAACAGGCAGTTTACTGAAGTGGCAGACTTTAGGATCTCTGCAGATTTTATGTCTCATTGTTGTCTGTCCTTTTGAAGGACTCCGTGGGACAGTGGGCTTTATTGAATAAAACCTAAAATATATATTCGAGGTAGCAACTAATTAAGTAATGTACCACACAGGAAGATTAGTTAGTAATAAAGGGGAAAAGAGAAGGTATTACCTCCCAGCTACTACCTGCCTCTCTCCTCGGTAATCAGCATTTTATAAACATGTTACATGGGCATTTGGGAAGAAGGTATTGGTTTCTCTGTCTGGAAGGCTTAAAAAGAGCCCAGAAACAACCACACAGGAAAACAAACCAACCCAAACCAAAGCAAAACAAGCATTCAACACACTGCCCTTGCACTGGAGTTTTGGAACATCTGAAGTGTTCTTCATACACAACCTAAGGATAGTTTAAGAACTGACCTTTCTTAGGATTCACACAGCTATAGCTAAGCTGCTGTCAGTGCTAAGGCAGTAGTTTATGCCTTTGAGGTTTTGGTATCTGAACTGCTCAATAAGTTTGTCTTGTTTGCTGGTCCATCCCTCTCATTAAAATATTTCAGATACTGGGAATGAGAAGGAATTTAAAATGGAGAGAATGCACTGCCAGCCTTCACGTGTCCTTCATCTTTGCCGACTTCCAGATGATGTTACTACCGCAGAGGTCATTTCATTAGGCCACCCTTTTGGTGAAGTAACCAACGTTCTGCTGCTAAAAGGGAAAAATCAGGTAAGTCGTTTTCAGTGCTTCAGTTCTGAGTGCAGAGCTGAGGGTGTGGTTCATGCTGTGACCCTTCTGGTGTTGCATTTGGCTGAAGTGGTTGCAACAGTATATGAATACTTGATTTGGAGTGCAAAAGCTTAATATTTTCAACTGCGAACGGTTTTTTTATGTGCTTCTGGATTAAATGGTGGTCTGTAACTTGTTAATGATATTGCTGAACATGGTATCCACCTTTTGTAAGAACATGTAGATTATAAAGAGCAATGCTGTCACTATTGACCACAGAATCGCAGGATGCATCTAGTTGGAAGAGACCTCTAAAATCAAGTCCAACTCTTGACCCAGCACTGAAGGATCAACACTAAATAATGTCACTATGTGCTAGGTCCAGATGCTATTTAAACACCTCCAGGGATGGTGACTCCAGCACTGCCCTGGGCAGACCATCCCAGTGTTTGACAACCCTTTCAGTGAAGAAATGCTTCCTAACATCCAGCCTGAACCTCCCGTGGTGTAGCTTGTAGCCATTTCCTCTGTTGCTTGCCACCAGGGAGAGGAGTCTGCCCCACTCCTCTCTCCAACCTCCCTTAACATAGTTGTAGAGACCAATGAGATCTCCCCTCAGCCTCCTTTTCTTCAGACTGAATGACCCCATCTTCCTCAAATGCATCTTGTAGGCCTTCTCTGGATGTGCTCTAGCACTTCAATGTCCCAGATACCAACGTAGGTGTTAAAATACCTGCCCAATTAAATAATCAACATGCATGTAAATTTTTAATGGGAAACAAATCACTTAACCTTTTTTTTAATAACCTGCCTAGATGTGATAGGGTAATGTGATGGTTTGGGCTCTTACCCGCCCCCCCACACTTTTGAATTTTGCCCCAGCTAACTCAGATGGCCTCTGGGAATATAGATGAAGCAATTTATTTACAGCTAGCAGAATTTACAAGCAGCTACTTACAATATATACAGTTATATACAAAAATACACAAAGGATAAACAATACAAAAGCACAACTCCCCTCCCAGAAACCTGAGTCCCCAGGAGGGGCTCTGAAACCACCCCAACACCTCCCCCGGCCCTCTCAACCTTACCCCAGTTCTCAGGAAGAAGAGAGGTGCAGCCAAGAGGTTAGGGAGCAAGGTTAGTAGGAGCAAGGTTAATGAGATGTGACTAGGTCTGAAGGCAAAGGCAGAAGAAAAAGACAAAATGGAGAATGTTTACTTCTTCTTCCCAAAGTTCTCAGCGTGACTGTGAGAGAAGTTGACATCAATTGTTTTCATTTCACTGCCCGTTATCTAGTTCTTTTACCAAAACATTCTAGCTTGCTTCAAACTAGCACAGGTAGTTTCACATCATCAGTAAACACTGAAATCTTAAAAACAGTAGATACTCGTTAAAAAATTGTTGGGAGCACTGAGATGGCTTAACATAATGTGCAAATTGACAGGCATCTATTGTCCTGTTCCTGCTTCTTCCATCAGTGTAGGTATCTGCTGCTGAGCCAACAGGACTTGGGTTCAGGAATCCAATAAATTCATTAGCAGTGTGGTGTTTTTAACAGCATTGTTTCAAATATATCATTCTTATTCCACCTTTTTTTTTTTTTTTTTTTTTTTTGGATAACTTAAAGTTTTTACATTGTAAATGCAATAAGATCAAATATCCCCATAAACACGCATGCACAATTGCATTTTGATGCTGAGCGTATGAGCGTATCAGTCCTGTACTTCCACATGATCTTTTTTGCAGCGAGAGTGGAATTGGGAAGAAATGGTGCTTTGATGTATTCTTTCCTGTAAACAAAGTAACACTGAAAATTGCTATGTATTGGTTGCAGGCGTTTTTGGAAATGGCCACTGAAGAAGCTGCTGTTAATATGGTGAAGCACTATGTTCCTAGTAAACCTCTTATCCGCAGTCAGCCTATTGACATTCAGTATTCCAATTACAAAGAACTCCAGACTGGACACCTCTCTGTAAGTATATTATTTCCATTTTGTAAGATAGAGTTGCACGTGAGTTGTGTGCTAGTTTTGGCTGGGATAGAGTTAATTGTCTTCACAGTAGCGTTCGACACTTAAGTAACATCAAGTCCTTTTCTGCTTTGTATAGTGCCCTCCATGTGTGAATCCCAGCTAGGAGAGGGGGTATGCCATGCTATATGATGTGCTCAACAGCTGTATGATGTGCTCAACAGTGAAAGCTGGGGGAGGAAGGGGGGGTGGGACATTCAGAGTTAAGACATTTTTCTCCCCAAGTAACTGTTACATGTGATGAAGCCCTACTTTCCTGGAAATGGTTGAAAACCTGCCTGCTGATGGGAAATAGTAAAGGAGGTTTTATATCTCTTCCCCTGCACGCGTAGCTTTGGCTGTACTTGTCAAGCTGTCTATGTCTCTGACTCTTCTCACTGTTACACTTTTGATTCTTCTCCCCATGTGTTCTGGGAGAAGTGGCTGAGCAATTCACTGCTTATGAGGAGTAAACCACAACATGACTCAATGAATGGGCTGTTTTCCCCTACACAAATAATCAAATTCTGATAGATGTTGTTCCTGTTTGTTATTTAAGTAGTAATTTTTTTTCAGATGGGGACTTTTCAATACCTATAAAATTAGTGTGGAGGAGCTCAAGCTTGAGAATGGTTCACCCTGATAAGCTGCAAACCAAGTGAAGACAGCAGGGAAGAGTGCTTGGATGAGCTCCTGACTGAACTCAAAAAGAAGCGTAAAAAGGATAGAATTCCAGACAGACAACTGGGGAGGAATATGAAGTATTATCTGGGCGTGTGAGGATGTAGTTAAGAAAGTCAGGGACCATGTGGAGTTGGCTCTGGTGAGAGGTGTGAACAACACAAATCATGACTTCTCAAAATATATCAGCAGCAGAAGAAAGATTTAGGGAAATAGAAGGCCTGCTGTTGAATGGGGCAGAGGCCCTACCAACAAAGCATATAGAACAGTCTGAAGTACTGGATGCCTTCTGCTCTGTTGCTAGACTAGCTCTTGGGAATACCAAAGAGGTGAGAACAGTGGGAAAGTCTTGATGAAAGAAGCACAGAATCTTGTTGGGGAGCATTTGATAAACTGGAGAAACAAAACTCTGTGGCCCTAATGAAATGCTTTTAAGTGCTGAGTGAGCTGGCTGATGTCATTGCAAGGCCACTGTTGCAGTCTTGGAAAGGTTATGGCAATTGGAGGAGGTTCCTGAGGACTAGAAGAAAGTAAATCTCTCTCCTACTTTGAAGATGGACAAGAAGGAGGAAACATTAGCCTTACCTTAGTGCCTAGGGAGGTAATGAAGCAACTAATCCTGGAAACCTTTTCCAAACATTCCAAGGACAGGTGGTTGGGAAAAGTCAGCATGTTTTTTTTTAAAAAGGATGTAATGCTTGACCAATACAATATCCTTCTAAGATCAGAGGAGAACATCCAGGCTGTCTATCTTGACTTTGAAAAGACTTTCAACATTGTTTTCCTTAACTGTCCAAAAAACAAACATTCAGTACAGTCTAGGTAGGTAGATTGATCTGAAAGGCTAAAATTGTGATGCCAATTCCATCTGGTGGCCAGTTGCTAGTGGATTAACTTAGGGGCCGATGCTGTGTCCAATACTGTTTAACATTGTCATCAATGTCCTGAATGATGTGATCTGGGAATGTTCTCAGCAGGTTTGCTGACAACATAGAACTAGGAGGAGTAGTTGACAGCCTAGATAGATGGTCGCTGTTGTTACCCTCAATATCATTAAATAACTCTTTGTCATACAGGGACACACTACCATTTCACTTTCATTGCCTGTCTCTTCTGAAGAGTTTATAGCTATCATGTTTCTGTGGTGGCCACTATGTCATGGCTTCCAGCTCCATCTGTTTGTTTCACATGCAGTGTCTATTAGTGTAAATATGCTCCCATTGCTCTAAAGGTCTTGCCACATATTTGCAGGGACAAATCCTAATTTCTATCTGGCTGTTCTCAGGTGCTCCTGTGATTGCTAATTCATCAGTAACTGTAGCATCTTTGGTGCCACACAGGTCTTTGTTCTCTTCCTCTACTGGTATGGAGAGACTGACAAACCTCACCAGAAGATCATCTCTCTGTGCTGTTATTGTTCTTATTTGTATCAACCCTGGTTTTGTCTGCTGCCCCCTTACAATCTGGTATAAAACTCATTCACTGAGCCCTGATAGCTCCTGTGCTAGGATTCTTTCTCTTTGCTACAGATGTGTCATAGAACTGACCAAGTTGGAAGAGACCTCCAAGATCATCCAGTCCAACCTAGCACCCAGCCCTATCCAGTCAAGTAGACCATGGCCCTAAGTGCCTTATCCAGTCTTTACTTGAACACTTCCAGGGATGGTGACTCCACCACCAACCTGGGCAGCCTTTTCCAATGGCAAATCACTCTCTGCGTGTAGGACACATATCCTACCGTGCCTGCCACTTCCCTGCCCCCTTCTGGGCTTCTCCAATCAGCAAAGCCCCAAAGTAAACAAAAGAGCTTTGATAAAAAGTGTGTTCCAGTGGAGCTAGCCTCAGTACTGCTCTCTTCCCGAATCAGGGAAGAACGGCAATCCCGTCCATTGCTACCAGGCCTAGTCTCCTGTAAACTGATCCATGATTAAAGAACCCAAAGTCTTATTGAAAATGCCAGACTTGGAGCCAGTCGTTGATCTGCTGGCTCCTCCTGTTTATTCTCTCACTACTTCCTGCAACTAGGGGAGCAGAGGAGAACACTGCCTGTGCTCCCAGTCTCTAAACTAGTTGTTTGGAGGCCCTGAAGTCTCTCTTCATTGCTCTTGGACTTCTTGTTATTATTTCATCCCTGCCTACCTAAAAGATCATCAGTGGATAGTGGCCTGAAGGCTGCAACTAAGGAAGGAAGCATCATCTTCATATCACTAATCCAGACCCCTAGCAGGCAGCAGACTTCCCGAAGATATGGGTCTGATTTGCCTACTGGGCCTTCTGCTCCCCTCAGAAGAAAGTCACCTATGACAATGACTCATCTTTTCTTCTTTATTGAAGAGGTTTCAGTATGGTGTGTAGACTGACTAAACCTCTGCAACTCCTCCAGTCTAGATGAACCATCATCCTTGTCATCATCTGCTTCCCCTTGCAGATCATTCTACCCTGCAAAGCCACTTGAGAAGGTGGGGTGGTTACTGGGGAGACTTCTCCATCATTGGCTGTTGGACTGGGCAGAAACTTGCTGCCATTGCCTGCTATTCTGCTTGGGTCTTTCCTGTATCCAAGCTTGCTGGATTTAAAAGCTTTTTTTAATATTTTCTTTAATCTGCAAAACCAAATAAAATAAGAAAAGGGTTTTTTTAAGGATACTGTATATGCAACAACCTCAGGAATACTATACTCATACTTACAAATAATACCTCCTGCCTCCATTTCTCAGAATATTCTCAATGCAGTGCATTATACTTTTGTTTCCTATAAAAACAACATTGTATATTTAACAGTTTTTTTTTCACATAAGACTCTTATATTTCTGCTATATCTGCATTTTAGAGACCTTAGCAGAGCAGCATTCTGGACTTGGAGTCTAGGCTCAGGCCTGAACTACAGATTATTGTGCAGGGTTATCTGTTTCTGAAAGAGAAAAATGTCACAGTATCATAGTATCACCAAGGTTGGAAGAGACTTTACTGTGTGCCATGTTTAGTCCACTTTTCAAGGGCAGAATGTTACTGAAAGATGACTTTGAGTCACAGCACTACATTTGGAAGAGATCAACTCTCCATAGTGCTCTCAGAGGCAGCCTGAACCTTTTTGAGGAAAGCCCATCAAAAATAGGTGTACAATCTTCCAAATTCCCAATGAGGCAGTTTGAGGAATGAGACTTAATGTGTTGTTTGTGGGTGCTAGCTTAGCTTACTAGAAAGGTGCAGGGTATGCACCTTTAAGCTTATCCCCAGCAAAACTTACTTCCTGAGGAGAACTAAATCCTAATAAAGCAGGCAAAACAGCTTTTGGTACACTGACTGGTTGTCATCATGTTGGCTTGCTGAAAAATCTCTAGAATGGCTGAAATGTAGTGAATTAAAGCAAATTTGTGTCTGTGAGGCATTACAAAATGATAATACTTTAAAAAAATAGAGTATTTCTATGAAAGTATGAGCTGACTTCTTTAAGGGGAGGGTCAAAGGAAGGAAAAGACGTGGTTTACCTTTTAACTAACATGGTAATTGTTTTAATAATCAAATAAAAGGAATATTCCTTATTTTCTTTGAGTTGCATTTCAAATGTATTTTACATCCATTTGTTTATAAGAGAACTTTAGGTGTGAGTAGATTGTATGTATGTAAGTTAATTGTGATCTCTGCTGCATCATGGTTTTAGAAAGGACAAGGTGCAGTGCGAGCTGCGAGGTATGGACACTTGGCTGCTGCAGGTGCTCATGTTGCTGAAGGTGGGCTCAATCCAAGTCAAGGCGCTGTCCTTCGAATCGTTTTGGAAAATCCTTTCTACCCAATTACTTTAGAAATGCTGCATCAGGTAATAAAGATTGGAATAGTTAAAATCTGTTCAAACATTGCTGCTTTTTAAAAAGTACCTATTGATCTTTAAACCATTTGAATGAGGACTATCACTTTAAAGTTATTTGTTGTTATTTAAGTAACTAGTCTTAAATCAGTTTTGGGGAAAAAAAAAAACCCAGAGTAGACAGCACATCTGCCCTCAGCTTTTCATGCTGTCTTTCATTTGTCCCTGTGGAAGCTTGAGGTGTTACTTCTAATTTATGCCCACATAATGAACTAGTGAAATCTTGGTTGTTAATGAATTTGTGGACTGCTGGTTTAGAAGTCTTTGTACCTTTTGTGGTTTGAAGTGTGTCTTAGGATTTTGTATTCACTTCTGTAATTTGATGCAAGAGATGTAATATACAACTGGGGTTGCTTGGACATTTAAATGTTTTTGATTGTTCATCAACTCTTACAATGCTGTTTACTTTAACCATCTCTGAAGGCGTGGAGTAGTGGTTGGCTGTAGCTATGAGAGACATGACCGTAACTCCTGCTAAGAGTTACACTACACTGGTGAGAAGTATAAGTTTAAAGACAAGAAATTTACAAGACTGTTTCTTTGTGCCTGAAGGATTTGTTAGTATTTTTTCAGATATTGCAAAAGGTTTCACACCTGAAGCTTTCATAATTAGTAGTAAATTTGTGCAATAAAAGCCATACTCCAAACAGAATGTTCTTAAGTTCATGTGTTACGAGACAATTTGAATGTTTTCACAAGAGCATGTAGTCCTCAAAGAAGATTTTTTTTTTTTTGCTGCTCTCTAGCATCTCAAACAATAGTTGTTAATAATACTGTATTTTTCCTCTTAACTCATAATATTTCCCCTTTTTCTGTATCTCCCCTCACTGTATAACTGGTATACTGTCTGCCACTGATCTAACTATTTGCCTCATCTAAACTTTTGCTTGTGTCTGTGAGTTCTGTTCACTCATTGAGCTCAGGCAATGTACTATGTCAACTGTTTAAGATTGTTAGTGTACTTGGAATAGTCTGAGAACAGACCTTCTGTGGCCTGCTAGTTTAGTAGTGCAACAGCAGTTCCTGGATCTGTTTTTGTGTGGAAGAGGAGACACATGGTAATTTACATTGTTTGGGTTAATGTTTCCTTCAGTGCAGCAGAATTGTACTTGCAGCCTTTGCGTTGCCCGGTGACTCTCACTTGACTGCTTTTGCAATAGATCTGTGAAATGCAGCAATATTTGAGAAAGGAGCTTATTTGGATTTCTTAAAAGGGAATGGTTGTTTCTAATCAGAGCAGCACTTTGTTCCTGGTAGCTACAAAACAACATCACTTTATAAGTGTGATAAGGGTAGCAGAAATGAAATATTCACTGGTAAGTTTAGTATCCTGTGGAAACCTAGTATGCAGGCTGTCATCTAAAACTTCATGGAATCCTAGAAAGGTTTGGGTTTGATGGTACCTCCAAAGGTCACCTATTCCAACCCCCATGCAGTGAGCAGGGACATCCTCCATGGGATAATGTTGCCCAGAGCCTTGTTGAGCCTGACCTTGAATGTCTCCAAGGATGAGGCCCCAACTACATCCCTGGGCAACATGTACCAGTGTTCCACCACTCTCATGGTGTGAAGAACTTGCTCCCAATGTCCAAACAAAAACTACTCTTCTCTAATTTAAAACTATTACCTCTCATCCTATCACTGTAGGCCTTTCTAAACAGTCCCTGTCTTCTCAAGAAACTAAGATTTTGGTTTTTTTTTTTTTACCTTAAAAGTATTTATTACAAGAAACAGAATACTCAATGCTATCTTCGCAGAGACAAAATTTATATATATATATACAGTGGGGTTTAGGTTTAAAACCAAATTGGACTACTTCAATTTCATTCTCTTAAAAAGGTCCTATTTAGTCTCCTGACTGAACATGGGAAAGTATTTGTTCAGAAGCTGTATTTAGGCTTTTGTTAAGGGGAAGTACTTTATGAACAGGAACTCAGAGACTATTTTAAAATGCTGTGAAAAAAGGTTTCTGTTCTGTCTTCTACCACCAAATGATGACTGCAACCTAAAAATCTTGTTATTAAGAGAATGAAAAGCTAGATACAAAGTGTTAGGACAGTATGTCTTGTATCCATGGTTCTGTACCTTACAGGCTGACAAGAGATGCTTATTGTTTTCTCTGCCTTTCTTTCTGTCCTAGGCTTAATGCTTGTCTAGGGGATTCTGCTTTCCTGACTTTGCATGGATTCTAGCAATGCTGTCAACACTTCCCCTAATCATCTTTCCTCTTCCACTGTTAATTTAGACATATTTTTATCTGAACTTCCATGATTGTCCTAGCTGTAATTTTGTCTTTATGCTCTTTATGGCTTTGCTTTTGTGTAGACGGTTTCATGTAGTGCACACTCTCCCTTCTGGGTATATGTATGTATTTCACTTAATCCTTTAATTTTTTTTTAAACCAATGCCTTGCATTTACAGTAAATCAAATATCATTCAATGGTAAATCAGTGGAGTAGGTCCTAAACTTGGTCTTTGTCTCATTTTCTTCTTTCTTTGTCTTCTGGTTTGGGCACTGGGTCTGCATAGTTAATTCATAGGCACATCAACTGTTTATATTTTTCATTGTATTTTTAATCATTGTTTGCAGAATTTATTCTAAGGTTAGAATGCAGAGCTGGACACCTTGAAAGGTAGTTGGCAACCCTTCTTTCAACTGAGTTGTAAAAGTCCATGTCTGAAATCTCAGCTTTAATTATCCACAGTTTCTCTGCAGATACTGGACTAACATCTGGCCTAGCCTTTTCTGCTCTCAGTTGAACATTCTTTGCTGAATCTTTAAGCAAAATTTCCCCCATATTTTGTACCTCTTTCAAAAAAAAATTCTTTATTTGAGAGAAAATTCTGAGTTCACTCACTTTTCCATTCATCTCTTACAAAAGAAACAATATTCAGAAATTTATGTGGAGTTCTAAATGCTAGTTTTTAATGTGCACAAATTAATGTTTCTGAAAGTCTTTGTTTTTCCTTTCTTAGTTTTTTTCTAAATTTGGATCTGTTTTGAAGATTATCACCTTCAGTAAGAACAATAAATTCCAAGTTTTGCTCGAGTATGCTAGCCCAGTGAATGCCTGTTGTGCCAAAATGGTAAGTGCAGAGTATTCAGCTTGTTGTATTTTTTGTGTTCCCTTCACCTTCAGCCACCTTTCTGAGCATACCTGCTTTTTAAAAAGAGATTGTAAAATATTATAGTATCATTTAAATCAGGAAAAAAGGTTAAGATCATCGAGTCCAACCATTAACCCAGCACTCTCAAATCCACCACTAAACCATGTCCCTCAATGCTGTGTCTACACATCGTTACTTTCAGAGACGGTGACTCCACCACTTCCCAGGGCAGCCTGTTCCAGGACTTGACAACTCTCTCTGTAACAAAATTTTCCTAATGTCAAAACTAAACTTCCCCTAGCACAGCATGGAGCTGTTTCCTCTTGTCTTAGCAGTTGTTACTTGGAGAAAAAAGACTAACACCTCTCTGCAACCTCCTTTCAGGTAGTTGCAGACTGTTATAAAATCTACCTCAGCCTCTTTTTCTCCAGACTAATTGTGATGGTTTCAGTGTTCCCCGTTCCCCCCCCCCCACCCCCCCCCCACTTAAGAAAATACCCAGACTAGTCTCAGTCGGCTCTGGGAATATAAATGAAGCTATTTATTTACAGCTAGCACAATATACAAGCAGATATTTACAGTATATACAGTTATATACAGAAATACACAAGGTAAAAAGGTAATACAGAAACACAACAGCCCTCCCAGAAATCTGAGTCCCCAGCAGGGGCTCTCAACCCCCCCTGCACCTTTCCCCTGCCCTTCTCAACCTCACCCCAGCCCTAAGGAAGAATAGAGTTTGGCCAAGAGGTTGAGAAGCAAAGATGGGTTAGGCCAAATGGAAGGTGAGATTAGGGAGATGCAGCCCAAGGCAGAGTGAGTGAAAAAATGGAAAGAGTGTTATCTAATGTTTTCATTTCTTCTTCCCAAACTCCTCAGCAAGACTTCTGAGTGAAGTGGACATCACCATTGTTTCCTTTTCACAGCCTATGATCTAGTTCTTCTCACCAAAACATTCTATCTAGCTTCAAACTAGCACACTAATCAACCCCAGTTCCCTCAGCCACTTCTTCTAATACTTATGCTCTAGACCCTGCCCCAGGGAAAGTCTCCAAATTAATACCACTACTCTGATTTTTGTATGTTGAGTGGGAGACAAGTAAGATTAGAAGCACAGATGAAAACACAAATCATACTTAGAACTACGTTTTTTTTTTTTTTCTGTTGACACAAGGTGGCATACTGCTACTAATTAATGGACTTACACTAGTGCTCTACGGAGGATGCTTAGGGGCAGTAAGGATAATGGCAGTATAATTATCTGCTTAGTGTTTGAAAGTAGCACCTTACAATCAGAAGCTGAGGTGGGAGCAGTCAACAGCTTTTTGCCAAGGGGAAGTCATGTTTGACCAACCTGATAGCCTTTTATAAGGACATAACCAGGAGGACAGAAGATGGTAGAGCAGTGGATGTGCTTTATCTTGATTTCAGTAAAGCATTTGACACCGACTCCTACAGCATTCTTCTGGCTAAACTGAGGCAATGTGATCTGCATGATCAGGTAGTGAGGTGGACTGCAAACTGGTTGAAGTCAGAGAGTTGTGGTCAGTGGGATGACGTCTAGTTGAAGGACTCTGTCTAGCAGAGTCTCTGAGTCAAGGGATCACTATTAAGTAGATTCATCAATGGCCTGGATGCTAGAGTGCAGCATCATCAAGTTTGCTGATTACACAAAACTGGGTGTAGTGGCTAACACACCTTAAGTCTGCACCACCACTCAGTGGGACCTAAACAGGCTCGAGAGTTGGGTGGGGAAAAATTGAATGAAATTCAACACAGACAAGTGTAGAGTCTTGTGTCTGGGAAAGAGCAACCCCATGGATACTGTAGGCTGGGGACTGACCTGTTGGAGAGCAGCTCTGGAGAAAGACCTGGGGGTCCTAGTGGACAACAGGATGACCATGGACCACCAATGTGTCCTTGTGGCCAAGAAAGCCAGTGGTATCCTGGGGTGTATTAGAAGAGTGCAGCTAGGATGTTGAGAGAGGTTCTTCTCCCCCTCACTGCTTTGCCCTGATGAGGCATCTGGAATATTGTGTCCAGATCTGGGCCCCTCAGTTCAAGAAGGACAGGGAACTACTGGAAAGAGTGCAGCAGAGAGACACAAAAATAATTAAGGGAGAGTGGAACATCTCCATTATGAGGAAATGCAGAGAGAACTGGGTGTCTTTAGCTGGGAGAAAAGAAAACTGAGAGGTGACCTCCTTACTGTTTATAAATATGTGAAGAGTGTCAGGAGGACAGAGCCAGGCTCTTCTCAGTGATGTACAATGAAAGGACAAGGGGCAGTGCGTGCAAGCTGTAGCATAGGAGGTTCCATGTAAATACAAGGCAAAACTTTTGAGGGTGACAAAGCTCTGGAACAGGTTGCCCAGAGAGGTTGTGGAGTTTCCTTCACTGGAGATATTCAAACCTTGTTTGGATGTGTTCCTGTGACCTACTGCTCTGGCAGGGAGGCTGGACTTGATCTTCTGAAGTCCCTTCTAACCCCTGATGTTCTGTGATTCTCTGGTTTCTGTTTGGATAGAAGTGTGGAGTGAAAATAAAGCAAACTCAAATTACTGTCAGCCATTGTGTTTTGTCTTTGAAAATGTAATTATTTTCCTTCAGGCTCTGGATGGCCAGAATATCTACAATACACGCTGCATTCTGCATGTTGAATTCTCCAGGTTACCCAACCTTAAGATAAAGTACAACAATGATAAAAGCAGAGATTTCACCCGCTTTGACCTTCCTCCTGGTGATGTCCAGTCATACATGGAGGCACTGCCGATGGCCCCTACCTTTGGTAAGACACCTTCACTTCTAGGGGTAAACAATAAGATCATTATGCACTTATGCTGTGGCATCATTGCAGGTTTATAGAAAGGTAAAGTTTACTTACGTTTCTGTTTGTTTGTCCAGGAAAATTTGTTTGGAAAGCAGAAAGTCTGAGTCAAGGTGAAAGAGTATCTGAAAGTATAAGATGAGAAATGCTCTTGGGCAGATTTATCCAAAGGCTGCATTTGTAAAATGCTGTGAAATATCATTGGTACAGGTAGCATAATTAATACTGTGTATCAGAACAGTCGCTGGCAGTCACCCATGACTGACCTTGGTTGCCTAAACCTGCTTGAGAACAAGTGGTTCAAGGCAGTTAGCTCTTGCTAATATTTTAGCCTCAGTGCTTGCTGTTACAAACACAGCTATCAGAGACGTAGAAATGCTGTGCTTATTTACATATGTTTCATAGCCAACTTCTCAAAGATAAAATTTTGGAACTTTTCTTGAATTTTGGAGGTCCTTTTCATGGCATAGAGGAGACAGTGTCTGCTTGAAGCCACACTGAACAGAAACAGCTCAGGCATGCTCATTTAATCAATTTTGCTAATAATACGAATCACCAAACAGAGTAATCTGATAAGTTGGCTGAAGGACTCACAATGCAGTTTGAGCAATTTTAGCTATTTTCCTAATTAGATTCACAAGATATATCTGGTTGGAAGAGACCTGCAAGATCATCCAGTCCAACCTTCAATCCAGCACTGAAGGGTCAACACTGAACCACATCCCTACATGCCAGGTCCACACACCACTTGAACACCTCCAGGGATGGTGACTCCACCACTGCCCTAAGCAGACTATTCCAGTGTTTGAGAACTCTTTCACTGAAGAAATATTTCCTAATATCTAGCCTAAACCTTCCCTGGTGTAGCTTGTAACCACTTCCTCTAGTTCTGTCTGGTCCTTGACATCAAGGAGAAGAGTCTGTCCCCTTCCTCACTCCAGCCTCCCTTCATGTAGTTGTAGAGAGTGGTCCTTCCCCTCAACATTCTTTTCTCCAGACTGAACAACCCCAGCTCACCCAGATGCTCCTCACAGGCCATGTGCTCCAGGCTTTTCATGAGCCTCATTGCTGTTCTCTGGACATGCTCCAGTATCTCAGTATCTTTTCTGAAGAGAGAGGCCCAGAACTGAACACATCCCCAGTGCTGAGTACAGGGAGATGATCACCTCCCTTTTCCTACTGGTCACAGTGTTTCTAATACAAGCCAGGATGCCATTTGTTTCTTGGCCACCTGGGAACACTGCTGATTTACATTGTCAACTATTAATACCCCCAGGTCCCCCTCCAGAGTTTCAGTTTTCCAACCACACATCTGCAAGTCTGTAGCTTACCATGGGGTTGTTGTGACTTGGGTGCAGGACCTGGTGCTTGGACTTGTTGAATTTCATACAGTTAGTCTTGGCCCATTGGTCTAACCTGTCCAGATCCCACTGCAAAGCCTCCCTACCCTCTAGCAGATCGACACAGCCACCTAGCTTAGTGTCATCTGTGAACATGCTGAGGGTGCACTCCATCTCCTCGAGATCATTGATAAGGATATTAAAGAAGACAGGCCCCACTACTGATCCCTGATAAGCATTACCTGTCTTCAGCTGTTGAATAAACATGTAAGTGCCATTCAGTTGGTTGGAAGAGTAGTAAGGGCTGGGAAAGGAGACAGAGAATCATAGAACTATTAAGATTGAAACAGACCTCTAAGATCACCAAGTCCAGTCTTCTACCTCACACCTCCATTACCACTAGACCATCTGCTTGTTTTTTTGATCATCCTTAGGGATGGTGAGTCCAGCACTTCCCTGGGCAGCCTATTCCAGTGCAAGTCCCCATTTTTCCTTGTTTTCTGTGCTAACTGTGGCATACTGGGTTGGTTTGATTTTTTTTTTTTTTTTTAAGATAGCTTGCTTTGGTAGCTTAGATTGGAGAGTGAAAGTGACTTGTACTCAGTACCTTCCTGATTGTTTTTGCTGGTCCACTTAAAGGCAGGCCCTAGATCTTTACATAATGTACAACTATCTTTATAATTTTGTTGAGGGCTACTACTTCATCATAGAAATGTGCCATTATAAACCTGATACATTCCAATTAATTAAACAACTTGAAGTGTCAACAAAAGGGGAAAGTACAATTAAGAGTAGATTAAGAGTAGACTGGCTGCAGGACAGAGGTTGCAATGTATGCATGCTTTTGGAGGATAACTTATGCATGTCTCTCATTTTCCTTCCCTCTCTTCCAAGCTTGTAATTGCTAGCAATCCTGTTTTCAGTCCAAACATTTACTGTAATAGCAAGAGTAGCAGAGATGCTGCTGCAAAGAAGAGTCAGATGTCTCTATAAAAATGTGTTTGTACCATAGTGACATTGAAGGAGCTGCGTTGATGTTTTTCAAATAGATGTAGATTGGGAGGAGCATGCTCCTAGCCTCTCTGACACTAGTAACAACATGCATGTGTTGCCAGAGGCACATTCTGATAGCCCTCAGATGCATGACATGAGGAAAAGATGTTGAGAGCATGTCAGCACTTACACTTCCTACGTTTTTACTAATGGGCATAGTTTGGATGGAGGATTGTAAGATAGAGCAGGTAATTATCAGAGTTTTTTTCTGTAGACTTGAAGTTACCTTGAAGTTATCTTAACAGCAAAACTGAACAGCACTTGAAACTTACTTTCTCCCATTTTTTTTGTTGTTTTGTTTTGCTTTGTTTTTGTTGTAAAAGACACTGCATTATAAACAAGCAGATTTTGTGAATGTTTTGCACTTAGAGTTCTGTCACTCAGTGAGCATAAACAGAGAAACACAAATCAGCTTGCTTCAAAAGCTGGTTGCTAGCCATGAAGCAAGTCATTTGACACATGGGGGGAAAAAAAACGCCAAGCGACAAAGAGTTCTAGATCTTTCTGCATTATCTTTGACAATTTTTACATGCCTGATCTTGGTATCAGTATGCAACATGCAGGTTTTATTTGGCAGAATAAAAGAACTTTATTTCTTCATTAATGTTTCCATTAGCATTCTTGGATTGTGAATAAGTGATTAATACCTGTATTGCTATAACCTGACAGTATAAAGCACTGGTGGGTGCATTTCAAGAACATAATGACTTAGCTTTGCTGTGATAGATGTATTTTTTTTGTATCAAAGACACTTTGTTGCTACAGATAAGAGGAGGTGTAATGTGATGCAGTATTCATGAGTACTTGGTCTGTGGTGTCTGTTGCATTCATTGGTTTTGTAATTCAAGTGGATATTTTATGGTATTGTCCCAACCCTGTCAATAACCATCTGTTAGTGGATGTAGCTATTTTTTTCAGTGGTGGAGTTTAAAGTAGTAAAACAGACAAATTGCCAGGCTTTCAGGGTGTGTTTGACAGCTGTACTTGCCCCATTTGAAAAAGGCTCATTTGTATTAACATACAGAAAAAATCCACAACTCAAGCTCCAGTAAAGTTTACGTTCTATGAGGGGTAGCACTTAACTCCACGTACTAATGGGAAAATGACTGAGCTAGCTTTGAGGCTGGGATTCTACATATGCTGATATTCCAAATATGTTTAATGCTTGTGATTGCCAGAAGAGCCATAAATAACACAGGTTATTTATGAACTATTGCAATCTGGGAAAGTGCATCTCCATATACCCCAAAATATGTATAATTTATGTATCTTAATAGATAGTAAAATTCAGAACCTCAGATTCATTGTAGTTGTTTGTATTATTTAGCCCATGATGCTTTTTAGGAATATTTAGGAAAGAGTTGTAGCTCACCACTGTGAAATATCTTTGAATGTATTTGCTTCCAAGAAATGTCTAGAATGCATTTCTGTTGTGTGAGTAAGGACTGTGGAATACTGCACCACAGGTGCCTTAAGTTTAACAGATACTAATCTGTGCTGTGCTTTCCTATTCAAGCTTGTCTGAATTGTGTTTTGCTCTGACTTCACTTTAGAGGAGCACATTGAGACTGATTGGAATGTTTGCATTTGCCCCTAAAAGAGGCTGAAAATGGTTAGACACAGAATGCTGGATTTCCATTAGACTTTTTTAACCCAGATGTTTTGTAAAAGATGTAATCATGGATCCAAGTCAGAAATAGCAGCACTGGAAGCTGATTCTCACTGATGAAGTCTCTCTTATTTTCTAGAAGATTTAAAATCAGTTTCAATTAGATGTCTTCTCTCTCCAGCCGCTCAAAATACCATCCTCCCACCATATGCAGGGGCTGCTGGATTTATGGGCTTTACTCAGGGTTCTGGTAAGTTTCTGGTTTTGGGGCTAGAGGTCTGTCTTGTGTTCAAAGCAAAATATTTTCTGAAATATTAGTCTGAAAACAATGTTAATTTGAGTCATTCTGATTCTCTTTCTCATATTACTGAGTGAAATTATTTTCTATAACACAAAACTTATATTGGTGTAGTTTATCAGTTAATAAGTGAAGAAGTTAAATGCCATGCTAAAACTCTTCAGAGACAGAAGAAATTAAGCATCTTTTTTTCCTATGAGTTGTAAGACTTCAAAAAAAGACTCAAAATTAAAGTAGTATGTATCCCCCTTTTGGCTATCAAATAATAAATAGATCAACTTCTAGACTTAGCTATCTTTTGCTTTCTAGCACAGGATAAACTTTAGTGCTAAATTACTTTTCTTCTTTCTTGGGCTACAATTTATGTCCCTTTTTATTTGGGTCTGTAAGTACAGCTGATATTTATTCATCTCTGGGAGGAAAGTGCCTCCTGCTTTAGTGATTGGACACTAGGAGTAATTAAATTCCTGAAAAGCATTTTTTATTGAATGTTGATGCTTTCGCCAAGCATAGCTTGCCTTTGTCTTCTGAGATGCCTTTTCCACTTTGAGATGTTAAGTGATGTTGTTAATACCCTTCCAGGTATTCCAGTTCCAGTACTTTCTGGAGTAATTGGCTCTGTACCAGTCACCACACCAGCAGTGCCTGGGCTGAGGGCTGTTCACAATGTTACCGGTATTCCTGGAAGTTCTGTTTTACTGGTGAGAAACTTCAACTCTGAAGTAAGTTTGGGTAATGGAACTGATGCAAGTATGATCTTGTGCCAGCTGCCAAAATTCCTTCTTGGAAAGCTGAAGGTAAAAGAGAGGAAGTCTCTATGCTGGATAATATAAAACCCAGGACAACTCTATTTTTGTTTGAGTTACAGTTTGCAATCATGGTGAGATTTAAAAACTCCAGTCAGCAGTGATAAGATTCATAACACAATTTATTTCAGAAAACCTATGGTAGCAATGTGGTTAGTAATTAGAGACAAGCATAGGGTCATACACAAGAAACCTTGAAAAATGCAAACAACACATGTTAGGACTAAACTTTCTGGTATCTCTGTTAGTATGACCCCTCTGTGCGTGACTTTAGAGAAGCCAAAGACTCTTTCATTTGTTATGAAATATGAGAAGTTATAAAAACAGGAGGGAAGAGAAAAAGAGGTAAAAGCATGCCAAGTCAAGTACCTTTCAAAGCACTGATAGGATCTTCCTAGTTTTGTAGCTTCTCCCAGGTTGGAGAAGAGTGACATAGGTGCACATCCCTATTGACATCATTGTAGATCTGTTTTCAAATGTTAATAAATACACATGTTCATTTTTCATAGTATCACACAGATCTTTTTTGTATGTTGGAAGTAGAATTGCCAAGTACAACTTGAGTAGTTGATTTTATTGTGGAAATTACATTGACTGTTGTGTAGGCTTACTCCTATTACTCAAATACTACACATTGCTCTGTGCTTAATTAAAAGCAATGCACATCTCATAAAAATAAATAAATCATGCTTTACCAAGACCATTATTTAAACAACAATTCTACTTGACTGTTGATAAGCAGTTCTATTACAGCAATGTGAAAATCTGTATTTGTGTGGTTTACACACTCATTAGATTCTCTTAAGCATAAAACTAAGAAAATTAGGAGTTATTGACTAGATTGAAGTTTATAACTCTGTTGACCACTTCATTTAATCTGTAAGTAACTGCTGTGTTTCCATTCTTGTACTGATAGCTGAATTCCACAGCTGCAGGTTAGGACTGCAAAACGAGTCAGGTTTTTCCCCCCCTGATTTGTTAATATATCTTATAAATTAATTTCTGGTGATTGCTGTGGATGTGCTTTCTGCAGCTGCTTATTCCAGATGATTCTCTGAGTGTTAGAAGAGTGTATTTTTTTCAGAACTAAGTATGTGTAAAACGCAAGTCAAAACTATTTTTAGGGCATAGTTTCTTAATTGTAGTATTTGTCATGTAGAGTTTTGTGCTGCAGTGTGTTATACAACAAATATTAAATACTGCTTGATTTTTTTTTTCTCTTAATAGGGTAAAAAATAAGAACATACAATATTAATTGTTGTAAATTCATATCATGGCAACTGTGTAACACTAGTTCTTCAGTGGTGGTTGTCTGAGCATTGTCACATTTTTTTTCGTGTGTAGAAAATCTGGCTGGATGTATTTCAACTTATATTTCTCCTCTGTTGCAGGTTTTCAGTGTGCATTTGAACATTACAAAAGCTTTTAAATTATCTGGGTTTATTTTAAAATAACCCTTTTTTTTTTTCAGAAATATTGCAGTCTGATTTGGTTAAGAAATGTCTTTAAATAAACTCGTGCTGAAGTTAAGCATTAGGGCCAGAAGAGTAAACTGTAGAAGCATTCAACTTCTACCTTTATAGGATTTGTTCCTTATTACCAGATGCTGATGATAAAAGGTCACGATGGGCTTACACTTAGGCTGCAGTTTCTTCTGTTTTAAAGTATCTTCGGTACACATTTCAGATTTTGTGACTTGAGAAGGAAGAGGTCTAGAGAGTATTTTTAGTACTCATTGGCTGGCAAAACTTTTATCTCATTTGAATAAAATTTGGCTGGATTAGGGTGTAAACTATCTCCTTTGGTGCTTGAGGAGATGATCGGTACACCAGGATTTAGTTAAAAAATAAAAGAAGAAGGTTATTTCTTTCAATGTTTAGCTTTCTGTTTACAGCTCCTAATTTAACACGAATCAAATGTCTCTGTATAGAATATGTTTCATATATAAACAATTAAATGGTGTATGTATTACTTCAGCATGTCACGGTCACATACACAGTTGGGAACACAAGCGCATTTTGAACCAACTGTTTTTGGTTTTGAAGGTCTTGTCTACTGTTTGGAAAATGTAGAGAAGCTCTTGATTGATTATTTTTCCATTTCTAGTATATCAAGTGTCTTTTATTTTTCAGGGAGTGGATTGCCATCTTGGAAAGAAAAAGTTCATGTAATCAATCCACTTAAAATATTAGTAACTTCTTCAGCTTGACAGACTAAGTCTTGAGTGCTGAAAATACATGAGCTGAAGTGTTAGCTTTTAAAAATATGTTATATGTGCACAGCAAATAGATATTGGCAGGAATGGTAGACACTGTAGTTATTTCGTAGTGGCAAGTTTCAATGAGTGTGCTTATGGAATAGATGTCTTTATTTCCACAAATTTAAAAGTAATATACTCATTTTATCATTTAAACAGGCCATCACAATACATGGACTTTTCATCCTGTTTGGTAAGATACACTAAATACACCTTCAGAAACTGGTGGGCTGGTTAATGCAAGTTCCATTGTTCTGTCTTGGTCCAGAAAATACACAAAATTACATGCAGTTTTTAAAATGAAGGTCACTTGAATCAATAGTTTTAAGTCACAGGTACCAAAAAGGCAAAACAGTTGCAGTGTCAGAAAAAATTTAGTGTGCTGAGATATATACCACAAAGTATGAGAAAGCAAAGTAAGAAGAAAACCCAAAGTTTGCATCAGAGGAAATGCAGTACAGAATCAGCATGCACATCAGTTGCAGAGGACAGTGTTGTCACAGTAGTATTTTATTATGCCTCTAATAAGAGGGCTTTATGGCTCTGTTGCACTGTTTAAAAGCTGAACCATAAGTACACAGAATTCTACCAGGATCCTTGGCTGTTTACACCATTTCTGGCCCTCAGAATGTAATACATGAACTGGAAAGCTCTCCTCTGCAATAATATTCTAACCAACCTCTAGTGAGATGATTATTCTTTGTAACTTTAATGTTAGTCAAAAGAAGCAGACTTGCCCTTGTGCTGTTTGTAGAAATGCACTGGACACATTTCCTTTCTGGATTTCCTAGGTGTGTATGGTAATGTGCTTCGTGTGAAGATCATGTTGAAGAATAAAACTGCTCTGGTTCAGATGATGGACTCAGTCCAGGCTCAATTAGGTACTGATCTTTAAGCACCATTATACTTCAAACTAGCATTAGTGTCACATCTATGAGTAATTTGCCATCTGTCAGTGATAATCATGAGCAAATTACAAAGAATCACAGAATGTTAGGGAATGGAAGGAACCTGTAAAGATTATCTAGTCCAACCCACCTGCCAGAGCAGGATCACACAGAATAGGTCACAGAGGAATGTGTCAAGATGGGTTTTGAATGTCTCCAGAGAAGACTCCACAACCTCTCTGGGCAGCTTATTCCAGTGCTCTGTCACTCTCAGAATGAAAGTTTTTCCTTGTGTTCCTTATGGAACCTCCTGTACTCTAGTTTACACCCACTGCCCCTTGTCCTTCCATGGGACATCACTGAGAAGAGCCTGTCTCTGTGCTCTTGACATTCACCTTTCACATATTTATAAACATGAATGAGGTCACCCCTCAGACTCCTACTCTCCAAGCTAAAGAGACCAAGTTCCCTCAGTCTTTCTTCGTAAGGCAGATGTTCCAAGTCCATCATTGTGATACTTTGCTACACTCAGAGCTGTCTTTGTATATGGTAATCATAGAATTAGCCAGGTTGGAAGACACCTCCAAGATCATCCAGTCCAACCTATCACCCAGCCCTATCCAATCAACTAGACCTTGGCACTAGGTGCCTCATCCAGTCTTTTCTTCAACACTTCCAGGGACTGCAACTCCACCACCTACCTGGGCAACCCTTCCATGAAGTTCTTTTCCTATAGTGGTTTAAAAACTTAATCCTTTGAATCTCAGTCTAGTAAATCTTAGGATTAAAACCTCATACAATTTTCCCATAGTTCATGCTACATCTAACTGGTTTTAAGGATAGTCAACTGCTTGTTACTGAACTACTGTTTTCTGTTTTCACTTTATTTAGACTGGGTATCATATTACATCCTTATACTTGTAGCATTGTATTCAATGCTATTGCATAGCCCACCTGGTAGACATGGAAGGTGCAGTTTAAATTCAGGATGTGAAATCTGACAGTAATTAGGATACAGTATTAATATTTAAAGAATTCTTTTTTCCCTACTCTCCCATTGTTCCTGTTCAATTTTATTTCCACTCTTTAGCTGTCAGCCACTTAAATGGGCAGCGGATTTATGGACAGGTCCTCCAGGTTTGCCATTCAGAGTATCAGACAATTCAATATCCTCAATGGGGAGAAGGGGACCACGAGCTGGCAAAGGACTATAGCAATAGCCCTTTACATCGTTTTAAGATGCCTGGCTCTAAGAACTCCCGAAATATCTCTCCTCCTTCTGACACCTTGCATCTCTCCAGCATTCCGTGAGTATCTACATCTGTGATCTTCTTGGAAAGATGTTTCTTAAGTTACAAAGTCTGACATAACCTTTAAATTTCTGTGGCCTTTTACAGTTTCCTGATAATTCAGGTCATTCCACTGTGTAATTAACAATAACTGAATACTGTAACTGTCACTTTTCTTGATTTTAGCAAAGAGAATAGCTGATGCAGTGCTCTTCTTTATGATTTTTAATATAATTTCCCTTTTATTGAGAATGGTCTTCTTTATGAGTGGTAATACAGTTTACATTTTATTGAGAATATGCATTTGTTTTTTATATATAAAGTCCTGTGCAGTACATTTTTTCAAAGATTAAAGACATGGTTTTTGAGATGATGTACTGGGGTTACTTTACAATGAAGTCATCACTGGCATTTTGTTATTTATTATAGGTAAAGTTTTAATTTCTACAGAATTTATCCTTCTTACATAGAGGGAAAGTTAATTGTTTGGGTTTTTTTTTTTATGAAGAAGCATGTTCTTTGAAACAGCCATTTTTCTTATCTAGAATCACAGAATCATTAAGGCTGGAAAAGATCTCTGATATCATCAGTTCCAGCCTATAACCTAACACCAAGACATCAGCTAAACCATGCCACCAGGTGCTACATCCAGCCATTTCTTAAAGACCTCTAGGGGTGGTGACTGCACCACCTCCCTGGGCAGTCCATTCAAGTGCCTAATCACCCTTTCTGTGAAGAAATGCTTCCTAATATCCAACCTAAACCTTGCCTGGTGCAGCCTCAGTCCATGCCCTCTTGTCCTTTCACTAGTTGCTGGGAGAAGAGCTCAACCCCCACCTGAATACAGCTTCCTTTTAGGCAGTTGTAGAGAGTGATAAGGTTGTTCCTTCTAAGTCTCCTCTTCTTCAGATCCCTCAGCCTCTCCTCATAAGACTTTCCTTCCAGCTCCCTTAGCAGTCTCATCACTCTCCTCTGGACCTGCTCTCGCACCTCAATATCCTTCTTGAAGTGAGGGGCCTGGAGTGGCACACAGTCTCACTTGAGGTGAGACCTCACCAGTGCCAAGCACAGGGGCAAAATTAAATCCCTAGTCCTGCTGACCACACTATGCCTGATACAGGCTGAGATGCCATTGGCCTTTCATGCCACATGGGCACACTGCTGGCTCATGTTCAGCTGTCAGCCAGCAGTCCCAGGTTCCTCTCTCCCAGGCTGCTCTCCAGCCACTTATCCCCCAGTCCATAGCGCTGCACAGACTTATTGTAGCCAAAGTATACAAGCCTGCACTTGGTCCTGTTGAATCTCATACCGTTGGCCTCAGCCTATTGACCCAGCCTGTCCAAGTCCCTCTACAGCATCTTCCTACACTTCAGGAGACTGACACTTCCTCCCAACTTGGTGTCATCTGCAGTGATGTCAGAAATGTGTGAACGACATCCAAACCTAAATTTTTGTCTGTTTTTTGAGTAAAGCAGAACATTTTCCAGGTTGGTATGAAGCATACTTGAAGTAGCTACAATATGAAAGGTCATTCTGAATGTATTGGTTTAATATCTTAAGTGATTTTTATGCAATCTGAATTTAACTGAGAGAAGAGTTAAGGAGGATTAAAAGCAGTACAACATACCTGAAATGTTATTGTGGCACACCGTAGTGATAAATTGTAATGTCAAGCCCCAGATCTTTGGACTGAATCCAAGATGGTGGAGATGGCTTTTACTGTTCAATTTTAATTTAGAAGCCAGAACTGAGATTTTGATAGTATCAAAGAACTCTGTAAGTTGAAATTTTGCTATGATTTTGATTTTTTTTTTTTTTTTTTTGGTGGTGGTGGTGGTGGTTTGTTGTGTTGCTTTTTTTTTTTTAATAAATAGGTGTTCTGCTACTGCTGATGATATGAAGGAACTTTTTGCAAGAACAGGATCTACTGTGAAAGCCTTCAAATTCTTTGAGTAAGTTCTCTTGGAAAAATATTGAGCAAACTTTCATCCAGAAAGATGGGTTAACTACTTTTGTTTGGGAAGTTCCACTTGTGTATAACTACAGGCAGAATTCCATATGTGTATAGCTGTAGGCAAAAGATGTACAGCTATACAAGCTTTTATGATCACTCTAATCTTAACATTTTCAAGTGGGATGGTATGTTAGCATAATTAAATGACAAATTCAGCATGTGTTCAGAGGTTAAGGACAGTAGGTATTTACCTCCTTAAAAAAGAAGTGCAGGCTGTATATATGTAAAATGTCATGTAAAGTATTACAATGAATCTGCTTAAGTATTCGCTGGGATTACTTGGTAATATTGTATTAGCATGGCCATAACTGTTAGAATAATCCCATACATATGGACTGTATGAGTGTTTTGTAGAGGTCTTCAAGCCTTATTTCAACTCTGTTTTTTGAAGTGCCTTGCAGTGGCAGGAGTGTATGGCTGTAGGCCATCCACCTGCAAAATTTCTATAGCTTTCCTATTTCCTTATTTTAGAAGGTGCATAACTAACTCCAGTTCTGTACAAATGTCCACTGTTTGTGATGTGGCTGCAGAATACTTGCAAGAAAACTTTTCTGTATTGGCTGGCACAATGAAAATGTGGTTAGGATTAATAATGGTTTTTATTGTACTTAGGAGAGATTGCAGAATGGCTCTTATCCAGATGGGCTCTGTGGAAGAAGCAATTCAAGCTCTCATTGAGCTTCACAATCATGACTTTGGAGAAAAACATCATCTCCGAATTTCCTTCTCAAAAATGAAAATCTGACATTTCTGTGAAGTTTCCTTTCAAAACTACAGTATAGCTTTAGTAAAACCTTTAGAGGCTGAAATACCTGTGACAATCTCTATCTCTTTAAAGAAAAAGCTCATTCATGCACGGAATAATTTTTTCTGATTTTAGCTGCCAATATGTGATCAAAGTTCAATATTCATACAGTGAAAGGATTCTTCTATGAAATTGTATTAGCAACAATATCTGTCACCAAACTGCCTACTTAAAATTATGAGAACATTCTTTTGGCTTTTGTGTGAATTCAGCCTTATTAAATACTTTAAGAGTACTTTCACAATATACCAAACAGAATAATTCTTACAACACAGTAGGTTTACTTAACTCTACACAGGTTAAACACTGATTTTAATGTGAAATATTGCTTGAGTTTCTTGAAGAAAAGCAAGCCAAGCATTGACTGTGAGCATCCTTTAAAGAGTATTTATGTTACCAGGGTGTGTACATTGATACTTTGGCAGTGCCTTCTTTGTGGAGTGAAAGATATTTTACAAGTGTCTTCATAGAACCATAGATTTGTCAGGGCTGCAAGGGACCTCAAGGATCATACTTTTCAAACTCCCCTGCCATGGACATTAGTAAGCACTAGACCAGGTTGCTCAGAGCCCCATACAGCCTGGCCTTAAAAACTTCCAGAGATGGGGCTTCTACCACCTCCCTGGGCAACCTGTTCCAGTCTCTCACCACCCTCATGGTGAAGAACTTCTTTCTAACATCCAATCTGGATCTACCCACTTCTAGTTCTTCTCCATTCCCCCTAGTCCTATCACTACCCAACATCCTAGAAAGTCCCTCACCAGCTCTCTTGTCAGCCCTCTTAAAATACTAGAAGGTCACCTTCTCTTCTCCAGACTAAATATTCCCAGCTCTTTCAGTCTGCCTCCACAGGATGTCTTCAAGATGTGGCACCAGAGACTTAGTTTGATTTAACCCTGGGATGGAAGCTTTATGTCTTATTTTTAATGTGAAGTGACTGGAATAGCATTTTTGAGAAAATAAGACAGAAAATAGACTGATTTAAAGAATTGCTAGCATTTTCTAGAGAAAAGAATTATTTATAAGAAGTTTTTTTTTTCTTTAGGTCATCTTTAGGGACAGAAAAACGAAACCTCAAGAGTATTTTCTACCACTATAACATCTAAAACACAAAGAACTGTGTATTTACTTGATTTCTTGTTATGTGCCTTAATATGTACCTATGATCCAATAGCTTAAGAGTTTTATCTGAAATATCCTGGGACAGATAGAGTAGGCTTTGTGAATTCTTTTTTCCTTGGTCTTTTAAAACATTTTTTTCTTGATACTATAAAATAGATTTTTTTTTCATTAAGTAATACTCAGAATTGTAGTCTTCTGTGGTTTGGGGTAGTAATTGGACAGTTTTCTGCTGTAATGTTTTGCCACTTGTTTATTCTGCCTTTTTTTTTTTTCAGTAATTTTATTATTTTCTAGTAGGAAAGGATGTGCTTCTTCCAGGCTCTGAGTATTCTGGAATAAGCTTTTCCAGATTCTCTCTGAATTATTCTTGCAAAGACAGCAAGTTTGCCTTCTTTTAAATGCATGTAAATTAATTAGAGTTGCAGCAGCCAATCATAGTAGCAATGGTGCCAGGCTGCAGTAGAAGCGTGGTACTTAGCAATAAAGTGCTGACTAAAATAAGTATGTAGGTACAAGTACTGCACAACACAATAAACATTCAAAATCTACTATATTCTGAGAAGTTAAATAAGCCTTGGAGTAATAGATAGTGTTATTTTGCAACTTTGAGATAGTCTTTCTGACATAATTCAGTTTGAAAACTTTTTTTTTTTTTAATCATGAAAACAAGTAATTTTGTGATGCCAGAGCACCATATCAAAGTGCTACATGTTTATGGTTTTAACAAAGTGGTGTCGTAAGCAAGCTTGTTTGCTTGCGTAAGCCCTTTCTTCACCAAGATACACAATTCAAATTCAGATCCATGTTTTACCTTGATAGCAGCCACATTTATATTAAAGAGAATCTTAGTGGACTGGGAATGTGCCTTGTTTACTGCACATACAGTGGTTTAGTAATACCAGGCTGTTATCCAGAAAACAGGCATTGTCACTTCTTCACTTAATTACAGCTACAGAGGAGGAAAATCGTGTTAGATCTGAACATAACTCTAAAGCAGGGGAAAAGGAGCCTTGAATTTGAGAGTCAGTATTGGCACATATAATATCAGGAGCAGTATATGTGTACTGTCTGTGTAATCTGTTATGTATGTATGCAGACATGTGAATCATGTGCATTTTAATGTATTGACTCTGACAATAGGAGAAGGAAGAGCCTGATCAAGCATAAAGGTGTGAGGACCTCTGGCATCATCTCAGAAAGCTAAAGGAATAATTTACTATTTTTAATGCAGTATTAGAGTAATAGCTAATGTCAGCCCTGGACTGTTGCAGTGTGAACACAGAAGCCCACAGTTGAAGTCAGCCTTTTGTTAGCCTGTTAGCTGTGCAACTCACAAGAAGATTGTGGCTCATAGAATGGCTTAGGTTGAAAGAGACCTTAGAGATCATCTACTCCAGCCTCCCTGTCATGGGCAGGGATGCCTGTAAACTGGACTTGGTTGCTCAAAGCCTCATCCAGTCTGGCCTTGAACACCTTTAGGGAGGGGGCATCCACAAACTCTCTGAGCAACCTATTCCAGAGTCTCACCACCCTCATACTGAAGAACTTCTTTGTCAGATCCAGCCTAAACCTGCTCTCCCTCAGCTTCAAACCATTCTTTCTTCTTCAGTTCTTCTACAGTTGCTATTCCAAAGGTCCACTTAAAACCCTTGGGATCTTTAAAACGCCCTTCTCTCAGAAAGTCAATTCCCAAGATGCAAGGTGCATTTGGACCTGTTACAATGACATGCCTTCGCCAATCACTTCCAGTCAAACTCATCTCTGCCTCTAACCTTGTCAATTCTTGAGAGCCTCCTGTAATTCCAGAAATTGCAATAGACTCCATTCCTTTACAGTTTGAAGGCATCAATGTGCATTGTGCACCCGTGTCCACTAGAGCCCTGTATTTCTGAATTTTCAAGGTACCAGGCCATTTAACATATACATTCCAGTATATTCTGTTGTCTTCCTGGTCCCTGGCTTCCGCCTGGTAAGAGGCAGGGCCCCCCTCATGTTGGCCATTACAATTGCAATTGGCACAGTGTTTAGTGGTGTTAGTTGAATCATCACCAGAACCATCTGAGTCATGTGGTGAAACTGAGGCAACTACTCTTTTAGGCTTCTCACTCTGTAACTCTCTCACTCTTTTTAGGAGAAGAGAGGTAGGTTTTCCATCCCATTTATCCATGTTTTCACCAAACTGGTCACGTAGGATTAACCAAAGAGACCCACGTGACTGTTGTCTATTTTTCAGTGAGTTAGGTTGAATTGGTCTTCTAGGAAGACGCCTATCCCTGATGGCCGAGACATATACCCACTCTGAGGGTGAAGAAGAAAGTTCACTGTCCTTTGCCAACTGGGATAGGGAGGTTTTAAATTCCTCCTTGAGTTGTTTCATGCTATCTTTAATCTCTTCAGTCATAGTATTTATGGCTGACACCATAGCATTAACCGTAAGGCTATCCTCCATTTGCCTCATTTGATCAGCGAATTCACCCACAGTCATAGAAGTTGTTGCATCATCTTTCCCCACCATCTTGCTTGCCAATGTATGGGCATAACTAGAGGGGGCAAGCTGGATAAGTTTCTTTAGGAGAGCTCGGCTCATTGGTATCTCCTCAGGGTTCTCTGTTGTATAATCTCCATAGATTAGCTCTCTTATGGCCATCTCTCGCAAGCACTGAACCCCCTGTTCAATTGTATTCCAGTGTAAGGGTCTCCAGGGTAAATCATCCCTGTTAGGGTACCGCAGTACCACAGCTGTCAATACACATGACCAGAGGTTAGAGTTGCCACCGAGATGTCCTAAGTGTTTATCTATGCCATTGTCTCTCGAGAAAACTCCCAACTGCCTTACGGTCGGAGGGTTTATTTTTATGGTGTCCATGCCTCCATGCCAGCATCTGTTCAGCCAACTCATCAGCAGTTCTCGCTCTTTCCGGGAATAGTCTTGCCTAATATGCCTGAGCTCCTTCCTTGGCAACGGGGCTCCCTCCTCATCATCACTATCGTCACTATCATCCGTCTCCTGAATATGTTTTTCCTTTGCTTTTGCCTTTCCACTCCTTGTGCCCACAAGGGTACTGGCCTTCACACCAGCCGATGTACCTTCTCCTGGATCCTCTTCCTTTTGCTCACCCTGCTCTGGTTTATCCCCATTGTCATCTGAGCTATCTCGACCCCCAAGGCTAGCTGCCATTTTTCTCCTCGTTTTAACCGGGGCAAGGGAGACCTTATCTAAGGTAAACTGTGTCTTACTCTGGGAGGTGCCTTTCACTGAATCATCTGAGTTTTGTTTGTCTGCCTGGCTCTGTTCCTCACGCGGTAGTGGGGCTGAGGCTGAGGCAGAAGGACCCTTCCCCACAGCAGCAACAGCAGCAGCCGGCTCAGCAGAGGCAAACGGGGCTAAGGCAGGAGCAGTGGCGTTAGCAGGCTCGATGGCGTTAGTGGGTTCGCCTTCCGAGGACCTCGCCGCCTCCCCCGGGACCACTTCCAGTCCCCTGGTTGCAGGCGAAAGAATCTTTGCCTCAGCAGCCTCTCTGCTGGCAGAGGCTCTGGTGTCAGCGACCCTCCTACAGATCAAAACGTTCGAGCCGCATTTTCCACAAACCAGTTCCTCAACTTTATCTGTCCGAGGAACTTTGCCATAGCCCACACCGTCTGCAGCCAGATCTGCCGCCGCCGCAGCAGCCCTTTGTGACTGCACTTCTGCAGGGGTTCCATCGCTCTACCTTTACTTTCCTCCGTTCTATTAGGTACGAATGGGAACCAGATTGTTTCCTGCCTCCATGCTTCAGGGTCAGTGGGGTACGGGCCATGTCCAACAATCTTTTCTCCTCTCAAAGGCTCCGAGGCAGGACGTTTCACTGCTCTGCGAGCAGTCCATCTGCTCGGTGCCGTGGCCCTCCCTCCCCCGCTTCGGTTGCAGACTGTTTCTTTAACCCTTAGCTCCCTGCTATTGCCTCCGGAGAAGGTAAAAACCTCACTTACAGCCTGTTTGTTCCTGCATTTCTCTCGTCTCCACACTATAACCAGACCTACAATAGCAGCCAAAAACATCAAGTTCACACATATTGGGCATGCTACTGGGTGGCTCATCTCTTCCAAATAACTCCTAGTCTCTGACACCAATGTCACATACGGCACACCCTCAACGACATTCCTAAACCCTAAAATATTCCTAACAACATCTCCAACCTTCCTTAGCACAGCTTTTACCGAGTCCCAGACCATCTTAGCAAAGAATGAACACACCTGGTAGTGCACCATAGCTGTAAAACACTGCTGAACCGACAGAGTCAGAATTGAGGCAATAATAGGCCAGAATATATCAAACAACTTCATTTTTCCCTGATGTTCTTATTCTGATTATCAATCAACAGGGGGAAAGGGAAAAAAAAACAAAACACAACAAGCCAAGATCGTGCCCCATGTTAAGGTGCCAAAAAAAAAGAATCCTGTCCTGGGTTTGGGCTGATCCCTCCCCCAGGAAGAAAATTCACAACACAAACCCCCCTACTTTTTGAAAGTCAGGGAAAGATGAAATTGTATTTTCTTATAATATAAGTATAACAATGTAAAGAGAAATAATAACTAGAGAAGGAAGGAAGGAAAAAAAAACAATACAATAACCTTAAGGGAGATGGGGAAGGGGTCAAGCGGCGGCGAAGCAGCAGAAGCAACAGTAGCCAAAACAGCAGCTGGGGGATGATAGGCGAAGCTGCAGCAGCAGAAGCCAGCGGGAGAAGGGGGAGAACAAACTGTGCTTCTAGACATTAAGTTCTTGATGCTCCAATGAAATTATATTAATTTATCTATTGTTGCCATTTATGTGGCCTATCCCTGGAATGTTCATCTCTCCCCTATGTCTGAGCTAGAGGATCAGCTCAAACGGCCACACCCTGTCATGGGCAGGGATGCCTGTAAACTGGGCTTGGTTGCTCAAAGCCTCATCCAGTCTGGCCTTGAACACCTTTAGGGAGGGGGCATCCACAAACTCTCTGAGCAACCTATTCCAGAGTCTCACCACCCTCATACTGAAGAACTTCTTTGTCAGATCCAGCCTAAACCTGCTCTCCCTCAGCTTCAAACCATTCTTTCTTGTCTTGTCTCTAGACACTCTTATGAAAAATCTCTCTTCAGCCTTCCTGTAGGTTCCCTTGAGGTACTGGAAGGCAGCTCTAAGGTCTTTCTGGAGTCCTCTCCTCTCTGGGCTGAACAGCTCCATTCCCTCAGCCTGTACTCATAGCAGATGTGTTCTAGCCCTGGGATCATCTTTGTGGCCCTTCTCTGGAGTCACTCCAATAGTTCCATGCCCTTCTTATGATGGAAACACCAGAACTGGATGCAGTATTTGAGGTGGGATCTCGTAAGAGCAGAGTAAAGGGGAAGAGTCGTCTCTCTTGTCCTGCTGTCCACATTCACAGTATCACAGTATCATCAGGGTTGGAAGAGACCTCAGAGATCATCAAGTCCAACCCTTTACCACAGAGCTCAAGGCTAGACCATGGCACCAAGTGCCACGTCCAATCCTGCCTTGAACAGCCCCAGGGATGGCGACTCCACCACCTCCCCAGGCAGCCCATTCCAGTATCCAATGAATCCCTCAGTGAAGAACTTTCTCCTCACCTCGAGCCTAAATTTCCCCTGGCGCAGCCTGAGGCTGTGTCCTCTCGTTCTGGTGCTGGCCACCTGAGAGAAGACAGCAACCTCCCCCTGGCCACAACCACCCCTCAGGTAGTTGTAGATAGCAGTAAGGTCACCCCTGAGCCTCCTCTTCTCCAGGCTAAACAATCCCAGCTCCCTCAGCCTCTCCTTGTAGGGCTGTGCTCAAGGCCTCTCACCAGCCTCGTCGCCCTTCTTTGGACACGCTCAAGCATCTCAATGTCCCTCCTAAACTGGGGGGCCCAGGATTGAACACAGTACTCAAGGTGTGGTCTAACCAGTGCAGAGTACAGGGGCAGAATGACCTCCCTGCTCCTGCTGACCACACCACTCCTGATGCAGGCCAGGATGCCACTGGCTCTCTTGGCCACCTGGGCACACTGCTGGCTCTCATTCAGGTGGGTATCAATCAGCACCCCCAGATCCCTCTCTGTCTGGCTGCTCTCCAGCCACTCCGACCCCAGCCTGTATCTCTGCATGGGGTTGTTGTGGCCAAAGTGCAGCACCCAGCACTTGCAGCTGTTGAACGCCATCCCGCTGAACTCTGCCCATCTGTCCAGGCAGTCAAGGTCCCGCTGCAGAGCCCTTCTGCCCTCCAACCCAGCCACATCTGTCCCCAGCTTAGTGTCATCTGCAAACTTGCTGATGACTGACTCCATGTCCTCATCCAGATCATCTATGAAGATGTTAAAGAGGATGGGGCCCAGCACTGATCCCTGAGGGACACCACTAGTGACAGCTGCCAGCAGATGTGGCACCATTCACCACCACTCTCTGGGTCCGTCCCTCCAGCCAGTTCCTAACCCAGCACAGAGTGTTGCCATCCAAGCCATGGGCTGACAGCTTAGTCAGCAGTTTGCTGTGGGGGACAGTGTCAAAGGCCTTGCTGAAGTCCAGATAGACCACATCCACAGGCCTCCCCACATCCACCAAGTGGGTCACCTGATCATAGAAGGAGATCAGGTTGGAGAGGCAGGATCTGCCCTTCCTAAACCCATGCTGGCTGGACCTGAGCCCTTTGCCATCCCTCAGGTGCGCTCTTATCACCCCCAAGATAACCTGCTCCATCAGTTTCCCTGGCACTGAGGTCAGGCTGACAGGTCTATAGTTCCCAGGTTCCTCCATCTGACCCTTCTTGTGGATGAGGATCACGTTGGCTATTTTCCAGTCTCCTGGGACCTCTCTGGTGAGCCAGGACTGCTGGAAAACGATGGAGAGCAGCTTGGCCAGCTCAGCTGCCAGCTCTCTCAGCACCCTGGGATGGATCCCATCTGGTCCCATGGACTTGTGGGTATCCAGGTGGCTCAGCAGGTCCTGAACTAATTCCTCATGAATTTCCAGGGCAACACACTGCTCCCCAACCCCATCCCCCAGTTCAAGAGGCCACTTGCCTCCTCCTCCCTCCTTACTGTTAAATACTGAGGAGAAGAAGGCATTCAGGACCTCAGCCTTTTCTTCATCATCAGTTATAGTGTTCCCCTCCTGGTCCAGTAAGGAGTGGAGGCTCTTCTGGCCCTTCTTTTTAGCATTGATAAGTTTATAAAAGTGCTTTTTATTATCCTTCACAGAGGTGGCAGCCTAAGTTCTAGCTGGGCCTTAGCCTCTCTAATTTTTCTCCTGCATAATCTGGTTACATCCTTAAACACGTCAGGAGAAGCCTTCCCCTCCTTCCAGAGGTGATACACCCTCTTTTTTTCCCCCAACTCCTTCAGGAGCTGTTTGCTCATCCAGGCTGGTCGCCTTCCCCGCCAGCTCATCTTTCGGCACATGGGAACTGCCAGCTCCTGTGCCTTCAAGAGCTCCTGTTTAAAGTAGGTCCAACCATCCTGGACCCCTTTGTTCTCAAGGACTGCTGCCCTGGGGACTTTGCAAATAAGTTTCTTGAGCAAATTGAAGTTTGCCCTCCGAAAGTCCAAGGTGTGGGTTTTGTTGTAGTGCCTCCCTACCTCCCTGCATATTGAAAACTGCACTAACTCGTGATCACTACACCCCAGGCAGCCTCTCACTGTCACATCTCCTACCAGCCCTTCTCTGTTGCAGAGCAGCAGGTCAAGCTGAGCTTGACCCCTAGTAGGCTCACTTAACAGCTGGGTCATGAAGCTGTTCTCCATGCACTCTAGAAATCTCCTGGACTGCCTCTTCTCTGCTGAATTAAGTTCCCAGCAGATATCTGGCAGGTTAAAGTCACCCACAAGGACAAGATCTGATGATCTTGAGACAGCCTCCAGCTGTTTGTAAAATATCTCATCTGTTTCCTCATCCTGGTTGGGTGGTCTATAACAGACTCCAACCAGGATGTCAGATTTGTTAGTCCTCCCTCTGATTTTAACCCACAAGCTCTCAACCCCTTCGTCCCTCACCTGGAGCTCAGTGGCAAGGAGTGACTCCCTAATATACAGGGCCACCCCTCCTCCTCTTCTCCCTTGCCTATCTCTCCTGAAGAGGTTATATCCCCCCAGTACAGCACTCCAGTCATGCCTGTCATCCCACCAAGTTTCTGAAATGGCAACTATATCATTGTCACCCTGGTGGACCAGGACTTCCAATTCCTCCTGCTTGTTATCAAAGCTGCATGCATTGGTGTAGATGCACTTCAGCTGGGCTCTGGGTTCCCCAATTGTCCCTAGTTTCCTTCCCACTCTCTCCTTCTCAGAGAGAGTAATTGCCTCATCACCCACCCCCTTCAGACCTAGTTTAAAGCCTGCCTAATGAGCCCTGCCAACTCCAGTGCCAGGACTCTCCTGCCCCTCCTAGACAATTGCACCCCATCACAATCAAGCAGGTCTGGCGCAGTAAAAGTTCCCCCGTGGTCAAAGAACCCAAAGTGCTGCCGCTGGCACCATCCCTTGAGCCAGTTGTTGATGTCATAGGTTCTGCTGTTCCTCTCTGTGAACTCCCTTGCCACAGGGGGAACTGAGTGGAACACCACCTGTGCTCCTGCCCCATCTATCAATTTCCCCAGGGCCTTAAATTCCTTTTTAATTGCCCTGGTCCCCCTCTTTTCAATTTCATCCCTGCCAGCCTGTATTACCAGCAAGGGGTAATAATCAGAGGGCTGGATTAGGTTAGGGATTCTCCTGGTTATGTCCCTAACCCGGGCACCAGGAAGGGAGCAGACCTCCCTGTGAGATGGATTGGGATGACAAATGGGTCCCTCTGTCCCCCTCAAGACAATCTCCAACAACTATAACCCTTCTCTTTTTCTTGTTTTTTGTGGAGCTAGTCACCACAGTTGGTGGGGACTGCTCCACCCTAGGCATCATCACAGTTGGATGCTCCTCAGCCCTCTCATCCTCTGTGCCCTCTGCACGCAGGGCCTCCTACTTGTTGTGCAAGGGCAGAGGAAGAGGAGGAGAGGGCCGGGGTGGATTTCCCTTACTACCCCTGACAGGGATCTGTACCCATCCCTCACTGTTTCCAGGGGCAGTTTCCTTAGCAGGGGCGATCTGCAGAGCCTGCTCCCACAGATCCAGCTCCCTTTCGTTCTCCCTTATTGACCTGAGCCTGGACACTTCGTCCTTCAGCTCGGCCACTTCATCTTTCAATTCTGCCACCAAGGTGAGAAGGAAGTTCACCTGCTCACACCTGGTGCAATTGTTCTCCCCTTCCCCTTCTACAGCAAGTGAGAGGCTCCAGCACTCCCTGCAGCCAGTAGCCTGAACTCCTGTGTGTTCCAGGGTCGAGTCAGTCTGCGTGCACACGCTTTTCCTGCCCTTCATAGTGCAAGTGACAGGCTTAGTGCACAGTGGTATTGACAGTCAGGAACAGGAAGGAAAAACAAAACAAACCTCCCAGCCGCAGGAGGCTCTGCAGCCAAAATGTCAGCGTGCGGCACCCGGCGGGGATTTAAACCTCCCGCGGCTGACGTCATGAGCCCCTGTCACAGCCTCGCTCTCTCTTGATGCAGCCCAGGATATGATTTACCTGACACTGCTGGCTCATGTTGAGCTTCTCATCAGTCAATACACCCCTAAGTCTCTTCAGAGCTACTGTCAAGCCAGTCTGCACTCATCCTGTGTTTGTGGCTGGGAATGGCCCAACCCAGATGCAGGATCTTGCATTTGGACTTGTTGAACCTCATGCAATTGGTACTGGCCTATTTCTTAAGCCTGACAGGATGCTTCTGGATGACATCCCTGCCCTCAAGTGAGTCCTGTGTATCACACAGCTTGGTGTCATCATCAGACTTGCTGAGGGTGCACTCAATGCCACTGCTCACATTGGTGACAATGATGTTAAACAGCACTGGAAACAGAACAGAGCCCCAAGGAACTCCACTTGTCACCTGGACATGAAGTCATTAAGCTGTTAAAGATAGGTTTGTAATTTCCTGTATAGGGTTAACACTCCAATACAACTCGAGTTGTGTGACGGTGGCTTTGTCTACCCTGTATCTGCCACATGGTATGCTGGTATGCAGGCAGAGGTGTGTAGAGTGAGGTGTATGGTGTTGAGAGAGAGAGAGAGAAAGAGGAATAGGAAGCCCCCCCTCCTCTATAGGACAGGAAGTGGGGGGGGGGAGTGGGCTAACCATCACCTGGAGTGTGACCCACCCCTGGGGAGGGGTCAAGATCCCTAGGGTCAGGTTCAGGGTTACTCCCCCAGGAGTGTTAACCCTATACATTCCACCCCTTGGTTAGACCACTTCCACCTTCCTACAAACAGTCTTCTCCTCCAAAGATAGGAAAAAGTGTCCATGGATTAAGAGTTCTTAAAGTCCTTCTTGATCCCCGGCTGTATCCCAAGGTGGTCTGCTTCTCTGGTCTGGTGCAGGTTGGTGAGGTGTGAGCAGGACAGGAACATGGAAGAAGAGTCAGTGAAACAGGAACAGTTCTTGTTGGAACTCAGGAAGGAGTTTTTTCCCTCTGTGAAGAAAACATCAGGAACAGTCTCTTGGTGTATGGCATCAGGGGAACAGGTGTAGATGAGATGGTTGTAGACATCTGCTGGAGGGAAATCAGGAATGGTCTCTCAATGCAGGGCATCAGTGAAGAATCAGGTGCAGGGTTCTGGTTGGACGCCTCGTTGTGATGTGATGCTGTAGGATTCCTCTGGATAGCTGCTGGTGTGATGTAGGTTCTGGTTGGACGCCTCGTTGTGATGTGATGCTGTAGGATTCCTCTGGATAGCTGCTGGTGTGATGTAGGTTCTGTCAGACGCCTCGTTGTGATGCGATGCTGTAGGACTTTCTCTGGATAGCTGCTGGTGTGGTGTGGATTCTGTTGCAGGTGCTGTGGTGAGGGTGTAATTAGGAAAAACAACTTATAACCCCTTATGAACTATAATGCAAGTATTACACAACTATGACACAAATATTATACAACTACAATACAAGATAGCATGGAATACCTGGAATACATGGAATCAACTCTGAGCTTTTAAACCTTTTCAGCTAAAGTGAGATTTCTCCAGGGGACACACTTGATAGTACCAGTTTCAAGCATTACCCAGTATGTGTGACCAGGACCCTCTGCAGATACCACCCCTTTGATAGGTTTCCCCCCCACCAGGGGCAGGTGCAACCCACACAGTTTTTCCCAGTAGATTCCTTTCACAGACTACAGGAACTCCATCTCCCTCAACTATGGGCAGTAGGGCAGACTGAGCAGGACCAGCTCTGTTAACTGATCCCCTGCTGTTCACCAGCCAAGTGGCTTCTGCAAGGTGCTTCTCCCAGTTTCTGAGAGTTCCACCTCCCATAGCCTTCAGGGTGGTTTTCAGCAGGCCATTGTGTCGCTCAATCTTTCCTGCAGCTTGTGGGTAGTATGGGATGTGGTAAACCCATTCTATCCCATGCTCTTTTGCCCAGTTGCTTACAAGGTGGTTCTTGAAATGGGCCCCATTGTCTGACTCAATCCTCTCTGGGGTTCCGTGTCTCCACAGGATGTGGCTCTGCAGACCCAGAATGGTGTTACGGGCAGTAGCATGAGGTACTGGGTAGGTTTCCAGCCACCCCGTGCTTCCCTCCACCATGGTTAACACATACTGCTTGCCACTGCGAGACCGAGGCAGAGTGATGTAATCGATCTGCCAGGCCTCCCCATACCTGTACTTTGACCACCATCCCCCGTACCACAAAGGCTTCATGTGCTTAGCTTGCTTTATGGTGGCACAGATGTCACATTCATGGATAACCTGGGCCATGGCATCCATGGGTATGTCCACAGACCTGTCTCAGGCCCATTGGTATGTGGAATCTCTTCCTTGGTGGCCAGAAGAGTCATGTGCCCACCAAGCTAAGAACAGTTCACCTTTGTGTTTCCAGTCCAGGTCTATCTGGGAGATGTGGGCAGCCAAGACAGCTTGGTGGTTGTGGTGTTGTTCTTCAGTGGCTCTGCTCTTGGGGATGTGAGCACTAATGTGTCTGGTTTTAACTGTCAGTTTGTCCAGACATGCAGAAATGTCTTGCCTGAGGTCAGCAGCCCAAATAGGCTTCCCTTTTCTCTGCCAATCATTTCTCTTCCACTCCTTCAGCCACCCCCATAAGGCATTTGCTACCATCCATGAGTCGGTGTAGATGTATAGCATTGGCCACTGCTCTCGTTCTGCAATGTACAGGGCCAGCTGGATGGCTTTCACCTCAGCATACTGGCTGGATTCACCTTCTCCATCTCTTGCCTCTGCAACCCTGCGTGTAGGGTTCCAGACGGCAGCCTTCCATCTCCGCTTGCTGCCTACCAGGCGGCAGGATCCATCTGTGAACAGAGCATATGCCTTTTCCTCATCAAGAAGGCCACTGTATGGGGGGGCTTCCTCAGCACGGGTCACTGCTTACTTTTCTGCTGGTTTTCCAAAGTCAGTGCCCTCTGGCCAGTTGGTGATGACCTCCACAATGCCAGGGCACTCGAGGGTCCCCATCCTAGCTCTCTGAGTTATCAGAGCCATCCACTTACTCCAAGTGGCATCTGTGGCATGGTGCGGATTTGAACCCTTCCCTTTAAACATCCAAGTAGGACTGGAAGCCTTGGAGCTAAAAGGAGTGGTGACTCTGTCCCAGTCACCTCAGAGGCAGCTCTAACGCCCTCACAGGCAGCTAGGATTTCTTTCTCTGTGGGGGTATAGTTGGCCTCTGAGCCTTTGTACGCCTTGCTCCAGAACCCAAGTGGGCAGCCTCGTGTCTCATCAGGAGCTTTCTGCCATAGGCTCCAGCTGGGACCATTCTCACTGGCTGCTGTGTAGAGAATGTTCTTAATCTCTGGGCTGGTTCAAACTGGTTCCAAGGCCATGGCATTTCCTTAATACAGGTTCTAGCTTTCTGCTTAAATAATTTGTGAGCACAGAGCATGACTCAGAACTTGTATCCTAAACACTAGTGGTTATAGCCCAACTACAGGTACTGGAAGTGGTCAAGGGCAGAGTTCTCTACCTGTGTGTCAAGTCCACAAATCCCACACAGCCATTCTTTCGGTGGATGCATGCTTAGGTCAAAGTTTAGCAAGGCCTTTTTAACAATAAAGGAGCAGCTTAGTGCCTTTTCAGGTGGCCTGTGGTTTGTCACATAACTTTTGCTTCCTTGAACTTACTATCTTCACACATCTTGCCTTGTCTGCTGATCCTGCCAGTTGCTCTTTATATGCCTAAAGTATTTCACATATCTGAGGAAGAGACTTGCCTGTCTATGATACTTTATGGTTACAGATGCCAAACCTGTCTTTGTATGCCAAGGACACTATTCACCTTTGTTGATAACACTGCCAGTGTGGTTTGTGATAGAATGCCTTGCTCTCCTCTGACTTGTGTCAGTAGGGAAGTGATTATTTCTTCTTTTAAGGAATGTAGACCTACTACTTGTCATTATATACTGTTAGCTTCTATTGCTGTTTTTCAAATGAGAGGTCAACTGCTTACAAAAAGCACTGTTTTGCCTCTACCTTTTGCCCAGGTACCACAATCAAGGTGCACCCTAAACCGTATCCTTAAGTACTATATCTAAGTGACTTTTAAACACATCCAGGATTGGTGACTCAACCACATCCCTGGGCACCCCACTGCAATGCCTGACCGTTCTCTCTGTGAAAAAATGTCTCCTAATGTCCAGTCTAAACCTACTCATTCACATCTTGAGGCCATTCCCTCTTGTTATATCACCCTTTACCTGTGAGAAGAGAGCAAAAGCAGCCTCTCCACAATGTGCACCTTGTAGAGTAGGGTTATTGGTTGGACTCTGTGATCTTCAGTGTCTTTTCCAACCTGAATGTTTCTGTGATTGGCAGGAGCCTCTGGGAGTGTTCTTTCCCTGCTGTATTGTTATTTCCAGCAAACACCTGGGAGGTTGAAGTCTCCCATGAAAGCAAGGACTAGCAATTGTGAGACCTCTTTCAACTGCTTTGTAAAAGATTTCATCTACCTCTTCATTCTGGTTGGGTGGTCTATAACAGATTCTCACCACAATATCACTCTTGATGTCCTTACTCCTGATTCTTACCTATAAGGACTCAACCCTATCATCACCTTCATTAATTTGTAAGGTTTCATATGTGTTTCTAACACAGAGGGCCACTCTGCCACCTCTTCTTCCTTGCCTGTTCCTTCTGAAAAGTTGGTACTTGTCCATTGCAGCACTCCAGCTGTTGGAGTCATCCCACCACGTTTCGGTGATGGCTGCTACCTCGAAGTTTCCTTGTAGCACAGTGGCGTCTAGCTCCTCCTGTTCATTGCCCAGGCTGCATGCATTTACAGATGGAGTTGAGTACATGTTTTTCAGTCTTAAAGAGGGGTAGATCCTCTGGTTAACCATGATGCCAACACACTGCTCCACATGTGTGTTGTGAACTGTAGCAGAATGTCCTGCGTTAGGATGGATCCCTCCCCCAGGAGAATAAACTCACCACAACACAGATTTTTTTTTTTAAAGTCAGAGAAATTGTATTTCTTATACTGTAAGTATAACAGTATAAAGAGAGATAAACTGGTAGAGAAGAAAAATAAAGTATAAAAACCTTAAAGGAGATGGGGGAGGGGTCAAGCGGTGTCAAAGCAGCAAAAGCAGCAGCAGGCAAAACAGCAGCCAGCGAAGATAGCAGGCAGGCACCGCTCAAGCAGCAGAAGCCAGCAAAGGGGGAGAACAAGCTGTGCTTCTAGGCATAAAGCTCCTCATGCTCCAACAAAATTACATTATCTATTGTTGCTATTCTCTGGTCTATCCCTGGAGTGTTCACCTCTCCCCTATGTCTGAGCTAAAAAATCAGCTCAAATGGCCACAGTCCACTCCTTTAATATAATTCCCATTGCAGCATCAAGTCATTCCATCTAACTAGAGATAACATCAGTGTCGTGGACGATTGTTGTCCAGGCTTCAAGTATTTTTCCCCAATTTCCGGTCATTCATCTCCTCATTTCTGTCTGTCTCAGGCGTTGGCTAGCTCAAAGGTTTTCAAGAAACAGTCAGATGTTTTCTTCAGTGAATGGAATGGAGCAGGACTCGTGGCACTCACAGGGTTAATGCTTATGGATAGTGGACTCTTCATGGGTTTTATGGGCACCACAATCATCTGCAAAAGAACTCATAATGACACATCTACATTCTTTCTGCCAATGTCAAGTTCTTTTGTGGAACACACTGTATTTCACCATTCTTTTGCCTAACCCAGTATGTATGACCATGTCCTTCATCAGAAACCACCCCTCAGGCAGACATAGTCTCCCCTGAAGGGGAGAATACCCAAACGGACTTCCCCAACAAATTCCCCTCATGAATGACATCTCACCTTCTACCCCTCACCTTCTACCCCTCACCTTCTACCTTTTGTAACACATCTGAATGAGCTGGAGCTGCTAGGTTGGTAGAACCTCTACTATTCACTACTCAAGTAGCTTGAGCTAGATGTTTCTCCCAATTCTTTAAGGTTCCTCCCCCCCATCACCTTTAAAGTTGCTTTTAGCAAGCCATTGTAACATTCAATTTTGCCTGAGGTGGGTGCATAATAGAGGATGTGATAGAGCCACTCAATGACGTGCTCTTTGGCCCAAGGTTTTATGAGTTTATTTTTAAAATGGGTGCCATTATCTGATTCAATTCTCTCTGGAACATCCACGTCGCCAGAGGATTTGTCTTTCCAAGCCCAAAATGGTGTTACGTGCAGTAGCATGGGAAACTGGATAGGTTTCCAGCCATCTGGTGCTTGCTTCTACCATGGTCAGCACATACTGCTTTCCAGTCCGAGAATGAGGTACAGTGATGTGATCAATCTGCCACACTTCACCGTATTTGCACTTTGCTTATTGCACACCATACCACAAGGGCTTCAGACGCTTGGCCTGTTTAATAGCAACACAGATATCACAGGCATGTATAACTTGTGTTATAGCGTCCATGGATATGTTGATTGCTCTATCCTGTGCCCATTGATAGGTAGCATCTCTACCTGAATCGACGGCAGACCTTTTTCAGGTGCCTCATGCGACCAGTACCAGTGGTGTTGCGTCTTTTAGCCTTTGCACTCCAGTTATACTTTCTCTTACACTTAGCAGGATAACCACATTTCCCGCAGGTAGACTCACCATACCACAAGGGCTTCAGACTCTTGGCCTGTTTAATAGCAGCACAGATATCACAGTCATGTATACCTTAGAATCATAGAATCGACCAGGTTGGAAGAGACCTCCAAGATCATCCAGTCCAACCTAGCACCCAGCCCTATCCAGTCAACTAGACCATGGCCCTAAGTACCTCATCCAGGCTTTTCTTCAAGACCTCCAGGGACAGTGCCTCCACCACCTCCCTGAGCAGCCCAATCCAATGCCATTCACTCTCTCTAGCAAGAACTTCCTCCTAACATGCAGCCTATACCTACCCTGGCACAACTTGAGACTGTGTCCTCTTGTTCTGTTGCTGCTTGCCTGGGAGAAGAAGCCACCCCCCACCTGGCTACAATGTCCCTTCAGGTAGTTGTAGACAGTAATAAGATCACCCCTGAGCCTCCTCTTCTCCAGGATAAACAACCCCAGCTCCCTCAGCCTCTCCTTACAGGGTTTGTGTTCCAGGCCCTTCACAGGTTTGTTGCCCTTCTCTGGACACGTTCCAGCACCTCAACATCTTTCTTGAATTGAGGGGCCCAGAACTGGACACAGCACTCAAGGTGTGGCCTGACCAGTGCTGAGTACAGGGGAAGAATAACCTCCCTTGTCCTACTGGCCACACTGTTCCTGATGCAGGCCAAGATGCCATTGGCTCTCTTGGCCACCTGGGCACACTGATGGCTCATCTTCAGCCTACTATCTAACAGTACCCCCAGGTCCCTTTCCTCCTGGCTGCTCTCCAGCCACTCTGTCCCCAGCCTGTAGTGCTGCTTGGGGTTGTTGTGGCCAAAGTGCAGAACCCTGCACTTGGCCTTGTTCAATCTCATCCCATTGGCCTCTGCCCACCCATGCAGCCTGTCCAGGTCCCTCTGCAGGGCTCTCCTACCTTCCAACAGATCCACACCTGCTCCTAGCTTGGTGTCATCTGCAAACTTGCCGGTGCTGCATGCAACCCCCTCGTCCAGGTCATCAGTAAAGATGTTGAATAGGACTGGGCCCAGCACTGCTCCCTGGGGAACACCACTAGTGACAGCTGCCAACTGGATGTGGCACCATTCACCACCACTCTCTGGGCTCTGCCATCCAGCCAGTTCTTGATCCAGCACAGAGTGAATCTGTCCAAACCATGAGCTACCAGCTTGGCTAGGAGCTTCTTGTGTCAGACAGTGTCAAAGGCTTTGCTGAAGTCCAGGTAGACTACATCCACAGCCTTCCCCACATTCACCAGGCAGGTAACCTGATCATAAAAGGAGATCAGGTTGGTAAGGCAGGACCTGCCCTTCCTAAACCCATGCTGGCTTGGCCTGATCCCTTGGCCATCCTGTAGGTGCTTTGTGATGGCACCCAAGATTACCTGTTCCATGACCTTGCCTGGCACTGAGGTCAGGCTCACAGGTCTGTAGTTTTCTGTCTCCTCCTTACGACCCTTCTTGTGAATGGGTATCACACTGGCCAGCTTCCAGTCTTCAGGGACCTCTCCAGTGAGCCAGGACTGCTGATAAATGATGGAGAGTGGCTTGGCCAGCTCAGCTGCCAGCTCTCTCAGCACCCTAGGGTGGATCCCATCCAGTCCCATGGACTTGTGAGGATCCAAATGACGCAGCAGGTCCCTTACTGCTTCCTCATGGATTAGAGAGGGACTATACTGGTCCCTGACTCCATCCACCACTTCAGGAGTCCAGCTGTCCTGGAGACAACCTGTCCCACTAGTGAAGATTGAGGCAAAGAAGGTGTTAAGCACCTCTGCCTTTTCCTCATCCTTTGTCACTATATTCCCCTCTCTATCTAACAAGGACTGGAGGTTGTCCTTGGCCCTTCTCTTGCCATTCAGATATTTAAAGAAACACTTTTTATTTTCCTTGACAGCTGTGGCCAGCCTGAGCTCCCAGTGGGCTTTTGCCTCTCTAATTTTTCCTCTACAAGACCTAGCAACTTCCTTGAACTTTTCCTGGGACACCTCCCCTCTTTTCCAAAGGTGATACACTCTCTTTTTAATCTTTAATTCCTTCAGCAGCTCCCTGCCCATCCAGCCTGGCTGCCTCCCTCGTCGGCTCATCTTCCGGCTCAGTGGCACTGCCTGCTCCTGTGCCTTCAGGAGTTCTTTCTTGAAGCAGGTCCAACCTTCCTGGACCCCTTTGTTTCTAAGGGCTTTTTCCCAAGGAACTTTCTGAATTAGTTCCTTAAATAGGCTGAAGTCTGCCCTTCGGAAGTCCAGCGTGGAGGTTCTGTTGATGCCCCTCCTGGTTTCTCCATGTATTGAAGACTCTATAATTTCATGGTCATTTGACCCCAGGCAGCCTCCAACCACCACGTCCCCTACCAGGCCCTCTCTGTTTGTGAGCAGCAGGTCAAGCAGGGCTGCCCCCCTGGTAGGCTCACGTAACAGCTGGGATAGGAAGTTGTCTTCCACACATTCCAGAAACCTTCTAGACTGCTTCTTCTCTGCAGTGTTTAAGTCCCAGCAGATGTCTGGTAGGTTAAAGTCGCCCACCAGAACAAGGGCAGGTGATCTTGAGGCAGCCCCCAGTTGTTTAAAGAGTAATAAATCAACCTCTTCTTCCTGGTTGGGTGGTCTATAACAGACTCCAACCAGGATATTGGTCTTGTTGGCCTTCGCCTTAAGTCTCACCCATAATGACTCAACTTGATCATCCTTGATTTCTACCTCCATGACATCCAGAGCATCCCTAATATACAGAGCCACTCCCCCGCCCTTTCTCCCTTGCCTGTCTCTCCTGAAGAGTCTGTAGCCATTGATTACAGCACACCAATCATGTGAGCCATCCCACCACGTTTCAGTGATAGCGACAATATCATAGTTTTCCTCCAGCACCAGGGCTTCCAGCTCCTCTTGTTTGTTACCCATACTGCGTGCATTAGTGTACATGCACTTCAGCTGGGCTGCTGCTTTTACCCCTAGCTCTAGCCTACCATCCTCAATTCCCTTTGATTTATCTCTGGTGCTGTCATGTTTAACCCCCTCCCCCTTCCATTCTAGTTTAAAGCCCTCTCAACAACCCAGCCAGCTTACGTGCCAGGGTTCTTCTCCCCTTCTGTATCAGTTGTATCCCATCTGTTGCTTGCACACCTGTGGCAAGACGAAGTTCCCCAAGATCAAAGAATCCAAAGTTATGCTGGAGGCACCAACCTCTGAGCCACTTGTTCATCAAATACGCTTTCCTATTCCTCTCTGTATTCTGACCTGTAACTAAGGGTATAGAAGAAAAGACTACCTGTGCCCCTGCTCCCTCAACTGCTTTCCCCAGTGTCTTAAAGTCCCTTTTGATAGCTTTTAGCCCTCTGTTATTAATCTCATAATTCCCTGCCTGTATAACTAATAAGGGATAGTAATCAGAGGGCTGCACTACAGTAGGCAGCCTCCTGGTAACATCCCTGACCCGGGCCCCAGGGAGGCAGCAGAGCTCCCTGTGGAAGGGGTCTGGCCAGCATATGGGGCCCTCTGTTCCCTGCAGAAAGGAGTCACCAATAACAATTACCCTCCTCTTTTTCTTCTGGGTACTTGTTCTGATGTGAGGGGGCAACTGATTTGTCTCAGTTGCCCTCCCAGCCGGTGATGCTTCTGCCTGCTCCAGGATCACCTCATCCTCAACCTCTAGTGCCCTATATCTGTTATGTAAGGGCAGCTTGGGATGTGAAGATGGCTGGAAGAGTTTACCCTTGCCCCTTCTGGCAGGCACCTGCATCCATTCTCCTTGGTTGCTTGGTTTGTCTCCCTCTGGCAAGGGGGACTGCAGAGCATGGTACTCTCTTTTACAATCCCTTTCAGCCTTCAGGCGTTCCATCTCTCCCTTGAGTTCAGCCACCAGGTTAAGCAGACTATTAATCTGCTCACAACGAATGCAGCCAATGCCTGGGTCTCCCTCGACTTCGAGTGCCAGGCTCCAGCACTCCTCACATCCAGACGTCTGGACACCTGCATTCCTACAGGTGGGCTCTGTTTGGGCGCCCACAGTTTTACAAGTATTGTACAGCTTGGACCTAGTTTGAACCATGTCTGGCTTTCCTGAAGGCCCGATGATAGTTAAGTTAGGATGGAGATTTTCCCCCCCACTCCCGCCCCCGGCGCGCCCTGGGCTCAGCAGAGACACCTCTGCTGCTCCTCGTTTAAATCTGCCGCTCGCCAGGCACCGCCCCTGCCTCACCTTCCAGCGCTGCCGCTCCCTGCCCGCTTCTGGGCTCCTGGGATCGAGAGAGCCGCAAGATGGAGGAGAAAAAAGGCTTCGAGAAAGCGCGTTTCAGCTGAGCTAGCCTTGGTCCTGCTCTCTTGCCGAACCAGGCTGTGGCTTCGCCGCTGCTGCTCCTCGTTTAAATCTGCCGCTCGCCGGGCACCGCCCCTGCCTCACCTTCCAGCGAGCACTTAGCACCTGCCGCTCCCTGCCCCCTTCTGGGCTCCTCGGGTCGAGAGAGCCGCAAGATGGAGGAGAAAAAAAAGGCTTCGAGAAAGCGCGTTTCAGCTGAGCTAGCCTCGGTCCTGCTCTCTTGCCGAGCCAGGCTGTGTTATAACTTGTGTTATAGCGTCCATGGATATGTTGATTGCTCTATCCCGTGCCCATTGATAGGTAGCATCTCTACCTGAATCAACGGTAGACCTTTTTCAGGTGCCTCATGCGACCAGTACCAGTGGTGTTGCGTCTTTTAGCCTTTGCACTCCAGTTATACTTTCTCTTATGCTTAGCAGGATGACCACATTTCCCGCAGGTAGACTTCTGCAGGTGGTAGGCCTTGGACCCACATCGACGGCACAAGGTATGCGTCTTATTTCGTCACTTACCGAATGATGATGTGCCCTTCATCATCCTCCCCTGCCGCCAGCACCAAAGAGGAACTATAACAGGACCTATAGTAGGAACTATAACAGAACCCACACCTTGGACTTTCGGAGGGCAAACTTCAATTTGCTCAAGAAACTTATTTCCAAAGTCCCCAGGGCAGCAGTCCTTGAGAACAAAGGGGTCCAGGATGGTTGGACCTACTTTAAACAGGAGCTCTTGAAGGCACAGGAGCTGGCAGTGCCGAAAGATGAGCTGGCGGGGAAGGCAACCAGCCTGGATGAGTAAACAGCTCCTGAAGGAATTGGGGGAGAAAAAGAGGGTGTATCACCTTTGGAAGGAAGGGAAGGCTTCTCCTGATGTGTTTAAGGATGTAGCCAGATTATGTAGGAGAAAAATTAGAGAGGCTAAGGCCCAGCTAGAACTTAGGCTGCCACCTCTGTGAAGGATAACAAAAAGCACTTTTATAAATTTATCAATGCTAAAAAGAAGGGCCAGAAGAGCCTCCACTCCTTACTGGACCAGGAGGGGAACACTATAACTGATGACGAAGAAAAGGCTGAGGTCCTGAATGCCTTCTTCGCCTCAGTTTTCAACAGTAAGGAGGGAGGAGTTCAAGGCAAGTGGCCTCTTGAACTGGGGGATGGGGTCAGGTAGTGGTGTGTTGCCCTGGAAATTCATGAAGAATTAGTTCAGGAACTGCTGAGCCATCTGCACACCCACAAGTCCATGGGACCAGATGGGATCCATCCTAGGGTGCTGAGAGAGCTGGCAGCTGAGCTGGCCAAGCCACTCTCCATCATTTTCCAGTAGTCCTGGCTCACCGGAGAGGTCCCAGGAGACTGGAAACTGCCCAACGTGATCCCCATCCACAAGAAGGGTCAGATGGAGGAACCCAGGAACTACAGACCTGTCAGCCTGACCTCAGTGCCAGGGAAACTGATGGAGCAGGTTATCTTGGGGGTGATAAGAGTGCACCTGAGGGATGGCCAAGGGATCAGGTCCAGCCAGCATGGGTTTAGGAAGGGCAGATCCTGCCTCTCCAACCTGATCTCCTTCTATGATCAGGTGACCCACTTGGTGGATGTGGGGAGGCCTGTGGATGTGGTCTATCTGGACTTCAGCAAGGCCTTTGACACTGTCCCTCACAGCAAACTGCTGGCTAAGCTATCAGCCCATGGCTTGGATGGCATCAGTCCGTGCTGGGTTAGGAACTGGCTGGAGGGACGGACCCAGAGAGTGGTGGTGAATGGTGCCACATCCAGCTGGCGGCCAGTCACTAGTGGTGTCCCTCAGGGGTCAGTGCTGAGCCCCATCCTCTTTAACATCTTCATAGATGATCTGGATGAGGGCATCGAGTCAGTCATCAGCAAGTTTGCAGATGACACTAAGCTGGGGGCAGATGTGGCTGGGTTGGAGGGCAGAAGGGCTCTGCAGCGGGACCTTGACCACCTGGACAGATGGGCAGAGTCCAACGGGATGGCGTTCAATAGCTCCAAGTGCAGGGTGCTGCACTTTGGCCACAGCAACCCCATGCAGAGATACAGGCTGGGGTGGAGTGGCTGGAGAGCAGCCAGACAGAGAGGGATCTGGGGGTGCTGACTGATACCCGCCTGAACATGAGCCAGCAGTGTGCCCAGGTGGCCAAGAGAGCCAGTGGCATCCTGGCCTGCATCAGGAATGGTGAGGTCAGCAGGAGCAGGGAGGTCATTCTGCCCCTGTACTCTGCACTGGTTAGACCACACCTTGAGTACTGTATTCAGTTCTGGGCCCCCCAGTTTAGGAAGGACACTGAGATGCTTGAGCGTGTCCAGAGAAGGGCGACAAGGCTGATGAGAGGCCTCGAGCACAGCCCTACAAGGAGAGGCTGAGGGAGCTGGGATTGTTTAGCCTGGAGAAGAGGAGGCTCAGGGGTGACCTTATTGCTGTCTACAACTACCTGAGGACCTGAGGGGTGGTTGTGGCCAGGAGGAGGTTGCTCTCTTCTCTCAGGTGGCCAGCACCAGAACGAGAGGACACAGCCTCAGGCTGTGACAGGGGAAATTTAGGCTCGAGGTGAGGAGAAAGTTCTTCACTGAGAGAGTCATTGGGCACTGGAATGGGCTGCCTGAGGAGGTGGTGGAGTCGCCGTCTCTGGAGCTGTTCAAGGCAAGATTGGACGTGGCACTTGGTGCCATGGTCTAGCCTTGAGCTTTGTGGTATAGGGTTGGACTTGATGATCTGTGAGGTCTCTTCCAACCTTGATACTGTGTGATACTGTGATACCTTGATGTCCTGAGGAATCATGGGCCCATCAGCATAAGAACAGTTCACCTCGGTGTTCCCAGTCTAAATCCAAATTACAGTTTACATCGGTTTGAAACATCTTGGCAGCCAAATCTGCCTGATGGTTGTGTTGATGTTCCTCAGTAGCTTTATTCTTGGGCACGTGAATGTCTGTGTGTCATGACTCTTACCGGAATTTAGACAGGTAGCAACGTCCTGCCATAAGTCAGCAGCCCAAATTTGCTTTCCTTTCTGTTGCCAATTATTTCTTTTCCAGTCTTTTAGCCAACCCCATGAGGCATTAGCCACCATCCACAAATCAGTATAGAGGTAAAACATGGGCCAATTCTCTCGCTCAGCCACATCATGAGCAAGTTGGATAGCTTTTACCTCTGCAAACTGGCTCGACTCACCTTCTCCAGCTTTTGCTTCAGCCACTGCTTGTATAGGGCTTCAAACTGCAGCTCTGCATTTTTGCTTGTTTCCAACAAGGTGGTAAGAACCATCAGTAAATACAGCATAGTTCCTTTCTTTAGACAAATCACCATAAGGAGAAGCTTCCTCAGCCTGAGTTATTTGCTCAGTTTGTGCCTTCTGGCCAGTTGGTGATCATCTCCACTACGCCAGGTCGTTCAGAACTCCCCATGTGTGCTCACTGTGTTAGGAGAGCCATCCACTTAGACCAGGTAACACTGGTTGCATGATGTGGTGATGACCCCTTTCCTTTAAACATCCAGTTCAAAACTGGTAATCTGGGAGCCAAAAGAAGCTAAGAGTCTGTTCCAGTTACTTCTGAAGCAGATTTTACTCCTTCATAAGCAGCAAGGATCTCTTTCTCTGTTGGCATATAGTTTGCTTCTGACCCTCTGTATCCTCTACTCCAGAAACCAAGTGGTCAACCACGTGTTTCTCCTGGGGCTCTTTGCTGTAGACACCAGGTTGGACCATTATCACTTGCAGCCATATACAGAATGTTCTTAGTGTCTGGACCAGATCAAACAGGTCCCAAACCCATTGCATGAACTACTTTCTGCTTTATTTGATCAAAGGCTGCTTGTTATTCAGGTCCCCCACCTAAAGTTGTTCCTCTTTCGAGTCACATCATACAAAGGTTAACAATTTGGCTGTATTCAGGAATGTGCAGCCTCCAGAATCCAACTATTCCTAAGAAAGATAAGGTATCTTTCTTATATGTGGGATTTGCCATGTTGGAAACTTTATTTAGCACATCCATTGGAATGTGGTGGTGACCATCTTGCCAGCAAATTCCCAGGAACTGAATCTCTCTAGCAGGTCCTTTCACTTTGTCTCACTTTATGGCAAAACCTGCCTTCAGCAGAATGTCAATTATTTTGTTACCTTTCTCAAAAATTTCTTGTGCTGTATTCCCCCAGACAATGATGTCATCAATGAACTGCAGATGTTCTGGAGCTCCACCTTTCTCCAGTGCATCATGGATCACTGCATGACAGATTGTTGAGCTGTGCTTCCACCCCTGGGGCAAACAGTTAAATGCATACTGAATCCTCCTCCAGGTGAAAGCAAACAGAGGCTTACATTGCTCTGCTATTGGAATAGAGAAGAAAGCATTAGTAACATCTATGGTTGCATACCATTTGGCCTTCTTAGATTCCAGCTCATATTGGAGTTCTAACATATCTGGCAAAGCAGAACTCGTGAGCAGTCACTTCATTTAGGCCGCGGAAGTCAGCTGTCAGTCGCCATTCTCCATTTGCCTTTCATACAGGCCATATTGGACTGTTGAAAGGTGAATGTTTTTTTTAATGACATCCTGGCACTCCAGATGATGAATCAGATCATGTATGGGCACCAAAGAGTCACGGTTTGTTCCATATTGCCTATGATGTACAATTGGCAACTTCATATCCACTATGTTATGCTGTCCAACAACTGCAGACTTGTCTGAGAGCTCAGGCCTAGCAGACAACTTCAGTCTGTCTCCAACAGCTTCTACAGTTGCTATTCCAAAGGTCCATTGAAAACCCTTGGGATCCTTGAAGCACCCTTCTCTCAAAAAGTCAGTTCCTAAGATGCAAGGTGCATTTGGACCCATTACAATGGCATGTCTTCGCCAATCACTCCCAGTCAAACTTATCTCTGCCTCCAACCTTGTCAATTCCTGAGATCCTCCTGTGATTCCAGAAATTGCAATAGACTCCATTCCTTTACAATTTGAAGGCATCAATGTACATTGAGCACCTGTGTCCACTAGAGCCCTATATTTCTGAATTTTCAAGGTACCAGGCCATCTAACTTATACATTTCAGTATATCCTATTGTCTTCCTGGTCCCTGGCTTCCGCCTGGTAAGAGGCAGGGCCCCGCTAATGTTGACCATTACAAGTGCAATTGGCACAGTGTTTAATGGTATTAGCTGAATCATTGCCAGAACTGTCTGAGTCATGTGGGGAAACTGAGGCAACTACTCTTTTAGTCTTCTCACTCTGCAACTCTCTCACTCTTTTTAGGAGAAGTGAGGTAGGTTTTCCATCCAATTTATCCATGTTTTCACCAAATTGGTCACATAAGATTACCCAAAGAGACCCACACGACTGTTGTCTATTTCTGAGTGAGTTAGTTTGAACTGGTCTTCTGGGAGGACGCCTATCTCTGCTTGCCGAGACACGTACCCACTCTGATGGTGAAGAAGAAAGGTCGTTGTCCTTTGCCAACTGGGATATGGAGGTTTTAATTCTTCCTTGAGTTGTTTCATGCCATCTTTTATCTCTTCAAACATAGCGTTTATGGCTGACACCATGGTATTAAGCATAAGGCTATCCTCCATCTGCCTCACCTGATCAGCAAACTCACCCACAGTCAGAGGAGTTGTTTCATCATCTTTCCCCACCATTTTACTTGCCAATGTATGGGCATAATTAGAGGGGGCGAGCTGAGTAAGTTTCTTTAGGAGAGCACGGCTCACAGGTACCTCATCAGGGCCCTCTGTTGCATAATCTCCATAGATTAGCTCTTTGTCTCACAAGCGCTGAACCCCCTGTTCAATTGTATTCCAGCGTAAAGGTGTCCAGGGTAAATCATCCCTGTTGGGGTACCGCAGTACCACAGCTGTCAATACACATGACCAGAGGTTAGAGTTGCCGCCGAGATGTCCTAAGTGCTTATCTATGCCATTGTCTCTTGAGAAAACTCCCAACTGCCTCACTGTGCAAGGGTTTATTTCTATGGTGTCCATGCCTCCATCCCAGCATCTGTTCAGCCAACTCATCAGCAGTTCTCGCTCTTTCCGGGCATAGTCTTGCCTAATATGCTGCCACCGCCGCAGCCCTTTGTGACTGCACTTCTGCAGGGGTTCCATCGCTTCTACCTTTACTATTCTCTGTTCTATTTGGTACGAACGGGAACCAGATTGTTTCCTGCCTTCATGCTTCAGGGTCAGTGGGGTACGGGCCATGTCCAACAATCTTTTCTCCTCTCAAAGGCTCCGAAGCAGGACGTTTCACTGCTCTGCGAGCAGTCCGTCTGCCCGGTGCCGTGGCCTTCCCTCCCCCGCTTCGGTTGCAGACTGTTTCTTTAACCCTTAGCTCCCTGCTATTGCCTCCGGAGAAGGTAAAAACCTCACTTACTGCCTGTTTGTTCCTGCATCTCTCTCGTCTCCAAACTGCAACCAGACCTACAATAGCAGCCAAAAACATCAAGTTCAAACATATTAGGCAGGCCACTGGGTAACTCAGCTCTTCCAAATAACTCCTGGTCTCTGACACCAGTATAACATACGGCACACCCTCAGCCACATTCCTAAACCCTAAAACATTCCTAACATCTCCAGCCTTCACTAACACAGCTTTTACTGAGCTCCAGACCATCTTAGCAGGGACACAGTCTCAAGCTGTGCTGGGGGAAGTATAGGCTGGATGTTAGGAGGAAGTTCTTCACAGAGAGAGTGATTGGCATTGGAATAATCTCCCGAGGGAGGTGGTGGAGTGACCGTCCCTGGAGGTGTTCAAGAAAAGACTGGATGAGGCACTTAGTGCCATGTTCTAGTTGACTGGCTAGGGCTGGGTGCTAGGTTTGACTGGATGATCTTGGAGATCTCTTCCAACCTGGTTGATTCTATGATTTAATGATTCTATGATAATGCACCATAGTGGTAAAACACTGTTGAACTGATAAAGTCAAAACTGAGGCAATAATAGGCCAAAATATATAAAACAAATTCATTTTTCCCTGACATCCTTATCCTGATTATCAATCAAAAGAAAAAAAACAAACCAAGATCATGCCCCACATTTGGAAAAGCATCAAAATCAATGTCCCGGGTTAGGGTGGATCCCTCCCCTGGAAGGATAAACTCACCACAACACAGATTTTTTTTTTTTTTTTTGAAGTCAGGGAAAGCTGAAATTGTATTTTCCTATAGTGTAAGTATAACAGTATAAAGAGAGATAAACTACTAGAGAAGAAAAAAAAATATAGTAACCTTAAAGGAGATAGGGGAGGAGTCAAGCAGTGGCAGAGCAGCAAAAGCAGCAGCAGGCAAAATAGCAGCTGGGGAAGATAGCAGGCAGGCACTGCTCAAGCAGAAGAAGCCAGCAAAGGGGGAGAACAAGCTGTGCTTCTAGGCATAAAGCTCTTGATGATCCAGTGAAATTATATTAACTTATCTATTGTTGCCATTCTCTGGCCTATCCTTGGAGTGTTCACCTCCCCCCTATGTCTGAGCTAGAAAATCAGCTCAAATGGCTGCACAGAACTACCAGACTCAGTGCTGTTAAGTTAAGCTGAAAGGATGCTATTCAGATTGCACAGGATTTCATTCTTCAGGTTAACTTTCTCTTCTACTTGCCTTCTGAAGATTCGTTTGCTGCATACAAGACTGTTTGCTGTTCTCAAAGCAAATTCTAGCAGTTAGAAACTGATTTATTTCAAGAAAGAGTGGAAAATTTCAGAGGGATTTATCTTCAAAGATTTATGGTGGAGCAGATGGAAGATGGGAACAAAAGTGAACCAAAGTTTATGTGCCTTCAGTAGATTTTGATGTAGGGGATTTCATAGCTATTGCTATCTGAATATAGTAAGTGCATTTTTTCACCTGAAAACTGTATATTTAGATTGCTAAAAATGAATGTTGTACGCTGACTAAAAAAGAAGTCAATGTCAGTTATTTCAATACAGATTTAATTATCTCTCTACTCTTACTGTTGTAGTTTTTCCCTTTGTACTGCAATACGCAGGAATCCAAACATAACCCAAGTATTTCCAACTTCAAATGAATCATAGAAACATTCAGGTTGGAAAAGACCCTCAGAATCACTAAGTCCAACCAATAACCCTACTCCACAACGTTCACCCTAAATCATATCCCCAAGCACCATATCCAAATGAGTTTTAGACACATCCAGGGCTGGTGACTCGATCACCTCCCTCGGACTGCTCTTGCTGTGAATTGTTTTTCCCTGATACCTGGTTTAAACGTGAGGCCATTCTCTCTTGTTCTATCACTAATTACCTCTGAGAAGAGACCAGCACCAAGTGGTAATCGCATGCTGTGCCTGAAGCAGTCTCAAAGAAATTAAATGCTTAAGTAGCTGAAGGTCTCTGACAAATGAAGAAAACTTTCACCTCAACAGACTAATAACGTCACTATAATAGTTTTTCACTTCTTGGAAACTGCACTACTTAAAAGTGGGGCTTTACTACTTAGTTGAATTTTCTAAGCACTTTACAGGTTTTTGAACACGTTATCCACTTTCTGCAAAAGTCTGCTCTAGAACAGCAGCAAGACAGAGGTTGCTTAACCAAACAGATTCTGCCATCAGCTTGTCACCTCATTCTCTGACCAAAGACTGTTCTGGATGTACACACATTTTGTAGGAAACTTGTGTTGACTTCCATGCTCCTTTATGCTGGGGAGACCTAACACAAAGTGGCCTTTATTTTAGACTACTATTGATGGATGAAACACAGTGGAGAATGAGATTGTGATGTGAACCAAATGATGTGAGATAAGGCAAAAGATTAATTAACTCCTTCTGGTATCATACTGAAGACACACAAAACATTGCTGACGTTCCCTCATTTTACATCATCTGTTCACAAAGTTTCCCTTTCAGTTTACAAATATATTAATCTAACACAAGAATATGCTGTATATATTTGTAATGTCATGCTGTGTTGGCTTTTGTTAAACATGGCAAAAGGTGGGGAACAAATGGGGGTGTATATTTTAATTAAAAAACCCAACTGTCTTGTATATTTTAATAACACCTTTTATTTGTAAAGCATCTTGCTTACAGCATTGCAGAAAGGATTCCATGCGTGTTAAGACAACTTGTAACTTTGAAGATGTAATGTTAAATAAATCTATTTTCTATCTATGTAGTTCGTGGTTGATTATAGTTTGTTTATGCCACAACAGATTTTGCTTCTTTTGGGTTAGTCTATTTTCTGCTTATGTGGTTAACCTTTTTCTTAACTCCAGTTGTTGTAGCATGCCTCTTAATAAATGTCATAAGAGCTGTGTTCTCTTAGGTTTTTCTGTGTTCTTGTTCACTGTTTTGGGTTTTCTCTTGTCTTTGATAATTCCCTGGCTAATAGCGTTGTTTATTATTATTATTATTATTAACCATCTAAGCAAAGGCTTTTCTTATCAAAAGTAGTTAAAAATGATGCCGTGGGTTAGCCCTAGCCAGCAGCTGACCATCACGGAGCAGCTTGCTTACTTCTCACCCTCTCCACTCTCCTGGACAGCCATGACCCAAACATGCCCTAAGTCTAGGGCCGCGGGCAGTACCTTCCTGTGAATCTGCAAACCTGGGCAGCGCCCAGACTTGACTGGACATGCTCTGGGGTCCAGGTAAGCCAAGGGAACGTGACACACCTATAGTCTTTCTTCATTCTATACGTTGAACTATCGCTTTTGCACCCTTTTAACTCTCGTTTGCCAATTGGCCATTACTGTCTGTGGGACGTTATTAATGGTAGCCGAAATGGCAAGCCACTGCCTTGGTCACCCGGAGAGCCCAAGAGCCGTACCGCTGCGGAGCTACAGCTGAAAAGGTTTTTCCCTAACAGCAAGCTACGTATCTGCAGAACCAGGCGCTCTGGAGCTGTACCGCTTCCAGCGCCAGCTCCCAGAACCAGGAGCCCGGCAGTCCCTGCGCCGGGAGGGAAACTGCCGCGCCGAGCGTGCCGGCAAAACCCCGGCAGAGCCGCGAGGTCGCGGCGCCGCTGCTGGAGCGCCGGCACCGGCAAGCCGCCCCGCGCTGAGCCGAGGAAGGCCTCTCGCCCGAGCGAGCGAGCGAGCGAAGCCGCCACTGGCTGTCAACCCGCGGGTGGGTGCCGCTCGCCGCAGACAGTGTCCGCAGCCGAGCCTCTACAACGCTACCACAACCGGGAAACGCGCGGCCCGGCGACCAGCCGCAGCAGCCCCGGGACCCCGGAACAGGCTGCTGCCGTGTGAGCCTGAAGCTGCTCGTCTGGAACCGCGTTATCGCGGAAAAGAACCGCTGCCGGACGCAGCTGATCGCGACCCTGTAAGCCTCGCACTGGGGTGCGAGCTCAACCGCGCCGGCTAAAATAGCCAAGCCCCGGGAAACCCGGGAGAGCGGGGGGGAAGCAGGTCCGCCCCGCCATGCTCTACAGTCGGGGCAATCCCGCACTAGAAGCAAGCAACAACGCACAAAGGGCAAGAGCGACCCCTCAAGCCTCGGAAACCTCTTCTCGGGGCAGGGCACGCGTGTCGAGCGCCCTCTCGGCTCCGCCCGGGGCGCGCTAATTCGAACGTCTCATCGCCGCCGCCGGTAAGATACCGAACAGAGCAGCAGGGCCGTGAGCAACGCGGCACAGCGAATGCCGCAAGTCCTCCTTAAAAGGTTCTCTTGCCTGCCGCTCCTGAAGCGGATTCTAGGGTTCCCCTTGGTGCGCAAAGCCGGCCCTTCTGCCAAGGAATCGCTTTCCTAGTTTAAATTACTGTTACATTTTTGAGCTTGCTTAAACTATTCAAATTGCCCGTTCCCTGTGTAAACAACCAACTCCAGCTGAATACTACGAACCATAAATAGGTTTTATTAACGTATTCTTGCAGGATTTGGGGATAATAAAGATTAGTATTTGTTATTAATCGTTTCACCGATTATCAATAACTATAACAGTAAGTATTAATAACTATAACACCCAAACAACCTCATTTCAATAGACTTGGAAGCAAGAATCTGTCAAAAAAAAAAAAAAAAAGGTAAAACCGCATGGGCTGAGGTAAGTGACCATTTAATAGAGCAGCACAAAGAAGAAACAACAGTAATAGCACTGATAAAGTCATATACCACCATTGTGGTAGCCAGTAGCACCTGCTGTTCTTCAGCCCTCATCAGCACCACCACAGAAGGGTCCTCCAAGAGACTAGGCAAGGTGGACAGCTGCTTAATTTCTGCCATCTCCAAAGGCAGCTATATTCAAGACCAGCCTGTATCCTTTTGGATACTTGAAAATTCACCCTCTTCTGAGAGAATCTATGCCAAGGATGCCTGGGGCCTTTGAGCTAGCCACAGTAGGTTACTTAAGCCACTCATTTCTGGTTAGACTTGCTTCAAATTCTAATACACTTAGCTGTTGTCATTCCCCCTGTCACCCCAGAGATATAGATGGGTTCAACCCCTCTGTTGCTCGATGGCACTAAAGTACACTGTGCACTGCTACCTACTAGAGCCTTTTCTCCTGGGCTGGAGGCAGGATGTCTCTAACCACGATCAGAATTACTCACTGTGAAAATGGCTTAGGATGTTTTTTTCAAGTAAGATCAGTTCTTCTGTGTTTTGGGAATTTCCCACTGGAAACTGGAGCATTGTTATTTGTGGGGTAATCTCCCCTTTTGCAAATGTATTCAATGCAGCTAGAATCAAAGCAGATTTTCCATCCTGCTTCCTCATGTCATCTTAGTAGTTGTGCAGGTAAAACCACATGGTATCCCATGTTATGTACCCTCCATATTCTCTCTCTCTCTCTAAGATATGGGACTGTACAGGTTGGGAATAGGACAAATCCTCTTTGAATTGCTGGAACTCCTCGAACAGTTACTCCACAGATGACATGCAGGGGAGTATAGAGGACGAGAGCCATCCCTTGTTGCTGGAGCTGGTCAGCCAATTCATCCACCATTTGTGCCTGACTGTTTTCCCAACAAACTACTGCCAATGAGTTGGCATATGGCAGTGGTGCACTTCTGGCACATGGATGATGTGCACTGGACTTCAGCTGTATCTGTAAGTAACTGCTTGTCACCCCAACTGTTACAGATTGCCTCCAGCACAGGTAATTCCTGCAGGTGGTCCATGGCAGTCCATCTGCCTAAGTAACATGTAGCATCTTCCTGGAAAGGGTACCTTTCACACATCTCGTGTCTCACCCAGGCATGGGGATCAGGTAAATACCTCTGCTTCTTCCACCTGTGCTTGTGATGGCTTCAGTTCATCATTGTCCTATAAGAGGCAATGTGATTTTCCTGTGTATTTCTTTTTCTGGATGGGAGCAACTGGTGCCAGCAGAATTCCATTCTCTGGTGCCAGAGCAGTGCCTGCTGCTGGGGTTTGAGAAGCTACAACACCTGTCAATCTGTCTTAAGCCCAGAGACTTCTTCCCATCATCAACTCTTCCCCCTAAGGGTGCTGAATAGTGTTGAAAAGTACTCTGTAGATGTCAGACTCCAGCACATTGCAGTCATTTGTATCTCTCAGGAAGTGATGGATTGACAATATCCTTTTCCAAATATTTTGCTAGTTTATCAGTGTTCTGCACTTGTTCAGGGTGAAATTCCAAAACACTGGGTGTGACCACTGTCCTAGGCACTTGCCTGTACTCTCACATACACCTTGCCATTCATAACTGTGCCCCCTTGGGCCAGATCTCTCAGTGGTTGGTATTCTTGAGAAAGCCTTGTGTGACCCTGAACAAGACCTGGGACACATTCAGGAGACAAGAGTATGCTGGCTTGGAGACACTCCCAGGGTATTCAAAATTCTCAGAAGCTAAGAAAATCTCCTCCTCTATCGCACCATAGTTTGGGTGAGAATACTCATAAATGACACCACCACATAAAGATACCAGCTTAACCTCATCACTAGTGCTGTAATCACGTAATTTGTCAACAGTCCTGGCCAGCCAGGAAGGTGCCAGTTGACTGGAAGGTAGCTAATGCCACACCTGTCTACAAGAAGGGCCAGGAGGATGATCCAGGGAACTGCAGACCTGTCAGTCTGACCACAGTGCCAGGGGAAGTCGTGGAGCAGGCCATTGTAAGTGCCATCACACACCACTTTATAAGACAGCCAGGTGACCAGGCCCAGTCACAATAAGTTTATGGAATGAGATCCTGTCTGATTAATGTGATCTCCTTCTATAACAAGGTCATTTGCCTAGTGGATGAGGGAAGTGCATTGACTATCTGGACTTTAGTGCAGCCTTTGACACTGTTTCCCACAGCATTCTCCTTAAGAAACTCATGGCACAAGGCTTGGATAAGTGCACTCTGCACTGGATTACAAGCTGTCTGGATGGTTGGGCACAAGGAGTAGTAGTAGTGAAGGGAGTTAAATCTGGCTGGCACCCAGTCACTAGTGGTGTCCCCCAGGGTTCAGTACTAGGGCCTGTCCTCTTTGATACAGAATTAATATTTAGTATTTAAGTCCTCCTGGATGGGAGGATTGAGTGCACCCTCAGCACATCTGCAGATGACACCAAACTGGATGGCTGTGTCGATCTGCTAGAGGGTAGGGAGGCTTTGCAGTGGGATTTGGACAGGTTAAATCAAGACTAACTGTATGAAGTTCAGTAAGTGCCAGGTCCTGCACCTGGGTTACAACAGCTCTGTGTCAGTTACAGACTTGGGGATGTGCTGTTTGAAAACTTTTGAGAGAAGCCTGGGGGCATTGGTTGACAGTCAATTAAATATCGGTCAGCAGTGTGCCCAGGTGGCCAAGAAAACCAGTGGCATCCTGGCTTGTATTAGTAGTCAGCAGGAACAGGGAGGTGATCATCCCCCTGCACTGAACACTGGTGAGGCCACATCTTCAGTACTGTGTTCAGTTCTGGGCATCTCACTACAGGCAGGACATTGAGGCTGGAGCATGTGCAGAGAAGGGCGTTGAGGCAGATGAAGGGCACGGCCTGTGAGGAGCATCTGAGTGAGTGGGAGTGTTCAGCCTGGAGAAAAGGAGGCTGAGGGGAGACCTCATTGCTCTTTACAACTATGTGAAGGGAGATTGGAACTAGGAGTGGTCCAGACTCTTCTTCCTAGTGGCAAGCAGAAGGACAAGAAATGGTTACAAGATGCACCAGGGCAGGTTTAGGCTGGATGTTAGGAAATGTTTCTTCACTGAAAGGGTTGCCAAACATGGGAATGGTCTGCACAGGGCAGTGGTGGAAATCACTCTCCCCGGGGGTGTGATTTGATTGAGAATAACTATTTTCCCAAAAAGCCTTGCCCCAAAACTATAAACAAAACTAATTAAATTTTATTTACAAGTTCTAATTTGGTTGGGAATTTTTACAAGGATGTTTATGGGCAATTTTAGTAATTCAGAAAAGTCAGAAAATGGAAAAGGCTGAGCCACAAGATAACTTTTGCCCACTTAGAAGTCAGAGGTGAACCAGAGCACTAGAGAAAGCCAAGAGAGCACATGGTTTATTCATGAGGGTGGAGCAGGAACTTGGAGATGGTCTCTGGGTCTCCTTTGCGGCGACCTCTGAAAACTGCAAGTTATGGTGTGATCTGGGAACCATGCAGCATAAATCCACTGAGAATGGAACCTGCCAAAGTCAAAGTGACTCCAGACACAGCTTCCACCAGGCAGATCTTGTGGAGTGGCACTGCCTTTGCAGTGCAGGGAAGCCACACTGCTGTCATGTTCCTTGCAACAGTGGCAGCTTGCAGCAGAGGCAGGATCATTCCAGCTCAGGAGTAGGGAGCAGGAAGCCAGGGCACACAGGTCTGAGGAGCAGCTGGGTCCAGGTGCCACAGACAAATCTCTCAAATGGATCAAAACAGAACTGCATGGACCCAGTGGACCTGTGTGCCCTTTCCAATCACTCTGTTTAAATCCCTTCCTAGACAATATGCCCAGTGCAAATATATAGTGGGCACGAAGAATCCAGCCAATTGCAAACCCAGATTCCAGCACAGCCTTTCCCACCAGTGAGTACACGTGTGGGCCCAGGAGGAAAAGGGCACCTTTTGCTATTCCCTGTTCAGGTCGGCAGAGGGAGGGGAAAGCAATTTCATGTCTTCATCTTTCCCCATTCAAACCTCCACTGACAGAGCAGGGAAGGGAGTCTGGAGCACCCCACCACAGTGTGTTCAAGTGGCATGTGGACCTGTGGCTTAGGGACATGGTTTAGTGTTGATTTAGGCTGTTTCTTCTCATTGTGTTACTTATTACCTAGGAGATGAGACCAACACCTACCTCCCTACCACCTCCTTTCAGGCAGTTGTACAGAGCGTGAAAGTCTCCCCTCACCCTCCTCCAGACTAAACAATCCCAGTTCCTTCAGCTGCTCTTCATAAAACCTATTCTGCAGACCTTTGCCCAGCTTCACTAGCGTCCCCAGGTCCTTTCCTACTGGGCAGCTTTCCAACCACTCTGCCCCAAGCCTGGAGTGTTGCATGGGATTGTTGTGACCCAGCCACAAAATCTAGCACCTGGCCTTATTGAACCTCATACTGTTAACCTCAGACTATGGATCCAGCCTGTCTGGATCACTCTGTAGAGACTTCTTAACCTTGAGCAGATTAACACTGCCACTCAATTTGCTGTCATCTGCAGACTTACTGAGGATCCACTCAATCTCTTATTCAAGATCACTCATAAAAATATTGTGCAATGACTCTAGAACTAAGCCCTGGGGAATGCCCCTCCTGACCAGTCACCAGCTGGGTTTAACTCTATTCACCACCACTCTCAAGTGGTGCAAGTGAACGCTAGATTATCTAAACGGAAGACATGAAGGTGGAAGTTGTGTAGGAGAATGCATCAGTGAGACAAAGCGTGGCAGGTAGAGGCAGGGGGAGAAAGAAACTTCAGAGAAGTGAATCCCTCAAAAGACAAACACTCAGCCTGGACACTGAAAAGTATGATATAAATTGTACATTGACAACAAGGGCAAACCTTGTAGGGAAAACAACATGAGCTTGACTCCAGGAGAGCTCTTACAAGGAGGCTAGTACCTTAGTCTCAAGTTAATAATAATTCCCACTCACTAATATTTCATGCTTAGTTTAAGTCAGTCTATCAGGGTAATGGTTTTAGGTCTTGGGTTTTTTTTGTTTGGGTTTGTTTGTTTGAAATTTCCAGTTTCTTTTGAGCACAATTAGTCACTGTCTCTCTGAGAAGATCCCAGCTTTCAATTATAAGTTTTTATTGCTTTGTTGAAAAGCAAAGGCATACCTTCTGTGATAGCTGCATTAAAGGTACTACAACTGCAGCAGATTTTTTTTTTTTCAAGCTCTGGTTTAACTATTTGTTTTGTGTGTGCATATTACTTGTATGATGAAGCATCTCTAATAGTTTTTATTAAGGGTTTTCTATGTTGGAGGGTTTTTTTCCCTTTCAGAATCCATCTTGGTTTGAAAAGCCACATAATTTCATGTCTGAAATCTGTTTTAGAGAAGATCTTATGAAAGTATATATATGCGATGAGGCTGGTGAGAGGCCTTGAGCACAGCCCTACGAGGAGAGGCTGAGGGAGCTGGGATTGGTTAGCCTGGAGAAGAGAAGGCTCAGGGGTGACCTTATTGCTGTCTATAACTACCTGAGGGGTGGTTGTGGCCAGGAGGAGGTTGCTCTCTTCTCTCAGGTGGCCAGCACCAGAACGAGAGGACACAGCCTCAGGCTGCACCAGGGGAGATTTAGGCTGGAGGTGAGGAGAAAGTTCTTCACTGAGAGAGTCATTGGACACTGGAATGGGCTGCCCGGGGAGGTGGTGGAGTCGCTGTCCCTGGGGCAATTCAAGGCAAGATTGGACGTGGCACTTGGTGCCATGGTCTAGCCTTGAGCTCTGTGGTAAAGGGTTGGACTTGATGATCTGTGAGGTCTCTTCCAATCCTAATAATACTGTGATACTGTGATACTGTGATATATATATATATATATATATATATATATATATATATACACACGTATATATATATATATATATATATATATATGTGATGGATGAGTGTCAAGATGAAAGTGACTGTGTCTTTTCAGTGGTGCCCAATGACAGGACAAGAAACAATGGTTGTAAGCTAGAACACAGGAGATTCTACCTCAACATGAGGAGGCTGCCCAGAACGGTTGTGGAGTCTCCTCCTCTGGAGACTTTTAAAACCTGCCTGGTTGTGTTCCTGTGTGACCTACTCTAGGTGATCCTGCTTTGGCAGGGGAGTTGGACGTGATCTTTGGATGTCCCTTCCAACCCCTAACATTGTGTGACTCTCAGTTTCCATTTCTACACTACCCTTGTAACTGTAGTACCTGGGACATACCTGTGGAATACATTTGCAAACACCTGTTTGATGACTAAGTATCACTGCCTGCAAAAATAAAAACGAACCTTTAAAAAAACCCCAGGACTGTAACACAGAATGACACTGAGCGCTACCTCAAAAGCCAGAGAGATTAGGATAATCTTCTGCTAAGTACTACAAATTCTGATGGTGATCTGGAAAGAACTGCCTGTAGCTCCATAAACTATTTTAGCCACTGCAATGTAGGTAGGTGCTTAGAGAGAGGGTTGTGGGTTCTTTTCTAATTAAAAACTTTTAATTAATTGACAAAAATTTGAAATTGTCAGAAACATGTCAATGTCACTGGCTGGATTTTTAATGTGTTCCTCTCTTCCCTCTTCTTTCCCATTCTCTCCTAAGGAAAGCTACCCAAATGCAGCATGAGATTTAACAGCAGCAGTACGGTGCGTTCAGCAAGATGTCATTCCTGCACATGCAGAATTTGGCTCGCCTGCTCAACAGATGTGGAAATAGCTTGTGAATTGTGTAATTCAAGTTCCTTCTTCTACAAAGATGTGAAAGTAGTTTTTCCTTTTTTTAAGAGCACACAAAGTTTCTGACAAGGGTTTGCTACCTAAGTGCTCTCCTAGAATCTTTACTAGCTGGAATTTGTTTCTACACTTTCATACACTAAGCCTGGTTGTGTTACATACTCTTTTCATTCTGGTGCACATTCCCAGAGGGGATGGATAGCTTCAAGTTCTATCCTGCTGAGACTTCAGTTACCTTTTCAAAAGCATAAAGTGTTCACACTGTTCCTGTAAGTGTTTCAGCACTCTTACCCTCTTCGAGCCTGCATTGGATTATGAGATACTGAGCTAGTCGAACATTTGGTATGAGACCTATTGCAGTTGTTGAGTGCTTTCTGTTTCAACAGTAGACAGCAGTGCATTACACCATTTGAGTTCCTGAGTTTAAGCACTTCCCAGGATAAGATCCTTCAATGTTAGTTCAACCAAGGGATAGAAAAGTTATTATAAAACGAACGCTGATGCTAAGACTTGTTATAGCATAAATGTCTTTCTCTCCTTCTCTGTTCCAGGTTGACACTATTGCTTATAGCCTATCTGTCACAAGATGACCTGGGCTAATTTCACCCTCAGGGCATCATTTATATACTTGTAAAATTCTCAAAGAACTTCCTGAAACTCTTTATTCAGCACTCAGTGCAGGATTATGATTGCTGCTTGTGTAAATTGTTTTTCTTTGAAGATGTTGTTAAATTACTGTGTGTCTTTTATCTTTGTCTGCTTGTTCTGTGGGATTTAGAATCCTTTAACTTTGTATTACTTTATTTATGTTTAATTTTGATGCAGCAGATTTTACTCAAGGCCCTAGATAAGTATTTTCACAGATGTTATTGCCACTCATGGACAGGAAAATAGATAAAGAAGACGTTACTTCTGCAGAGTCTCAAACAACTGTGAGATGTCAGCAAAAACATCCTATCTTGCCTGGGACATCTTGGTCACTTACTGTCTCATGTAATCTAACAGGAAAATAACTTTGCATATCAATTGCATGGAAACAAAGATATTGATTAAGAAGCTGAATGTAAGCTGAGAAATCCTACTGAGTAATCTTGATTAGCTTCCCCCCCCCCCCCCCCCCCCCCCCCCGCCTCTTTTAAAGTCTAGGATCCAACCTGAATAAATGGACCACTAAACTTAAATACATGTAACTTCTCACTTACTCTCCCAATGATGGGACTGCACTTTTGGCCTATACATAAAACACCTCACAGTGTTTTAAAGACTGGTAGGAAGCATAAAATCACTTGCCTGGATCTTAATGCTACGTTAATGCACAGTGTTAAGTTATTGAGACAGTTATAAATCAGAGTGTTTGATTTATGTGCATGTATAATGTCACAGGTGAAATACTTGTACTTCAGATAGGTAGGAAATTAACAATTCTGTAACTGCAAACAGTGAGTTGATGTAGTACATAGCAAGAAAAAAAAAATAGGCAACCTAGTGCAGGACTAAACAGGCAGCCTTCATTTTAGTTCCCACAGACTCACATTATTTGAATTTGCAAAGTTCCCCAAGAAGGTAAAATGAAGATAAGCGTGGAAGTAACTCAATAGCTATTCACTAGAGATGCATATTAGCCATATATTGGCAACATCAAGGTCCCTTGTGGGAAGAAAGAGACAGGTTTTATTTGTTGGCTTTTTAGACTATTTTCTATGTAAACATGATTTTGAACTCCTTTGGCCTACAGATTTAAAGGTTACACATAGGACAAACTTTGATGTCTTGCCTAGTCTATGGGTATTTTGTGGATTTAGACTGGTCCTATTTGTCTCTTTCCTTTTTAGTAATACCAGCACAGGAGTTCTGAGAGGAATATCACACATGGCCAAAGCCAACTGCAATGACTCTTTTGCAACTCCAAAGTGTATTCTAATCACGAGGCTAGAAAACTAGTTTAGAAAAAGCTGCTACTCATGCATCATATGCTTATCACAGTATCACAGTATCACAGTATCACCAAGGTTGGAAGAGACCTCACAGATCATCAAGTCCAACCCTTTACCACAGAGCTCAAGGCTAGACCATGGCACCAAGTGCCACGTCCAACCTTGCCTTGAACAGCTCCAGGGACGGCGACTCCACCACCTCCCCAGGCAGCCCATTCCAGTGTCCAATGACTCTCTCAGTGAAGAACTTTCTCCTCACCTCAAGCCTAAATCTCCCCTGGCGCAGCCTGAGGCTGTGTCCTCTCGTTCTGGTGCTGGCCACCTGAGAGAAGAGAGCAACCTCCTCCTGGCCACAACCACCCCTCAGGTAGTTGTAGACAGCAATAAGGTCCCCCCTGAGCCTCCTCTTCTCCAGGCTAAACAATCCCAGCTCCCTCAGCCTCTCCTCGTAGGGCTGTGCTCAAGGCCTCTCACCAGCCTCGTCGCCCTTCTCTGGACACGCTCAAGCATCTCAATGTCCCTCCTAAACTGGGGGGCCCAGAACTGAACACAGGACTCAAGGTGTGGTCTAACCAGTGCAGAGTACAGGGGCAGAATGACCTCCCTGCTCCTGCTGACCACACCATTCCTGATGCAGGCCAGGATGCCACTGGCTCTCTTCGCCACCTGGGCACACTGCTGGCTCATGTTCAGGTGGGTATCAGTCAGCACCCCCAGATCCCTCTCTGTCTGGCTGCTCTCCAGCCACTCTGACCCCAGCCTGTATCTCTGCATGGGGTTGTTGTGGCCAAAGTGCAGCACCCTGCACTTGGAGCTGTTGAACCCCATCCCATTGGCCTCTGCCCATCTGTCCAGGCGGTCAAGGTCCCGCTGCAGAGCCCTTCTGCCCTCCAACCCAGCCACATCTGCCCCCAGCTTGGTGTCATCTGCAAACTTGCTGATGACTGACTCCATGCCCTCATCCAGATTATCTATGAAGATGTTATGAACTGCCTCGTCCAGGTTAGTTTTGCAGGCATGTTCTGGAATGGAAGTTGGCAATGCATTCCTCAGAAAGACAAGCAACAACAACTTTAGAAAAAGCCAAAATTCTGACTCTGTGTCTTAAATATTCTCTACAAGTCTAATTGTTGACTTTCTGGAATCACTTTGGTTGGAAAAGACTTTTAAGATCATCAAGTAAAAAATACGCTTCTAAATCTGGATTCCCTGTATTTGGAAAAGCTGCTGTTTGAGAAAACTGTGCTGGGCAATTCTGTTACTCAGAGACCATTAGAAAGGCCCAGTTAATATGCCCTGTGTTTTAATTTTGTGATTGCCTGCAATGAAACACTCAGGTTGTCATTAAGAGGTGTTTTTTTCCCACACAAAGAGGGAAAAAATAACTATAAAGGCAGAGCAGGTTCTTTCTACACTTCATGATTTCCAAGGTGTAGCTGTTTTAATTTAGGCACAAGATAAGATGATACTGCCTTTAGATGTTTCTACATTTCTAATACACAGAAATCTCTGAGTGCTTTCCTGCCAGCAGTGCTTTGTTTTTTCAAACATCTCACCACAACTCTGATCATAATTAAGCAGTAGCTTAGGTCTGAAAACATTTTGTCTGTTTCTTCATTATTGTGTGACCTACAGAAGAGTTTATCTGCACAATTTTCAGATTAAGGCAGTGTTGGTAACATTTAAATAGCTCTTTCATCTTGGAAATATTTAATTTGGAATTTTTAAAAAAATTATTTGGAACTATTTTAATCCTAGATGGTGCTTTAAAACAGTCTCTCTGAAAGCAAACAAATACTTCAATAAAATACTTGGGAGTTTGTGGTTTGCAAGTACTGTCCTAATGGCAGTACATACAAACCCACATTTTTATGCACAGACTCTTTATCAAAGATATACAGTAACATTTCTAATTTGGGGACCCATATAAAATGAAAAAATTGACTATTCCAGTTGTGTCAGTCTTTTCTTCCAAATTTTTAGTACCCTCTAGAATGCCAATGCCTATCCTCAGAATACTTCCTTCTGCTCTGATAGAGAATTTTCCCATCATCTCTAAGCACATCTCTGATCCATTAATTTTATTTAGGTCCTGTTGACTAACACATACTCTGTTTCTGGTGAGAAGAAACAGGTGGTAGACAAAACCTCAGTAAAGTTCAATGAATTTGTTATTAAGCTACTGTATTTTTGTGATGCAGTAACAGGTGTTTAGTACTAGACAGAATTCAGCCTTTAATTACTGTGGTCTCTTATGGACAATCAGTTTCTGGATAGAGGTATTACTGATAATCTTGAAGAGTCTTATGGGAATATTGTAAAATACATAAACAGGGCTGTTAGCATTACAATTAACATTCAAGAGTAGGTAACCCTTTATTTCCCTAGAAATGTCAACCTTGTATCTTTACTACAATTTATGTCCATGTACAAATGTCATCTCTTCTAACTGCCAATAAATGTAAAAATAACAGAGTTGTACCTAACTGAACTTTGAAAGGCCAAGGAGCAGAGTTTGTGCTGTTTTTGTAACCAAACAAGAGCACCCTCTCTTTATGTGCCAGGAAAATAATGCATAATATTATGTATCTGAAAAATCAGCTCATTTCTGCTGGCTTTGTGTTCCTAGAGTCTAAAAATACCGTAACTTGAGCTGTTTTCTAATTGAGATAACAACATTCTTTAAGCTGAATAAACATCATGTTGAAGCTGTGTTGATTACAAAACAACTCAGGTAGTGAAGGTCTAGGTATTTACTATGAAAAGTTTGGTTATTAGATTCTTACTCTCTTCTTTCCCACTACAGAATGTTGATGCAAATATGAGATTGACAGGTGACAAAATACAGCTGGTCTTTCAGGAAAAAAGCTGTGGATAAAGAACAACCAGCTGCTGAGTCAGCTTGAGGAGCACTGTTTGGTGTATAGTCTCTAGTCAATATTTGATTTTCCCTTCTCATAAGACATGGGTACGGACAATTTTTTTAGTGTCACAATATAGTTTGAAATAAAGCCATATAAATGTAGCCATATTTCCCATCTAATGATTATAGAACTTCTAGGCTTGATTTTGCCACAAAATACAGTGAAGCTAATGTAAAGAGAAGGATGATACAGTCAGTGGATTTGGTTTTCACAGCTATTATCATTAACTGCTGGATTAGCTTTAGGTTGTTATTAAGCTTCGTGCAGCTGTGCTAGTAAAACCAGCACGCTTTTGGATGAGCTTGAGAAGCTTGGCAGAGAAGGAAGCACTAAGCTGGTTGCTCAGTTCTTCTGATTTTAGCAGGTCTGCTAAGATCAGAAAGGAAAAGCTGTTTGGTTATCTCTCTGGAGTTAAGAAAACTACAACACTACTCTTTTAGTTTTAAACACCACATGACAGGGGAGGTGTTACTCTACTTTTTCCCCCCTTTTCATCTGTGACTTTTCTGCCTCTCTCCTATTTCAATCAGCATAGCCCTCATAATGGTGACACAGCTCGTGCATAATAGCTTGGAATAATCAGAAGCAACGACTGGTCAGCAGCCTTCTTGCATGGTAATCCCAGATCCAGCAACATTAGGACACTGCTTCATAAACTGACTGATGCAAAGTCCTTGCACTTTACAAATTGGGGCAGATTGTAATGACATCAATGCATCTGCTACAGAAGTTCACATCCCATCATCCCACATCTTATTTTTATGGTACTAACTCTCAACACATCTACCTAAGAATATAATGCCAGTTTCACAACTAAGTGGGAGGGAGAAACAAAAAGAGGCAGAAGGAGGTTATCTTATCAAAGTTCACAGTGAGCTTGTGGCAAAGCTCAGTTTGGACTCCTGCTCTATGCTAAAGCTAACAGATAGCAGACCTTTTGCTCTGTTGGACTGCTTTTCTGATTAGCAGCAACTGTCAGCAGGCTTTATCACCTGCCATGCTCCTGCTATGAGATGGGATATGGCATACTCTGGTGTCTGTTTAATCCAAGGAATATCCTTCAGAGAAACTGTATAGAAGCATTCAATATTGATATTTTGGTTTCAGGTATGTCTCACTTTAATTGCTTTGGAGAAACTCGGTTGTCTGGAGGTTGTAGCACCAGGGAACCTGAGGGTACAGAGAGAAATGCATCAAACAACTTCAGTGTTAACACTTTTTTTTTTGTAGCAAAATATACTACAGGAGAATGCTTTTCTTCTGTGTGCTGTTTACTGATACAGTTTCTTTAGAAGCTGAAGAGGGCTGACCAGTTTTTCAGTTATTTCTACTTCAACAATTGCTGCTGCCTATTCTGGAAGTTAAATGGAAAACTATCAACGAGTTATTAATCTGATTAATTTTTTAATAAGGCAGAGAGGCAGAATGTAGATGGAAGAGCCCTGCCATTAAGTTGCAGTTACTCTTTTCATTGCCAGCTGGAAAGAAGTGCTTGCTTGATAGCAACTATTGGAGAATGCAGTTGCATTCTGAGTAGCTGAGTGATCTGTTAACAAGTACAAATTACATTTATTCATTCTGGATGAAGATGTTTGCTGTGCTTGTAACAATCTGTTTGCTGAAGGAGCCACTAGCATCAAACATTTTGTCTTTCTATGTAAGTAGTGTATCTATGCCAAACATCTTTACACAAAGAATGTGGTTTAGATGACACAGTGACACTCCCTGTCTGCAAAGGAGACAGAACAAATACAGATGGCTGAGGAGATGTTTCATCCTGCTTGCCTTTCTGATTGTCAATTACCTCCATTTAGACAGCTGCAAGGAAAAAATGCACAGGAAACTTAAAATTTGTCAGTGGATTAATTCAATTATTTTGACCATCACAACTGTATTCTTATCACCAAGAAGAGAAGTGGGTGCACATACTGCTACAGATGCCTTCTAGGTAGTTAGGCTTAATGCTATTAGAGACAAAGGAAACGTTGTAATTACAAACTAGGTCCTCTGACAATGAAGAGATTGAAAACTTTATCCTATTCAGAACACAAAATCTATGTGGATATTACCCTGTATTTCCATTAGATAAGATAAATTTCCCTAAGCTGTAAGGATCAGCATGTTGGGACACTGATGTGTTTTACCCTTCTGAACCTTTAACTGTCTTTTAAAACATATTAACTCAGTACTCGGGCTGGTGACCTAAGAGCAGAAGTGATCCATGACTCATTTCAGTGGATGATTCAAATCTGGGTTCAGATGAAGGCTGTTAGGAGTCTGTTGTGAACGAAACAAACAAATAAAAAAAACCTTCAACAATTACAGGTAGAGGTGAAATTGAAACTTAGGCTACCACATTCCTATTTCCAAAGACAGTGAAGCACTGGAACAGATTCCTTGGGAATGCTGTGAATTCTACACCACACTCAGCACAAAAAGCAGGTGTTTTATGCAGAATTCATAGACTCATAGAATCAGCCAGGTTGGAAGAGACCTCCAAGGTCATCCAGTCCAACCTAGCACCCAGCCCTAGCCAGTCAACTAGACCATGGCACTAAGTGCCTCAGCCAGGCTTTTCTTCAAAACCTCCAGGAACAGTGACAGTCCATTCCAATGCCAATCACTCTCTCTGGCAACAACTTCCTCCTAACATCCAGCCTAGACTTCCCCTCAGCACAACTTCAGACTGTGTCCCCTTGTTCTGTTGCCGGCTGCCTGGCAGAAGAGACCAACCCCTACCTGGCTACAGCCTCCCTTCAGGCAGTTGTAGACAGCAATGAGGTCAGCCCTGAGCCTCCTCTTCTCCAGGCTAAACAACCCCAGCTCCCTCAGCCTCTCCTCATAGGGTTTGTGTTCCAGGCCCTTCACCAGCCTTGTTGCCCTTCTCTGGACACATTCCAGCACCTCAACATCTCTCTGGAATTGAGGAGCCCAGAACTGGACACAGGACTCAAGGTGTGGCCTGAGCAGTGCTGAGTACAGGGGCAGAATAACCTCCCTTGTCCTACTGGCCACACTGTTCCTGATGCAGGCCAGGATGCCATTGGCTCTCTTGGCCACCTGGGCACACTGCTGCCTCATCTTCAGCCTACTGTCTATCAGTACCCCCAGGTCCCTTTCCTCCTGGCTGCTCTCCAGCCACTCAGTCCCCAGCCTGTAGTGCTACCTGGGGTTGTTGTGGCCAAAGTGCAGAACCCTGCACTTGGCCTTGTTAAATCTCATCCTGTTGGCCTCTGCCCACCCATCCAGCCTGTCCAGGTCCCTCTGCAGGGCTTTCCTACCTTCCAACAGACCCACACCTGCTCCTAGCTTGGTGGCATCTACAAACTTACTGATGCTGGACTCAATCCCAACATCCAGATCATCAATAAAGATGTTGAACAGGACTGGGCCCAGCACTGATCCTTGGTGAACACCACTAGTGACTGGCTGCCAACTGGATGTGGCACCATTCACCACCACTCTCTGGGCTTTGCCATCCAGCCAGTTCCTGACCCAGCACAGAGTGAATCTGTCCAAGCCATCCTGTTGCAGGTTAGAAAAACAGAATGGATGACCACTTAACAATGTTTTGACATTTACTTTGAAGGACTGCTTTGAATTTAGCTATACAAACAACAATCTATGCAACTTAAAGTAGCTTCTGTGTGTAATTTAATTATTTGGTACTGAAGCCTATCTCTACTGAGTTTGCATGGCAAGGTTTTGATAGTGTGGACACACTGAGGGTGGCTTCTGTGAGAAGATACTAGAAGCTTCCCCTATGTCTGATGGAGCCAATGCAAGCTGGCTCCAGGGTGGACTCATTGCTGGCCAAGGCTGAGCCAAACAGCAGTGCTGGTGGCACCTCAGCAGCAACATAGTCAAGAGGGAAAAAGTTATTGCAGGGGAGCAGTTACAGCCAGAGACAGGGGTAAGGAAATATGAAAGCAATGACTCTGCAAGTGCCGAGGTCAGTGACAAAAGAGAGGGAGGACATGCTCCAGGCACTGGAGCAGAGATTGCCCTGCAGCCTGTGGTGAAAACCATAGCGAGGCAGGTTGTCCTGCTGCAGCTTATGTAAGTCACAGTGGAGCAGATGCCCAACAGCAGCCTGAGCTGGGCCCCATGCTGGAGCAGGTGGATGCCTGAAAGTGATCCTATGGGAAACCCACACTGGAGTAAGTTCCTAGTAGAACCTGTGTAAAGAGAAGCCCACACTGGAATAGGTTTGCTAGCAGAATTGTGAACCTATGGAGGACTCATGCTGAAACAATCTGTTGCTGAAAGTCTGAGCCCTGTAGAAGGGACCCATGCTACAGCAGTTCATGAAGAACTGTATCCTGTGAGAAGGACTCATGGTGGAGAAGTTTACAGAGGACTTTCTCCCACACTGGAGCTAGGGAAAATGGTGAAGAGTCCTTCCTCTGAGGGAGAAAGGAAGGATCAGCAGAAACATAAGATGAACTGATCATAACCCCCATTCCTTGCCTCCCTGTGCTGCTTGCTGGAAGGACATAGACAAATACTAAGTGGAGTCCAGGAAGAATGGAGGGTTGAGGAGATGATTTTAAGATTTTATTTCTTATTAACTTTCCCTGATTTGATTGATAACAAATGACATTAATTTTCCCCAAATTGAGTCTTTTTGTCTGTGACATTAATTGGTTAGTGAGCTCTCCCTATCTTTGTCTCAGCCTGTGTGCCTTTTGTTCTCTTTTCTCTCCCCTGTCCAGCTGAGGGGGAAAGAGTGGCATTGGTGAGCTCCTGGATTCCAGCAAAGGTCAATTCACCACAATGTAATTAAACAGCAACTAACTGCCTGTTTAAGACATACTAGACTGGAACAAAACAAGGTCTGTCAGGTCCAGGTCCTGTATTTTCTTCAGCTGATATACTTACATGTTATTTTATTTAAATAATGTTTATATTTTACTTGTTCTTTTTATAACTACAATGATGTATTTCTCCGGGCTTGTTGCCAAAATCATTTTCTGTGTGTTTATAAACAGTTGCTCCTACTACTTCTTGTGAAAAGAACAGTACAAAGCACGGTGATGAGTGGGTTTACAAGTTGGTAGGTTGCTACAGGGGAGGAAAATAAAAGTGATTTCCCAATGATTCTTTATATGTTGTCCAGAAAAAATCCTCTCTGAATAATTTCTTATAGTGACAAACTACTTACCACCATTGAGAATGCATGTCTCCACTTTCAATAATTTAAGACAGAAATATGCAGGCCTGACATCTGTAATATTCCATTCCAAAAGCAAGGCTGTTTGTGATGTAACTGGCCGCTGCTAAAGAATCAGGTCACTCTGTGTCCTAGTCACGATGAGTAGCTGAAAACCCTTACATAAATGAAAGTAAGTCATTACATCTGATAGTCCATGAAACTGAGGTTTGATTGTCTGATCACACAGTAGACACAGCAGAAAGAAAGATCAGTTTATGCCACTGAAATTCAGCCTTGATGGACGGCTTCACCATGTTACCATGAAAAGGCGTCGATGTAAAGCCAACATAGCACAAAAGCAAAACTGCTTCAGGAACCTATCCAGAGAAAAGATGCCTAAATCTTTGTGTTAGGCTTTCCCCATTCATCTCCTTGGCACTCCTCTATGGTAACTATGATAACTGGACAACTGCATCTGCGGACAAATAGAAGTTTACGGAGCTTTCAACAATTGGGGCTTGCAGACCTGAGTGAAAAGCTCAAGGTCTAGGATGATTACCATCTTCTACAGCAGAAGACTCTACAGGCAGCGCTGCCTGATTAGAAACGAAACTTGGGATTCACCTGCATTGTGGCAAAGACCTATAATGAGAAAGTGTTACTTAACTTCAAGCACTGGAGGCTGCTGGCGTACAGTTACACAACTTTCTAAAGCACACAGAGCTGCTGGGCCAGTTTCAGGCTAGCCTGAAGATTAAGCCGGGCAGACCTGGCGAGCAGCTCCCTCTTGTGTGTAAAGGGACGCAGGCCTCTTCCAGACGTTGGGCATTGCCCCGGCGGTGCCGAGGGCTAACAGCGGCCGCTTTTCGCTGCCGTCAGCCAGGAGGTGCCACTCACTCTCGACGACATCGTCCAGGAGGTACCTCTCATCCGCGTTTGCGCGGGTAGGCAGAGGGAAGCACAGCTACCCTGTACAAATAGAAGGAACTTTCCAGTTGACTTTCCCAGGAATCATAAATAAGCCTCCCTCCACATCTCGGGGGGTGAGAGCCAGGCGCCGCAGATAGCAGCCGCCCTTATCAGCGGTGCCACTCGCCAAGCTGGGCAGAGGCGGTGTCCTGGGGAAGGAAAGGGCTTGTGCCAGGGCAGAGAGGAAGAAAGAAAAAAAAAAAAAAAAAAAAAAAAAAAAGGAAGAAAAGAGAGGGGTTTTGCGGGCAAGGGCTCTTGAGTCGACGGAGGAAAGGGGCCTCACCGAGGGCAAAGCCTGAGGGCCCCGAGACCGCGGCGGTGGAGATAAGGGCTGGCCGCGGGTGTTTCCTCCACGCCGAGAGGCAGGCGCTAGGGGAAACGCGACGCCCTCGGCCCAGGGGCCGCAACCCTTCGCCCTCCCCTCGGGCTTCCCTCCCACCCTCCATGCCGTAGGGAGGATGCGGAGGTACCGGGGCAGAGCAGCACTGAGGAGCGCGGAGGTGGCGGCGGCAGCGGCGGGGACATGAACCCGAGGGGTGGCCGGGCCTCGGGGCCGTTTTTGCTGCTGCTTCTGGCACTGATGCAATGCGCAGGGCGGCAACGGGGTAAGTGCGGTCCGGCCTCTGCGATCGTGGGCCGTGAGGGCGGTGTCCTTCGGGCGAAGCGGGAAAGGCCCGCAAGGTCCGGAGGCCGTGGGACGAGGGGAGCGACGACGGGAGGACTCTGGCCTGAGAGTGGACGCCTGCCTAAATAGGGCGTCGAGGGCCCGCCGGTGCCAGGCACGTAGGGCGGTCGCGGCGGCGGCAGCCTGCGGAGCGCTGCGTTTCGCACCTGCCGTGCGGCGGCAGCGGCCTCGTGTGCTCGCTGGGGAAGAGCGCCTGGCCCGAGCCGGAGCTGCGCCCGGGCAGGACCCAAGGTGTGAGGGGCTCTCCGTGCGAAGGTAGAAATCCTGTGTCACTAAGCTGCGAACTTCCTCCTGTAGTGGTATAGGAGAGGGGGGATCTTGTTTGGTTGTTTTTTTTAATCTCCCAGAGCAGCAATCTGAGGAGGACACTCCCATGCCTTATCAGAAGGTTGAGGTATCAGGAGAAAGTTCTTACTCTGGCTGTTTTTTATTTTTAGTTTAATTTTCAGGTCTGCATTGGCAGCCGCTGCTTCGTTTTCTGGTTTTGGTAGGAGCAGGTACATAAAGGGGTACTAAAAGCATCCAGAGCTAGGAGCCTTTGGTGCTTCCCGTGAACCTTCAAGCGTGCAGAAACACGCTGGGAATGGAGCTGAAGCACTCTGCGTGTGGAGGGGTACTTTTATCACATAGCTAAAATTAATAAATGGAAAGAAAAGCGAGCTGGAGTGTTTAGCTGACTTCTTTCAGTCAGATTATGCATTTAGACCTCACGTTACAGGCAGCCAAAATTGTGTCAGAGTAGCTATGTATGCGTTAAGATTTGTTCTCTGTAAGAACCACTCTGTTAGAACCATCTTTAGTAATCTCAGCTGTCTTAGAATGGTTAAAAATAATTCCTATAGTGTTATGTCCAGCAGCATATGGCAACATAAGCTTATGCAATATTACTTTTTTCTTTAGAAATGTGAGGGTGGAAGCGTGTATATGCCTTGTCTGCACTCAAACCAGGCATTTCTGAGGTTCTTCATTTGGAGAGCCAGTGCATTTGTGCAGATGACAAAGAGAGCTTGCAGAAGAATGGAGAGAAATGCAGATATTACAGTATAAGTGAATGCAAATAAGGAAATGAGTTTGTATTTTACTCTGCTTTAATGCGTGTTTCTAGCCCTACCAAATTACAATAAATCAGGTTCTCATATGCAGCTAAACTACTTCTAAAATAGTCTCTAAAACTAAGCGATTCTTTTGGGTCAGCATTCTTGTTTTTATGAATAGCAGTTATGTACATTTTGATGGTGGCCTCTTCTCCCAGGTAACCAGCAACAGAACAAGGGGACACAGTCTCAAGTTGTGCCAGGGTAGGTATAGGCTGGATATTAGGAAGAAGTTATTCACGGAGAGAGTGATTTCCCATTGGAATGGGCTGCCCGGGGAGGTGGTGGAGGCACCGTCCCTGGAGGTCTTTAAGAAAAGCCTGGATGAGGCACTTAGTGCCATGGTCTAGTTGATTGGATAGGGCTGGGGGATAGGTTGGACTGGATGATCTCTGGAGGTCTCTTCCAACCTGGTTGATTCTGTTATTCTATGATTCTATGATAAAGGTTGTAGAAGATTGGTAAACAGCCCAAATGCCTATGCGTAAATAATAGAAACAGAATAGATAACAGAAATAGCAACAAAAGGGAAAGAAAATTAATATGAGAACAGATTAATAGTCCTGAGTAGAGCTATTTATTATATATCACTTTAGCCTTACTAACTGCTGAAAAGCTATTTTTTTTCTGTCAAAGAACACATAGATGGCAAAATAATTTTTAGCGTAGTTATCTTGTTTAATCCTTTGTTTATTTTTGTATCTTTGGTCTCTAAATATTACAGCTGAGGTTTTTCTGCAAGTCTGAAAGTGAAAACAAAGCGTGAGGAGGTAGGATTTAATTCAGTGATCTCCAGAGGTCCCTTCCAACCCTCACCATTCTGATTCTGTAATGGATTTTATGTCCACTCTGAATTACAACTACCTGAGGGGTGGTTGTGGCCAGGAGGAGGTTGCTCTCTTCTCTCAGGTGGCCAGCACCAGAACGAGAGGACACAGCCTCAGGCTGCGCCAGGGGAGATTTAGGCTCGAGGTGAGGAGAAAGTTCTTCACTGAGAGCGTCATTGGACACTGGAATGGGCTGCCTGGGGAGGTGGTGGAGTCGCCGTCCCTGGAGCTGTTTAAGGCAGGATTGGACGTGGCACTTGGTGCCATGGTCTAGCCTTGAGCACTGTGGTAAAGGGTTGGACTTGATGATCTATGAGGTCTCTTCCAACCTTGGTGATACTGTGTGATACTGTGTGATTACTCAGACCAGGCCACATTTTATGGTCTTTTTTTCCCCTTTTTTGTATCTTTTTTTTAAAAAAAGGTAACTGTATTTTCTTGTTCTTAAAGCAGTTGTGAAGAGATCAGTTCCAGATGTTTGTGCAACTTGCCACATTCATGCTACGTGTCATCAAATTGATGGAAAAAGTGTCTGCATCTGTAACTATGGATTTGTAGGCAATGGAAGAACCCATTGTCAAGGTAGGCTGCCTGTCTGTAAAATGGCAAGAAATGTTGTGCATTTATAAAATGTTCTTTCTTGAGTAGTATCACTGAATTCTTCAAAACAGGATTAAAAAATTGCCATTACCTGGCAGAATTACTTAAGTTTCTTAACTACTTAATTCATCTCTGCTATATAGTGAAGGATTTAATTTCATTTTGTCTTACAAAGTGTAGGGTTCTATCAAACACTCACTTTTAAAATACAGTGCATTGGGGTGATTTGTTGAGCATTTTTAATTTTAGCTTCAGACAAAACCCCAAACCTTAAATATGATAGGCTTAGTTTTATACTTTTCAACCTAAGCATAACTGAACTGAAAATTGGACAGATACCTGACAGTTAAAATTAGCATATTTTTGCTGATTTTTCCAGTTCTCTCAAGTTACTGGGTAGCTAAAAATTAATAAGCTGAAGGTCTGGTTTTGATAAGAGTATGCATGTGTGGCTGGATTTCTTAAGTGCAAGGATCTGTTGTATGAAAAGTGTCATTCATCACTGTTTTATTGCTGTAGCTGATAATGTCCTTTCAGTACTACTTCACATGTGACAAATATATACACCTTGAGTCATGTGTCCAGTTCTGGGCCCCTCAATTCCAGAGAGATGTTGAGGTGCTGGAACGTGTCCAGAGAAGGGCAACAAAGCTGGTGAGGGGCCTGGAGCACAAACCCTATGAGGAGAGGCTGAGGGAGCTGGGGTTGTTTAGCCTGGAGAAGAGGAGGTTCAGGGCTGACCTCATTGCTGTCTACAACTACCTGAAGGGAGGCTGTAGCCAGGTGGGAGTTGGTCTCTTCTGCCAGGCAGCCAGCAACAGAACAAGGGGACACAGTCTCAAGTTGTGCTGGAGGGAAGTCTAGGCTGGATGTTAGGAGGAAGTTCTTGCCAGAGAGAGTGATTGGCATTGAAATGGGCTGCCCAGGGAGGTGGTGGAGTCACCGTCCCTGGAGGTGTTCAAGAAAAGCCTGTCTGAGGCACTTAGTGCCATGGTCTAGTTGACTGGCTAGGGCTGGGTGCTAGGTTGGACTGGATGACCTTGGAGGTCTCTTCCAACCTGGTTGATTCTATGATTCTATGAAATCAGAGTATCACAGTATCACCAAGGTTGAAAGAGACCTCACAGATCTTCAAGTCCAACCCTTTACCACAGAGCTCAAGGCTAGACCATGGCACCAAGTGCCACGTCCAACCTTGGTCTCTTCCAACCTGGTTGATTCTATGATTCTATGAAATCAGAGTATCACAGTATCACCAAGGTTGAAAGAGACCTCACAGATCTTCAAGTCCAACCCTTTACCACAGAGCTCAAGGCTAGACCATGGCACCAAGTGCCACGTCCAACCTTGGTCTCTTCCAACCTGGTTGATTCTATGATTCTATGAAATCAGAGTATCACAGTATCACCAAGGTTGAAAGAGACCTCACAGATCTTCAAGTCCAACCCTTTACCACAGAGCTCAAGGCTAGACCATGGCACCAAGTGCCACGTCCAACCTTGCCTTGAACTGCCCCATGGACGGCGACTCCACCACCTCCCCGGGCAGCCCATTCCAGTGTCCAATGACTCTCTCAGTGAAGAACTTTCTCCTCACCTCGAGCCTAAATTTCCCCTGGTGCAGCCTGAGGCTGTGTCCTCTCGTTCTGATGCTGGCCACCTGAGAGAAGAGAGCAACCTCCCCCTGGCCACAACTGTCTTGTGAGTCAGAGGATGATGTCAAATATGGTGTCTGAGTGTATGTAACAGTTTAGCAGTGCTTAGAGGTGGTCATCCACATGTGACCTCTACCACTCCATCTCATCCGCTGTCTTCACAATAACTGGAGACTGTTGACCCTGCCTAGACTTCACTTGTCTCATTATTGTGGGAGAAGACAAGGATGCATGTTTTGCTGTGTTAATTCTCTGTCAGTTGAATGAGTTGGGCAAGATCAGCACAAGCTCCATCAAGCAATGCGGCCAGTGCATGCCATAAGGAAGTGCAGAAGCGGAGAGCAGTATCCTCTGGTTTCAGCAGCTCTTAAATCAACTCAAGCTGTGTCCTGAAACTTTGTTCATTTTTATCCAGGCACATCAATCACTGTTGGTCTAAATACTCCAGCTTTACCAGCAGTGTTTACATCCCAAATAACTTGGAAAATAAAAAACAGTAAGGGGAAATCTGGTTACACAAGACTGAGTGAGGAGAGGAAGCTATTCAACTTAGTCTCTCTCTGACTGTTCAACTTAGTCTCTCTGTTTTAAATGTGCTGACAGATAAAGATGAATGCCAGATTGGAGCCAGCAAGATCTGTGGAAATCATACAGTGTGTCATAATACACATGGAAGTTTTTACTGTGTTTGCCTTGATGGATATCGAGCCTCCAACAACAACAAGACATTTATTCCCAATGATGGCACCAACTGTACAGGTAGACTTCCCAAAGAATCTGGAGCACCAGGAATCCAGAACTTAATTTTCTGGTGCACATTTTTTTTTTCCCTATCACTTTTGGACTTTCTAAAGCTACACTTATTTTCCACAGCTGTAACAGAGTACTTGCTGCTGTGGATGCAAACACTTAAATTTGACACTTAGGTTCTAACAGCTGTGAATTAATTCCATTTTGCCTTCTTCATTGTGATAGAGATCATTGTTTCACAGTCACATTCAAGGAATAATCTTTCCAGAATGAGAAACTATGTTAAGGAAAATATTAGCCAGTTCCTTGTTACATTAAAGAACTTTTGTAATTTATGTTTGCAGATGTCAGTTTTTTTTCCCTGCTGCAGCAGGAGATAACATTGGAAACTATTTGTCCTGTGAGACAGAAACAGTTTAAAAGATGACTAGCTACAAATTTGAGAATCTCCTCCTTCCAGATGCTTGGACACTAGGCAATGATAAGCTCCTTTGTTTCCCAGAAGAGCTGTCAGAAGTTACTTAGAGCCCTTCGTGGAATGCTAGGTTTGTTTTAAGTTCGAGTCCTACACTATTTAATTTAAAACATACATTTTTCTGTGAATTTTTAGATATAGATGAATGTGAGGAGTCTGGGCTGTGCGGTCACAATGCACGATGTGTGAATACTGAAGGAAGCTACAAGTGCTACTGCAATGATGGTTATAAGTTAGAAAATGGAGAGCATTCTTTTCTTCCAGACCAGAATACAGTTTCATGCAAAGGTAAGAGTCTTTGGATGCTGATTTTGCTAGCAAATGAAATGCAGTCTCATAAATTAGTAGTACCTGCTTTGACCTCTGTTTCTGAATCTGTAAGGCAGAAGCCCTCTCTGTGGACATTGACTGCTGTAAGATTTTTTTTGTCTTCTTGAGTTCAGTTTGTTCTAGAAATGTCTGGATGATATAGTTGACACTAGATATCATTTCAGTAGTGGTTAGAAGTGCAGTCAGAGAAGCTTAGTATTGTCATGAAGGTGATGTAGTTCATTTCTGAATAGGAAGGAAGTGTGGTGTAATCCACTTGCTTATATAATCATACTGCATGAAGGGGATGGGAAGAGAAGATAAATAGCTGGTAAGAGAGGTGAGATTAATGAAACAAGTGTGGGGGAGAGGAATAATAAAATAATGGTTTAGTTTTTTTGTTACATATTATTGCATATGCTGCACCTGCATAGGTAATCTGTTCTGTTTATCTTACCATAACAATAATTTATTTAAAGCCAGTCTTCCTTTCTTCTCTAGTGTAGGTTTTCACAGATGAAAAGGGCAGCAGTGTAAGCTGTAGGTGTCAAAGTATGTAATGAACCCAGGCATCCCAGCTGGAAGGAGCTGCCTGGTTTATATCTGACTCCTGTTTCTGAATTGCTGTCAGTGGAGCTCTCTGCCTGTAGTTCATCCAGTTTTTCCAGCTGGAGTGCTCCACTTTATTTTGTCGGAGTTGTTGATAACCCTGCTTATCTCCCTGGCTTCCCCTCCGCAGGCTGTGGTAGAGTACTGACTGTGGGCTTGTGGAGACTGACAAGGGACTGCGATCAAGCAGCTGTGCTGAAGAAGTGCAGCTTTTGTATGCAGGGTGGTTCAGTGAGATCGAAGGATTGAGGGGCGGACAGTTCCATTTCAACTTGTCTGCAAGACTTGACCTCTCTCATGCACAGGGAAATAAACTTGGGCCTGAAATTTTCCTCCAGTGTTGAGGGATTGATTATTCAGCAATTGCTGTAATGACACTGGTACATGCAAAGCACCACCACATTGCAGTTTCTCCTCTTTGGTATTGTGAATGGCTCCAACTGTATGTTAGTAAAGATGCAGTTCAGTACCTCCAACTGTGGCCAGTACATCTCCACTCTTAATTTTCTACCTGCTTAGCAACCTCTCAGATGCATTAGAATGAGTGTAATTTGTGATGTGACCATCTAATTTAGCTCATTTTCAAATGGTTACGTGTTGTGATTTGTCTACTGTGAGATCTTTTAACCCAGTCTCTTAACAGAAATTGGATGTGGTTCCCCTCCTGAAATGAAGCATGGCTACACTGTGGGCAACTACAGCCTGATACCAGGAAGTGTGGTTCATTATGAATGTGAGGAAGGGTTTTACAGCAACGAGGCAAAGTTGTCGTACTGCACTGCAAATGAAACTTGGGAACCTGCCATTTTAAGCTGTAAAGGTGAAAAGAGTTTTAAGTATTTTTTTAATTTGTTCATTAAGGGGGTTTAATTTGTTCATTAAGGTGGGGAATTGTGTTTGAGGCAACAGTCCACTTTCTTAATCTGAGGGATAATTTATGAAACAAGAAGAAAATCACAGCTTATACAACTTTATCACCTCTTCTTGTTAGTGTAATGACATTTTTGATGTAGGTTCTTGCATTTTTACACACACTGCAGTGTGTCCACACCCGTGAAACAAGGCCTAGAAAACAACTAGAGTTCTGTGGCACGTCAGGAGAAAGGCCACTGAGTTGGATGGCATCAGTGCCCACTATTAGAGATTATTATTTTTTCTTTTCCTAATTTATGAAGTATAGATTTTCCTCTAAGCATCTGTAAACCTTTCACTTGCTTGGGTTTCTAAATTGCCCATTCTGTCAAAATATTATGCCTCACAAATGCAGGGTTTTGTGTTGGTGTGGATTGGTAGAAAGTCTGCTTATTGGTTAAATGACACATGGGGTGCTAGGTATACAGTCTGTAACAATTACATAGGGGTGAATTGTCACCCTGAAAGCTACCACTTACTGAGGAGAGTTCCTTCTCAAAATACAACAGCCACTTTTGTTTCCACTTCTGTTCCTGTTTTCTTTAGTTCATTCATTCATTTGTTCACTTGTTCTTTCTTTTGTGTTGTGTGTTGTAACTTCTTCTACAGTTTTGCATTTCTCTGGTTCTTCACTTTTTAAAAGTGCTTCCTGAAGACAGTTTCTGCTCCCTCTTGCTCACTGCAAGTAGTACAGAGCCACCTTCCCAGCCGTAATCATATTTATAAAACCAGAAGATTTTTAGAGATTAAACCCCCCAAAACAGTCTAGGACATTTTCTGTATAATAGCAGCTAGGCTCTGGAAGGAATCACAGATTTACTGTGCCATACTGAGAGAAAGGCAGGGAGAAGTCATTTTATTTTGGAAGCAGCTCTGGAAGTAGCTACAGCTGTGGCATTCTCATGCTGGGAATGCCCCAGAGAACACAAGGGAATGCTGAATTACTACAAGAGATGATGGTTAGTTGATAATGTAGAAGGAAGCAGTCATGGGAGGGAAGCCTTCATTATTTTTGCTGCTTGACTAAGAAGCTTATCTTTCTCTTTCTCCCTCTCCCTAGGTGTAGATTGTGGGGTTCCACCTTCTGTTTTAAATGCCCATCCAGTATCTGTAAGTGGTACCACGTACCGAAGTGAAGTTACTTACAATTGTGCTCATGGTTACTTTATTGCAAGTGGCCATCAGATTGCAGTCTGCAACGCCAGAGGACAGTGGGATGGTGCTGATTTGGTGTGCAAAGGTAAGTCAAATCTGCCTACAGATTTATTTGGAATAGATACTGTGTCAGCCACCATAATAGATACCAGTCATTGACTAGGTACATCCCAGGCATTCAGCTTACAGAGTCTTCTGGCACATGAAGTTATCACAAAACAAAAAGATAAATGCCCCATCCTGCTGGCATGTCTCCAGTCACAAAATTTGAAGTGGTGCTTGCTGGGACAGCTCATCTCTCTTCCTTAAATATGATTACCTGTTTAAATTTTCAGGTGTTTTTATCCTGTTCTTTCTCTGTTCCAGAAATAGACTGTGGCAAACCTTTGCTGATTCCACACACAGAAATGATCTGGGACAATTCTACCACTCTGTGGAGCAGAGTGTACTATCAGTGTAAAGAAGGATATTATTTTAATGGAGGAAAGAACTTCTCAGAGTGCACAATATATCAGTTGTGGGAGAATATTACATACACATGCAATGGTAAGTGTTGCTCTAGGAAGCTGCTGTGGGGTGTACTGTTTGAATGGTTTCTCATTCCAATCCTGAAGGTAGGAGCAGGAGAAAGGAGTAATGCAAGCAATCCCTTTCTAGCATATTATGTAGGGAACAGGGTGGTATTTTTGGATGGAAAGATCATGGAAGAGACAGTTAATCATACAGAAATTTCTAGTGGTTTTAGTGGATGCCACAGATCTTTCTGTAGCTGTCTTGCTTTACTTTTGAAACAGAAGGGGACTAATGCAACTGGAGGTTTTTTTGCTGTGCTGAGAACTCTCAGCTGTGCAGGCCATGGGAATGTTCCAGATGAGCAAAAGGTACTTAACAAGGCTTAGTTTTGAGACCAATACTGTGATGAAATTAAAGGTAATGGAATTAAACTCTTTTTTAAATTTCTTTTTTCATAATCCCCAAAGTAAAACTTACTCATGATTGCCTTTCCATCTTAGATCTAGTTGTCTGCATTTCTGGATTTTCTTAGAAAAGAATGAGTCCTGAGCAGGGAGATCTGTAATGAAGTTTTGTCACACTGTGGTCTTGGAAACAGGATGTACTGACACTTTTCATAATAGCAAAAAAACAGCATATTTTGGACTATGGCCGTTTTGCTTTATAGTGTTTTGTGTCCTTAGAGGTGTCACTAGGTAGCTCTATGACTGTCTTTTGTTCTTAAGGATCAGTGCTGTCTTTTGCAAACAGTTGTGTTCCTATTCCCTGTAGCTTTGTGATACCCAGATATTTTTCAAAAGCACTGAAAGCATGTCTGACTGATACCACTTCACAAACAGAACCTTTACACTGAGATTTGCCACCTGATGGCCTCTCTTGCTTTATTTGATGTCCTTAGCATTCACTGTGAATATGAAACATGTGACATCACATAGAGCAAAGAGGTAAAAAAAAAGCAGATCTTTTTACGGTGCCCTAATACAAATGGAACTGGTAGTGTTAGAAATCATAATTCATGTTTAGTTTAGGCAGCAATTTGAATAGGTGTACTTGCTGAATTGGCTTTGAAGCCAGCATTGCATAGTGTGTCTCAGCGGGACCTTGACCGCCTGCACAGATGGGCAGAGTCCAATGGGATGGCGTTCAATAGCTCCAAGTGCAGGGTGCTGCACTTTGGCTACAACAACCCCATGCAGAGATACAGGCTAGGGTCAGAGTGGCTGGAGAGCAGCCAAACAGAGAGGGATCTGGGGGTGCTGATTGATACCCACCTGAACATGAGCCAGCAGTGTGCCCAGGTGGCCAAGAGAGCCAGTGGCATCCTGGCCTGCATCAGGAATGGTGTGGTCAGCAGGAGCAGGGAGGTCATTCTGCCCCTGTACTCTGCACTGGTTAGACCACACCTTGAGTCCTGTGTTCAGTTCTGGGCCCCCCAGTTTAGGAGGGACATTGAGATGCTTGAGCGTGTCCAGAGAAGGGCAACGAGGCTGGTGAGAGGCCTTGAGCACAGCCCTACGAGGAGAGGCTGAGGGAGCTGGGATTGTTTAGCCTGGAGAACAGGAGGCTCAGGGGTGACCTTATTGCTGTTTACAACTACCTGAGGGGTGGTTGTGGCCAGGAGGAGGTTGCTCTCTTCTCTCAGTTGGCCAGCGCCAGTGCAAGAGGACACAGCCTCAGGCTGCGCCAGGGGAGATTTAGGCTTGAGGTGAGGAGAAAGTTCTTCACTGAGAGAGTCATTGGGCACTGGAATGGGCTGCCCGGGGAGGTGGTGGAGTCGCTGTCCCTGGGGCAATTCAAGACAAGGTTGGATGTGACACTTGGTGCCATGGTCTAGCCTTGAGCTCTGTGGTAAAGGGTTGGACTTGATGATCTGTGAGGTTTCTTCCAACCCTGATGATACTGTGATACTGTGATACTGTCTCTGTTAACTAGGTATTACAGTCTTTCAGTGCCAACAGTTCTGTTCTGAACACTGTGAAGCTTTAAACGACCTGAACCTGCAGACTACACTCGCAGGTTTATCGTGGATTTTAACAAGAGCTTTATCAGAGACAAATGAGATAGCCTCCAGCTCTATCTGTTGGATCACAGGGTCGAAAAAAGTCACAGCTGTGGTCAAGTAGAATGGGGGAAAAACATTTAAAACATAGTCTAACTGTTCCAGGCCTCTTTGGAGATTAAAAAAATATACAAAATTCATAAATAGAAAATTAAATACAAAGGACTTCAGCTTCTTCAGTTCAACATTTTTCACACTTACTAGAGGTAACAAATGACTTTCAAATGAAATTAAATTTCTCTTTCAGTAGTGATGCCTTTCAGAGATATATGATTTTAAAGGTGTGTGTAATTAATCAGTAATTTCCATTCAAGTAGGAGAAAGTAATGTTCCATTCCAGCAGAACATATGGTAGATGTTGGAAAACCACTAATCTTTTCCTTCTGCATGCAAAACCTCATTAGAAGTAATTAAGTTAAGAGTTTCCTCTGAGCATGCTTTCTCTTCGGCAGATAATCACTTCGTTGTTTCTTAGGCAATGACTGCTACAGAATGTGTTGCCTGTTTCATTGCCTGTTGGGGTCTACAGTAAATGTGTGTGTGCATGTATGTGTAAGTAAGTATGTTTGATAGTACCTGATTTAAATACTTAACAGTTGCTTAGCAAAAGAGATGGTGATTGTCAGTGAAGTCTGGCAATAAGTCAGCTGGATCAGAGTCTTCCTTTTCCAACCCTTGATTTGTATGCATGAAATCAGAGACTGAACTGCAAGCTGCCTATTAGCAGTTAAATACCTGCTGTCCACTATGCTCAGTGTGTGAAACTGGACACTGCACAGCTTGTCCTGGAAGACCTTCTTTTTCCCGTACAGGGGAGGAATGTGTGGTTTCATTTACTTTCATTGATGTGTATTCCTGGCCCATATTGTGTTGAGTTCCCATGGTATGTCGTGGCAAATCTGCAAAGTTCTTTTTCATACTAAAAAGAAGATAACCTTAGGGGAATAAGATTTCAGTTTGCTTTAGGGAAGGGCTTTGGCTCTAAGGAACTATAGCTTGCAGTGGTGGACCACAGATTTATCAGAAACTAGGAGCTTGGGTTTTGTGCTGTGAATTTCAGAGGTGAAATTGGCAACTTAAGCTTTTTTGGTAGTAATAGTTGTCCTCTGGGAGAGAGGTTACTCTGAATGTGTCTTGAAATGGGATGTAAGGTAATATAAGCTTTACAATTGATTTTTTTAAAATTGAAAAGTATAAATGAAGCCTTCGCACACATGTTTTTCTTTTTGAGTGTATTTCACATGTAGAGGTTGAGTTTTTTGTTTATCATGGCAGTAAGGAGGCCAGAAAAAAGATGTTAGGTCTCTTGGCCATCTAGCTGAGATGGTTGTTCCTGAATCTGCACTTCCATTGGCACAGTGTGAAACATACATTGTAGGCTGTTACCAAGTCCATGAGATTTTGAGAAGGACAGGGAGAGGAACCAGAGGTGGTCTGAAATGAAAATATGTGAATGAGTTTGATTTGTCTTTCACTGAGCGTGGATACAAATGTTTGATGGTAAAAGATTGGGAAGGGATAAAAAAGATGTTGAATTAAAATCTTTTCCCTTTCTAGTATGTGTATATTGAGAACTTACACGCTTTTGAGAACTTACTTCTTGGGCACCCAGGATGCCCACTGTGCATTACTGCAAACAGAGCGTTTACAGGGTTGGCTTGTTTTTAATACTATGTTCAGCTCTAAATGTACATTTTCCAGTCTTCCACACAGTTATGAAGGAGTCAGTTCATGCACAGAAGGGACAGTGTCTGATACAGTTTTCAATATTAATTGGGTAATTGTTAGAGATAGTTTGGAAGGAAACGGTCCCTTTACCTACTGCAGCTGTCTTCATCCTATTAACAGTCTCCCCTTCTTTTGTTCATCAGGTCCCAAGCTCTAGAGAGATCCTCATTTTGGAGATTTCTTTCACAATATCTGATCTATCCTTTCTTTAAGAGTTGGCTCTAGTACCAGCTATAATCATATAGGATGGATTGGCTGCTGCTCATTGTTCTGGTGTTAGACAACTGCTTCTCTAGAAAACAGTGTCTATTTTCTTTGGAGATTGTTAGTATTCAGTCTATTTAGCATCTATTTGTGTATGCAGCAACAACATGGTGTCTTAAGTAAGAAAGTTTGTCCATTTTCCTTCTTTTTATCCAAGGCAATGAAAATACAAGTCCACATTAAAGAATAAGTTACCAGTATTTAAGTCTCTGATACCACTAATCACTTTATTATTAAAAATGCTTTTATTCAAGAGTTTGGTTTTGGGTTTTTTTAATGTATTAAGTGCAATATTGTCCTTGCAAAAGAAGCAACTGCTGCACGTGGTTGGGAAATGTCCATGGATATGTGTAAAGGGTTGGAGGAGGGAGTGATTCTGACCCGCTTGGGGAAATAGCGTGCATTACTGGTAAAGCATTCCAGCATTCAGGCTCTTGTGGTCAAAAAGGAATTGACCTCTGTGGCTCTTTAATGCTGATTCTAACAGCACAGCAGCTTATCAGTTGTGAGAACCTTCTGCAGCTGTGCATGTGGTGGAGTGTAGAGGAAAAGATGATCCTGTTGCAGTGTATTGTGAACCTGGCACTCAAATAGGGGAAGAAGTCCTTCTTCACACCAGTGTACATTCCATCTGATCCTGAGTTTGAAGCTTCTGTGTCATAGCCTTTTAACACATACTCTTCTTTTTCATTATCTCCTACTAAGTGCAATGTGAACTGAATTGGCCTTTCACTAGAAGTTATTTTTCTGTTTTAGAATGCTGTATTTTCCTGTCTTGACTCCCCATCCATAAATAAAGTTTAGCTGCATGTATGGACCTGTGGAGATTTTGTTGAGATAATCATTGGAACTTTGGGATTGTGGTATCAAGGAGTACCTTCAAAGCATCATGAAAATAAGGCATTAGTTGGTTTTGAGCAGCTTCCCAGAAAATGGATGTTGTACACAAACACTGAAAATCCTAACAGCTGAAGGAGATGGGGGATAGTTGCCAAGTACATGCTTCAGAGATTTGCAGATTTTGAAGTAAGAGTGGTTAGATGAACCAGTCCAGAGAAGGCACAGTTAGTCTTTACACTAACTTTACAACATTGCAGAAGTGGAAAAAGAGTACTTCTATAAGGCAAAAAATACCCCAAACCACCACCACCAAAACCCAACACCAACCCACCTCCCCAAAAAACACCACAAAAAAAACCAAACCTCCAAACCCCAAACAAAATAATAAAAAAAACCCAAACAAACCACAACAAACAGAAAAAGATTCAAATAACCCAAATCAAAATCCTGGAAAACAAAATCAGCAAAATCTGAATCTGGTCAGGAATGAGCAGAGCAGGATCGTCTGTTAGGTGTAATTTTACTGTAGGCATACAGCAAAGATTAATTTCCACACAACTGGTAGAGTGTAGTTACTTTCTTTTAAATCCAGGGTTGTTTTCCCTTTGATTTGTCTTTCCTGTCTTCTCCTATGCTTTAGCCCTGTTCCCAGTGACTGATTTCCCTGCTAGCTAGGGTATACTGGGATGTCAGTACTTAAATCCTCACTTGTGTGGTAAGAGATGGTACAGAAAGGCAGCCATAGTGTTTCTGTGGTGGCATAATCAGTAATTTCCACACAGCAAAGAATGAGCCAATTCTTTCACTTTTCTTATTCCCAGACATGCACAAATACTTCCTGTCAACAGTTATGAGCTTAATAGAAAAGTGGCAGTCACATCTGTGGGCACTGATTGGAAATCTGTGGTTCTGTAGGAATAAGAACATCAAACAATTAGAATAATTGCATCCATCAGAGAAAAGGATCTGATTGGCCCGAGTTCCTTTGAAAGTCTAATTTGATATGTCAAATTTAGACATCTAATAATAGTGCATTTCTTTATTTGTCTGGAAAATCACAGGTGGGGTCTTTGTCATGGGAGGTGTTATTTAGGCCAAAGTAATGAAGTCTAGTGACAATTAAACCAGACTGAAAAAAGTGTAGCTCTCTGCAGGGCTATTTAATCTTTTGTTAATTTGTTTGAAACTGAATTGTTACCCAGTTTCTGATAGCAAATAAAAAGTCTTCAGTCTTGGGAACCTCTTTCAGCTGGCTTGGAGTGGATCATGTGCATTTCTAACCTCAGCCCATCTAATCCTGTCTAGTCTGCCAACCCTGACAGATACACCTTTCCTTTTCAGTATGCTCACAATTGCATCTCATTGCTTTTTCAGTCTGGTTCAATACATGAATTACTCTGATCCTCATTGTCTTCTGGTTTTATCTTACAAAGTATAAAAGATATAAAAGATAAAGATACAAAGTAGATAAGAGTGTGTAGTAAATCATTAGCTACTCCTTCCTGCATGTCTTTCTCTGCAGCTTTGCTGTTTCTTTCTGGATTTTCTCTGTGTAAAGTTTGAGTCTGAAGGTGAGAACCTGCTGAAATTGTGCAGTCTTCATTAAAGTAGAAGTAACTATGTCACTCAAAATGTGGAAAAGTCATAAAAACTTACCATGCTATCCTAAAAGATAAAAAATGCTGAAGAAATGTCTTTATCAAATAAATTCAGTATATATTGAGAAAGTACTGTGCAAGAGGAGTTTGACTGCGTGTATGTGTCTTGGAAGTAGTCAGAGCAGAAGTTCATTGAAATATTTGCTCTCATTTCTGTGCCTGAATGTGTGTTGCATGTTAGCAGCTGGCATTTATAGCATCATTCACAGTTTTCACAGAATTGGGCAGGCAAAGTGCAGGAAAAAAAGCTTGTGTTTGGATTTTTTCTTGTCCTTAAATTGCTGTAAGGACTGGTGGAAGAAGCTCTGTAAGTGTGTGGATGCTCTTTTAGCTACTTGAAGAAGATGTAATGTCAGATTTGAGCTGGAGCAATCTGCTTTCTGTTAAATACTGGGGGTTTCAGCAGTTTCAAAAATACTTCATTGCAAGCTGTACTGTTGCTCAGGACTACTGGATTGTGTATGTGGAAGTAGTCATATGGCTTCAGTGATTGTTCAGACATAGAGTTGTCTGGGTTAACATCTTTCTACCAAAACCTGAACTCACAGAGGCTGGTAAGCAAAGGATTACGGTTGGTCCTCTCAGTGCAGAATTAAGGCAGAAGAGCATGACAGCACAGGCACTTGTGCACTGCCTGTAATTACTGTCAAGATTTCCACACACACTTGAGCACATAGAAAAGCCTTGCTTCCTTGCAGGGCTTTAAAAAAGTGGAATGAAGACTGAGACCTTCAATCCTTTGTTTTCCTTTGCAGAATTAGTTTTGGCTTTATTACCATAATTTCTCTTCCTCTGACATTCATTAGTCCTATTTAGCAGCACCTTTGATTCCTGGCTGATGACAGTCAGGTGCTATTTGCAGCTCTCTACCCTCTCTAATATTTGGCTTGAGTGTTTAACTTGCATTTTCCATCCATCTGCTCTGATATCCAGACATTTGTACATCATTTCCAGGACCCTTTTCCTTGGGTTGGGAAGCAGATTGTGAGAGTGACCTGGAGGTCAATGGAATCAAGTAGCCTTCTCAGTTAACCATAAGTTGAAATTTCTAGTGCTGAAGTATAGGGAAAGCTAAAGTAAGGGGAAGTGGAATGTCTTCTCCCCATCTCATTTGTGAGTCTGAGTAAAAGCTGCTAATCAAAATGAGTTACTTGGATGCTCCTGTCTGCTAAGACATGTCATTGATGCCAGGCACATACAGTGTGTTTCACAGTGGGAATTCCCAAGCTCTGAAAATCACTGTCACTGTTAGATTTCAGAGGAGAACTAACCTGTCAGGAAACCTATTTCCTTCTAGGTGAGAGAATAGCTTTTTCATGGGTATCTTTGTGCTGTTCCTGGATACTGTGTTTATGGTACTGAGATTAATATTAAACCAAGCATGCAGTTTAAATTTGCTTATCCAAAAAAGAGTGTATGGTCAGTGAGAGTAAGGGAGGAAAGGATGTCACTTCAGAAGGCTCAGTGCTTTGTAACAGTGCTCACTCTGTGCAAGTTACAGCTTTTTGTTCTCTTTCTCTGCTCCTCATTTAGAGTGGAAACTTCCGAGATAGTATGCCACCTGTTCTGTGGATGTGTTGTGACCCCATGGGCTTGTTCTTCCAAAAGCTCAGAAAAATTGGTGTAGGTACAGATGAAAGTGCTACTTAGTTCAAGACTTAGTGCGTAAGATTTCTTTCCTTGCCTGTATATCTGGCATGATCACTTTCTTGCTTGCCACTTTATTTGTACTGAGCATTTCATAAGCTCACAAATCAAGTGCCTGATGTTCTTGCTGAGCAGTCCTGGAGGTGAGTTTCTGTGCCTTTTAATTCAGATCTCATATCACAGTATCACAGTATCACAGTATTATTAGGATTGAAAGAGACCTCACAGATCAAGTCCAACCCTTTACCACAGAGCTCAAGGCTAGACCATGGCACCAAGTGCCACGTCCAATCCTGCCTTGAACAGCCCCAGGGGCGGCGACTCCACCACCTCCCCGGGCAGCCCATTCCAGTGTCCAATGACTCTCTCAGTGAAGAACTTTCTCCTCACCTCCAGCCTAAATTTCCCCTGGTGTAGCTTGAGGCTGTGTCCTCTCGTTCTGGTGCTGGCCACCTGAGAGAAGAGAGCAACCTCCTCCTGGCCACAGCCACCCCTCAGGTAGTTGTAGACAGCAATAAGATCACTCCTGAGCCTCCTCTTCCCCAGGCTAAACAATCCCAGCTCCCTCAGCCTCTCCTCGTAGGGCTGTGCTCAAGGCCTCTCACCAGCCTCGTTGCCCTTCTCTGGACACGCTCAAGCATCTCAGTGTCCCTCCTAAACTGGACAACATTTTTCATCTGGTTGTTTTTGCTGTCAGTCTTCAAATAAAATTGTTTCTAATTTAAGGAATGAAACAACTGAACCTACTCCTTTGCTCTGTGTTGGTACAGAAGCATTAATACTGTGGAGTTTGTACACATTACTGTGAAATGTAGTAGTACTAAGCAGTACTTAAATACTACTAATCACACAGCTGTTTGTAAGGAAATTTGGTTCTGAGGGCATGCAGATTAACCTGTCTGGAGAAGGGGAAGCTTCCAATAGCACTTCTGAGTTTAACAACAGTATGGAGTGGGAGAATTAAAAATAAATGAGAGCTAAACTGCTATAGCAAGTGAGGCATCTATTTGATGAGCATGTGGAGAGGGAGATATCAATAGAAAACAGCTTTATAACAGTTTTAATGATATTTTTTAAAAAGGAAAAATAAAGTGCTGCAAAATACATAACCAGTTGTACTTTAGTTCTAACTAACCACCCACATAAAGAAATTTAATGGCCACGAATGTGTTAATTTATTTCAGTGGTAACTTCACAACTATGTGCTAAAATGAGGCCTCTGTGTAACGGTAATGAAGTTTACATAATGAGGAAGAGTGTCCTGAGCTGTGCCTGCTTTTACAGAAGGGCATGACAATAACTTCTGTGTGAATATTTCTGACATACACACCAAGGCTGTCCTATAAATCCCCTTCATTTCTTCAGCAGCTAGTAAGAGCTTTCATCTTGTAATCTGTATCTATATGAGCTTGGATTTATTAGGCCTTGATCATGTGGTGAATCTAGTAAGAGAATATGGTAGTAGGACAGAAGACAAAGAAATGGCTGTTTGAAAGTTGGTGAAGGAATTAGGAGCAAATATGTTTCTTGTCATGTGAGTTGTGATCAGAAGCTTTGTTCTTGGCTCTGGAAGGATACTTGGTTCTCGTTACATTAAGGCGACTTGCTCTGTGTCCAATCCAAGCAGCAAGAGAACTGCCTAAAAAAAGAAGGAATGACTTCCTCTTCTTGGTTGTGCTTTTCCTCTGAGGCATAGCCAATTCTTAAAAGTAAATTTTAACACAGGTGTGTTGAAGAGTTTGTCTCTGGTTGCTAAAACTGTACTCCCTACACGCTTAGTTCTGTGGGGTTCATTCTTCTAATCCAGTGTTTGTTTTGAAAAGTGTTTTACTGTGACTGTGTCAGACAATCATCTTCTTTATTATAAACCAAGGAAAAGTGTTGACACCTTTTTGAAAGTAACCCAAGCAAATAAGAAATCATTAATTCATCTCCAAAAACATTGTTTTCCAACCTAAACCAGAAGCTTTCTTAAAAACTAATGCAGGTTTTTATATTTAGATGAGCATTTTTTTGGCCTGTGTTTGTTGACTTGTCTGTAGTATCTTTTTCTTACAGTCAGCACTTTTAAACCTGCTTTGCTTTTTTAACTACAGTTCAATGAGACTACTAGTTCATGAGAACAGGTGGACAAACCTTCCAGTTGCATTGTGGGCAGCCCATTCTTTAGAAGAGAAACCACTGCATGTCCTAAGATCCAGATGCTGGCATCCAGGTTCGAAGATAATCTAGAACAGGTGTCAGAAGCAGTGGAATTGGAGCATTGTTTTCTTTTACTCCTTGTTTTTGGTGGTGTAATACTGCCAAAAGCGCACTTTAATGAAAGACTTGGACTGGGAACACCTATACATGGCCCAAATGTGATGTTTTGTGACTAAGAGGAATGTTGGAAGCAGATCAAAATGTCTTTTGTCATTAGCTTTTCTGCCTCGATTGGTCAGCTGGTATGAAAGATTCTGATGTTGTGGCCATTTGAGCTAGACTTCTAGCTCAGACATAAAAATTGAAACAGAGAAGCTTAGAAGTGGAAGCTCTGAGTGGAGAGGTGAACATTCTAGGGATAGGCCATATAATGGCAACAATGGGTAAGTTAATATAATTTCATTAGAGCATCAAGAGCTTTATGTCTGGAAGCACAGCTTGTACCTTCCCCCTGCTGCTTCTGCTGTGCCCTCTGCTATCTTCCCCCAGTGCTGTTTTGGCTGCTGCTGCTTTTGCTGCTTTGCCGCTGCTTGACCCTTTCCCCATCATCCTTAAGGTTATTATATTTCTATAGTAGTTTATTCTCCTTGTACTGTTATATTTAAACTATAAGAAATACAATCTCATTTTTCCTGACTTTCTAAAAATCTGTATTGTAATGAATTTACTCTACCAGAGGAGGGATCCACCCAAACCCAGGACAAATATGTAGTACAGTATATACTGAAGGTACTTGTGTAAGAAGCAATGCTACTGTATACTGGAAGCTTCTATATATAGGAGAATATTAATGGTCTCATGGAGTTAATGAGCTTGTCCTTTTGCTGTCAGGAAACTATAAAGTAGTTTTAATGTCCCATTCAGGATCTGTAAAATCATTCAAATGGAAATTATTTGACATTGAAATGCAAGCCTAGCAAAGTATTTTGCTTTCATTAATGGTAACAGTTTTACATAGTGCTTGGCTATGTGCTTAAAGACTTCACAGTCATTGGTTCAGAATATGCTTCTTTAGCCTTGTATTTTAGTTTTAGGAGCTGATAGAGTTGAAGGAAAACTTTACCTGACTTTCACATACCTCATTTTTCCAGTTTGTTTATTTTCTTCCTTTTCTCAGTGGTTGTTCTTTTTTTCTTGATTATTTTTTCCCCTCTCCAATGGTTCCAGACATATTAAGATTTGCATGAGAAGTGGTAATTATTTTCATTCTGTGTTCATGTTTTTGTTCACAGAGGAGGAATTCTTCAGTAATTTGTCCATATTCAATGAAACCTGTGTGAAGTGGCAGAGGAAAACTGGAAGACGGGGAGTGCAAATAACATACACAGTAAGTGGGGCAGTATTTGGCATCAGAAGTAGCTTTGTCTTGATTAATTCCAGTGAGTCAGCAGTGGAATTCTATTTTCTGGGTTTTGTTTGCATGGTAATTTGTCTTAATCTTCAGTGAACTGCCTAGAAACCTGAACGTGGCTGGATTAGGAAAGAAATCCCTTCTCTGAAGTTAGGGTCCCATTTCAGTGAGTCACCTAAACATCTGATTGAAACTCTAAGAAGTTTCAGCACAAGTTTATGTTTTAGTGACATTTTGGTGTAGAGCTCAAGGTCACGTTGACACAGAAAACATTGCATAACCTGGGCTCTGTCCCTGCCTGTGTTGCAAACATTTCAAGTAAATGGTGTATCACTTGAAAATACTGGATGTGACTTGCTCTAGAAATGCAAGGTACACTGAAATACTATGCTTTGCTTGAGGGATTCAACTGTCTTGTATCTGAACATTTTAGAACTGTTTATCATGGAAATTGAAGGCAATTTTGGTAACTACATTTTTTTACCCCATCTATAAACATAAGGTGGAGAGAGTGCAGCAGAGAGCCACTAAGATGATCAGGAGACTAGAACATATGAGCAAAGGCTGACAGAGCTGGGACGTTTTAGCTGAGAGGAGACTGAGGGGAGATCTCACTAATTCTTATAAGAGGTGAACATCAGGAGGACGCAGGGTGGTGTTCAGTGACAAGACACTGGCACATACTGGAACACAGTAAGTTCCACATAAACGTATGAGAAAGTTATATGAGAAAGTGATATGACAGACTGATTTGCCATTGGAATGGGCTGCCCAGGGAGATGGTGAAGTCACCATCCCTGGAGATGTTCAGAAAAAGACTGGCTGAGGCACTTAGTGCTGTGGTCTAGTTGATTGGACAGGGCTGGGTGCTAGGTTGGACTGGATGATCTTGGAGGTCTCTTCCAACCTGTTTGATTCTATGACATGGGAAAAAACTCTTTCCTTTGAGGGCAGCAGGAGCTGGCCAGAGAGATTGTGGAGTCTGTCTCTGCAGGCATTCAAAACCCACTTGGACGTGTTCCTGTGAGATTTACTTTCAGTGATCCTGCTCTAGCAGAGCAGTCGAACGTGATGATTTTCAGAGGTCCCTTCCAACCCTTATCATTTTCATAAGAATAAAAGTTGAAATAAAAGTTTTCAGAAACAAGTAATTCAGTGTTACTGAAAACCAGAACAACATGGTAAGAACTCCCATATTTTTAGAATGACAACATCCCAAGAGAGGTTGTTTTTCTGAGCGTGTACAAATAGGGAGAAAAGAAAAAGAAGGTAGTTTAGTGTCTGCAGTGTGGGTAGATTACTGTGAAAAACTCATTTCAAGGTCGAGTGCTAAGAGCATTTTGAAAAAGACACATCTTTCTCCTCTTGTATTATGAACTAGTGCATTTTTTGTTTGAATGCTTTTACTGAACATTACTGAGGCAGAAAAAAACAAATTCCTGATTCAAAACCAGCGCTTTTCATGTAGCCAGTACCACAAATGGCAAGCTGTGGACCTCTAGTGCAGTGTGCTCTGCACATGGTTTTGCCTGCAAGACACTTCAGAATAGTTGAAGCTGAGGAAAGCTGGGGATGATGTAGGCCTAGGTTGTATGCAGTGAAGTTCAGAACATAGTCTGGAGTTAGCTTGAGCTCAACTGTGTAGCTTCGTTGCATACACACAAAAGGTTTACTTTTCACTGCACAGGGACAGTCTTTGAAAAGCTTAATGTTTGGCATTGAGTCCTGCTGCTGCTTGTGTAAGGCAAGGGTGGGGGAGTAACTAGAAAAGGAAAGTAGCAAGCAGATGTATTTCCATCTGTGTGCTGTAAACAAAAAATATTTTCCTTCCCTTACCATTTGTGCTAGAAGTGTTGCAGGTTCCTCTTTATAAATTCCTGATTATTTGTTGTAGAACTACATGAGAAGAAAATTGTAATTTTAATAGACAGAAATTAAATACCTGATGTATTAAGCCATTTTGTTGTACCAAAACAATCATGAGCCTATTTTTATTTTTTATTAAGTTGGTATTCTTGAGCAGATGTCATCTTGGATTTTCAGAATTTAATTGAACTAGTACTCTAAATTTTGGAGAGCCACAACCAACTGCACCTTTGTTTTTGTTGATTCTTCAATAGTTTCACATACTGGGCCAGAGATGGGATGGGAAGACATTCTTGGAACATGCAACATTTAACATCACTACAAGTGAAGATAATCCAAAGGTGTGTTTAGATCTCCACTCTGGCAGTAACTACGTGGTGAATATTACTACCATCTCTTCCACAAAAACTACTGTCTCAGTTGCAGTAGCAGTTCAAGCAAAGGGTAGGTTGTGTTTTGTATTCACTGTGCTCATACAACAACTTAGTGTGCGGCAGAGTTCCCTGCTCTGAAGCCTAGCAGACAGGATAAACAGGCTGTCTCCTAGACTGAATTAATTCTTTATGCTGACTACACACGTATAGCCACCATCAGCATCCTCTTTTTCTGCAAGACATTCTTCTTTCTGCTTGTGGTGGCCATTGAATCTACAAGCAAACAGGACAGTGGCAGTAAGTGCCCTTCAGAAAGGTTTGGCAGACTTGCTTCTTCAAGATTAGTCTTCTGGGTAAAATGAAGTAGGGTTGGTGCAGTGGCATTCCTGGCTACATGCAGGAATTTCAGCTCATGGTACAGAGCTTGCTGGTTTCCATTCCTTGCCTTGAAAACTGATTCTGTGCCTGTGGGAGAATTCCTCACTGCCAAGCTGTGTGATACTACTCTAAGTGAAGTGAGCATTTTAGAAAGTATTGCTGTGTTTATCAGTGATGCTCAGTGTTTCGGCTGTTTTTCAGTAGCTGTGGAGAAGACACGTTCTAACAGCAAGTTTCTGTGGTATTTTGGTCATGGAAACTTTAAGCTTGCCTTCTGAATACTAGTCAGATGAGATGAGAGAGACCAAAAAACATAATTGCCTTTGGAGTCCACAAAAGTAACTTTTCTCGTGTAGTTTTTCCTAAAGGACATCAGCTGTGACAAACTGTTCAATGGTAATTTTTTTCCACTAAACTCCTGAATCTTTCTGTCATTGTAACCTCCCGAGGTCTGGATAACTAAATCCTATCTTGATCTCACGAATAGCATGCTTGGGATTTTCTGAAAGCCATTCTTTCTGCAAAAAAAATGCCTGTGCTTTATTTGCTGTGTTTGTTCATTCAAAAAGGAATGAGAGTCTGCATCCTCAGAAAAGAATAAAAGCCTTTTTTTTGTTTGTTTGGTTGGGTTTTTTTGGTTGATTTTTAAAAATTTTCAGTTACTGTCATTCATTTAAGTTGAAGTTTTTGTAGTAAGTTGTTCCCTTTTTTATTGTCTTTACAGTAAAGGAAGCTTTCAGTAATGTATTAATTTTTAATGATACTTGCTTGAAATGGCAGAGAAATTGGGGAACTGAGGTTGAAGACAGATATGTGGTAAGTGGCAAATTGTATTTTGAATCTAGAAAATAATTTATATCAATCACCTGTGTGAAAAAGTAATTTTTCAAGCATTCACTGCTGTCAAGTATTCTTCATTCTAAGCATGCTTCTCATAAAAACCCAGTGAGTATGTTGGCATAGCAACCTTCAAGAAAGAAGGGAAACCACCATAGTCTTTTGTAATCTCCTGGGTTTTGCTATTCTTTTTTCCTGTTCTACTCATATTTTGCCTCCCCTGTCTGTACTTCAAACTTCGTCGTGTTCAGGCTTCAGACAACTCCATGGAGTCAGTCTACTCTGTCTTGTCCTGTACCTGCAATCTTACCTCCTCCCATTTCTACATGAACTGTCTCTGCCAGAACTCTTGACCACCGTACTGTTGTCGTACATTTCCGTGTGCTAAGAGATGCTCAAAGATTATCTAAAGGCATAGGTTCTGTTTAAAGGGAAATTAGCATATGATGAAGTAAGCATTTTAGTCATTTTTACCAAAGGAATGATCATGAGTGGGCTTGAAATTAATAGTTACATGATCATTGGGGTCCTCAACAGCAAAACAAACACATGTAAAATCCAAACAAAAAAAAAAAGCCCAACCTGTGGATCTGGAAATTTGTGTAGGAGCAGTTGTCTGTAGGCAGATCCTGAAGAGTGTTTGGCTTTTTGACACAGGTTAAAATGGCTTGATTTTGACTGAATCCTCAGGGTCTAACCAGAAAAGTCTTCATGTGAGCTTACTTTTATAACTGGCCTCTTTGTAGCATGAGGGCATACTGTAATGAGAGTGGAAGCTCATATGTTAGCAGGAATTAAGACTTGGAGGAAATTACAATACTAAATAGAAAGAAAGATGATAGACTAGGAAGAGGAGAAGTGAAAGAAGAGTGTTAGAGCTCATCACGGGGGCTTGCAATTCCTGTCAAATTTTGGAAGCACTTGAATTTGAGTATCTGTCAGTGCAAACAGTTTTGGCAGTCTGTTTGCAGTGGTGTGTTTTTCTGCTGTTTCTTCTCATTTAGAACATGGCATGACTCAATGCAAATGACTTGTTAAAACATTGCAGTTTCCATTCTGTGATTGTTTGGTTGCAGTTTCATGTGCAGGGTCGGCGCTGGTATCAGAAGGAATTCTTTCATGAAATTACTTTCAACCTTACCACACACAAACGAGCTCCAGAAGTCTGTTTTGATTTGCAGCCAGGCACCAATTACTCTGTTAATATTTCCCTGGTAGCTCTGAATTTTTCACTGCCTGTTTCCATGACAACAGAAATCACAGGTGGGTCCTGCATTTATTTTGTGTATTTACAAAAGCACCTTTTGGGTGCAAAAGGCTCTAATTAAACAACATTGTTGATCTCAGCGTGGTATGGTGGGTTGTCAAAGTGCTCTTTCCATGCTAAAAATTGTTCATTATTACTTATTTTCCACAGATTTATGGGAGTTGAAAGTTCAGCAGGAGAAGAGGGTGAGAAATAGGGGTGCAGTGTTTTGAAATGCCATTGTGGGAATGTCATCATGGAACAGATAGTTTGGGTTAGACACGGGAAGGTGGGTTAAATTCCCTGCCTTGTTACGAGGCTAAGGCACTTCTGAGTATGGGTTCTTGCCACTATGAAGTAGAGGTAATGGCACAACTGCATCTTTAATAGGTATTCATGACAATAGATATCACTGAAGTCTGCAAGAGACCAAAGTACAGAGTTCTGCAAGGACCTCAGACAGGTTACCTTTATCTCTAATTGTATTGAATACAAACCAAGAAAGGCATCTGAACAAATAATCACATTTTATAGAGAGAATTTCACCTTCACTGTTTAGCAAGATATTTGTATGGTACTAAAATGCTGTGATTTTAAAAAAAAATCTGTCATTTCAAAACTAATTTTGTTAAGAATAATTTAATACCATCCCTATACTGTCAAACTCCGTCAAACTTCGTTATTGCTGTTAACGCTGTGAAGCACACACAGTTCGGTACTGCTCTCCCTGTTGGGGCTATAAATTGGGTTAGGTAAGAAACAGGAAAGCTCTCTAAGTGTCTGTAGTTGTTCATCCGCTAGATGGAACCAGCTGTCTTCTGACGGCTCCTTGATAATAGGATTTGTGGTGGTTTTGAAACTGATAGCATCCACTAGGTGGAACCAGCTCTTCTCGGACTGCTCGTGGAGAAAAGGATTGGTGGCGGCTTTGAGATTGATAGCATTACAATGTTTTCCATTTGTTACCTAAAGGTTACTGTTCAGGATATGCAAGAATCTGGATTGCTTTTTAAATTAAACTAATTACCTGATAATTTATTTTGAGAATTTCCCTATCTGTCACTCAGAAGTAGCACCCATGAGTTTGTGAGTACATGTAGCTTTGTAAAAAGAAGTAATCTGTGTCAGAATTTGTTTGACTGAGGTAATGTTTTCATACATTTACTCAGAGTAAAGACGCAGAGCTTTACTCTGTCATCCTGTGGCATTTCCTGATCTGTGCAGGATTGCATCAGGCTGCTTACTCAGCAGAGCTCTATAGAAGGCTTTGCAGCAGGTGCTGTGTGAAGTGGTGTTTGTGCCTTGGCAGAAGGCGAGTTTTCCGCTCCACTGAGCTAGTGCTTAGCAAATGCACATGCATAGCCCTGAAAAGGTTCTTTGCATACAAGTTAGGTGATTGCCATTCTGAAAGAAGATTATGCTACATGAGCCATTTTCTATCTGTTAGTTCTTTTTTTTTTCCCAGTAAGAGGTTGCTCTGTTATTAGGAATCTCGACCCAGAACTTGCCGTGCAGACACTCCATACTGTACTTTAAAGTGGAAGCCAAAAAATCAAAGTAGATCTTTTTTGTGGTTGAAATGGAGTGAAAATTAAAAAAGCCAACAGCAGCCTTCCTGCAAAGCTCACCAGATAATGAGATGTAAATATGGCATTAAATTTGTTGCAACTTTAGCCTCACTAAAATGGAAAGGATACAGTTAGAATAATTCTTCTGGCAGTGCCCCTTTGACTTCTGTTTGTTGTGTTACAAGAACTGCATTATCTGTACAAGGATCTTAATTTGTATAAAAACTGTTTAGAGTAGATTTATAATTAGCATATTCATTTGTCCAGTTATTCTGTAATCACATATAGTGATAAACCACACAATTGCATTTCTGTGGTGGGTGGAATAATCTCTATTTATCTGCCAAGTTTGAATGTGAAAAGTGTTTTGTCTGAAAAGTGTATTTTGTCTCAGGTGGTTTTCTGGCTAAATGGTACTGTGTAAATGCAAGATATGCTCTAAAACAGCCTCTGTGCTAAATGTTAATATACTGAAGGTGGGCTCTTTTGTTGTCTGAGGTTTCCTGTGGCATCCTTTAACAAATGCAGAGTCACTTGGTCTGTTTTCCCCAGCTGGTAGCGAGTCCAGATGTTGTATCTCCTTGACTTTCACACATCTCCTGCATTTTGAGAGTTGAGGAAATCTGAACTGTGGGGTTTCAACTATTGTGAAGAGACATTTCCCAGAGGATTGGTTGAACACTGCCCAACAAAGTTAATTTCCTGTCAAGGACAGTCATCTGTTTAGATTCTTAAAGACTGTTTTACAATATCCTAAGTATGTAAATGCTAGCAGTATTTCTGAGTGCTTGTTTTGTTTGTTTGTTTGCCTTTCCCCCCTTTTCTTTCAAAAATGAAGATTTGTAAATGCATGTTAAGAAAGTCTCTGCTATATCCTGAATGTATATTTACATCTGGGGTGTATTAAAAGGGCTGTGGTTAGTAGGTTCACCTTCACCTCTACTCTGCCTTGGTGAGGCTGCATCTGAAGTACTGCATCCAGTTCTGGGCTCCTCAGTTCAAGAGGGATGTGAAACTGCTGGAGAGAGTCCAGCATAGAGTCACAAAGATGGTTAAGGAAATGGAACATCTCTCTTACGAGGAGAGACTAGGGGAGCTGGGGCTCTTTAGCTTGGAGAAGAGGAGACTAAAAGGTGACCTTTTCAATATATAAAGGGTGAGTGCCAGGAGGATGGAGCCAGGCTTTCCTTGGTGATGCCCAGTGACAGGACAAGGGTCAGTGGGGGGAAGTTGTGGCACAGGAAGTTTCATTTAAACATGAGGAGGAATTTTTTCACTGTGAGTGTGACAGAACACTGGAACAGGCTCCTCAAAGGGCTTGTGGAGTCTCCCTCTTCAGAGAGGGAGCCTGGATGCATTCCTGTGTGATCTGGTATAGTTGATCCTGCTGTGGCAGAGTGGGTCGGGCTGGATGATCTTTCGAGGTCCCTTCCAGCCCCTGACGTTCTGTGATCTGTGTGTCTCCTGAGTGAAGAATTTTATATCCATGCTATTTCTAAAGGAAAAAAAAATAAGAATGTGGAACTTAAACACCTGTTTTTCTCATGGGCAAAGGAGAAAGTAGGTCCATGCTGAGCACGAGGTTAGTTTTGCTTATTGTCTTGTAGATGGTGAATTTAATATATCAAATACTTAACGAATCATTGAAATTCTGCTCCTTTCATACTTCTAGTAACAGATAGTCTTGCACAGGCATGTATGCCTCAAGCATAAAACACCTGTCAAGCTGACAAGCTCCCAGCACCTGCCTACTTCAAATAGGAAACCGAGTCAATTATGACAAATAAGGCAGTGATTGTATTGTAGCTGATAGAAGGTGGTATCAAGATTGTCTTTTAAACAAGAAGAGAGTTTGTGTCTGTTATCAGGGAAGGGGAGTAAAGGAGTGTCTTCTGGATATAGTTTCTCATTCATTATTTCTTTTGAGATTATGTGACTTATATGTGGCTCTGTTCTGTTTTCTTTTTGAAGATCATTTATTAATGCACGCCTGTACAAGGCATTGTTCTTAATTTCATAATCTGTTTACACATACAAATTTACAAAGACTGAATTCTGTAACCACTTTCAAGTGTTTGAAAAACAGAACAGTAGAGAATGTGCTAATGCTTTTTGCTTCTGGTATCCAAAATAAGAGTTAACTTCTTCAGTTGAGCTGCATTAGAACACTATTGGTGTGTGAATCTGTTAGCAAATTTTGCTTTGGGATAGAGCCATTGCGTTGAAGGCGACAAAATTATGATCTCTGGGAAGTTCATGAATGCCAGCTTATTATTTACAGTGTCTGGCTAGGTCTATTTGATTTAGAGCAGATCACTTTGACATAAGACATCCTACTTAGAAGGTGGAATTTTTCTGGGTACTAGAAAGAGATTTTTTTGTGACTGAAGTACATTTTCTTCTAAGATAAGTCATGCTACTTTCAGTGGTGATTTTTCATTTCTCCTCCTCCTCTCAAATTTTATTTTTTCTTAGAATCAAGACATATTTTAAGTTTGTTCTATACTTATTTTACACTTGCTGCTATTTCTTGCATGTTTGTACTTTGAGGTGGGTTTGGATAAGTTTGACCTCAGGCCTATGTATCTCGAGCAGTTGCAGTTCCTGCTTTCTTGGCTGATACTGTTTTTCGGTTCAGTCTAGGATGTACCTGCAGGTCCCATATTTGTGCATATATTATCTTTTTCTTCATGTGAACATAGAAGTCAGATAGTAGACTCACAAGTAAGAGGTCTAGAAAGTGAGTTGAATTAGAATAGGGAATTCCATCACATACTATGTATATTCTATTGCCCTTCCCTTATGTCTTGGTACATGAAGAATGCAATATGTTACAAATCAGGTCGTGATGTCTGATTGGCTCTCCTGCCCATGGATGTACACACACACATAGAAGATACATTACTGTCTTGCTTTGTGTGTAATGGAAAAGGTTGACACTCATTCTTTCTTCAAATAACTTCTTTAAGGTTTGGAAAAGACAGGAAAAACCTAATCTACTTTCCACTGTGGAACTAACACTGTAACAGATTTGTGATCTGACAGCTCTTATTCTGACAGCACATCATCTGCCTTTGGAGTGCATTGCAGTATGCAGCTGCAGAGCCATGAGCATTGCAAAGAAAAGAGCTTTGAATTTATGTGACAGGGAAAGGCCAGTGATTGAAATGTGAGAATGAGTAAAGATTTATATACAGTATGTTCATACATTCACTTTGTATTTATATGCAGAGAGTATTGAAGTGCGTAATATTTCTGTTCCTGTGAACTTTGCCTCCCCATTATTTTTCATATACCTCATTATCAGCTCATGATCAGCTTTTCATACACCAGCACCCCCACATCCTTCTTCAAAGGGCCCCTCTCGATCTCTTCATCCCCTGGCCTGGATTAGAACCAGTAATTTCCTGGACCCAGCCTGAATTAATATTGAGGTTTACACTGCAGGACCTAACACTTGGCCTTGTTAAACCTCGTGAGGTTCATATGGACCATCTTCTCCAGCTTGTCAGATACCTCTGAATGGCATAGAGTCCCTCAGGTGTATCAGACCATGCCACTTCACTTGGTGTCATCAAGCTGATGACTCACAGCTCAATAGTTTACTAAAGCCAAGAGAGCAGTTAAGAAGAACAATATGTCTAAAATCTGTCTGAAACCACCCCTCCTATGTGAGGAACCAGGGAAACACTTCCTGAACACACTGCCTTGCTCTACAAGCTCTGCCTCATGCTTCTGCCATGCACCTGAGGTTCTGTCTGCTGGGTAGGGCACTGCATGTGTGGCCATGGGGGCTCATCTCCTCAAGGAGGCTCTGCTCTTCAGTGTTCCTCTTACCTGTCCTGGATGACCTCCCCAGGAATAGCTGCAGTGCAGGCCTCGCTGCTTCCCAGCACAACAGTGAGCCTGCACTGTCAGCTCCCCTAGGGAAAGCCTGAGCAGGCTCAGCAGGTCTCACTGTTTTTAGAGAGACTGCCAAGGAACTCCCAATTTATGTCACTGTTGTGACATGAGCAGCTCAGCAGCTCCTTTATCTTCTCTTGCTTTCCATTTTTTCTCCTAAGCTCATATATTCTCCCTCTTCCCAGAGGTCAGTGCTTCCTCTGGCAGGAAAGCTCAGGAGCTTGCTGCCTGCTGGCAGACGCCAAATACGCGGAGCTAAGTACGCAGAGATCTGGGAGGGGGTTTAGAGCTCACAGCAAAGACAGATTTAAAGGTTTGCTTCTGACAGATGCTGACTGCCTCCATCTCTGAAGAGTTTCAGGCTATTCTGAACCTCTGGGACAGTGCAGCCCTTAAACCATGACCTTTGGCATTAACAAAGTGCAGAAGAGAAGGCCCTGGAGAGACCTTATGGGCACCTTCCAGTGCCTGAAGGCTACAAGAAGGCTGGGGAAAGACTGTTTCTGGGGGCATGTAGCATTAACCCTCCCTTCCCTACCTCTGGCCCAGATAGCAATTTCCCTCAAAGAAAGAACTTTTCCTAAAGCAGAGATCAGGCTCACACAATACAGGAGCCAAACCTGCAAGGAGGCAGAGCAAAGCACTGCCAGCAGAGCTGGGCCTGGCTGGTGGAACAGTGCTGGGCACTCCTTCCCTTTCCATTTTTCTGTCTGCCTGGTGGACTTCATACCTCTGCTGTGGTGAATGGGGTGGTGTGACTTTGAGCCACAGAGCAGAACAAAGGCTGCAGTAAACAGAGTGGGTCATGTGAAAGGGTTTGCCAGACATGGCCAGTCTTTAAGGAAGATTAAAATAATTGTTTTCTGTGCATGTCTTCTGGATTTATTTCACCTCCTTCCTTCTTTAAATACTTCTTTAAAACTCTTTTCCCAATATGAAAGTCTACTCCCTCTTCAGCAGTTGTTTGCCCATTTTGTCAGTTTTCCTGTGATGCTTTGTTTTCTCCTGCCACGTTAATGATTTTCTGTGTTTCAGTGTATATGCACAGCTGCCCATATTCCAGCTGTATGAAAATCTGTGGATGTCAGCAAGATTTTTGCCTGATGTGCCTGCACATCTGCACTGGCTTTCTTCTGCATCTCCATGACGTTGATTATTCTTCCTAAGGGTGCTCTCTAGCCTTGATTTTTTGCATTTAAGGACTGCATCTGTTACTCTCCAGCTGGGTGTCAATAACTTGATTAGACCAGTTTTCAAAAATACCTAGCCATATCTGTGATAGTTTTTTTGGACTTGTGGTTGATAGTGTCCTTGCTTGGCACTCTCCCCCCTCAGTTGTGCACACTGAAGCTGCTCTCATTTTTTCTTCTGTGCTGGTAGTGGTGATTTTCATTATCACAGCACCATTCTCAGGCTGTGCAGCTGCCATTACTGCTGTTAAAATTAGATTCAGGAGTGTTTGTTCAGTTTTGGCCTTGATGCAGATTCCCACTAAACCAGATTAGAGCTCTGCACCCATACTGAAATCCAATTTAAGGGACTGGATATTGCTAGCTGGCTGTGAGCAGTAACTAAGACATTTGGCTTCTTGGAAGTGCTTTCTGGTTCTAATAGATTCTCCTTTGTTCATACCATTTTATTTCTTGTAGTGGGCTGTGTGCCTGGAGTTTTATCTTTATATTCTCCATGACCATTTTAATAAATACTATTACTACTTTCAGCAGATCTTTCCTGTCTCATTTCTCTGTATCTGCTGTCACTTTGAGACATCTGTTTTCCCCAGCTAGCAGATACACTTCAGTACAGGGGTTTGAATGGGGGCTATCATGACATTGCACTTAATTTTCCTCTGTGTTTTTCTTGACCAGACTATGTTGTCTACAGACTTTAGCCATTAGGGGTTTGAGGCTCAGGTAGCAGGAATATTTTGGGTGAAAAAAATAGCTAGGAGTCCTCATGCCTGAAATACTTCTGCAACCTCTCTGAAGCACTGCTGTCTGTTCACTTTGTAGATCCTCTTTTCCCAGACATAGAATTTGTTGCAGTAAAAGGTTATGCACCCTTGCTCAGACTCCGGAAGGCAGAGGATCGAAACGGACCAATCAGGTTTGTGTCTGTGCACTCTTGGCCCTCTCAAAAAACCAGATTTGTGTTACTTACACATTGGAACTTCTTGTAGGGATTTGATTGTTAGCAATGGGAGAAGAAGCCTTAAGGTGTAACTCCTAGTTCCTCCTCCCTTAGTAGTGTTTGGCTTCAGGCTCCTCCTTGCTTTCTGAAGCAAAGTCTTGGATTTGATAATTCTTGCATTTTTCACTGTTGGTTTGGGGTTTTCTTTCCTTTAGCCATAATGAAGTCACAGTAGATTTTATGGATGGATCCAAGCACACCCATATAATTTCTCTTTTTCCATCAAACTCTTGCAGCCAGCACATAGGTTTTTTTTTGGGGGGTGGGGGCAAAGGAATGGTGAACAGTGTCTGTATTTATTCATATTCTGAAATAGTGCTTTCTTATTAGTGAATTAGTACTGGAAATTATTTACACCATGCTAGGTGCTGTTTGTGATAGAAGGAAAAGACAGTCATAACTGAACATTGCAACCTTTCAGGGAGTAACAAGTGTAGTACCCTTGGCAATTAGTATTCCTGTGGTTGGGTGAAATGGATGAAGCATGGTTTGAGAAACCTGAAGACAGACATGATTAGATTTTGACAAATGGTATCTATCCCCTCCTTTAAACAGAAAAAGGCTTGCTTCAGGGAATCAATTTTTAGAGCCAAATAATGTATTGTTTCATAGATGAAATATTTGTTAGATGAGATGAACAAGAAGTAGGCTGTAATGGCTCTGTTTGGTGCTTTTCAGAACCTGAGTATGCACAAAGTTGTGTGCATGTGATGAGGAGGGCTGGTTCTAAGCTGGGTGGCCAGTGTGTTTAGTTGGAAACACAGTGGTGCACACAGAGAAATGTTTCAGTGTAAGAAATGTTAATACTAAGCATCAGTAGTAAAAAAAGCAATTAGAAGACTAATGTGAATTAGTAAATGTCTCATGCTTGGTACATTGAAATGTTTGCCTTTTTTTGTTTGTTTGTTTGTTTCACTCTAGTCTTTACCAAGTGATTGTGCTTCCTCTGGGTTTGCAAGGCACTTTTATTTGTGACTCCTTTGCCGCTGCAACCTTCTTTAGTAACAGCACTGGCGGTAAAGGATATGTGGCAGCTGAATTTCGGGCGAAGGATGTTGCTGATAACATGTCAATTGCTCTTGGAGACAGACATTACTACGGGAAGTTTTACAATGCTCCTTTAAAGCTGGGAGAAGAGTATTGTGTTTTTTTGAGAATAATAAGTGAGTGGAATAAGGTAATGAATGTTTTAAAACCTTCTCTTTATGCCTGTTGAAACATTGCTGGGGAAAAAAAAAAAAGATGAAAACCTAGGTTTGTGTTATGCTTTTTATGATGATGCAAGGGTCTATAAATTGACAGGATTAGATTAAGTCTGAAGCTTTTTAAATTACTCTTGTAATTCCTTACAGATATTTATGTCATAATAATGTTGGAGCAACTCTGGATGCCCAAAGGCAAACAATTACAAAAAGATGAAAGTGAAGGACCATTGTTGTCTGTAATAATTGAGGACATATTTATTGGACCAAAATTTACTGAATGAGATTAGTAACAGAATCTGAAAATTACTCTTTAGGAATGAAGGAATTTAATTGAGTATTTTGTGTTGAAGTATTTCAAACTAGTTGACTGGCAAGGGCTGGGTGCTAGGTTGGACTGGATGATCTTGGAGGTCTCTTCCAACCTGGTTGATTCTATGATTCTATGATTCTCTATGCATTACCATTCATGTAGTGGTGAGTGTCAACGCCAGCTCCTTTGGGAGAGACTTGTGGAAAAAAAATGTATTGCTAGTTTGGTTTTTTTTTTGTAATTTAATAGTGAACTTATTTCAGTTTGAAACAATAGGTTTGTACACTCTGATATTTTGTTCTCCAGGGTTTTGCCTCCCATGAAGCCATTATGCCACTGGTTTTCCAGTCATTATCTGTCTTCACAGATCAACAGCTTGTATGTTTTTCATGATGTTCAGCAGTAGGAAGTTCTTCTTACATAGGCCAGATAAAAGATTTTTCATATGCATAGGGTTTCTCTATGTCAAATTTTGACATTGAGAACAAAGAAACGGCTACTAAAAAAAACCCCACCTAAATAGTTCACCCTGCCACCCCAAAACATAGACTTTTAGGGCTTTATGTGCACAGCACAGAACAAGGAGACATCGGCAAATCTGATCTGTGAGTCACTTAGAAATAATTTTCTACAATTTTGGAATCCTATGCCCAAATCTCAGTAAGTTAAATGAGCTTTGATTAAGAAGTGTATCTCTGCCTCAGTGCAAAGTGAGAAAAATGAAACAAGTACATGTAATAGCTGCTACTAGTGTCTACTGATCTGTGCAACCTAGTAAGTTTTATGAGGGAGCTACACTAATAGTCAAAGAAGTTCTTAATAGCACAGATAAAATGTTTTCTGATGCTGATACAAGTTTGTTGTTTATCATACATTTTTAATTAATTATGTGAGGGTATAAGAAGAGAAATGACATTTGAAAGCATTCAGTTTAATGTTATGTTATCTTAAAATATCCTGGAATTTGGACAGCAAATGTATTATGTAGAAAAGTTGACTGTGCATAGCAGAGTTGTTAATGAGTCCAATGTATTCAAGTTCAGCCTCTTTATACATCCTCCTAAATACATCCTTGAACTCAGTTTATCTAATCCTGGATTTTTTATGTTGGTTTTCCTAGGTCTTTCCCTTCAGTACCTTTCTGGTACTGGGGAATGTGCCCTTCTTTTACTGGTATTGAGGCTTTTTCTTGCACAGAACAATGCACATAGCTTATGCATCTCTGCCAACTGTTTGTTAAGCTGCTTGTAAGTTTCATTATTCTGTCATATAGACTATTTCCTGATATCTCATCTCTAGCAATGCCACCTGTGTTTTCTAGGCCATTGATTTAATGGAAGAATGCCATTATTATTTGGAGAAGTCACTCTTACTGCTTCCTTTCATTTTGAGTGTGTCAGCTCCTTTATACAAATTCTTCTGTGTGAAGTACAGTTACATACCTTCATAAATCATTATTAGGACTGCAAATACCAAACAGCTTTGATTCCCACCTCTCTTTCTTTTAAGTGGAACTTAGAGATGTGGCTCAAAAGTACTGTTTTATCTTTAGTTTTCATGCCCTTTTGTTTTGTGCAGTTGTTGGTATTAAGAAGACAAAGAAATTCAGAATTATAAATTAGGTTTGTTGAGTTTTGAGATTTTCTGAAAATTTGATCATTTAAATAGCTGAATTTGGATTCCAAAATTGATATTCAGGAGTCTGCTTTCTGAAGAAATATGATATATGATTGGCACTAAGTTACTCATACATGTGAAATCGGTGTTTTTATAGTGTATTTTATTTGCAAACAAATTTCTGTTTGAATACGGACACATTAGAAATGTCTCACAGAATCCTAACCCATGTTGTCATTGTTGTACTTTTATGTTCTGGCATCCTCCAGACTTCCTTTTGGATTCAAGCACCTTCGTGCTGAGAATGGTACAGTTTAGATCATACATGCTGCACAGTCACTGGTGTAGTTGTAATTTCTTGCTGCCATTATTTCTGACATATTTACTTTGAGGCAAGGGTGAGAAAATTAGTTCACATAAAGATGTGTGGCCATGGTTAAGACAAGTAAAATGGTGTGTTTTTTTTTACTGAGTCCACGTTCATCCATCCCTTGCTCATATTTGGAGGTTCTGCAAAAGGCACCTGTGCATGTTTTTTTACTTCCTATTTATTTTTCAAGATGGAGGATTTAAAGAATAGTTGATTGGGGCAGGACATTCAAATCAGTTAAGAGGCTACTCAAATGACCTGAGGAAATCATACAAGGAAAATAGTTAGGATGTCAGAGGTGGGGGAAATTAGCATTTTTCACATTGGTGGATTTGGCATTTGGAGTATAGGGAGCATGGGAACCAAAGGAGGATTTGAGAACATAGGATAATTTAATGTCACTATCATGAAAATTTTGCTTAAGTGGAACAAATTGACCATGCTTGTACATGTCCTTCTCCATGAGGGATACAGTTAATTCAGTAACTCAAACCCATCTGGTACCTATTTTAGTCTCTAGTGATTGCTTTATGGATTCCATGCTGTGCAGAGTGCCAAGGCACATAGTGAAGGGCATGAACTGAAAAAATAGTGCCACTGTTTGGAGTTTGAACTTACTTGAGTAAGTAACTGGAAGATGACAATGGATGGCCATGTGTTGTTTTGTAAAGACAGGTAAGGAAAAAGAAGTGGAAGAGTAATGTGTAGAAACCCTACTGAACGTCTCTGGGTCAAGAACTGTGAGGATTCTTACAGTAGGCTCCATATCTTTATTGATGATCTGGATGAGGGGATTGAGTCCAGCATCAGTAAGTTTGCAGATGACACCAAGCTAAGAGCAGGTGTTGATCTGTTGGAAGGTAGGAGAGCCCTGCAGAGGGACCTGGACAGGCTGGATAGGAGGGCAGAGGCCAATGGGATGAGATTTAACAAGGCCAAGTGCAGGGATCTGCACTTCGGCTACAATAACCCCAAGCAGTGCTACAGGCTGGGGACAGAGTGGCTGGAAAGCAGCCAGGAGGAAAGGGACATGGGAGTACTGGTAGATAGTAGGCTGAAGATGAGCCAGCAGTGAGCCCAGGTGGGCAGGAGAGCCAATGGCATCCTGGCCTGCATCAGGAACAGTGTGGCCAGTAGGACAAGGGAGGTTATTCTTCTCCTGTACTCAGCACTGATCAGGCCACACCTTGAGTATTGCATTCACTTCTGGGTTCCTCAATTCAAGAGAGATGTTGAGGTGCTGGAACATGTCCAGAGAAGGGCAACAAAGCTGGTGAAGGGCCGGGAACAGAAACCCTCTGAGGAGAGGCTGAGGGAGCTGGGGTTGTTTAGGCTGGAGAAGAGGAGGCTCAGAGGTGACCTCATTGCTGTCTACAACTACCTGAAGGGAAGTTGTAGCCAGGTGGGGGTTGGTCTCTTCTGCCAGGCAGCCAGCAACAGAACAAGGGGACACAGTCTCAAGTTGTGCCGGGGAAAGTCTAGGCTGGATGTTAGGAGGAAGTCGTTGCCAGAGAGAGTGATTGGCATTGGAATGGGCTGCCCAGGGAGAAATGTTAGATGTGCCAACCATAAATGAGGCACTAACAGATGTGCTACACAGGAGCAAAGAAAACCTGCTTTGTAGTAGCAGCTTAGTTAGCGACAGGTTTGGCTGTGCTGATCACAATATTGTGGAGTCTGGGATTCTACTGAGCATGCTGAGGGTTGTAGATTCTAGAATTTTGAAAAGGTTTTAGGTTATAGAAGATCAAACTTCACATCACTCAGACCTCATTTGGGAGAGATTTTGTGGGAAGCTTCCATGGAGGATAAAAGAACTAGTGAGTGCTCAGGGTTTTTCATTAATGTTCTTTGGGAAGCACAAAAATGATTCATCTCTTCTCAAGGTAAGGGAAGCAGGTGGAGCAGCAGGCCCCCTTGGCTTAACTGCTAGAGTCTGCTCAAAACCAGAGATGGTAAAGCAGATGAATACCCATTGAAAACTGTAAGAGCATTGCCAGGATGTGCAGAGATGCGATTAGAAAAACAGAAGTTTGGCCTAAATTGAAGTTGTCCAGAGATGTCAAAAACTACAGGAAACGACTCTTCAGGAAAAAGCAGAAAGAGAAGGAAAATGTTGGTGTTTTGTTAAACAGGAGATGTGAATTATTCATCAATACTACTGAGGATTTTCACACTTTGTTCACCTCTGTCTTAACCAGCACTGTTAGGCTCTAGACCCTGAGAACAAAAATCCAGGTTGCTGCAAACACAGACCCACTGTCTGTGAAGGAAGTGATGATACATAAACTCTTACAGGAGCCTGATTTCTAAAAAATCAACAGGCCCAGATGTTTACCCACCTGAGGGTGCTAAGAGAGCTGAGAGGCATCATTGTGAGGCCACTCTCCATAGTCTTTGAGAAGTCATGGAGATTGAGGCACATCCCAAAAGACTGGAAGAAGGTTAGTGTCAGTCTCATCTATAAGAATGACGTAAAGGACAACCCAGAAAATTACATCAGTTTTACTTCAGGTTCCTGAGAAAGTTAAGGCACAACTCATTCCGGTGGGTACCAGAAGTCAAACGAAGCACTCAGTTGGGAAAAGTCAGCACAGATTCACCAAGGACAAGTTATGCTTGACAAACCTGATCAGCTTCTATAACAAAGTAACCTGCTTGATTGATGCAGGGTGAGCATAGGACATTGTCTACCTGGACTTCTGCAAGACTCTCAGTACAGTTCCCCACAACCTTCCCCAGAGAAACAATTGCATTATGATCTAGACAACTGGCCCATGCAGCAGTTGGAAAACTGGCTGACAGACTGTACCCAGAGAGTACAGGTTCTTTTTCACACTGGCAGCCTGTCACAAATGACCACCCTGAGGATCGATTTTGCACCCAGTGCTGTTTAATGTCTTCATACCTGATCTGGTGTACCCTGATGAAAATTGCTAGTAACACCCAAGTTGGGAAGTGCACCCTCTGGGAGAGCTACCCTGCAGGAAAGTTCCTGGAAGGTAGGCTAACAAACACATGATGAAGTTCAACATGGACAAATTAAGGTCTTGAACCTGGGAAGATATAAACCAGGAGTGCAACACAGGCTGGCTTCTCTCTGGTTGGAGATCAGCTCTGTGGAAAGGGACCTGGTGGGCCACAAGATCAATATTAGTGAACTGTGTGCTGCAGTGTCAAGGAAAGACATCAGGATACGGGGTTGCGACAACAAGGGCATCACTAGCAGGGAAAAAGAAGTCATCCCATCCCACCGAGTGCCTGTCAGGCCATATTTGAAGTACTACTTTCAGCCTTAATAAAAGAAAGCTTGAGAAGACCTACAAGAAGGCAGAGGAGGGACTGTTTTCAAGGGCATAGAATCAACCAGGTTGGAAGAGACCTCCAAGATCATTCAGTCCAACCTATCCCCCAGCCCTATCCAATCAACTAGACCACAGCACTAAGTGCCTCATCCAGGCTTTTTTTGAAGACCTCCAGGGACGGTGCCTCCACCACCTCCCTGGGCAGCCCATTCCAATAAGAAATTACTCTTAATGTAATAACATGTAATAACAGGACAAGGGGCAATACCAGGACAATGATTTTAAAGTAGAGAAGGGTAGGTTTAGACATTAGGAAGATGTTCTTTACTCTCAGGATGGTGGAACACAGGGGCAGGTTGCTCAGGGAGGTGATGGGGAGGCTCCATCCCTGGAGACGTTCAAGATCAGGCTCGACTGGGCTCTGAGATGTAGACTCTGTTTTCGCAAGGAGTCACATGGAAGAGATGAGGGGAATAAGTACACGTCCTGAGAGGTCCCTCTTCTATGGTTATATATGTGTATGCATTTTGTCAATGTCTATGAAATTCATTTGTCAGGAAAGTACCACAGTACCACAATGGACAATAGAAGTTCTTGTGTATATATGAGGGTGAAGTGCTGGGTGAGAGAAAACTCTACAGGGACCAAAGTTCACTGTGTAAAAACCAAACTTGTTAAACTAGTCTGCCAAAGCAGACCTCTCATAAAGGTTTATTCAACTGCTATAAACATCAGCTACTGTAAGTATTCAGTTAAGATTGTTAAAAATTACCAAGCAAATTATCATAAATAGAAGGACCTTGTGTCTAGTATTTAAAAACATGCCATTAGGTACCATATTTTAATGTACAAATTTTACATGGAGATAAATTCAACACAGCATATTCTGCCTTATCTTAGCATTCCATAAATTCTGAATTCTTACCCAAGCAGCTTCAGAGATACTTCCGTGTTACTTGCATGCCCAGGTTATGGAGAGAAAGTAAGAGTGGTTACCTAAAAGTCATCAAAGTCATTAAAGCTATCTCTCTAATCTTACCTTTATAATCTCAGACAAAGTAGAGGCTACTACCAGGGGGATAAAAAATGCCATTACCAAGAGTAATAAATACAGTATGTCATGGATGGCTGCTTCTGCAGAGAGTGTTAGCAACAATGAATGTCTTTCATGACAAACAGTGATTTTATGCTTTCGTTTTCAGGTGAGAACTCAGTCCTGTGCTGTCTGGGCACAAATTAAACGTAAGTCCATTTTTAACTTTGATGAGAAAACAGAAGTTGTCATGGCTTTTCTTGGCAGTGTAAGCTACTAATAACTGATTTGTCTTGCTTCTTCATATGATATTAATAGTTGGTTGACTTTGAGGATTGGAAAGGTTAGAGGCAGAGAATTTTGCCATGCATTTCAGTATTCCATTGAAATGGATTCAGTAATCCCTTCTAAAATGGATGCTCTGCTTTCTTCCTGGTTTCCAATATTGCTCTTTCTGTATATCACCATATTTAAATCTTTACAGCCTCGTTTGTGCACAAAGAATTTGAAGCACAGAAGATAGGAAATTTTAGAGGTTTGTCTTGAAATAGTTCTATATTGACTGAAAGTTTATGGAAAAAAAAGAAAGAAGAAAAGCAGATCACGTTGTCTAGCTTTTAGAAGCCACATTATTTATTTTGGCATGTTCAAATGGTCCTGGGAGAATTAAGTCATTCTGTGAACTTAAGGAAATAAAAAGACACCATGCAAAAACTAAAAATATGACTAGTTTTTGTACTTGTGAGTAGTTCCTCAGAAATATGAGAGCATAATTTTAAAAGCCAGTGACTTCCTCGGTATGGTTTTATCTTTGTTTTACTTTCTGGTTGTAAAATGTTTCCAGTGAATGAGTTTAGGTCAGAGAAGCTTGGAATTCAGTAGAGACAAAGTTTCCCTCCTTTCCACCGTTGTAGAAATTGCTGTTTTCACCCATTTTGTCATGTTTCAGTGAATAGCAAAAAACATTTGCCTCTTCTTACAAAGGGAAGTGGAACCACTGGAATCCCCTACAAACTCTAGATTTTGATTTTGATTTGAAAGATTAATTTATTGTAGTTAAGAAATGTCGTGTCACAGGCAGTGAGACACTGCTTTGGAATAGTAAGTGGTGTGATGCATGAAGTGCTTGAGGTGGAAAGATGGAAAACTGTCCTCTCCTGAATTGACCATTTGTCATCTTACAGGTCATCTTCAGAGGCTGTCTTATGTGGTTTTGGGATGAAAAGAGTGGGCATTCGAAGATGGGAGTAGGGACAGGTCAGACCTTTGGCTTTCTGTTGTAAAACAATTTGTTTTTATCTTGAATAGATTTCTAGCCAGACGGTGTCCTTGGCCTGATGTACTTCTGCAGCTGGAGAGGCTTAGAGTATTTTTGGCTCACTGAATCCTTTGGGGAGTATTTCATAATTCAAGTTGTTTGGAAGGCAAATCTGTAAATTAAATCTAAACCAAATGGGCCTGTTTCAGATGCCATCTAGATAATGCTACACATTGCATGACAAGTAACTGTTGTCAAAAGTGGTAGAAAGCTGTTAAAAGCACACTTCCTTCTGTCACATGTAATGTGAGGGGTTCTCACCAAATCAACTCCACTTTGTGTAGGGGAGACAGCTCTGTCATATTTAAGGAGGGCTGACATCTGCTCTAGAGATGTGTAACTTGTGTATAAAAACTGATGTTACAGTGATGTAAGGACAAGTATAACTTTTACCAGAAGTGAATGTGCTTGTAGGTTAAAGAGATTTTTCTTGTAGGATCACCATTTTACCATAAGTTTAGAGGTGAGAGGTACTGGACAGAAGGCTTGCTTTGCTGAGCAGTGCTAGGGAAAGATTCTAAGGTGGTCACATTCTTTTTAAGGCACTGTGTGATTTTGTTGTGCTTCAGATCAGTTGTTGGGGGTGTTTTGGGTGAATGTCCAGCCAGTGATGTGCCTGTGCATTCAGGTGAGCCAAAAAGGAGCTCAATTTAAGTTAGCAGACATTGCTCTTCAAATGTTCAGTCATTTGGATTCTCATTGTAGACATACACAGGAATTTGACTGTACAAGTACTGTTTTTGCAGGAACTTAGTTTTGCTGAAAAAATAAATATTCATACTAGGAAGACTTTAAAAACAAGTTAAGTTGTGGAATCTTGCAGGAGTAAGATCCAGCATCCTAGGTGCCTGAGTGAAATCCAGTAAGAAATAGGTAATCTTTGATAAATGCCAAAAATGGCATTGGTTGGAAGGGGCCAAGTGTTTGTTTTCTCAGGTTCTTAGTAATTGTGATTTTGACACCAAATCTCTGTAAGCCTTCGGTTTGTCCCTGAGTGGATTCTATTATTATGGGCTTGGTTAAAGCTGTCATTGCCAGGTTTATTTCTATTTTGTCTCACTAAAAAAATAAAAAACCAACCAAAAAACAAACTCAAACACAACAAACTCCAGAGCAGCCATTCCAGATGATAAAAATTTGCAAGGAGATTCATCAAGCCATTTAATAAAGCACTAGGGTTTTCTGACACTTGAGAATATTTTGGCACATAATTTAAACTGAAATTGGCAGTGATGAGAGGAGAAAATGTTGACAGTGGGTATGTAAAAAAAAAAAAAAAAAGTAGTGAAAGGCAGGAAACTGGAGAAATATAATCACCTTTGAGAAATACACAATTCAATTTTATTTCCCTAATGTGCCAGTAGCTACCAAATAGGCAGTTCCATTACTACTTGTCTGAGCAGTATGTCCAGCATCTTGAGTTTTGTTTTGGTACTTTGTCTGTGAGCAGACTCAGTTATTCAGTCACTGGACTGAAGCAATGATATTTCCTGACTGCTTGCTTGAATAGTGTGATATTTTCTTCCAGATGTGTCACCCACTCTGCAGTACATGCCTGCTGTTGGAGTGGGGTCAGTTGCTGCTGTCTGCCTTGTACTATTCCTGTCATTCTCAGCAGCACGGTATGTATGTAACTTTGTAGTCCTCCTGCACAAGGCTTACATGTTTTTCTTTTCAGGTAGTTTTTCTCACCATCCTACTTGATTAACGCCTCTTGGGTGGCTAGAAGTTGTTATCAAGAGTTCCTACAGTAGCAAATAATGCTGTTCATTGCTTGACTTGAAGGGGACCTACAAGAAGGCTGGAGAGGGACTGTTTACAAAGGCCTGTAGAGACAGGACGAGGGCCCATGGTTTGAAATTAGAAAAGCGATATTTAGATTGGATGTTAGGAACAAATTCTTTACCGTGAGGTTAGTGGAACACTGGAACAGGTTGCTTTGGGATGTGGTTGAGGCCCCATCCTTGGAGAGATTCAAGGTCAGGCTTGACAGGGCTCTGGGCAATCTGATCTAGTTGAGGATGTCCCTGCTCACTGCAGGAGGGTTGGACTAGATAACCTTGGAGGTGCTTTCCAACCTTGACAGGGCTCACTGCAGGAGTAAGAGTGTCCCGGGCCCATGGTGTGAAAATCTCAGTTATTCCAGTTTCTCTGTCAAAAATGTGGCAGGGAGTGTAAATACTCCTAAAATCTATGTCGAGTCCATTAACATCACAGTAATAGAGCTATTTAAGACAAGAGGCAGTACTGAAAGAATCATGTGAGTATGAATCAGTTATAACAGAGTGTAGAGAAGGTTAGGTCCTGAGCTTCAATTTCAGTCTTCTTTTAAAAGGAGAACGAAAAAAATGGTGATAACCATAAGTGAGCTTGAGTACACTGTGAGTATGCTTAGCAGCAATGTGGTGTAATGTTGGGGGCTAGGACTTGAAAGTTCAACAGGTGTGTTTTGGGCCTTTGATCCTGTGATTGAATCCATTCTGCTTTAGGGAACATCAAACAGAGCTCTTGCCAGGAATTAAAGCTGCCCCGTTCCAGTAGGAGGCAGAGCAAGGGAAACCCAGATGTCATTTGTGATGAGATTCTTCACAGTACTCAGAAGAAATAGCCGTGATAGTCATACATAACAGATACTTTCAGTTTTAAATAGGCATTGCTGCTTCAATGCATTTCTGAGCAGGAATGTAATTAAAAAAATAAGATGCAAAATCAGCCTTCTGTTCTGTCCAGTTGTAAAGCCATGGTCCTGTTTTAGGCACTGCACTCCAGGAATGATGTGGGCCACCAGGAGAAAGAGACAGAAAGACTCGGCAAGAGAGACATGAGATCTGTCTGATACAGCTGCAAGTAGGGTAATCCTCTAGTGGGTTGCTTAGCCTGGCAGAGAAGAGACTGCTAAGAAGGATGACACATAAATATACAGAAAGCCATTGTAGGAAGACCAGCTTCCTCCTGCCTGTAATGCCTGCAGTATGTGCATGTAGGCAGGATACCTGCATACTTCTGGACAGTAGGAGAGGTCGGCACGGGAGCCCATTGCTGTGAGTGCTGTGAAACTGTGGCTTCTGAGTGGTATGCAAAAGCAGGTTCAACAAACACTTGTCAGGAATGATGCAGCTACACTGATCTTGCCAGGGTGTTATGTGAATGAATGGTTTTGGGATATTTCTTGTCTCTGTAAGCTTCCTGGTTCTGCAGCTTCTGTCACAAAGAACCACTGTATTCACTGTTCACTAGTTTAGGGCATGTCTGCTGCCTCAGAGGTTATATTACTGCAGTGGGACAGATTGTGAATTCCCACTAGCCCACTAGCATGCTTGCTGACAGCCGTTTTAGCTGTTCCTCATCGAGTAGAAGTTTCACAATGGGTTCCCAAAATGCACAGCCTGACTGCTGATGTTCCTTGATGTTTAGTTCATTTTAAAAATGCATCAGTCCACAGATGTCTGCCATGTCACACATCCACCTTGCTTCATTTATCTGATCATTTGCTTCATTTCATATGGGATTTCCATTCAGTGCACAAGGATAATGCCAAAGCTTCAGCTTTCTGAAGATTTATCTGTACTGGGCCAAGGTGGATATAGGTCAGATAGTCATGAAACGCCATGGAAATGTTTTCTACTAACCCCCTTGTGCTGCTATAATGCTCAGAACTTACAGCAGTGCTGTAGGTCTTAAAAAAAATGGTTGAAATTCTATCATTTCTCCCATCAGTGTGAGTAATGCAAGTTGTGTCAGGTTCATGCTTGGATAGAATGTGTCTTTTCAGTATTTTTTTCCCCTCTTTTTCCAGCTCTTACCTCCACAGCACAGTGCACTCCTCTCCTGCTGCTTTGGCCTGTGAGGCTGTACGTTTATCTGCTACAATGGACATGACACAAACAGGGATTACATCATCATTCCTGGAGACTGAAAATTTCTCTCTTCTCTGATGTCTTATCGCCTGAAGTGGGGTCTTCTTACCTGAGCCAGCATCTGTCGGGTATGGACATATCAGCATGGCACATACGGACTATAGCATGGACAGTTGAAATAAGTTAGGTACTGGAAGTGAGATGTTTATTGTCTTCTCTTGTTTCCAGATGATGTGGTATGTTAGGCTTCCCTCCGAACAGGTTTGTGTCAGAGACTTTAACCTGCATCCCATGTGTTGGCCACAGGCTTTCAGCTGTTTCAGCCACATGAATGCCTGATAACGAATGTTCATGTTGTGCTTTATTACGTAAGTAATCCCCTGAGCCAGCTAAGACTGAGATTCAACTGCTACTTTAGATGAGAGAAAATGCAGTTCAACCCTTCTATCAGTTAGAGTATCCTGTGGTATTTCAAATACAAAGGTAGAAGACTTTCAGCAGTTATTTGTGGGTAATGGTTCTGCAGTAACAACAACAGAGGTGTTAACCATTAAATTGTCGCATTTAAATAGTATCAGCAACAGACGTGTTCCAGAGAAACTGCAGTCATTGCTCCTTGCAATTAGCAATAATTGCAAGTAATACACCAATCTATAAAATGGCAGTTTTGCAAAAAGCTCAGTAGCTTCAGTGGCACATGGAACTAATTTAAATAAGGAGCTACCTGTGTTAAGTGCAGTTATGTTAATCTCTGCTCTGTAATTACAGTTGAGTAAGGCCATTAAATCATTCTGGTTAATGAGTTGGCATGTAATATTTGGTCAGAGTCACTGAATAAAGTACAATTAACCAATTTCTTATGTCATACTCCCTGTTAATATTTTCTCCTTCTGTAAGAAAGAATCAAGTGCCTTCAATTAATTCCACTCCTATTCAGAAGTTGCTTTGAGATATGTAAACAAAATAATTCTGTTGAATTCTGGAGCATGTCCAGAGAGGGGTGACAAAGCTGGTGAAAAGCCTGGAACACAAACCCTATGAGGAGAGGCTGAGGGAGCTGGGGTTGTTTAGCCTAGAGAAGAGGAGGCTCAGGGCTGACCTCATTGCTGTCTACAACTACCTGAAGGGAGGTTGTAGCCAGGTGGGGGTTGGTCTCTTCTCCCAGGCAACCAGCAACAGAACAAGGTGACACAGTCTCAAGCTGTGCCGGGGAAAATCTATGCTGGATGTTAGGAGGAAGTTGTTGCCAGAGACAGTGATTGGCATTGGAATGGGCTGCCCAGGGAGGTGGTGGAGGCACTGTCCCTGGAGGTGTTCAAGAAAAGCCTGGATGAGGCACTTAGTGCCATGGTCTAGTTGACTGGCTGGGGCTGGGTGCTAGGTTGGCCTGGATGATCTTGGAGGTCTTCCAGCCTGGTTGATTCTATAATTCTATGATTCTATGAATGGTGAAATAGAGAAGCAAGAATTTTGGCTCTCACTCAGATCTGCCATTTTTTTCGAGTTTTGTTTTTTGTGGTTTACAACTTTGAATCTAGGATACCTGCTTATGGAATTTCAAATGTTGGCTTTATAATTCTAAGTGTTCTGTTGTTCTAGGTTATGCGTTTCCAGTTTTGTGTTTGTTTGTTTGTGTTTCAAAACAGTATTTTAAAGTGTAACAGCAAACTTCATAGTTGGTAGGAGATAGGAATTACAAAGTTCTAGGAGAGAGCTCTTTACTGCTGCATCTTTTCTGAGACTTGGGCAGATACAGTTTTTGTTATCCAACATTTCCACTGATGAATAAATTCCCCTTCAGTTTTCAGGACTTAGTAGCTGAGTAAGATCACCTCTATCTACATGAATGATTAACAGTTGGTGACATTTTCCTTCACTGGTTGAGCAACTTCAGTGTTCATACTGTGCTCCTGCTAAATTTTTTTGGTCTCCTGCAGAGTTCATTCTCACACATTCTGATCGTAGTTCCTTTTCTCAGCAGAGTAGGTTGCAAAGGTTTGGCATAGTAGTACAAACTGCGCTGCTTCATTCTACTTCATTCTCTGAAAGAGAGTTCAGGAGCAGCTGTGCATGAATGAAGGAAAGCTGGAGAGGCTGGAAATTATTCCAAGAGACAGACATACCACCTTCTGTGAAAGAAATTGTTTTTGCTAGCCCCAGTAAAAGGCCAATGTTCCAGTATGTAATGCAGGACCAGGAACATAAAGTCATATCTTTTCAGTGGGTGTAGTTGGGAAGTTTGAGGTCTTCATGTAACCTTCCACAAGTAATTTCTTTTCTGTGTACCTTGTGTTTTCATAAAGTTTGCAGAGCAGGGTTTCTTCTTACCTAAAATCCATACTTCTACTGCATTTAATGACTTATTTGAACTTCTCTGCACAGCAGAACAGAGCAGCACAGTAATAATACCCATGAATGGATTGAGAAGGAAAAAGTAATGAGACAGGACTCTCTGCTATCCTAAGTTCTCCAAAACAGGCCTTCAAGTTTCCTTTTTTCTCTCTGCCTCCTTTGTAATTTTTGGCAGATCCACCTCTGGCTGTGAGCCTGTCTTCATCTGTCCTGTACTTATCTTTCTTCCATCGACATCTGTTTCATTTTAATGAGGGAACCACAGAGAAATAATTCATCCTTGCCCTCCTCCAAAATTGTGCAGATGTTAACAGTTTTGTTTATTAGAGCCTCTCTCTTTCAGAAACATTACTGTATTGCCCCCAAGCTTTCCAATTACAGTGTTTTTTAGGGAAAGTCAAAAGGTTTAAATAGTAGGAAATACTTCAAGGGCACTGGAACAGCCTGCCCAGAGAGGTTGTGGAATATCCCTCTATAGAGACATTTAAAACCTGCATGGACATAATCCTGTGCAGCCTGCTTTAGGTGGACCTGCTTTAGCTGAGGGTTGAGCTAGATGACCTCCAGAGGTCTCTTCCGAACTCTACCATGATGTGTAATCCACAGGCTCCGTGAACTCTTGAGTGCTTAATGCCATGGTGACTTTTGTGAGAAGCCTGCTCCAGTGAGATAACAGAATCACAGAATTGTTTTGGTTGGATAAGACCTGTAAGATCATCGAGTCCCACTGTCAACATCACCATGACCATTAACCATGTCCCACAGTTGTTTTCTGAACATTGCCAAGAGTGGCAACTCCATCACCTTGCTGGGTAGCCTGTTCCCAAAGCCTGACAGCCCTTTCAGTAATGAAACTTTTCCTGATATCCAACCTAAGCCTCCCTGATGCAATCTGAGGCCATTTCCTCTTGTTCTATCACTTCATCTAAGGAGAAGAACCAGCCACCATCTCAGTAAAAACTTCTTCTTAATGACTTCTCTCAGGTGGCCAGCACCAGAACGAGAGGACACAGCCTCAAGCTACGCCAGGGGAAATTTAGGCTCAAGGTGAGGAGAAAGTTCTTCACTGAGAGAGGGATACTGGAATGGGCTGCCTGGGGAGGTGGTGGAGTCACCGTCCCTGGAGCTGTTCAAGGCAGGATTGGACGTGGCACTTGGTGCCATGGTCTAGCCTTGAGAATTGTGGTAAAGGGTTGGACTTGATGATCTATGAGGTCTCTTCCAACCTTGGTGATACTGTGATACTGTGACTTCTCTGAAGTTCCCCTAACACAGCTTCATTCCTTTTCCTTACATACTGTACCTGGTTACCAGAGAGAGGACATTGGGACTTCCCCTTCTGCTGTGCCTGCAGCTGTTCTCATGCTTATGCTTGGCATCAGTTTGTCCAAGTTCATTTATGTTAGTTGAAATTTCTTTCAGCTTTTTTTTGCTATAAGTGTGTCACAGTTCTACTGTTTTTCTAAAGAAATGAGCATGTTGCAAACTGTCTCTCCATAGTGGTGTCTTTGCCTTTGGGCACATTCCAGAGCAACAGGAATTACAAAGATACTACGTTGTGAGTTTGGTGAAAACAATTGAGAAGGGCTGCAACCCAGTCTCTACACTTGTCAGACACCAGAGAAGTCAGTGCATTAAGTAAGAGGTGTTAGTAGTGCTCTCTCCCTGATACAGAAAACAGGCAATACAGAAGAATCCATTCCACAGTCATAGAGTCATAGAATCATTAAGGTTGGAAAAGACCTTTTAAGATCACAAAGTCCAACTGTAACCCAGCTACCATGACCACTAGACTAAAGCACCATGTATACATGCTTCTTGAACACCTCTCTCTTGCATGCAAATAGCAATGAAAATGTTTTACTGCAGACCATGTGACTAGTCTCTTGTGCCTGCTAAGACCTGAGATAATTTAATAACGATGCCCAAATTCTGTTAGAAATGCAGATAGATTGCAAGATACTAATCCAAGAAAAGCTGGACTTTATTGAGCCCAGTGTTCTCAGATCAGCTTGTAATCTAAACTCTTTCAGCGTGTCTGCAGCCTGTTCTCTGCACACAGGTTTGAACAGTTACAGAGCAGTACTTACTGTTTGTTTGGTTGTTGTTTTGGTTTTTGTTTTGGCTTGTTTTTCAGTCCTCACTTGCAGTCTTTTATTTCTTAAAACCTGCTATCAGCATCAGAAAATCAGTGGAGCTGAAGGCATCTGTCATAGAGAGCCATGGAAGTATTATTCACTAGAAGAAAAGGAGGGGTAGTCACTGAACTCATTTCTCTGAACTGAAGATTAAAAAAAAAAGACATTAATGCAAGGGCAAGCTTTCTTTAAGCAGGTCTTACCCAAAAGCTGCTGGCCCAGAATGATGATATGTAAGCAGAAGAAGGAGTTTACAGGTGGACTCAGGCTTCACCAAGAAAGAAATACATTTTCCCAGTGCTGTGGTGTTGTAGTGAAAATAGGTTGCAGCACAAGCAATATCCATGCAAGATGCAGTGGATGGAAAAAAGTTTACAAGCCAAATGTTAGTGTCTGCAGTGCAAACAATATCCATGGAAGATGCAGTGCATGGAAAAAGGTTTACAAGCCAGATGTTAGTGTCAAATATGAACAGAGGAGGCAGATAGGTTTATGAAGGTATGCAACATGAACTGAGTAGTGCAGACAGTTTCAAGTGTGAAGCAAAATTATTATTAGATCAGTTAACCTTTGATTCGTTGACTTTTATGGTGGGCATTTAAAGGTGGCCTATGAAACCATTCTCTGTGCCACATTCATGCTCTTACATGCTTCTGTTCTTTACGGGAACTGTACTGAGCCTGCAGGTACCTGTGTCTCTAAAGTTCTATATTAAAGGCTGCTGATTATAGGTCCTCATGTGTTAGCTGCAACGTGACATTGCTTTTGCAGCTTACAGTTTCTGTGCTAATTCTGATGTGTTCTGGTTGTAGCAAAAATCTGCTTTTTAAGAGAAATGAGTAGTCTAAGAGAAGTCTCTACTTCAGTCTTAGCTTCTCAAACAGTTGTAGAAATGTGGCTACCAGCTGCTGAGAAATCACAGGCTACAGATACAAGTCTTGAAACTGTAGAAGGTTGCTTTCCAGCCATCACTGACTGCATATCAGTATGATCAGGTCTTGGTTTTTCCAAGTAAACAAGAAGATTTCAAAAGAGACACAAATCTTTCCCTTCCTGCCTTTGATATCCTTTAGCCAACAAACTGTTCTTTGAGTTTTCACATTGTTGCATTTTTGTATTACATCCATTTTCTCCTATGATATAAGATAAATTTATTTCCCTTTGTCTTTTTCCCAGCAGAGTCAACATCCTGTGGGAGCATGTGATTACATTTTTTCCCTCTTTGTAGGGAGGGGAGAGTGGTGGCTCTTTTCTGTTGGAAAATGAAAAATCGTTCATCAGTTAAACCCTTAGGAAATGCATTGCACTTAGAAGGTCTTCCAGTCTGAGACAGAGATGGGAATTTCAAATGTGTTTGCAGTGGCACTCTTTTGCACTGCTCCTCTCCTCTCGAGTTTCAAACCAGGGCAGAAAAAGCACTTGGATGCACTTTCAATTTGGAACTTTTTGTCCAGCAGCAGAAAAACCAGAAAGAGATAAAGTGCCTGTTAATGTCGTTTATGTTCTTGCCTCACAATCTGACAAACAAAACTTTGGTGATTCTTCAAGATAGGTAATTGACCTAAGGAAAAGTCCTGGAGATAATTCATATTTTTGAAGTACAGGGAAGAGGCAAACTGCTTGGGAACACCATTCCAATAAGAGTTGTTTCCTTTGCTGTAGGAATTGTTCAAAAGGAATTGTTCCCTCTGCTGCCAGTCGTTAGAGCTGCCCTCATCGTGCTTCCCTGCAGACTCTCAGGATGCTTGCTGTCACATTTAAGGCTATGTTTTTCAGAATCACAGAAGCCACTGCCTATCTAGCCTTTGCATTTCTCCACAAGATTCTGAGCAGTCTGTGACTCGAGACCAGTACTTTAGCTTTCTGGTGTGTTTGGCAGAAAGAATTATCAGATACTTGCTTTTGAGATCAATTTCACCTTGATTTTAATCAAGGCATCAGCAAATGACAGCTACTCCGTTCACTCCAATTTCAATCTGCCAGAGGATGCCTTGCAGACAGCATCTTTCATATGTGTCGGCAGGGAAGCACTATCATAGTCCAACCACTTAAGGAAGTGGCCTGACATCCATTAGAAGAGTTCTTTTGTGTAGCTGAGCTTTTAAAGAAGACCAGTGTTCGTGTCAAGACTGAGCATCTCTGCCTAAATCAGTCTCCTCCTGAGAGAAGATTGAAAGTCTGCTATTTTGAAGTTGCAGTTTCTAGAAGTGCTGTGACTAGCTCAGGGAGAGTCTTTGCCTCTTAACTTCTTCAGATTTCAGAAGTCTGTACCCTTCTTTCCTCAGTTCACTTGAAATAAAAATCAGAAAACTTAGCTTAAGAAGGAAAAGAATAAAGTAGACAAGATCTTAAGATCTTAAGAGGTTGCTGAAGGTTTGCACCAAGGCATTGCTATAAAATTTTGTCTGTAAGGTAAGTCTGGGGGATGTACAAGGCTTTAGCTAAAGGAAAGCCTTAGTGGTTTTGATGTGAGACTTGGATATGTGTCTGTGGTCAGGACATTGTATTTGCTGCAAATGGCTGTGTTAACGTCTTTGTTTGCGAACTGCTGCTTCTCCTTTGTACTTGGGAAAAATATTGTCAGTACCCAGTGCTGTTTCTTCTCTTTGTACAGCAAAACTTCTTTTATAGTGTTTGCTGGTTAGCTGGGTTAGTTGTATTGCAGTGCATCTCACTGCAACGAAGAACCTTGTCTGTAATTCTGAATATAGATAATTGTTCTACTCCCACGTGTCAGTCTACTTCTGCCTTCATTACCTATTCTTTACACTAGATCTTTTTTGTCATTAAAAACTCAAAAACACTTTAAAGAGTGGGGAACAGAGAAGCTAGAGGTACTGGCTGCCACAGGGGGAATTGTTAAGTATGTAGAACTAGAACTGTTGTAGTTTGACTGTCAGTTTTCAGACGTGAACACTGAGTTAGACAATGCCTTGCCTTTCTCTTCTGGTAACTCTGTTTTGTGGCTTAAAGGGTGGTTCTGCTGAGCATACCTCTTTCTGATCGAGAGTTGGCTTTCAGTAGCAGGATACAGACTGGTTTTACACTACTCTAGTGAGTTAGAGGATGAGAAGGTTACGTAAGTTGCTTGCTGGTAGAGGAGTATTTCATCTGGATTTTCAGCCACCTTTGTGCTCATGATTAGAGAGATACATTTGGAGAATAGGTGGAAAATAACAGTATTCCATGCTGTAGGAAATTCATGCATTATTTACTTTCTGTTTTGTGAAAATGGTCTGTGTGAATTTTGCCCTGGGGAGGTATTATGTCTATGAAAAAAATATGAAAACATTGTGTACTCCTTAGCTGTGTGCCTGACACTGCTTCTGGGCAGGAGGAGGAGGTTGTGGGCCTTCACTAGTAGCCACGTGAAGAAGCAACATGTGGAGCAACCTCTGCAAGAGGTATCAACAGCAGGCAGTTTTACCTGTGCAGCTGCCCTCAACCATGATGTGGTCTTTGCAGCTTTAGTTGCTTTAATTTTAAAGATATCAGCTAAACTGTCAGTATCCTGCTTTCCACAATGCTGAAGAGGTAGTGATAGGCAGAACAGGACAGTATCACCAGTGAGACTTCAGTTCTCTCTGAATCTCTGTGTCTGCTAATGCATGGTACGCAGTAACAGATCAGAGGTGTCCACTCACTAGCAGATCTGAGATCTGAATACTGTGATTACCATTTGAGAGATGTCTGAAACTCCTTTGGGCCTGAGAAGCAGTAAGGACAATAACTGCAAACAAATTTAGTGAAACTTTACTTAGTTGTTCTCTTCTCCTGTTTTGTAACACCTCATTGACAGCTGCAGAACAGTGCTAAGATGAGGCTGACAATCATCTTTTGGGTCCATGTGAGGTTACTGGTGGAAAATACAGATGTTTTCCAGAGGAAAAGACAGTTGTCACTGAAGGAAACTTTGGAGAGGGGCCAGGGAAAAGAAACTTTATCACAAGAGCATGAGTAAGGAGGGGAAGGACTTGCACAACAGATTAAGGGAAAGAAAGCAGATGGAATCTGGGAAAAGGTGAATGCACCACTTCTACTTTTTTGTGCTTTTTTTTTTCAGTAACAGACATCTTTGTTGCAGTACCTCACTGCCAGCTATGTTTAGTAGTCAGTTTTGGGGGATAGGTCATTTGCAAGTCAGAAGCCTGTGCGCAGTGATTGCAACATCATGATCGCACTGGGTGTGCTGTTGCTGGCAGCAGGAGAAACTCTTATTTCCCCAGCAAAATCTTTCATACAAAGAATGTCATTATTATGTACAGCAAAATATGTGCCAGTTCTTTTCATGCTGAGCTCCTTGCAGTCCTTTTGGGGAAAAAAGGCTTTCTGCTGGTTTTCTTTCTTCTCTTTTTTTCACCTTCACCCCCCCCTTATGCATCTTCTCTGTCTCCTTTGCCTTTCACACACAGTTGTTCATGGCATTTTCACACCCAAGGACACGGGCAGTGCTTGTGCTGTAGCAGTCTGCAGACACAAACACAGCCGTGATCTGAACCTGGGCAGGAACTGCACACCAGCTGCACAGGAAGCACAGGAAAACCAGATGCAGCCTCTGACACTCACGGGGCTAATGTAATCTTATCTTCTTGTTCCTATGCAGAACTCCAGCCATTTTTGTGTCTGACACTGTAGCCCCCCCCCCCTCCCCTTTTATAACTCACATTTCCTAGTGGGTTTAAAAGCCTTGCAAATTGAAATAAACTATCTCCCTTTTTCTGTTGTTTTTGTTTGGTTGGGTTTTTTTTTGTGGTGTTTTTTGTTTGATTGTTTTTGGAGGGAGGATACCAGTGACCCAAAAAAAGCAGCTCCTGCATTGGCACTGCATATCTGTTGTAGTGGACTTGTCCACATAGGGTCTTCCTGGGGCAATGACTTTGATTTAGCCAAGTGCTGACAGAGGTGAGAAATAAGGATGATTAAAATGCAGTGCATCTGTGCGTGGTTGTTGGTAGTTACACACCCGAGGGCTTCTACTGACTCTTCTGCAGCACAACAATACTTTAGCAACAGAACTCTTCCTTTGCCTATGGAGGAACAAAATTTTATGAGAAGGCTGGTGAAATAATTAAATGAACAGACATTTTGTCACATACAAACTGATTAGGAAGTCTTTTTGATGGTGCTCTCCATGTAGGGAAACAGCTGGAGAGAGGAAGGCATCCTGTGAGAACTTCACAGTACCCCTTCCACCTCTGTGCTCAGCAGAGCTTTAATCTTACCAAAAATCATAGTCCTCAGCCTGAGCTGCTCTGTTGGGTTGTTTGGTTTGGGTTTGTTTATTTGTTTCTGTGGGTTTGGTTTGGTTTTCCCTGCAAGGTGTTATCCAAGGAATTCAGGTGCTAGCAGTTCTGTGAGGTAGGCAAATGCCCATATACAGCTAAATGCCTACCCACGCTTTTACAAATTAGGTTTCTTGAGGATGGAGCTGTGCTGGATGGCCAGGAGAGGCAAGCTGTTCTTGCTTACTGATGAGGTGAAGTTTATTTGGAGGAGTAACAGCACAGTGAACATCAGTGGGCCTCTGCTGGAGCCCCACAGGACTGTGGAGAAGTCCCCTAGCACACTTCCAGTAGAAGCGAACATGGCAGTAATTGGAGATGCTTTCCACGGGAGGCAGAGGTGAGCAAAAAGACCAATCCATCCAAGAGTGCAGGTTTCACCAACATCAAACTGAGTTGCAGAGGGAAGATGCAGAGGAGTGTTAGCATAATGGGTGTTTGTACTGGCGGATGAGAAATCCTTCACAGGCACTGAGACAATGCCTGCTTGCCAGCCTCGGACCTGCAGGTGTAGGTATACAACTGTACATACAATGCTGCATTTCCTTGACACTGATAGAAAACTTCCCCCTTTAGAGAAACAAGCTTTTCACTGCACAGAGTTAATTTCAGCACCTAAAGTCATGTAAATTGTAGCAAGAGAAGTGGCAGTTTGGATTTCTAACTCCTCTCAGTGTTTGTGTGAGCATATCACAATGTCCCTAAGAACAGAGCTCCACTACTGCAAACGTGTTGAGAGGGCTGAGTACATATCTGCACTGCTACTTGCCAAGGTGCAGTTGTAGCTGGGAGAGCTCCAGGTTCCAGCGTGCCTCCAGGTCGTTGCCAAATGAACTGAGCTGATGCCTTTTGATGCGGATTTCCTTTGATGCAGGTTTCTCAGAGAGGCATTTCGTATTTCATTTGTCAAGGAGGAATTGAGTCTTGCCAGGAAATCCCTGAAGGTGCCCCCTGCAGATTCAAACCTGCGTCTTTCTTGATCTAGCTCCAGTTTGTCATGGCACAGATCCTCTTTGATCACCTGCAGAACACTTTTCCATCTTTGGTTTCTCTCAATAAGGTGCTGAAAGCCACCATAGTATGTACAAACAAAAGAAAGTTTGATGGGAGCTGAAAACAATGGTAACTGGTAGAGCTAGTGCACCCACGCCTGAAAATTAGAGGCCTAGAGAATTCTGGCATGACATGTGAAGAATTACTTGCTGTTTACCATCCAGCAGGAAAGGGTCAAGCAAACAAGGAACAGCTGGAAGTGTCTGAGCCAAAGCACATCCATAAAAAGAGTGCATCCTTTCAGCTCCAAGGGGATGATGCTCGAATCACAGTGGTGTTAATAACCCATGTGTTTGGTTGCACAGCACCTGTAGTTTATGTTTTCATTGCAACTTCTATATAGGATGCAGAACTGCACTTGATGATACTCTCTTACTAGAGGGAGGGTGGCAGAACACAGGGAGCTTAGTTGATGAGATCCTTTTAGTCATTTTTGCAGATTCACAGATTGCACTGCTTTGGAAAGCACCCTCAAAGGTCATCTTATGTTCCAAGTAGATCAGGCTGCCTGGGGCTGGAACAAGTCTAATCTTGAATGTCTGCATGCATGGGGCCTGGGCAACCTGTTCCAGTATTTCAGCACTCCCCTAGTAAAGAAGTTCCTCTGTCTGAAGTAAATCTATCCTGGTCAAGTGTAAAACCATTGTCCCTCAACCTGTCTTTACAAGCCGCTTCCTTTCCCAGCCTTCCTGTGGGTCCTCTTTATATACTGAAGCCTACTGGAGCTTTCTCTCCAGGCTGAAAAGCCCCAGTTCTTCCAGGCTGTTGTCGTAGAGATGCTCCAGCCCTCTGCTCATCTTCAGTTTTGGGTTACCCCGTTTAAGAGGGACAAGGATCTGCTGGAGAGGGTCTAGCAAAGGGCTACAAGGATGATTAGGGGACTGGAGCACTGCTTGATGAGGAGAGGTGGAGGGACCTGGGGCTTTTTAGTCTGGAGAAGAGAAGACTGAGAGGGGATTTAATAAGTGTCTATGAGTATCTGAGGGCTGGGGGTCAGGAGCAGAGGGACAGGCTCTTTTCACTTGCTCCCTGTGATAGGACAAGGAGCAGTGGATGTAAGTTGCAACACAGGAGGTTCGACCTCAACACAAGGGGAAACTTCTGTAAGGGTCACAGAGCACTGGAACAGGCTCCTCAGAGAGGTTGTGGAGTCTCCTTCTCTGGAGACTTTCAAGGACTGTCTGGATGCATTCCTCTGTGACCTGAGCTCGATTGTATGGTCCTGCTCTGGCAGGGAGGTTGTACTCAATGATCCCTTTGGGTCCCTTCCAACCCTTGACATCCTGTGATCTTTGTGACACTCCCCTGGACCTACTCCAGCAGATCTGTGTCTTGTCCTGGGGCCTCTGGAGTTGGACACAGTATTCCAGGGCAGGTCTCAGCAGAGCAGAGTGGCAGAAACACCTCTTGGCCACACTTCTTCTGATGCATCTCAGGATGCAGTTTGCCTTCTGGGCTGCAAGTGCACTTTTCTGGCTCATGTCCAGCTTCTTATCCACCAGCACCTTCAAGTGCTTTTCTGCAGGGCTGCTCTCAAATTAATTATCCCCCAGCCTATATTGATATCTAGGATTGCCCTGACCTAGGTGCAGGATCTTTTGCTTTGCCTTATTTAACTTCATGAGATTCTCCTCAGCTCACCTTTCCAGCCTGCCCAGGTCCCTGTGGAAGGCATCCTGTCCTCCAGTCTTATCAACAGCACTACTTGGCTTGGTATCACCTGCAAACTTACTGAGGGTGTACTCAGTCTTGCTGTCAGTATTGTCAGTGAAGGCCTTGAACAGCACTGGTCCCAGTGCAGAACCTTGAGGGACACCACTTGTCACCCATCTCCATCTGGTCATCTAGCCATTGATCACTGCCCTTTAGATGTGATCATCCAACCAATTGATTATTCACTGAGATCCATACCTCTCCAGCTTGCAGAGAAGGATGTGGGGGACTGTGCCAAAGGCTCTACAAAAGCCCAGATGGATGGCATTTGTTCTTCCCTTTTCTACTGATGTAGTTCACCATATGTTGAAAACCACTAAGTTGGTCAGGCAGGACTTGCCCTCACTGAAGGCTGTCTCAAATCACCTTCCTGTCCTCCATGTGTTCCGGTACAGTTTGCAGGAAGAAGCAACCTGTTAAAAAAGTGAAATAAAGAACACAAGTATTGTCAAAGCACATAGAAAGAGGTGCTTGTGAGGCCTCTGCCAGCAGAGCAATCACTGTAGAATCATAGAATCAACCAGGTTGGAAGAGACCTCCAAGATCATCCAGTCCAACCTAGCACCCAGCCCTACCCACTCAACTAGACCATGGCACTCTTCAGCTTTCATCTCCTTAAGGAATGTGTTGTACCCTCACTGTCTCCATTCCTCCTCTGTGCAGAATGGGTCATGATGAGAGTTCCTCATTGCATTTCTGGCAGGGTTAAAGCATTCCTGTATGTAATTCTTTTTACAGAGCAATTACTAGCTTGGGAACATTCACGTCATCTTTATTGTTTCAATGCTGCAGGTCTGGCAACAGCACAAGCAGGCTGATGAGCCCACTGGCAGCAGTAGGCTTGAGGAAGGGTACATGGCACAAAACTGTTGAAAGCAGCCCTGCTGGCCCTCTGGGCTGGGGTATACAGGCTCAACACACAGGCATATGTTTGCCATTTAGGAATATGGATCATGGAATTTTCAGCATCCAGCAAAGAGAACACTTTTTTAAGGAAAACCCTGTTAGTAGCCACAAGCTATCTGGTGCAGATACCAGGGCTCTTGAAGTATTTCTTCTAAGACAGATCCTTGTCCAGTAGCCAGAAAATGTGTTTTTCCCTTAAAAAGTGAGGCATCAGTGAAGGCTCAGGTCAAAAAAATGCATCCCAGCAGACTCTCAGCAGAGTCATGTGTCTTTTTGATTAGGTAGGAATGCCTGGAAATACTTGTGAAGGCCAGTAGAGCCTGATCACCCCTGTCAGCCTTCCTGTCGAGTTTCTTCACTGGAAGAGGGTTGGCTCTTTCACATTACCCTCTCATCTCATACCTGCTTGCCCTGCCCTCCTCAGCTGACTCCCCTGAACCGTGAGGAACCAGCCACATCATTATGGTTTGGCCTGGCACAAGCAGGTTTCCAACAAATATACAGATGTGTTCCAAGATATTTTGAAGCCATATGAAGCTGAATCCCCATCCTTCCTTAGAGAGTTCTTAGTCTTATCATTGCACCACCAAATCTTTCTTTTTTTCTCTCTTTTTTTCTCCTTAATTCTCATTGATATGGTAAAATGGTTTCATTTGGTTCAGGAAATGCTCCTGGGTAAGCATATCCAACAGATCTGCAGAGAATTGGACTGCTTAATCCTGACTATGAATGGAAGAGGGTTTGTAACTAAAGCTGTCAGGAGAGAAGCCTTGATTGTCTTCAAACTACAGTCAGTCATCACACACCACTGAGGTCAAGAGCATACTGAATCTGTCTTCCTCCAGAGAGACTGTTTACAAAGGCCTGCAGTGATAGGGTGAGGAGCAATGCTGCAGGGATAGGATGAGGAGCAGTGCTGCAGTGATAGGATGAGGAGCAGTGCTGCAGTGATAGGATGAGGGGCAATGCTACAGTGATAGGATGAGGAGCAGTGCTGCAGTGATAGGATGAGGAGCAGTGCTGCAGTGATAGGATGAGGAGCAATGCTGCAGTGATAGGATGAGGAGCAATGCTGCAGTGATAGGATGAGGAGCAATGCTGCAGTGATAGGATGAGGAGCAGTGCTGCAGTGATAGGATGAGGAGCAGTGCTGCAGTGATAGGATGAGGAGCAGTGCTGCAGTGATAGGATGAGGAGCAGTGCTGCAGTGATAGGATGAGGAGCAATGCTGCAGTGATAGGATGAGGAGCAGTGCTGCAGTGATAGGATGAGGAACAATGCTGCAGTGATAGGATGAGGAGCAGTGCTGCAGTGATAGGATGAGGAGCAATGCTGCAGTGATAGGATGAGGAGCAATGCCTTCAAACTAGAGAAGAGATTTTTTTTTCTCTTCTCTTCTCTTCTCTTCTCTTCTCTTCTCTTCTCTTCTCTTCTCTTCTCTTCTCTTCTCTTCTCTTCTCTTCTCTTCTCTTCTCTTCTCTTCTCTTCTCTTCTCTTCTCTTCTCTTCTCTTCTCTTCTCTTCTCTTCTCTTCTCTTCCTGTTCCTGACTGTCAATACCACTGTGCACTAAGCCTGTCACTTGCACTATGAAGGGCAGGAAAAGCGTGTGCACGCAGACTGACTCGACCCAGGAACACACAGGAGTTCAGGCTACTGGCTGCAGGGAGTGCTGGAGCCTCTCACTTGCTGTAGAAGGGGAAGGGGAGAACAATTGCACCAGGTGTGAGCAGGTGAACTTCCTTCTCACCTTGGTGGCAAAATTGAAAGATGAAGTGGCCGAGCTGAAGGACGAAGTGTCCAGGCTCAGGTCAATAAGGGAGAACGAAAGGGAGCTGGATCTGTGGGTGCAGGCTCTGCAGATCGCCCCTGCTAAGGGAACTGCCCCTGGAAACAGTGAGGGATGGGTACAGATCCCTGTCAGGGGTAGTAAGGGAAATCCACCCCGGCCCTCTCCTCCTCTTCCTCTGCCCTTGCACAACAAGTAGGAGGCCCTGCGTGCAGAGGACAGGGAGGATGAGAGGGCTGAGGAGCATCCAACTGTGATGATGCCTAGGGTGGAGCAGTCCCCACCAACTGTGGTGACTAGCTCCACAAAAAACAAGAAAAAGAGAAGGGTCATAGTTGTTGGGGACTCAGTCTTGAGGGGGGCGGAGGGACCCATTTGTCATCCCAATCCATCTCACAGGGAGGTCTGCTCCCTTCCTGGTGCCCGGGTTAGGGACATAACCAGGAGAATCCCTAACCTAATCCAGCCCTCTGATTATTACCCCTTGCTGGTAATACAGGCTGGCAGGGATGAAATTGAAAAGAGGGGGACCAGGGCAATTAAAAAGGAATTTAAGGCCCTGGGGAAATTGATAGATGGGGCAGGAGCACAGGTGGTGTTCTGCTCAGTTCCCCCTGTGGCAAGGGAGTTCACAGAGAGGAACAGCAGAACCTATGACATCAACAACTGGCTCAAGGGATGGTGCCAGCGGCAGCATTTTGGGTTCTTTGACCACGGGGGAACTTTTACTGCGCCAGACCTGCTTGATTGTGATGGGGTGCAATTGTCTAGGAGGGGCAGGAGAGTCCTGGCACTGGAGTTGGCAGGGCTCATTAGGCAGGCTTTAAACTAGGTCTGAAGGGGGTGGGTGATGAGGCAATTACTCTCTCTGAGAAGGAGAGAGTGGGAAGGAAACTAGGGACAATTGGGGAATCGAGAGCCCAGCTGAAGTGCATCTACACCAATGCACGCAGCTTGGGTAACAAGCAGGAGGAATTGGAAGTCCTGGACCACCAGGGTGACAATGATATAGTTGCCATTTCAGAAACTTGGTGGGATGACAGGCATGACTGGAGTGCTGTACTGGGGGGATATAACCTCTTCAGGAGAGATAGGCAAGGGAGAAGAGGAGGAGGGGTGGCCCTGTATATTAGGGAGTCACTCCTTGCCACTGAGCTCCAGGTGAGGGACGAAGGGGTTGAGAGCTTGTGGGTTAAAATCAGAGGGAGGACTAACAAATCTGACATCCTGGTTGGAGTCTGTTATAGACCACCCAACCAGGATGAGGAAACAGATGAGATATTTTACAAACAGCTGGAGGCTGTCTCAAGATCATCAGATCTTGTCCTTGTGGGTGACTTTAACCTGCCAGATATCTGCTGGGAACTTAATTCAGCAGAGAAGAGGCAGTCCAGGAGATTTCTAGAGTGCATGGAGAACAGCTTCATGACCCAGCTGTTAAGTGAGCCTACTAGGGGTCAAGCTCAGCTTGACCTGCTGCTCTGCAACAGAGAAGGGCTGGTAGGAGATGTGACAGTGAGAGGCTGCCTGGGGTGTAGTGATCACGAGTTAGTGCAGTTTTCAATATGCAGGGAGATAGGGAGGCACTACAACAAAACCCACACCTTGGACTTTCGGAGGGCAAACTTCAATTTGCTCAAGAAACTTATTTGCAAAGTCCCCTGGGCAGCAGTCCTTGAGAACAAAGGGGTCCAGGATGGTTGGACCTACTTTAAACAGGAGCTCTTGAAGGCACAGGAGCTGGCAGTTCCCATGTGCCGAAAGATGAGCCGGCGGGGAAGGCGACCAGCCTGGATGAGCAAACAGCTCCTGAAGGAATTGGGGGAAAAAAAGAGGGTGTATCACCTCTGGAAGGAGGGGAAGGCTTCTCCTGATGTGTTTAAGGAGATAGCCAGATTATGCAGGAGAAAAATTAGAGAGGCTAAGGCCCAGCTAGAACTTAGGCTGCCACCTCTGTGAAGGATAATAAAAAGCACTTTTATAAACTTATCAATGCTAAAAAGAAGGGCAAGAAGAGCCTCCACTGCTTACTGGACCAGGAAGGGAACACTATAACTGATGAGAAAGAAAAGGCTGAGGTCCTGAATGCCTTCTTCACCTCAGTTTTCAACAGTAAAGAAGGAGGAGTTCAAGGCAAGTGGCCTCTTGAACTGGGGGATGGGGTTGGGGAGCAGTGTGTTGCCCTAGAAATTCATGAAGAATTAGTTCAGGACCTGCTGAGCCATCTGGATGCCCACAAGTCCGTGGGACCAGATGGTATCCATCCCAGGGTGCTGAGAGAGCTGGCAGCTGAGCTGGCCAAGCCACTCTCCATCATTTTCCAGCAGTCCTGGCTCACCGGAGAGGTCCCAGGAGACTGGAAAATGGCCAACGTGGTCCCCATCCACAAGAAGCATTGGATGGAGGAACCTAGGAACTACAGACCTGTCAGCCTGACCTCAGTGCCAGAGAAACTGATGAAGCAGGTTATCTTGGGGGTGATAAGAGCGCACTTGAGGGACGGCAAAAAGCTCAGGTCCAGCCAGCATGGGTTTAGGAAGGGCAGATCCTGCCTTTCTAACCTGATCTCCTTCTATGATCAGGTGACCCACTTGGTGGATGTGGGGAGGCCTGTGGATGTGGTCTATCTGGACTTCAGCAAGGCCTTTGACACTGTCCCCCACAGCAAACTGCTGGCTAAGCTGTCAGCCCGTGGCTTGGATGGCAACACTCTGTGCTGGGTTAGGAACTGGCTGGAGGGCCGGACCCAGAGAGTGGTGGTGAATGGTGCCACACCCAGCTGGCGGCTGTCACTAGTGGTGTCCCTCAGGGATCAGTGCTGGGCCCCATCCTCTTTAACATCTTCATAGATGACCTGGATGAGGGCATGGAGTCAGTCATAAGCAAGTTTGCAGATGACACCAAGCTGGGGGCAGATGTGGCTGGGTTGGAGGGCAGAAGGGCTCTGCAGCGGGACCTTGACCGCCTGGACAGATGGGCAGAGGCCAATGGGATGGCGTTCAATAGCTCCAAGTGCAGGGTGCTGCACTTTGGCCACAACAACCCCATGCAGAGATACAGGCTGGGGTGGGAGTGGCTGGAGAGCAGCCAGACAGAGAGGGATCTGGGGGTGCTGATTGATACCCACCTGAACATGAGCCAGCAGTGTGCCCAGGTGGCCAAGAGAGCCAGTGGCATCCTGGCCTGCATCAGGAATGGTGTGGTCAGCAGGAGCAGGGAGGTCATTCTGCCCCTGTACTCTGCACTGGTTAGACCACACCTTGAGTACTGTGTTCAGTTCTGGGCCCCCCAGTTTAGGAGGGACATTGAGATGCTTGAGCATGTCCAGAGAAGGGCGACGAGGCTGGTGAGAGACCTCGAGCACAAGCCCTATGAGGAGAGGCTGAGGGAGCTGGGATTGTTTAGCCTGGAGAAGAGGAGGCTCAGAGGTGACCTTATTGCTGTCTACAACTACCTGAGGGGTGGTTGTGGCCAGGAAGAGGTTGTTCTCTTCTCTTAGTTGGCCAGCACCAGAACAAGAGGACACAGCCTCAGGCTGTGCCAGGGGAGATTTAGACTTGAGGTGAGGAGAAAGTTCTTCCCTGAGAGAGTCATTGGACACTGGAATGGGCTGCCTGGGGAGGTGGTGGAGTCGCCGTCCCTGGGGCTGTTCAAGGCAGGATTGGACGTGGCACTTGGTGCCATGGTCTAGCCTTGAGCTCTGTGGTAAAGGGTTGGACTTGATGATCTGTGAGGTTCTTCCAACCTTCTTGTTGTTGATACTGTGAAGAGCAGATTTAGGTTGGATGTCAGGAACAAGTTCTTTACCATGAGGGTAGACGAACAGCATAACAGGTTGCCTAGGAAGGTGGTTAAGGCCCCATCCCTGGAGGTTTTCAAGGTCCTTATCCCAGACAGGGCCCTGGGCAACCTGATCTAGTTGAAAGTGCCCCTGCTCACTACAGAGGGGATTGGACTAGATGACCTTTGGAGATCCCTTTCAACCCAGACCATTCTATGATTCTGTGACTCCTCAGCTTATCCAGCATCGTAAAGAAGCTGCTAGCATTTTTGAGTAATCTCAAACCATAACCCAGTATGGGTTTGGTATGTTTGGACATTTCTGTTTATTTTTTTTAGAACTCAGCCAACATTCAGTTGTATCTGACAATAAAATCTCTGTGGCAATCCATTTCATGTGACTCCCTCTGTTTACTGCAGCCTTTGTTCTGCTCTGTGGCTCAAAGTCACACCACCCCATTCACCACAGCAGAGGTATGAAGTCCATGAGGCAGACAGAAAAATGGAAAGGGAAGGAGTGCCCAGCACTGTTCCACCAGCCAGGCCCAGAGCTGCTGGCAGTGCTTTGCTCTGCCTCCTTGCAGGTTTGGCTCCTGTATTGTGTGAGCCTGATCTCTGCTTTAGGAAAAGTTCTTTCTCTGAGGGAAATTGCTATCTGGGCCAGGATGTCTTTGAAGCGAAAGCATCCCAATTAAGGAAGGAAGGAAGGATGAAAGCAGGAAGATGTGGTTTAGAGGATGTCGACTGAAACCTCTCAGTCCTGAAGCCACCAGCCACCCTGCCCACTGGTTAGAGTAAGTCACAGCCACACCACAGACATGAAGCCAGGTGATGCACCATCAGATATCTCTGTGTCAGAGCAAAGTCTGAGATGGTGCAGATTCAAGCAGCAGACCATATTTAGGCATCAAGAAGAGAAGCTGGGCAGGGAAGAGCTCTGAGAACAACTTGATGGGTCCCTTCCTCTGCAAAGCCCCGTGGGCTTCAGTAAGACTGATCAGGGGTGGAGATTACTGAAGCCCCGTGGGCTTCAGTAAGATTGATGATGGGTAGGACAAACAGGAGCATCACGGCAGGGCTGCAATGTTTCCCCTGTTCAGACTCAGAGGAATGAGTCCTTCTGAAGCAGAAAAAACAAGGCCACAGGAAAAGCATCCTGCAGGCACCTTACAGCTGCTTTCCACCTGAGCACCACACTTTAGCAGCTCCATACGCACTCTGCTCTCAGCAGCACCAACCAGCGCTGTGAGAGTCTTGTCATAGTACTTGCCAAAGGGGCTCTTCTCCTGACAAACTTTTCAAGCATGCAGTTGAACAGGTGAAGGAGAAAGAAGCCTTCTGGGTTCTTGACTAGAGGTAAACTCTGTGTCCCAAGGAAATTCCTGTTGTGGAGGGCCTGTAGGCCCAAAAATAGGCTTATTTATGCCTTGCCCTGCCTGGACATGTTTTTCTGTCCAAACCAGAGGTAAACCCATTAAATGGATAAAAGGGGTACAATAGGCCTGGTGCCATGAAGTCTGGCCTGCCCAGGACCCCGATTGTGTGAACATATTGTGTAAGCCCCCACAAGCCCAGCTGATGCTTGCTGGGTGCTAGTCTGTGTGTTTGCCATTTTTGGGAGGTCCAGGCCTGTGGCTTTTGCCTGTTATGGTAAGGTTTGGCCAACTGCCAAAACCTGATTGGTCATTCTAGTGGCCAAGGGGCCATTAATCTCAGCCCACATTCAGTAAATGGGGGTACAGAGGTAAACAACGTGCTCGGACTCGCACGATCGCTCACGTTCAGGCTCACTTGCTCATTATTAGACTTAGACTCACCAGCACTGCTTAAGCCTGCTTGCTTTGCTGTTATTATGGAGACAGAATCTCCCATAGTCTCCCAGCCAGCTGTGCACACTTGCACGCCACTGCAGTGAGTTATCAGGACCAGATCCTGTATTGCCTGCCTTTACCTACGGAGCTCAGACTCCCATGCAGCCGTGCATCCCATTGCATGCCTGTTGCCTTATCATTGCCTGGTGTGTGTCATTGCCACAAGTTGCCAGGAGCAGACCCCACTTGCCTGCACACGATCAGCCTGAGTAGCCAGCGTGAGACCGTGCTCACACTGCATGGCATTGTATTTCCTCTGCGCCTGAGATCCTGCCTATGTAACCCTGGAGAGAGCATCCAGAAGAAACCAGGAGAACAAGGGCAGAGACTGCATCCTTTCCCCAGAAGCTGAGAGAATTCTTCTTTCCCCTGAAGCCAGGAGGATTCCAGCTTCAAAGTCCACGGACAAAGACTCCCCTGAAGTTTGGACACTAGTAATAGGATGTGACGTAGCCCCAGAGGATAATTATTGATAATTAACCAGAATTGTGAGTAAATGCTTTGGTGCCTCTGTAGTTTCTATTGCCTCCTGCCATAGAGCAGAAAGAGCTTTCAGCCCACTCTTGCTGGGCAAGCAGTATACTGACCTCAAGCAGCATTGAGCCGCGGGGAAGCTCCTCTCTCTATTTTATAGTTTGAATTGTTTGCTAGTTATTAATAAGTTATGGTGTGGTATTAATCCTAGAATGTTTTCATGACCATGTAGATCCTTTTAATATTAAATTACAGTGATTTGGGATGGTGAGAGTTCAGGATATTGAAGTTAATAAATATATATTTTAGTAGAATATTATCTCTCACCAATTAATTTCTCCCCTCCGCCACAATTGGCGTAGGCAGCAGAATACCCTTTTGCGACATCCCTGGACAAGGTCAGTGCCCTATCAAATTCCTGTTCTTCAGCCTACTTTAATTCCTGCACCAGCAGGTCAAATGAATGGGAGCACATGCAGGCAGGGATGCAAAATTGTGTAACCATCCCAGCCAAGAAAAGTCTAAACAGTGCTGAGAGCAGCTGCGCCTGGCCCCATTTCTAAGTCAGGACTAATCCCTGTACCTGCAACCCAGGAGCTTTTAGTTTCCATCTGCCAAACTGAAGCTAGGCGCACAGCTCCCCGTCGATGTTCATGCATTCAGGTTACTTCAGTATCTGCAGTCCACTGAGGCCAGGGTTTGCCAGGGGCAGGCAGAGCCAGAGTGTGATGGTTTGAGTGTTACCCGCCCTTCCCCCCGCCCCAGTCTTATGAAATCACCCAGACTAAACTCAGCTGAGCTGGAAATGAATGAAGCTTTGTATTTACAGCTTAGCACAATATACAAGCAGATATTTGCAATATATACAGCTATATACAGAAATACACAAGTTAAAAAGCAATACAGCCCTCCCAGAAACAGAGTCTCCAGGAGGAGCTCCCAACCACCCTTCCACCTCCCTTCCACCTCTCTACCTTATCGCAGACTTTGCCTTACATTCAAGGTGAGTTTGGAGAATCAGCCAGGGGGTTAGGAAGCAGACAGATTAGATACACAGCAGGTTAGAGAGAGAAGGGCAGGCAACCAGAGCTGGAGAGCAACTGTGTTATCTATATTTATGTCCTTGTTTTTATACATCTCAGCAAGCCTATAAGTGAAGAAGACATCACCACTGGTTCCTTTTCACAGCCTATAATCTAATTCTTCTCACCAAAGTAGTCCAAGCTGTATAATACTTGTAAAACTGTGGGCACCCAAACAGAGCCCACCTGTAGGAGTGCAGACGTCCAGACGTCTGGATGTGAGGAGTGCTGGAGCCTGGCACTCGACACAGGCAATGGCTGCATTAGGTGTGAGCAGATTGATTGTCTGCTTAACCTGGTGGCTGAACTCAAGGGAGAGGTGGAACGACTGAAGGCTGAAAGGGAAGGTACAAAAGAGCAACATGCTCTGCAGTCCCCCTTGCCAGAGGGAGATGAACAGAGCAACCAAGAAGAATGGATGCAGGTGCCTGCCAGAAGGGGCAAGGGAAAACCCTTCCAGCCATCTTCACATCCCCAGCTGCCCTTACATAACAGATATAGGGCAATAGAGGTTGAGGATGAGGTGATCCTGGAGCAGGCAGAAGCATCACCGGCTGGGGGGGCAACCGAGACAAATCAGTTGCCCCCTCGCATCAGAACAAGTGCCCAGAAGAAAAAGAGGAGGGTAATTGTTATTGGTGACTCCCTTCTGCAGGGAACAGAGGGCCCCATATGCCGGCCAGACCCCTTCCACAGGGAGCTCTGCTGCCTCCCTGGAGCCCGGGTCAGGGATGTTACCAGGAGGCTGCCTACTGTAATGCAGCCCTCTGATTACTATCCCTTGTTAGTTATACAGGCAGGGAATGATGAGATTAATAACAGAGGGCTAAAAGCTATCAAAAGGGACTTTAAGACACTGGGGAAAGCAGTTGAGGGAGCAGGGGCACAGGTAATCTTTTCATCTATACCCTTAGTCACAGGCTGGAATACAGAGAAGAATAGGAAAGCATATTTGATGAACAAGTGGCTCAGAGGTTGGTGCATCCAACATAACTTTGGATTCTTTGATATTGGGGAACTTCATCTTGCCACAGGTCTGCAATCAGCAGATGGGACACAACTATCACAGAAGGGGAGAAGGACTCTGGCACATAAGCTGGCTGGGCTTGTTGAGAGGGCTTTAAACTAGAATGGAAGGGGGAGGGGGTTAAACATGACAGCACCAGAGATAAATCAAAGGGAATTGAGGATGGTAGGCTAGAGCTAGGAGTAAAAGCAGCAGCCCAGCTGAAGTGCATGTACACTAATGCACGCAGTATGGGTAACAAACAAGGGGAGCTGGAAGCCCTGGTGCTGGAGGAAAACTATGATATTGTCGCCATCACTGAAACGTGGTGGGATGGCTCACATGATTGGTGTGCTGTAATCAATGGCTACAGACTCTTCAGGAGAGACAGGCAAGGGAGAAAGGGCGGGGGAGTGGCTCTGTATATTAGGGATGCCCTGGATGTCGTGGAGGTAGAAATCAGGGATGATCAAGTTGAGTCATTATGGGTGAGACTTAAGGCGAAGGCCAACAAGGCTGATATCCTGGTTGGAGTCTGTTACAGACCACCCAACCAGGAAGAAGAGGTTGATTTATTACTCTTTAAGCAACTGGGGGCTGCCTCAAGATCACCTGCCCTTGTTCTGGTGGGCGACTTTAACCTACCAGACATCTGCTGGGACTTAAACACTGCAGAGAAGAAGCAGTCTAGAAGGTTTCTGGAATGTGTGGAAGACAACTTCCTATCCCAGCTGTTACGTGAGCCTACCAGGGGGGCAGCCCTGCTTGACCTGCTGCTCACAAATAGAGAGGGGCTGGTAGGGGACGTGGTGGTTGGAGGCTGCCTGGGGTCAAATGACCATGAAATTATAGAGTTTTCAATCCATGGAGAAACCAGGAGGGGCATCAACAGAACCTCCACACTGGACTTCCGAAGGGCAGACTTCAGCCTATTTAAGGAACTAATTCAGAAAGTTCCTTGGGAAAAAGCCCTTAGAAACAAAGGGGTCCAGGAAGGTTGGACCTGCTTCAAGAAAGAACTCCTGCAGGCACAGGAGCAGGCAGTGCCACTGAGCCGGAAGATGAGCCGACGAGGGAGGCAGCCAGGCTGGATGGGCAGGGAGCTGCTGAAGGAATTAAAGATTAAAAAGAGAGTGTATCACCTTTGGAAAAGAGGGGAGGTGTCCCAAGAGAAGTTCAAGGAAGTTGCTAGGTCTTGTAGAGGAAAAATTAGAGAGGCAAAAGCCCACTTGGAGCTCAGGCTGGCCACGGCTGCCAAGGAAAATAAAAAATGTTTCTTTAAATATATGAATGGCAAGAGAAGGGCCAAGGACAACCTCCAGTCCTTACTAGATAGAGAGGGGAACATAGTGACAAAGGATGAGGAAAAGGCAGAGGTGCTTAACACCTTCTTTGCCTCAATCTTCACTAGTGGGACAGGTTGTCTCCAGGACAGCTGGACTCCTGAAGTGGTGGATGGAGTCAGGGACCAGTACAGTCCCCCTCTAATCCATGAGGAAGCAGTAAGGGATCTGCTAAGTCACTTGGATCCTCACAAGTCCATGGGACCGGATGGGATCCACCCTAGGGTGCTGAGAGAGCTGGCAGCTGAGCTGGCCAAGCCACTCTCCATCATTTATCAGCAGTCCTGGCTCACTGGAGAGGTCCCTGAAGACTGGAAGCTGGCCAATGTGATTCCCATACACAAGAAGGGTCGTAAGGAGGAGCCAGAAAACTACAGACCTGTCAGCCTGACCTCAGTGCCAGGCAAGGTCATGGAACAGGTCATCTTGGGTGCCATCACAAAGCACCTACAGGATAGCCAAGGGATCAGGCCCAGCCAGCATGGGTTTAGGAAGGGCAGGTCCTGCCTCACCAACCTGATCTCCTTTTATGATCAGGTTACCCGCCTGGTGAATGTGGGGAAGGCTGTGGATGTAGTCTACTTGGACTTCAGCAAAGCCTTTGACACTGTCTGACACAAGAAGCTCCTAGCCAAGCTGGCAGATCATGGTTTGGACAGATTCACTCTGTGCTGGATCAAGAACTGGCTGGATGGCAGAGCCCAGAGAGTGGTGGTGAATGGTGCCACATCCAGTTGGCAGCCAGTCACAAGTGGTGTTCCCCAAGGATCAGTGCTGGGCCCAGTCCTGTTCAATATCTTTATTGATGATCTGGACGAGGGCATTGAGTCCAGCATCAGTAAGTTTGCAGATGCCACCAAGCTAGGAGCAGGTGTTGATCTGTTGGAAGGTAGGAGAGCCCTGCAGAGGGACCTGGACAGGCTGGATGGGTGGGCAGAGGCCAATGGGGTGAGATTTAACAAGGCCAAGTGCAGGGTTCTGCACTTCAGCCACAATAACCCCAAGCAGTGCTACAGGCTGGGGACTGAGTGGCTGGAGAGCAGCCAGGAGGAAAGGGACCTGGGGGTACTGATAGATAGTAGCTGAAGATGAGCCAGCAGTGTGCCCAGGTGGCCAAGAGAGCCAATGGCATCCTGGCCTGCATCAGGAACAGTGTGGCCAGTAGGACAAGGGAGGTTATTCTTCCCCTGTACTCAACACTGGTCAGGCCACACCTTGAGTACTGTGTCCAGTTCTGGGCCCCTCAATTCCAGAGAGATGTTGAGGTGCTGGAATGTGTCCAGAGAAGGGCAACGAAGCTGGTGAGGGGCCTGGAACACAAATCCTACGAGGAGAGGTTGAGGGAACTGGGCCTGTTTAGCCTGGAGAAGAGGAGGCTCAGGGGTGATCTTATTGCTGTCTACAACTACCTGAAGGGACATTGTAGCCAGGTGGGGGTTGGCCTCTTCTCCCAGGTAACCTGCAATAAAACAAGGGGACACAGTCTCAAGTTGTGCCAGGGTAGGTATAGGCTGGATGTTAGGAAGAAGTTCTTCACAGAGAGAGTGATTTCCCATTGGAATGGGCTGCCCAGGGAGGTGGTGGAGGCACCGTCCCTGGGGGTCTTCAAGAAAAGACTGGATGAGGCACTTAGTGCCATGGTCTAGTTGACTGACTAGGGCTGGGTGATAGGTTGGACTCGATGATCTTGGAGGTCTCTTCCAACCTGGTTGATTCTATGATTCTAGCTAGCTTCAAACTAGCACACAAGGGAGCATTCTGGCTATCAGGGTAGGGGCAAGGAGAGGCTCAGCCATCCCCACATTTGGCCTGGCTTGTGTCAGGAAAAGGTATGCACAGAGGGAGCCCTGCTGCTTTGTTGTATATTGAGTCATGCAGAACATTCATAGAATCAGAATGCACTGGATTGGAAGGAGCTTCTTAGAGCTCATCCTAGCAGTCAGCAGGGGTATCCCTATCAAGCTTTATCTTGAATATCTACAGGAACGGGTTCCCCATCATTTCAAAGGGTGAGCTGCTCCAGCATCTTAGTAAAGAGCTTCTTCCTGATGTCCAATCTAAATCTACCCTTCTCTTTGTCCTCGTGTTACATGCCCTTGGAAATAGTCTTTCTTGTAGCCTTCAGGCACTGGAAGGTGCCCATAAGGTCCCTCCAGAGCCTTCTCTTCTGCACTTTATTAATGCCAAAGGTCATGGCTTAAGGCCTGCACTGTCCCAGAGGTTCAGGATAGCCTGAAACTCTTCAGAGATGGAGGCAGTCAGCATCTGTCAGAAGCAAACCTTTAAATGTGTCTTTGCTGTGAGCTCTAAACTCCTTCCCAGATCTCTGCCTACTTAGCTCCGCGTATTTGGCATTGTGGTAGAGGGGCAGCAGCCCCAAAACTGAGGCCTCTCTATGCCTCTACATGCCTGGACATGTTTGTCTGCCAGGACTCTGTCCTGGAAGTCCTGTGTACCCCTAAATTCCTCTCTCTCTGTGGCTTGAATGGGAGGGGGAAAGCCGCCTGGTTCCCCCCCCGCCTCGCCTGCCCTGCGGGCATGAAGGGGGTGAGCAAAGGGGTCCTGCCCGCACGAGGAGTGCCCCATGCAGTGCCTGCGCTGGGTTCGAGACGAGATTGGCTGTGCCTTTTTGCACCTAAGGTGTGGTAACTCTGCCCTTTGTCTAGCAAGGGTATAAACTGGGGGGCTTCCCGCCTTTGGGGGTCCCCGCCTTGGATTTCGTCCATGCCTAGACGTTCATGCTTGCCTGAGAGTTTCTCCCCCCCCTCGCTCGCCTAAGCTGAATACAGAAAGCTTCAAAGAACGGCTTCTCCATTGACACCTTTGTAAGAGCTTAACGACTCTTAACGATCCACCTACAGCCGCTGGAAAGGGAGCGAGAAGAGAGACAGACCGCAGGAGGAAGCCTGATCGTGAGTTATTTTGGCTCAACTTTATTAGTAAGAAAACCACTATTAATTAATAGCTAAAGCCTTTTCCAACTTCTGACTTCCAAAATAGTCAGATTATCGATGGTATCCCTGTAGATAATTCTCATGCGACTGAATCTGATAATTAAACTAAATTAATCTTTGTATATATAGTTCTGGGGGCGGGTTTTTGGGAAAATAAAATAACTATTTTTGTATAAAATTCCCGACTCGGCCACACATTAATTCCTGCCTCCACAACAGACTCATGGCAGTAAACAGGTTGTGTAACACACACACGCCCAGTTTGTGTATCCCTGGGGTCCGCCCAGGTAATACCCTATTGGGAGGGTCCAGGCAAACAGCTACTGCCTGTTAAGGTAAGGTTTTGGGCTTACTGCCAACCTGATTGGTCACTTTAGATGGCCAAATGAGCCACGAATGTCGGCTCAGAGTCTATAAAGAGAGGTGCAAAGGAGCACCACGTGTTCAGAGTGTTCAGAGGTTCAAGCTCAGCTCTCTGATCCACATAGCAGCACAGATCTGCTTGCACGGCCTAGATACAAGATCAGGCCCTCTCTTCCAAACATTACTGAGGCTCAGCCCTCTTGCATAGAACTCAAGGCACAGTTAAGCTGTCTGCAAACCCTTTGAGAAGCAGAGCTCATGCACGCCTGCACTTCATACATATATGGGGAGCCGAGAGCCCCCTGCCTAAGCCTAGAGCAGCCATACATACTGGCTGCTATCCTGCATTTATCTACAGAGCTCAAGTCTCCCTGCAGCCCGGCAGACCCTGCTTGCCAGCTGTCCTGTAAGCCTGGAAAATCTAGGCTCAGCAGACCTTTCAGGCTGTCTGCTAACCTACAAACACAGCCTGCTAGCTGTGAGACGACTGTGCTAGAAGCTGCATGGACAAATCCTCCTCCTGCACCTGGAAATCCTGCCAGCTGATCATCCCTGGACACACACAGCTTCCAGAAGAACCAGCAGCACTGAGGCAGAGACCACTTCACACCAGGAGAGAAGGTCAGAGAAACCCTGTTTACCCCAGAGACTGGGAACACCTATCATCCCCGGCAAGCCGGGACAGATTCCAGCCTCACCGAGACCCAAATACTGGGCACACACTGTGATACAATCCCAGGAGGGTGATTAATAATTAATAATGAAGGGCAACACGTTTAAGCAAGCTTTAATTCCTTTGTAAAATAAGTTACTTCTGTCTTAAGAGCAGACACAGTTTCAGCCCTTGCTGGGCAGACAGTATAGTTGTTAAGAGGCATTAAGCCTAAGGGAATCTTTCTCTCTGTCTATAGTTGTTGATAATTTGATATTTCCATTTAATAATCCAATCCCTGTAAATATATCCCAACTGTTTTCATAACCTTGCACAAAGAACTTAATTACATAGTGGTTGGGGGTGGTACAGATTTGTAAATATTAATTTTAATAAATAATTTTATAAAAAATTTAATACCACCTCAAATTAATTTCTCACCTCCCCCTAACAGAGGAGGAATAAGAGAAACCCCTCCACCACAGGCGTCTGCCAGCAGGCAGCAAGCTCCTGAGCTTTCCTGCCAGAGGAAGCACTGACCTCTGGGAAGAGGGAGAATATATGAGCTTAGGAGAAAAAATGGAAAGCAAGAGAAGATAAAGGAGCTGCTGAGCTGCTCATGTCACAACAGTGACATAAATTGGGAGTTCCTTGGCAGTCTCTCTAAAAACAGTGAGACCTGCTGAGCCTGCTCAGGCTTTCCCTAGGGGAGCTGACAGTGCAGGCTCACTGTTGTGCTGGGAAGCAGCGAGGCCTGCACTGCAGCTATTCCTGGGGAGGTCATCCAGGACAGGTAAGAGGAACACTGAAGAGCAGAGCCTCCTTGGGGAGATGAGCCCCCATGGCCACACATGCAGTGCCCTACCCAGCAGACAGAACCTCAGGTGCATGGCAGAAGCATGAGGCAGAGCAGATCTAGGACACAACTGGAAAGCAGGTTTGTGGCTACTTTGTGATGTCATTGCTGTTCACTCTGACTCTGATTGCTTCACCTGATTTCGATGCCATGTTTATGGTTGAAGCCTCATCTGCCCATCTCCACCTGAACTTTTCTAGGGTATGTCATCTACTGTCTCCTCATCTGGTTCTTCCTGAGCCACCTTTCTTTTGTCAACTCCAGGAACAAAAGCCTAACATGTAAATACAACCTCCAGAGCACTTCTTGCTGTGCCGCAGAGACAGTGAGAGTTGTTCAGGGTCTGGAACAGAACTGGAGCTGAGTGCTGTTTGCTCAGGGTGTTTGCACAAGTGTGGACGCAGTGAGGTAGCCTCCTAAGCTCACCTACGGAGTCTGTGCTGGAATCCTGCAAACAGGTTAGGAGCTTGCCTGGGTGGGCAGGCTCCTTTGCTAGAGCTGCAGGTTGAGCACCCAGCGCCTGCCTGTGCTCACTGCCCATGCAGCGCTGCCTCCCACCCTGACCTGGGCAGGGCCTGGGGCTGGCCACACAGCAGGTGGCACAGGGGCAAGCAGCTCTTCACACCTACCACAGTGAAGGCACTAACACAGGTCCTGGCTACCCGAAAGGAGGAAACTTCGGTGCTTTTTCATCTGTGAGGCAGGTGGAAATGCACCCCTCGTTTCTTTTCCTCTTTTCTCTGCTGGGAAACATCCAGGCAAAGGGAACCTCACAGAAACCAGCTGGGTTCCTTGCAGTGGCAGCAGGCTGTGGAAAAGTTTGCTGGTAGCAGCTTTTGTGCAAAATGCCTGGCACTAGCATTTTCAAACAGCAAGAGGCACAAACCAGGAAGGAGCTGCTAGCACAGGGACCCTGGGGCAAGGGATAAGGAGCAAGGGGCACACCTGGGAGCAAATTGCAGGAAGGGAAAAAACAGAGTGCACTGCTCCATACAGAGGTGGGGTGGGCAGGACCTGAATGCAAGCAGGCTGGGAAGATGGAGAGATATGGGAACTACAACAAATGCCCGGGGAAGTTTGGCCCCTTTCCTGCTGAGGATGCAGAGCCACAGCACTTAAAACTTTGAGTGAATATCAGCTTCTAGAGCAAGGCAGTGTGTTCAGGAAGTGTTTCCCTGGTTCCTCACATAGGAGAGGTGGTTTCAGACAGATTTTAGATGTATTGTTGCTCTTAACAGCTCTCACAGGCCTGCTGTGTCACACAGACAGCATTAAAAACAAAGCAAGACAGCACTAGCAGCAGCTTAGCAGAACAGAAAGCACAGCTGTAGACAACTTGGCTTTAGTAAACTATTGAGCTGTGAGTCATCAGCTTGAATAACACCAAGTTAAGTGGCATGGTCTGATACACCTGAGGGACTGGCTGCCATTCAGAGGTATCTGACAAGCTGGAGAAGATGGTCCATATGAACCTCATGAGGTTTAACAAGGCCAAGTGCTAAGTCCTGCAATGCAAACCTCAATATTAATCCAGGCTGGGGGATGAAGAGATTTAGAGGAGCCCTTTGGAGAAGGAATTGAGGGTAGTGGTGTGTGAAAAACTGGACATGAGCTGCCAATGTCTGCTTGCAGACCTGGCCACCTGTATCAGAAGTTGATGTGCCCAGCAGGTCACTAGACTGAAGTTCCTGTTGAGGATCTCAAAAATGATAAAAAAGGTTTAATATGTCTGTTATAAGGAAAGTATGAGAGTTAGGGGTTGTCCATTCTGCAGAAGAAAAGGTTCTAAGGAGACTTTATTGTGGCCTTTCAGTACTTAAATGGGGCTTAAAACAAGGACTGGGACAGTATTTTTCAGCAGTACTTGTTTCAACAGGACAAGGTGTACTTGTTTTACACTAAAAGAAGGTAGCTTTAGTCTACATACAGGAAATTATTGTGGTGGGCTAGGAACATTCCTCCTATTGGGATTTATCACACTGGCTCTGTAAGTAAGATGAAGCTATATTTACAGCAAAGCAAAATGCACAAGCATATATATACAATAGATTTACAATTATGTACAAATTAAAGGTAAAGCAGAAATACAAACTCCCTCCCAGGCAAAGAAACTGCTCAGAAGGGCTCAAAGCTACCCCTCTCTATCTCCCTCTACTTTGCTAGACAGACAAACAAAACAACCAGCAAGGCTTACATTGTTTCTGTTGGCTGAGCTTAGTGGAGGGATGTTAGAATGAGGAGGAAGTGAATAGAATCCACATCACAGACCAGAGTGGGACAAATTGTTGACATTTTGGCTTTTTAGCCCTTTCAGCAAACTGATGAATGATGTAGACCTCATCATTGTTTTCTTTTTCCAACCAATGATCTAGTTTCTCTCATTAAAATATTCCAGTTAGCTTCAAACCAGCACAATTATTTACAGTGAGGTTGATTGCTCAGAGAGGCTGTAGAAGCCTCATCCCTGGAAATGCTCTATGTCAGATTGGGCAGGGCTCTGAGCAACCTGATCCAGCTGCAGATGTGCAGGGCTCACTGCAGGACAATTAGACTAGATGACCTTTAAAAAATTTCTTCCATCCCAAACTCTTCTGTAATTCTATGGATCACTGAGAAAATGTCAGAAATCAGGATTAGAGATGAGACAGACCTTTCTACAGGCAGCCCTCAAAAAGCCCTGGTGACTCAGGTCTGGCCACACTCCTTTTTTATGGCAGGTAGGGTGAGAATTGATGCTTTGTGTGAAGAACTCTGCTGACCAGGCACACGTTTCAATTTGAAATTAAATTTAAATCAGGAAGCCTGCCCTTGTTGCTGTGTTACCTCTATGGTGTTGGGGGGGTTATGATTGCAGGAGTTAGATCAGTTAAATCAGTTTAAAATTTATTCATTATTCATCGATGCCTGTTCTGTAAAGATGGCACAGTTCACAAAGACATTGGAGCAGGACATGTGGGGGTGGCTCCTTCCTGAACATCCCTAGCATAACAAAAGGTCAGGAGATGATAGAAAAGGGACAAAATACCCCACAGCTTTGAAATGGCTTGGAAGAAATTACAACTTTGAGCAGGAAGCCAAAGTAATGTCTGCAGATCATAGAATCATGGAATCAACCAAGTTGTAAGAGACCTCCAAGATCATCCAGTCCAACCTAGCACCCAGCCCTTGCCAGTCAACTAGACCATGGCACCGAGTCCCTCATCCAGTTACATTTGGTGAAGGAGTAAAAAGATGGTCATCTTGGAGAGTCTTATGGATTTGGTAATTGTGTCTTGCCCTGGTTTGGGAAAAGAGGCTGAAAAGAAGGGAATGTGTAATATTTTGAAATGTGGTGGAGACAAATAGGCTCATTTTAAAAATATCTTCACACTTTTGAGTGGAAACTCCATGTGTGCTGTAGAAAGGTTAACACAACTGGAGAGCAGCCCTGTGGGAAGGGACCTCTGAGTCCTGGTGGATAACAAGTTGTCCATGGGACAGTAATGTGGCCTTGTGGCCAAGAGGGCCAGTGGGACCCTGGGATGCAGTAAGAAAAGTGTGTCCAGCAGATCGAGGGAAGTTCTTCCCCTCTACTCTGCCCTGGTGAGACTTCATCTTGAGTACTGTGTTCAGTTTTGGGTTACCCAGTTTAAGAGGGACAGGGATCTGCTGGAGAGAGTCCAGTGGAGGGCTGGGAGGGTGATTAGGGGACTGGAGCACTGCCTGAAGAGGAGAGGCTGAGGGACCTGGGGCTTTTTTGTCTGGAGAAGACAAGACAGAGAGGATTTAATCAATATCTGTAAATATCTGAGGGCTGGGTAGCAGGAGGGGGCTCTGCTCACTTTCTCCCTGGGATAGGACAAGGAGCAATGGATGTAAGCTGCAATGCAGGAGGTTCCACCTCAACACAAGGGGGGATTTGTTTAGTGTAAGGGTCATAGAGCACTGGAACAGGCTCCCCAGAGAGGTTGTGAAGTTTCCTTCCCTGGAGACTTTCAAGGCCTGTCTGGATGCATTCCTCTGTGACCTGAGCTCAATTGTATGGTCCTGCTCTGGCAGGGGGGTTGTACTCAATGATCCCTTTGGGTCCCTTCTAACTCCTGACATCCTGTGATCCTAGGAAATTCAAAATGCCATTGAGATTGAGGAAATTTCAGCCCGTAGCACTGTATTATGCCTAGATCACGATGATGACCAGTCCTTGTTTGTGTCAGCACATAGTGGAAGAAGATGAGGAACATGATGCTGATAGGTGGTAGACTCCCCTTCTCCTCAAGTTATTTAGGTGAACAGGGCAAGCAGACCAGGCTCCAGCTGTGCCAAGGCTCTTAATTCTGGAAGCAATTTAAATGTTAAGTGAAAGTCAAGAACAAAACATTGCATTTTTTTTTCCAAGGTGGGGGAGGGAAGTGAAGATATCTTAAATTCTATTTCAGATTAACAGAAAACAACTTCTCTCCCCTGCACTGGTACATAAAGAGTTATATCAGGCCCCTGTGAGTGGCTGTTCCCAATTAATTGCTCTTCAACTGAGACCTGCATGTGTCTCACAGCGCGGCTCGCTTTGACCCGCTGTGCTGCCCCAGATGCTGTGTGGTGTCGGGGTGCAAAGGAACGTTGTGGGTCAGCGATCACCATGCAGGAGGTACCAGGCAGCCCTTCTCTGCAAGGATTTGTCTCTTTCCTGCTGCTGCAGTGGCAGGTGGTCACACCACAGGATATCCAATGAGACGGAGGTTCATTAGAAGTGCGGGTCACGTTTTCCGCTCAGCAGAAGAAATAGGGTAGAAGAAAAGCTTGCTTGATCTGTTAACCAGTCCCAATTAAACCAAGCAAATGAAATGCCTAGTTGGCCACCCCTCCCTTGTAAATCTCCCAGTTCTGGTGTGGTGCACAGATAAAACAGGGCTGTGCTACAGTTGTATTTTAATTTTTTTTTCGCTGTTTTTGTCTAATGTCTTTACATTCTGAAGATTTACACTCACTGCTGTCCAATCAAACACATACTTTTGCACAACATTCAAGAGGTCTTGGTGTCCAGCACCAGATTGTGTTCCCAGATGGCATCCTGTCTCACCAACCTGATCTCCTTTTATGATCAGGTTACCTGCCTGGTGAATGTGGGGAAGGCTGTGGATGCAGTCAACATGGACTCCAGCAAAGCCTTTGGCACAGTCTGCCACAGCAAGCTCCTGGCCAAGCTGGCAGCTCATGGCTTGGACAGATTCACTCTGTGATGGGTCAAGAACTGGCTGAATGGCAGAGCCCAGAGAGTGGTGGTGAATGGTGCCACATCCAGTTGGCAGCCAGTCACTAGTGGTGTGCCCCAGGGATCAGTGCTGGGCCCAGTCCTGTTCAATATCTTTATTGATGATCTAGATGAGGGGACTGAGTCCAGCATCAGTGAATTTTCAGATGCCACCAAGCTAGGAGCAGGTGTGGATCTGTTGGAAGGTAGGAGAGCCCTGCAGAGGGACCTGGACAGGCTGGATGGGTGGGCAGAGGCCAAGGGGATGAGATTTAACAAGGCCAAGTGCAGGGTTCTGTGCTTTGGCCACAACAACCCCAAGCTGCACTACAGGCTGGGGACAGAGTGGCAGGAGTGAAGCCAGGAAGAAAGGGACCTGGAGGTGCTGGTAGATAGTAGCTGAAGATGAGGCAGCAGTGTGCCCAGGTGGCCAAGAGAGCCAATGGCATCCTGGCCTGCATCAGGAACAGTGTGGCCAGTAGGACAAGGGAGGTTATTCTTCCCCTGTACTCAGCACTGGTCAGGCCACACCTTGAGTCCTGTGTCCAGTTCTGGGCCCCTCAATTCAAGAGAGATGTTGAGGTGCTGGAATGTGTCCAGAGAAGGGCAACAAATCTGGTGAGGGGCCTGGAACACAAACCCTATGAAGAGAGGCTGAGGGAGCTGGGATTGTTTAGCCTGGAGAAGAGGAGGCTCAGGGCTGACCTCATTGCTGTCTACAACTACCTGAAGGGAGGCTGTAGCCAGGTGGGAGTTGGCCTCTTCTGCCAGACAACCAGCAACAAACAAGGGGACACAGTCTCAAGTTGTGCCAGGGGAGGTCTAGGCTGGATGTTAGGAGGAAGTTTTTGGCAGAGAGAGTGATTGGCATTGGAATGGGCTGCCCAGAGAGGTGGTGGAGTCACCGTCCCTGGAGGTGTTGAAGAAAAGCCTGGATGAGGCACTTAGTGCCATGGTCTGGTTGACTGGCTAGGGCTGGGTGCTAGGTTGGACTGGATGATCTTGGAGGTCTCTTCCAACCTGGTTGATTCTGTGATTCTACAATTTTTTAACCTACAGAGAAATTAAGCCAGCCTGGAACAGCCCAGCTTTGTTACCAAGGGCACTGTTATAGAGCAGCATCCCTTGCCAGCGTGGCACTGGTAGTGCTACTGATCTACCAAAACAAAAACTTATCTTTCACCCTACACTCCATCCACAGGTCGTTGTCTGTGCTAAAAGGATTTCTCTTAACAGGAGTTAATACAGTGCTGAAATGGAAAATCTGGAGCATGATATGCACAATAAATACAGTTAGAAGTTTCAGCACCCAGTGCTATTTTAAATCATTTAATGTGCAGTCAGTTATGCAAGTTAAGTTGATTAATGAGTTCTGCAACAATGGAGTCTAACATCAGAAACCCAAGCAGCACCGTTTTCAGCTTTTAATTTGGTTTGTAAAGCACTCACTATGTTTCTGCCTGATCAATAATATATTAGCTTCACCTCCTCTGGTTGCACAGCTAATGAATTTACAAATAGCATTCCATCAAACTGGCTAAAATTGGTCTTGGGCTGTTTTTCAATAAATGAGAGGAGACAGCAGTAAATGAGAGTGATTTTTTTAATTCAATCTGGGGAAGCATACCCCAGCAAAACACAAAGTGGAAAATCTCAGGAGGAAGCATGATCTTTGATGGAGTTTGGAGAAACCAGAGTTTTTATACAGACTGAAATCAAAACATGTCAAGTCTAACCCACAGAACCTTAGAGGTTGAAAAGGACCTCCAGAGATCACTGAGTCCAACGCCCCTGCCAAGGGAGGATCCCCTAGGGTAGTTCTTGCAGGAATGCATCCATCTGGGTTTTGAAAGCCTCCAGAGAAGGAGACTCCACAACCTCTCTGGGCAGCCTGTTCCAGTGCTGTCACCCTCAGGTTGAGGTGAAACCTACTGTGTTCCAGTTTGTAGCTGTTGCTCCTCGTTTCATTGCTGCTGACCGCTGAAAAGAGGCTGTCCCCATCCACTTGACATCCACCACTCAGATATTTGTACACATTGATCAGATCTCCTCTCAGTCTTCTCCAGATTAAACAGCCCCGGGTCTCTGACTCTCTCCACAGAGGACATGCTCAAGTCCCCCAGTCATTCTCGTGGCTCTCTGCTGGACTTTTTCTAGCAAGTCCCTGTCTTTCCTGAAGTGTAGAGCCCAAAATCTGACACACTATTCCAGATGTGGTCTCACTAGGGCAGAGCAGAAGGGGAGAAGAACCTCCCTAGACCTACTGGCCACACTTTTCCTGATGCACCCCAGGATGCCATTGGCTCTCCAGGCCACAAGGGCACATTGCTGGGCCATGAAGAACTTGCTGTCCACCAGAACTCCAAGATCTTTCTCCATGGAACTGCTTTCCACATTAAATGACAGAGTAGAGAGCTGGTTATACCAAAAGTATTGAAAAGGCCTGGAGAAAAGGTGATGCCAAAACAAAATTTCAAAGAAAAAGAGAAGTACAACAATCAGAGAAGTCTCTAACAAACAACAAGCTGCAGGAATGAGCCAACAGCTACTGAAAATGACAGGATAGCTGCTTGTTGAGGAGGGGGTTCTCTATACCTATGCTTATTTGGCAGAGATGAGAAATTAATTTGAGGCGATATAAATTTTATATTAAAAATATTAAAATTAATATTTATGAACTCTTGCCACCCCCAACCACTGTGTAATAATATTTAGTTCTGTGCAAGATTATGAAAACAATTAGGATATAATATATACAGGGATCTGGTTAATAACTAGCAAAACATTCAAACTATAAACAGAGAGAGAGAGGTTTCCCTTCTGGCTTAGTGCTGCTTGGGAGCTTATGCTATTAGCCCACAGAGGGGCTGAAACTCTTTCTGCTCTAAGGCAGAGGTAACCTATTACAGAGGAATCAAAGCTTTACTTATAAGTGTTATTATTAGTTATTAATCACCCTCTGGGGTTGTGTCACAGCCTGTGCCCAATGTCTGGATTTCAGGGGATCTGTCTGTGGACTCTTGGGTGCTGGAATCTTCCCAGCTTGAGGGGAAATGATAAATCTTCCCAGTCTCTGGGGTAAACAGGTTTCTCTAACCTTTGTTCTCCTGGTGTGGGATGATCTCTGCCTTGATGCTGCTGTCTCCTTCTGGATGCCATGTCCAGGAATTATCAGCTTGGCAGGATACTAGGAGCAGGAGAAGAATGTCCATGCTGGCTATTGGCACGGTTCTTTCACACGGGTTCAGGCCGTGTGTATGTGGGTGGAGACAATCCAGAAGTCTGCTTCCTGGTTCTCTCCAGGCAAAAGCAGCGGGCATGCAGTGTGCCAGGCTGCTGGGAGTCTGAGCTCCGTAGATAAAGCAAGATCAGGGTCAGGTCCTGATAGCAATATAGCTTGCAGATATGCACAGCTGGTTTAGGAGGTTCTAGGCTCCTTTTATATGTATCATGTGCAGGCTTAAATGAGCTCTGCATCTAAAGCACGCAGACAGGTTAGCTGCGAATTGAATCAAGATGAGGTCTGTGCCTCAGAGAGCATTGGAACTATGCAATGGCATCCGAGTGCGTGAGTATGAGCAGCTGAGTGCTTCAGGTGGAGGTCAGAACTGTGTCTGATCCTCGCAGGTGGGTCAGAGAGCTGAGCTGCGCTGCGCTGAGCTGAATCTGAACAGAGCTGAATCTGAACACGTGGCTCTCCTGTGCACCCCTCTTTATGGACTGTGGGCCAAGATTAATGGCCTCTTTGGCCACCAGAGTGACCAGTCAGGTTGGCAGTTAGCCAAACCTTACCGTAATAGGCAGGAGGCTCTTGCCTGGACTCTCCCAAATATGGGGATCACATGGCTTTGCCCCAGGGATACACGAGCTGGGTGTTTGTTACACAACTTGTTTACTACCAGGGGTCTTGGCAGAAGAACATGTCCAGGCATGCGGGGGCATAAAGAAGCCCCTGTTTGGGCCTACAGGCCCTCCACAACACTGCTGTTGCAAAATTCAAGGCGAAACAGTGTCACAGGTGATTTGTGCCACAGAATAATGCTGCAGTAGCCAAGGGCAGCACACCTTTGGAACCCAAAGCTTTTCCAGTGCCACGCGGAAGCTCTGTTCAAGTCTCTAGACCAGTTTCCACAACCAGTCAAGGAAGATAATAGTCTTGAAAAGCAGACTGAAATGTTTCCTCTCATAAGATTTTACTGTAGGACTCATCACTAGATCTCACCTCTAGTGAAGGGGCATTGTGTCCATAGAATTATCTCTGATGAAAGATAATCCTTTGGCAGAGAGGTCTGTAAGTCTCTCACACACAGTTACTGGGCACTGGGGTGATAAGCTGTGTTTTATTGATTTCAGAGGGCTGTTCAGTAAAAAAGGACAACTTGAATCCTTAAAAAAGTTTTTCTGGAAGTGAAACAAAGTGGAGCCTCCTGTCTGCAAGCTGAGCTGTAAGGTACTTTCTTCAGAGCTCCTTCCTGGACCTCAACTGCTGCAGAATCATAGAATCATAGAATCAACCAGGTTGGAAGAGACCTCCAAGATCATCCAGTCCAACCTAGCACCCAGCCCTGTCCATTCAACAGGCTGGTTGTCTGGGAGAAGAGACCAACCCCCACCTGGCTACAGCCTCCCTTCAGGTAGTTGTAGACAGCAATGAGGTCCCCCCTGAGCCTCCTCTTCTCCAGGCTAAACAACCTCAGCTCCCTCAGCCTCTCTTCATAGGGTTTGTGTTCCAGGCCCTTCACCAGATTTGTTGCCCTTCTCTGGACACATTCCAGCACCTCAACATCTCTCTTGAATTGAGGGGCCCAGAACTGGACACAGGACTCAAGGTGTGGCCTGACCAGTGCTGAGTACAGGGGAAGAATAACATCCCTTGTCCTACTGGCCACACTGTTGCTGATACAGGCCAGGATGCCATTGGCTCTCTTGGCCACCTGGGTACACTGCTGCCTCATCTTCAGCTACTATCTACCAGCACCCCCAGGTCCCTTTCCTCTTGGCTGCTCTCCAGCCACTCTGTCCCCAGCCTGTAGTGCTGCTTGGGGTTGTTGTGGCCAAAGTGCAGAACCCTGCACTTGACCTTGTTAAATCTCACCCCATTGGCCTCTGCCCACCCATGCAGCCTGTCCAGGTCCCTCTGCAGGGCTCTCCTACCTTCCAACAGATCCACACCTGCTCCTAGCTTGGTGTCATCTGCAAACTTAGTGATGTTGGACTGAACCCCTACATCCAGATCATCGATAAAGATTTTGAACAGGACTGGGCCAAGCACTGATGCTTGGGGCACACCACTAGTGAGTGGATGTGGCACCATTCAGCACCACTCTCTGGGCAATTTCACTCTTAGTTCAAGGCTGAAGTATTCTGATCATTGATGAACTGGAAATTTTATCTTTCTCTGGTAATTACCCTTATCTAAGGAGGCTGGTAACCCAAAGGCCAAAGCAGGGGCATTCAGAAAGCTAAACCATTATTTGTAAGCATTGAAAGGGATAGGACTTGGAAAACTGTTTCTCTGATACATACCATCACACAGCATGGTTTAGCTTCTTCTGTGAAAATCCAGCCAAACTGTGCAAAGCTGCCAATAAAATTTATATGCCCACTCAAAATTAACTAAATAAGTTTATTGTACAAGTCATCTGTAGTGATACTCCCAGAAATAATATTTCTATTTAACAGGATGCTCTAACTGAATCACAGAGACACAGAATTAACAAGGTTGGAAAAGACCTTTGAGATCATCAAGTCCAACCTATCACGTAACACCTTCTAATTAAGTAAATCATGGCACTAAGTGCCTCATCCAGCCTCCTTTTAAACACTTCCAGGGACAGTGACTCCACTACCTCCTTTGGTAGCTGACTGTACTGGGGAAGACTAACCTCTGAAAGGGCTTTCCTCCCATGGAAATGGTATTTTAGAGATTGTCATCCAGCTGAACCAGTTAATTAATTTCAAACTGATGCTAAAACTGTTGTCACTACTCAGGTGTTCCACACTCCTTTGAAAAGTTAAAAAAAAAAAAAAAGAGAGAATATCTGTTGTGAGCAAGAATAAATATTGCATATGTACATAAACCTTATGGTGGACTGGGGACAGAGTAGCTGGAGAGCAGCCAAGAGGAAAGGGACCTGGAGTACTAATAGACAGCAAGCTGAAGATGAGGCAGCAGTGTGCCCAGGTGGCCAAGAGAGCCAATGGCATCCTGGCCTGTATCAGCAACAGTGTGGCCAGTAGGACAAGGGAGGTTATTCTTCCCCTGTACTCAGCACTGGTCAGGCCACACCAGGTTGGAAGAGACCTCCAAGATCATCCAGTCCAACCTATCCTCCAAGCCCTATCCAGTCAACCAGACCATGGCACTAAGTGCCTCATCCAGGCTTTGCTTGAACACCTCCAGGGACGGTGACTCCACCACCTCCCTGGGCAGCCCATTCCAATGCCAATCACTCTCTCTGCCAACAACTTCCTCCTAGCATCCAGCCTATACTTCCCCCGGCACAACTTGAGACTGTGTCCCCTTGTTCTGTTGCTAGTTGGCTGGGAGAAGAGGCCACCCCCAACCTGGCTACAATGTCCCTTCAGGTAGTTGTAGACACTCTCTGTGGAGGTAAGTTGTAGAAAACACTGGGCAAGCTTTGCTTGATGTCAATTCAAAGAGCAGTCCTGGTCAAAACCCAGTAGATTTCCAGGTAGGTCTGACTCACACAGTGAGCGCTCAAGCTGCGCACTGCAGTGTTACAAATTCTGACCTACACAATCTACAGGGTCATGCAAGAGGCAACAGCCCCTGCTCCAACACCAGCCTGCTTTTGCTAGCAGCCTTCCAAACAGCATTTGGCATGGAATCAGCAGTTTGGTCCCAGGAGGGTCATCTGTGCAGTGCATCATACTGTGTTTTGGACAGCCTTTCCTGTCTGCAGACAGTCAAGTGATTCAACCACATGTCTTGTGAGGATAAAGAGAAATGCATTGAGAAAATGAGAAAGTCGCTTGTGTCCAGGACAGCTCGAGTCTGTGGCTGCTTACGAGAAAGAAAATTCTGCTAGAACAAACTGTTAAGAGTCCTGTAGCAATATTTCACTTAACCCAGACTGTTAGCAGCCAGACTCATGTGTTGCCTCAAGCAGAGAATCAAAACTCCCAGGGAAAATCAAAGAATTAATGTTTTAAATCTAAGAAGCTGTTGCAATGCTCTGGCCCAAAGCTGCTGTGCTCATGTTAGATTTAGAGTAAGAAAAATCTAATTCCTTTCTTACAAGGTTTGGGATTAATATGGAGGTCAGACCATCCTTAAGGTACCCAACTGAGTAATCAAGGTAAAATGAAAAAAGTTACCCTCTGCAGAAATGATGGAGGTTTAATGGGCAAATACTTGCTGAAGCAGTTGTAATGCTCCCTGTGATACCTTCTCAGTTCTGTTTGCATTACAAGGCTAAAAAACTATCACCTCATAGCTCCCAGCAGACCAAGCCCTAGCATAAAAAATGTGAAGTACCTAATTTACCTCTTGTGCATATCTGTGAAGGCTATGGATATGAAAGCTCCAGAAATAGCTGGAAAAATCCTGGAGTTTCCTATTTTGTTGAACTTGCTGAAGGAAACAGTCAGCAGATCTGATGTTTAGCCCTCGTTTCTTAGTATTGTGTTGTCAAAGAATAAAGTAAGTAAGAGTTGTAAGTATGGCCAGGCTGCAAAGCTAACAGTGGCTTAGCAGACCTCGAACAGCTGTGTGCCATCAATACCCAGGTTGTTGGCTGAAGATGCTCTCCCGTCCTGGTGGGATGATATCCCAAAGTGTATATTCAATACATAAAATTCAGTGCTGATCTGACATCAGTGCATGGGGGTTCTAATCAACTGGCAACTCAATATGAGCAGGCAGTGTGCCCAGGTAGTCAAGAAAGCTAATGGCATCCTGGCTTGTGTTAGAAATGCTGTGTCCAGCAGGAGTAGGGAGGCAATTGTCCCCTTCTGCCCTGCTCTATTGAGGCCACACCTTGAGTATTGTGTTCAGTTTTGGACACTTCAACATGGAAGTACTGGAGTGAGTGCAGAGGAGGACAACGAAGCTGGTGAAGGTCCTGGAGAATAATCTTATGAAGAGTGACTGAGGGAGCTGGGGAAGGTTAGTGTGAAAGGAGGAGGCTGAGGGGAGACCTCATCACTATCTACAACTACTTGAAAGGATGTAGTCTCTTCTCACAGGTAAATAGTGATAGAACGAGAGGGAATGGCCTCAAGCTGCCAATATAAACCTCCCTACTGGGTAGGTTTAGGCTGGATATTAGAATTTATTTTTCTTTTGTGGAGAGAGTGGTCAGCTATTAGAATGGGCTGCCCAGGGAGGTGGTTGAGTGACCCACCCAGGATATGTTTAGAAGTTGTTTGGATGTGGTGCTTGGGGATATGATTTAGGATGAACCTTGTAGAGCAGAGTTATCAGTTGGGTTTGGTGATCCTGAGAGTCTTTTTGCAACAGGAATGTTTCTGTGATTCTGTGTAGTCACAGCATGAGAGATATTAAGCTAGAAAGGACCTATGCTTGGAGGGAGGAATTTGGGTTTGCCTTTCTATCTTTCCCATGACTTACTGCATTCCTATGTCCCACCAGTGCTTCAGTAGTGCTGTTATTCCTTCCTGCAAGGAGGGGAGTGAGCTACCTCAGCATTTTTATGCTTCCACACTAAATGGCCTTTTATTTGTATTTCCTGACATGAAGACAAGATTATGATGGTTGCATTTCTAAAACGTTTGCTCAGCAGCTTGCCTGCCAGTGTTGGATCCTCTTGTTGTAGTCATTGCATGCTCCTTCTCACACCAGCTGATCCACTGGACTGGGTTTATTTCAGCAGAGTTCTTTGCAGTGCCCAGCTGGCATTACTTGTTCCCAGGGGATTTTTTTTTCAGACTTCTAGCTCTCCTCTGCCACTTCATTTTTAACTTTCCCTTATCCTGACAGTAGCTGGATATCTGGTTTTAGCTTTCAAGTTTTGGTGTTTGGGGACTGGCATGTAATCATCTCAGGAGCAAATGCTGTGACTTCCAGAATGCACTAAGCAGAACTGAACCATGGCAACCACTGGCATGTACACTCATGGTAAGTATTTTACAAGGCACAGGCAGCTCTGAGCACCTACATCAGGGAGCAAAGTCATAGAATCATAGAATCATAGGTTCAACCAGGTTGGAAGAGACCTCCAAGGTCATCCAGTTATATCACCCAGCCCTAGCCAGTCAACAAGATCATGGCACTAAGTGCCTCATCCAGTCTTTTCTTGAACACCTCCAGGGACGGTGACTCCACCACCTCCCTGGGCAGCCCATTCCAATGCCAATCACTCTCTCTGCCAACAACTTCCTCCTAACATCCAGCCTAAAATTCCTCCAGCACAACTCGAGACTGTCCCACCTTGTTCTGTTGCTGGTTGCCTGGCAGAAGAGACCAACCCCCACCTGGCTACAACCTCCCTTCAGTTAGTTGTAGACAGCAATGAGGTCAGCCCTGAGCCTCCTCTTCTCCAGGCTAAACAACCCCAGCTCCCTCAGTCTCTTCTCATAGGGTTTGTGTTCCAGCCTTTCATCAGCTTTGTCACCCTTCTCTGGACACGTTCCAGCACCTCAACATCTCTCTTGAATTGAGGAGCCCAGAACTGGACACAGGACTCAAGGTGTGGCCTGATCAGAGCTGTGTAAGGCACTTTGTGCCCTGGTCTAGTTGACTGGATAGGGCTGGGTGCTAGGCTGGACTGGATGATCTTGGAGGCCTCTTACAACCTGGTTGATTCTATGATTCTATGATTCTATTATTCTATGAGTACAGGGACAGAATAACTTCCCTTGTCCTACTGGCCACACTGTTCCTGATGCAGGCCAGGATGCCATTGGCTCTCCTGCCCACCTGGGCACACTGCTGGCCTGTGTTCATAGATACCAGTACCCCCAGGACTCTTTCTTCCTGGTTGTTCTCCAGCCACTCTGTCCCCAGCCTGTAGTGCTGCTTGGGGTTGTTGTGGCCAAAGTGCAGAACCCTGCACTTGGCCTTGTTCAATCTCATCCCCTTGGCCTCTGCCCACCCATCCAGCCTGTCCAGGTCCCTCTGCAGGGCTCTCCTACCTTCCAACAGATCCACACCTGCTCCTAGCTTGGTGGCATCTGCAAACTTACTGATGCAGGACTCAATCCCCTCATCCAGATCATCAATAAAGATATGGAACAGGACTGGGCCCAGCACTGATCCCTGGGGCACACCACTAGTGACTGGCTGCCAACTGGATGTGGCACCATTCACCACCACTCTCTGGGCTCTGCCATCCAGCCACTTCTTGACCCACTTCAGAGTCAATGTGTCCAAGCCATGATCTGCCAGCTTGGCCAGGAGCTTGCTGTGGCAGAAGGTGTCAAAGTCACTGCATCTTGCTGGCTGCAAAGTATCTGCATTGCTGAAAGGTAATCCTGGTTTAATCCCTTCCATCCATGCTGTGGAGGATATGGTTTTGGTTGCACGTGTGCTAGAGTAGGAGGTACCCTTGGGAAACTGATGTGGTGCAAGGGATACTCCCTTTTCCCAGGGAGCAGGGTGTGCCCTGCTCTTTTACCCTTCGCTGATGCAGCCTCTGAGCTATGCAAAATGAGCTCTTTAAAAAAAAAACATCAAGCAAAACAACTCCAAAACAACAGAAAAAGACTGGAAGAGCAGCTGTCAGAGTAGCAGCAGGTTAGGATATTTTCCCTCTTTGAATAAAGCTCTGAAAACTCTCCAAGGAGTCCTCTGACAGAGACCACAATAATAACAAGAACAACCTCCTGGAAATAAAATACCTGCAGAATTCCAGGAACCTGTTGTTGTGTCTTTAGTGGTTGCACAGAAAATTGTGTGTGTAGGAGTGGGTTTACAGCAAGAGGGATTTTCTGCATAGAATTCTGAGGGAGACAAGGCAACAGGAATTTTAATTTTAAATAGAAAGATGAAGGTAATGTTATTGTCTTGGAGAAAAGAGCTATCCATTAAAGCTACACCAGATAGAGCTTTTAAAGGTTTTATGTAGGAAGAAGCAAATTGATTTTTTTTCCCACATATATATGGAATTTTTTGAACATTTGTCAAAAAAGGGTAAAATTCAGTCTGTGTAGCTCATCATTCTAGCAGCTTCCAGATGAACCAGTGAACTAGGAGTACTGGAATACAATGACAGTCAAAAGCAAACCAGACTTGAATGGGGAAAGAGCTGCAGTTTGGAGACTTTTTCTGTTGTTGTTCTGAATTTATGGTTCTTTGTGAGCATCTGACACAACACAGGGAGAACAAAGTGTTTGAAAAAGGTGAGCACCCACCCTAGCCTGAAGAGAAGGCATACACTTCTTCTGTGCCTGTGTCGTGATCTTCTCCAGAGACCTGCAAAGAAGATGACAAACAAAACCAAACCAACAAACAGAACCAAATCAAACACACTAAACCTAACATTGCTTCTCCCCCATCCCCAAACCAAACCTCAACAAACCAAAGTAGGAGGGACCTGAGAGATCTCTCCACCTACCTCCAGCTTCAAAGCAGTGCCAGAAATTAAATCAGATGGCACTGATCAGGGCTTTATCTAGCTAAGGATTGGAAATCTCTACAAACAGGGTTGATGTCACCTCTGTCTCTCTCTCTGTAGGGAAAAAAAATCTTGTACTTATCTCCTCACACTTTGGCTTGGCTCAGTTCAATGCGCATCAGGGCACAGCGCTGTTTCTGGCACCACTGACATCGCTGCCAGAGCTGTCTGCCTGGAGCAAAGCTGCTCTTCATCTCTGCATAAGTGCATGGGGCCCTGTTGACCCCTTCCTCACCTTGTCCTAGCCCCTCTAGTGGTATCCTGCTTTTGTGCACATAGAATCAACCAGGTTGGAAGAGACCTCCAGGATCACCCAGACCAACCTATTACCCAGTCCTGTCCAATCAACCAGACCATGGCACTAAGTGCCTCATCCAGGCTTTTCTTGAACACCTCCAGAGATAGCGACTCCACCACCTCCCTGGGCAGCCCATTCCAATGCCAATCACTCTCTCTGGCAAGAACTTCCTCCTAACATCCAGCCTAAATCTCCTGCCCTGACACAACTTGAGACTGTGTCCTCTTGTTCTGTTGCTGGTTGCCTGGGAGAAGAGACCAACCCCCACCTGGCTACAACCTCCCTTCAGGTAGTTGTAGACAGCAATGATGTCTGCCCTGAGCCTCCTCTTCTCCAGGCTGCACACTCCCAGCTCCCTCAGCCTCTCCTCATAGGGTTTGTGTTCCAGGCCCCTCACCAGCTTTGTTGCCCTTCTCTAGACACATTCCAGCACCTCAACATCTCTCTTGAATTGAGTGGCCCAGAGCAGTACTCAAGAACATTAAATGTTCTGCTCCTATTTGGGAACATTAAATGTTCTGCTCCTATTTGGTGTCACCAGTATTTGCAAAGAATGGTTTTCTTTTTTCTTTTTTTTTTTTTAAGTGTTTATTAGAATACAGTCAAACCAGGGAAAACATCTCCAAAAATCTGGAAGGAGAGAAGACAAAAGAAAAAAAAAAATCAAAAGGGAAAAAAAAAAAGGAAAAAAGGCAAAAGAATAACAAAAGAAAAAAAGAAAAAACTACAAAATAAAAAAAGAAAGGCAAAGCAAATCACTCTAACTTCACTCAGGGCTGGTTGCTAGCTGACAGTTGTGGTGATGGACTTCTGAAAATCCTTATGTGTTTTGGACAGAAAAAATCTTGTGAAAAATCCCTAGGTCCCAGACCTCTACCCACAATAAATTAAAGGCAGTTGGCTTATGTTGAATTTGTGTATGCTAATGAAATGGCCCCAAGAACTTGGTGTGATTTGGGGAATTTTCTTCCCTCTCCTAAACAAGCAAATCTGCTGCAAGCTGGCATTGCTAATTTAAAATTAACATTCCTAAGAAGCCTATCTCCTGGTCAGAAAGGTCTTGTGAGAGGAATTATTGCAGCTACTGCAGACATATAGACTAGTCTGGGTAGAGAGAGAACACTAGGAACTTTTCATCTTACCTTCAAGCCAGATCAAATTGATCAGGGCTTTAAACAGCCCAGTTTTCCCTCCCCTAAGGAGGGAAACCATACTGCCTTTCTCAGTGTTGTGATCTACTGCTTACTGTCCTTCCTATCTAGCCAGAATTTCCTTTACTGTGACTTGATAAAGTTTACAATGTTGCCTTTGTTGTGCTCTGCTGAAACAAGTATGGTTTAATTTCTGATAATCCTCTTTGATAATTTAGGCTTAGCAGCATCGTGAAGGCAGGGAATTAATGTGGCCAAGTCAGGAATTATAAAATACAGAATTATTTTATTTTCCTTGAACCCCTATCCCCAAACTGTATAAAACCTAGTTAGATTTATTTACAGATTCAGTTTGATCAGGAATCAGGATTTTTTTTCCAAATAATAACAATGTTATAGACAAATGTAGAGATTTAGGAAGTCAGAAAATGGAAAAGGCTAAGCTATAACACAGCTTTAACCTGCCATCAATCATGCTGAGCAGAAGACTGAGGGAACAGCAGGTCTTAGTCACGGAGGTGAGACAGGTATTTGACAGTGATCCTTGCTGGATTCCTCTGTGGCAGCAGCCTTCTGACACCACAGACAACATCCCATAGTATAGATGTGCAGAGTAGTAGCCCAAGGCAAGTGGCTGAGCCACCAAACTCAGAAATGTCTCAAGCACTTCTTCCCCAAATGGGATGATCATGGAACGATGCTGCCTCAGCAGTGGCAGGGAAGAGCCAAACTATTAACATCTTCCCAGCTCAAAATAGCAGCCAGAAAGTCAGCTGCTGATATGGTCTGAAAGTGGCTGGTCTGGATGCTGCTGGCAGCTCTCTCTAAGGACCCCCCAGGGCTTGCCAAGCCTGCAAGTTTGCACAGAATAGTGCAAATGTGGGGAGAACCATCCAAAGGCGGGGACAGGGTAATAATGAGAGACTTGCAAAAAGGTAGGAGCTGTCCAAAAATGGGGAACAGTCCAAAACAGGAATTCTGTCACAGCAGGGACCTGTCCTATTGGACACTCTGTCAAGGCAGGAGCTCTTTCAAGGCAGGGAACTCCCAATGTAGGGACTCTCAAGGCGGGAACCTTTTTGCATTCTCCCTTGCTCTATTTACCCTTTTCTAGTCCCTTGCTCTATTTATCCTTTTCTAGACAAAGTATCCATTTACCATTTTATACTGGGCATGAAAACCCAGCCAGCCATCAGCCCAATTCTTGCGTGGGCTTCCACATGGGTCATCCCACATGCAGGAAAGTGCCTTTTGCTGTTCACCCCTCAAGTCAACAGGTGGGGAGGGAAAGTAGTTTTCACATCTTCTCTTCCCATTAAAACCCATGGGATTGGAGGTGGGAGGGGAGAATAAAGGAATTTGGAGTACCCCAGAGCAAGCAGAGAAGGCAAAAATCCCTGCCTTCAACCCTCTGGCTGTATTCCTGTCTGTGCAGCCCTCAGGAAGTCATAAAACTTGAAAATACTCAATGGAGAACTCATCTGAAAATCTGCACAGCAACATTATGCAACCTTGGCTAGAAGTTCCTGTTTGTACCCCTCGTTAGTACCATCCCTTCAGAGGAGTAGAGAAAGAGCCCATATGTCAAAGCAATTCTATTCCTTGCTGTGGGCAAGCACAGATCACATCTCTCAGTTTTAGTATCTCTTGCTTTTGCAACGTGCTGTCCCTCACACGCCATGAAACTTCTGGGAAGATCTCCCATCTGTCGTTGTCAGCCCAGGGCATGAGATCAAACAGCTTTTTTTTTTGTGACTTTAACTCTTCAGAAGTGAACAGCCACTTGGCCTCTCTGATGCCTGTCTAAGGCAGGTACCCCTTTGCTACTCAGAAACAACCACCTATGGATCTCTGTGATCAGTTGACTTGGGCAGTGATGAGCTAGCTGTTGGCACTTCTCCTTGCCTTTTCTGAAGTGGCCCCTGGGGTCTCACAGATGGCTTGATTTCTGCATTACTGATCAGTGGGAGTGGAAGGAGGCAGCTTTCATGAAGAAAGCTTACACCACAGGCTTGCAATTGTGCACAGAGTTGTACAATTGTGCTGACAGTGGGGGACACCCATGGAGACCCTAACTGATATTGTCACAGAGGAAATTGTAGAGGTTTCCAAATCACAGGTAAGTACCTCTGCAAGCTTGCCTTCTTTCTTCTTGCAGCCCCAACAGGCAAAGAAGGAAGGTGCTCAGGGGAATGGAACACCTCTACCAGCACAGACAGCAATTCACGAGTGAGCTGAGCTTCCAGCTGCCTGTGTGCTGCCAGCCTGGCCCTCTAACTGTCCCTAGTGTAAGTATCACTCTCCAAATCCCACAAACTCCTTCAGCTCTTTTACTAGAAGGCCTTGGTTACTGAATTCTTGATGGACTTGCAAACATTTCAGTACCTCGTTATTTGCCACTTCTAAATAGAAGCCTGTGTGACGGTTTGGGTATTACCACCCCCCCTTATGAAATCATCCAGACTAGACTCAGTCAAGCTGGACATTAAGAATGAAGGTGTATTTACAGCTTAGCACAATATATGAGCATATATACACAAATATATACAGTTATATACAGAAATATACAAGGTAATGGTAACACAGAAACACAATACCCTTCCCAGAAACCAGAGTCCCCAGGAGGGGCTCCCAAACACCCTTACACCTCCTTTTCACCCCTCTATCTTATGCCAGACTTTGCCTTATGTGCAAAGTGAGTTTGGAGGATCAGCCAGAGGAGTTAGAAAGCAGAAGGATTAGTTACACAGACAGCAGGTCAGGGAGAAAAGTACATGCACTAGCTGCACTCAGAGAACAACTGTGTTATCTGTGTTTGTGTTCTTGATTTATGTATCTCAGCAAGTCTATGACTGAAGTAGACATTGCCACTGTTTCCTTTTAACAGCCTATAATCTAATTCTTCTCACCAAAATATTACAGCTACTCTCAAACTAGCACAGTCCACCCCTGTCTACTTCACTCAGAGTATTGCTGAGAACTATCTGTCTAATCTAAAACGATATTTACAATATTTAATGAATATCATAAGTTCAGTTCACACTTCATTCTGGCTATCTCAGATGTAGGTGATTCAAAAGCTCAGGAAACAGCAAACAGTTTTGTCTCCTCACAGATGAGACAAGAGCAGGGCTCCCAGGTGACACTGAGTTCGTGCTCATGAACTGTAGATTCTCTCATACATTCTTTCATTGGATGCCAGGGAATACCTAGAACAGAAAACTCCTAAGAACTTGTATTATACACTCTGAATTTAGACTCTCTCAGCTAAAGTTAGATTTCTCTGTGGAATGCACTGGATTTCACCATTCTCCTGCATTACCCAGTAGGTATGACCAGGAACTTCAGCAGAAAACACCCCTTGGACAGGTATCCCTTGGCCCTGGAGCTTCATTAACAAGGATTATCATTGTGAACTGTGACTAATTCCACTCCAAACACTTCCATTTCTCATTATCATTTCTAACTTTAAAAATAAATGCCAGCAGCCCTTCTTTGCTGGAGCTTGTGCAAAATACAATGACGAGCCTGATAAGATTATTGCTGGGCTGATCACATGGTGGTTTGTGTCAGAAGTTCCAAATAGGGATTTGTTTTACTTTAAAGATCAGAGAATAGTTTCTTTAAGCTTTACAGGAAATAGAAAACCTAATGTTGCCCTGATGCTGCCATACTGACTTGCCTGCAGGAACAAGCTTTGTAATGTATGAAAAAGGAGGGACTGAAAAAGTAAACAACTGTTAACACAATGAACACAGGAAAAACAGACTTGTACTGACTAGAGCTTGCAATACTCATTCTTGAATTTCAGTTTGCACTGCAGCTGCTCTCCAAACCAGTCAGACTGTGCAGTCCCAGTTTAACTCAAGTTCTCCACTGCCTGTAATTCAAGAAGTTTAAGGTTTGGGGAGATGGAGAGGGCCACGCTGCCTACAAAAGCCTAGCTAATAGTAATAGAATTGTCTGATTTAAATGGGATAAATGATACCAATAGGGAAGGCAGCCTCTGTTTGAAGATGCACACATTCCTAATAAGTCTTGAACAAAACCTCTGTGGCTTAAGGAGAGCTTTATATTTACCTGACAACTTCAGATAGAAGCCTGAGGGTTGAGTGCATTTCTTACTGGTGTCCACTTAAAGGGCACCTGCACAAGCCTGGCACTCCATGCAGTAATGTGGTAGCCACAGCTTTGGAGAAAAAGGAGATTGAATTCTAAAGGCAGAAACAATGGAAAGAGCAAGTCTATGTTTTTCTTTCCAGAGCACTGGCAACCTGTTTGGTTACACTGAAATAACTAGACATGTGTTGTCCTCCAAGGTTTGAGACAAAAAATTAGATAGAATGGAAGTCTCATCTTGATACCAGACTGACCCAGTACTTGTATCTTCCCATTTAGAATCATAGAATCATAGAATCAACCAGGTTGGAAGAGACCTCCAAGATCATCTAGTCCAACCTAGCACCCAGCCCTAGCCAATCAACCAGACCATGGCACCAAGTGCCTCATCCAGGCTTTTCTTGAACACCTCCAGGCATGGTGACTCCACCACCTCCCTGGGCAGCCCATTCCAATGCCAATCACTCTCTCTGCCAACAACTTCCTCCTAACATCCAGCCTATACTTCCCCTGGCACAGCTTGAGACTGTGTCCCCATTGTTCTGTTGCTGGTTGCCTGAGAGAAGAGACCAACCCCCACCTGGCTACAGCCTCCCTTCAGGTAGTTGTAGACAGCAATGAGGTCAGCCCTGAGCCTCCTCTTCTCCAGGCTGAACATCCCCAGCTCCCTCAGCCTCTCCTCATAGGGTTTGTGTTCCAGGACCCTCACCAGCTTTGTTGCCCTTCTCTAGACACATTCCAGCACCTCAACATCTCTCCTGAACTGAGGAGCCCAGAACTGGACACAGGACTCAAGGTGTGGCCTGACCAGTGTTGAGTACAGGGGAAGAATAACCTCCCTTGTCCTACTGGCCACTCTGTTCCTGATGCAGGCCAGGATGCCATTGGCTCTCCTGCCCACCTGGGCACACTGCTGGCTCATCTTCAGCTACTATCTACCAGCACCCCCAGGTCCCCTTCTTCCTGGCTGCTCTCCAGCCACTCTGTCCCCAGCCTGTAGTGCTGCTTGGGGTTGTTGTGGCCAAAGCACAGAACCCTGCACTTGGCCTTGTTAAATCTCATCCCCTTGGCCTCTGCCCACCCATCCAGCCTGTCCAGGTCCCTCTGCAGGGCTCTCCTACCTTCCAACAGATCCACACCTGCTCCTAGCTTGGTGTCATCTGCAAGCAGGGTGTCATTTACAAGCAGGGCAGGAGTGGAGGTTGGGAAATTACACTTCTAAAGACATTTTTCTTAAGCAAGTCATTGTTTCAATGCTTTTGGAAGACTTCAGTGATTCTGAAGCACCAGATAAAACCTAGTGTATTTATCTGGATGTGCTGTTGCTTTTTCAGACTTTGCTGATATTTTGCACAGAGGCATCAGACACCTGAGTGCCTGGCTTGGCTGCAGCAATACAAATTGGCATGATTGACATAGATTCAGAAAGGCTTCTGTAAAGAATTATAAAACTGGAGAATATTAGTTGTTTCTTTGGAAACTGAACTCTGCTGCCATCTCTTTCTGCTTCATGCTTACATGGAGATGACCATGTGAGTTTGGTAACTGTCTTGGTGTACACAGGGCCCAATGCAAAAAGCCTGAGCTTCAACACTTCTCCGAAGTCGATGATATTTAATTTCAGTTTCCTGGTGTTTACAGACATGATTTTCCCCACTTGCAAACATGACTTTTTATTTCCAACTACTTAATGCAGAAAATAGAGCTGTTTTGGCATATGAAGTTTAAGAAGAAATCTAAAGGGGCAGAATTGTGCTGGCTACTTGACACAGGTGAGGCCACACCTCAAATACTGTGTTCAGTTTTGAGCTACTCACCTCAAGAAGGATATTGAGTTGCTGGAGTGTGTTCAGAGAAAGGCAATGAAGCTGGTGAAGGACATAGAAAATAAGTCTATAAGGAGCAGTTGTTTTGTCTGGAGAAGAGGAGTCTAAGGGGAGACCTCACTGCTCTCTGCAATTACCTGAAATAAGTTTGTAGCAAGGTGGGTGTTGCTTTCTTCTCCCTAGTGTCAGATTATAGAATGAGAGGAAATGGCCTGAAAATGCACCAGAAGAGGTTTAGTTTGGATATTGGGAACAATTTATTTACTGAAAGAGTGGTCAGGCATTGGAATAGGTTTCCCAGGAAGGTAATGAAGTCACTGTCCCTAGAGGTGGTCAGGAAATATGTGGACATAGAACTTCAGGGCATGGTTTTAATTGCTATGGTGGTGCTGGGTTGATGGATGGACTCGATGATCTTAGAGCTGAAACAATTTTATGATGCTATAAATTCTCCTAAAGTTGCAGTCTTCCTCTGCAGTGGCATCTCTGAGACTTTCACACTCTCAGGGTAATCTTCGCACTGTCACACTGTAAAACTCATGCTGGGTATTGAGGCCTGGTGCTGCAGGATGACTGTAACAGAGCAACCTGGTTTTCTTAGTTGCCCCTTTCTTACCAGTCTCTCTTACCACATGCCATCCTTCAACAACTTTACACTACCTTCAACAGCTGGCAGATGGAGTCAGGGATCAGTATAGTTCCCCTGTAATCCACGAGGAAGAAGTAAAGGACCACTTGGAGCCACTTGCATTCTCACAAGTCCATGGGACCAGATGGGATACATCCTAGGGTGCTGAGAGAGCTGGCAGATGAGCTGGCCAAGCCACTCGCCATTGTTTATCAACAGTCCTGGCTCACTGGAGAGGTCCCCAAATACTGGAAGTTGCCAATGTGATGCCCATTCACAGGGAGGGCTGGAGGGAGGAACTGGGAAATTACAGACCTGTGAGCCTCAGTGCCAGGCAAGGTGATGGAATAGGTCATCTTGGGTGCCATCACAAAGCACCTACAGGATGGCCAAGGGATCAGGCCCAGCCAGCATGGGTTTAGGAAGGGCAGGTCCTGCCTCACCAACCTGATCTCCTTTTATGATCAGGTTACCTGCCTGGTGAATGTGGGGCAGGCTGTGGATGTAGTCTACCTGGACTTCAGCAAAGCCTTTGGCACTGTCTGCCACAAGAAGCTCCTAGCCAAGCTGGCAGATCATGGCTTGGACAGATTTACTCTGTGATGGGTCAAGAAGTGGCTGGATGGCAGAGCCCAGAGAGTGGTGGTGAATGGTGCCACATCCAGTTGGCAGCCAGTCACTAGTGGTGTTCCCCAGGGATCAGTGCTGGGCCCAGTCTTGTTCAATATCTTTATTGATGATCTGGATGTAGGGATTGAGTCCAACATCACTAAATTTGCAGATGCCACCAAGCTAGGAGCAGGTGTGGATCTGTTGGAAGGTAGGAGAGCCCTGCAGAGGGACCTGGACAGGCTGGATGGGTGGGCAGGGGCCAAGGGGATGAGATTTAACAAGGCCAAGTGCAGGGTTCTGCACTTCGGCCACAATAACCCCAAGCAGTGCTACAGGCTGGGGACTGAGTGGCAGGAGAGCAGCCAGGAAGAAAGGGACTTGGGGGTACTGATAGATAGTAGGCTGAAGATGAGGCAGCAGTGTGCCCAGGTGGCCAAGAGAGCCAATGGCATCCTGGCCTGCATCAGGAACAGTGTGGCCAGTAGGACAAGGGAGGTTATTCTTCCCCTGTACTCAGCACTGGTCAGGCCACACCTTGAGTGCTGTGTCCAGTTCTGGGCTCCTCAATTCAAGAGAGATGTTGAGGTGCTGGAACGTGTCCAGAGAAGGGCAACAAAACTGGTGAGGGGCCAGGAACACAAAGCCTATGAGGAGAGGCTGAGGGAGCTGGGGTTGTTTAGCCTAGAGAAGAGGAGGCTCAGGGCTGACCTCATTGCTGTCTACAACTGCCTGAAGGGAAGCTGTAGCCAGGTGGGGGTTGGTCTCTTCTCCCAGGCAACCAGCAACAGAACAAGGGGACACAGTCTCAAGTTGTGCCAGGGTAGGTCTAGGCTGAATGTTAGGAGGAAGTTGTTGGCAGAGAGAGTGATTGGCATTGGAATGGGCTGCCCAGGGAGGTGGTGGAGTCACTGACCCTGGAGGTGTTCAAGAAAAGTCTGGATGAGGCACTTAGTGCCATGGTCTGGTTGACTGGCTAGGGCTGGGTGCTAGGTTGGACTGGATGATCTTGGAGTTCTCTTCCAACCTGGTTGATTCTATGATTCTACCCTAGTATATGCAGAAGCAAATCTTGTCAGCCACTAATAGGTTCTGTTATCTAGGTATGTAGCAGAGATACGTAGCTGGTGTATGCTAAACACAACCCTTTACATTTTAAAAGATTCCTAACTTGTTTTTTTTCTCTCTCAAACAGCTTTTCACCATTTTTTCCTACATTTTCCCCCCTATTTTCTTTCAGTTGCTCTAAGTGAAGGTGGTGCTCAACCACCTTCAGGTGATCAGCTGGCTTGGACTTCTGCACCTATTACAGCTGCACTCCTCCACTCTGTGGTATTACTTCCTTTTCATAAAAATAATTAACATAAAAGTGTGTTCAGACCAGTTCTTTCTATTTAGCTTCCTTTCTCTCTGCCAGATCAGTCTCTGAACTTCTATTCTCTCTGAAACATTTAATTTTCTGGGAAAGCAGCTGAAGGAGTTGTTTTCCACTTGGACCTCAGTATTTAGACCTTGGTGTTCTCTGGGACTGGCAGGCATCTTGGCTGTAGTTGTTCACTAGAGGCCAGTGCCTCTAGTCTAAATGTGCTCAAGTGCTTTGCTTCTCTAGTAGGCACTTGAGGCTTGGCTCTGAGTGCCTCCCATCTTGTTGCAACAAAACAGACTGTTTTCATGCACATATTCCACATTGCAGGCAAGTGAAGGGTTTCTGATTTGATGAACTGGACACAGAGAAAAATGCTGCTGTGATTCTGAAGAGATGTCTCTGGAAAGCTGATGGAAAACATAGAGTCAGGTGTCAGGCTGTCACCTAGTCAAGCTCTTGTAGATGACTGAGATAGCTGGGTGGCTGTGACTCCTCTGAATCTCTATTTCAGGCACAACAGCTTTGTTTTCCATGCAGCTTTGCATAATGTTTGGGTAGGCTCTGTGCTGCCATTCACCTTGGTGATACAAAGCTTTGGAAACTGGGTTCAGCTGCATGACCTTTGTGAGTGGGAACATCTCTAAAGGGAGTCTCAAATACACATTGGGTATGTAGGGTATTCTTTGGGAAAAAAAACAACCAACCAAACTACAAACAAAAAAGCAAAACAAAACACCACTCTGTTTTCATCTCTCCATTAAAAGCCTGAGATTTAAAATTCCTGTCACTTCCAAAAGCTTTTACTCATTTTTTTTGCAAATAAACCTACCCTTCCCATAGGCTTTTTTTCTTTATTTTCCTTTTTTTTTCTTTCTCCCTTACAGACATAACTCTGTGAAGGTTTGGATCAAGGACTGGGGAATTTTTCTTATTGCACCATACAACTTGGCAACTAACTCACACCAAAGTAGATGTGGCTAGGGAGGAATTTGGGACGATTCTCAGTAGTAAAGCAATGCTTCATGTTTAGGGGAATTTACGTCACTGCAGATGAACTTGTCCCTGGGCACAGTTTCCTTACAATTTTGTAATGAAAACCAGACACTCACCTCAAGCAGACCTTATCAGAGGCCTGTCTATGTGAATTTGGACTCCTGAAGCTGAAGGCAGGGAGGATTTCCCTGCAATTCTGTCAGGCAGGGAAACTGGCATTTGGGTGCATCCCTGCAGTAGGCAGTGTGTGTGTGCTAGTTTGAAGCAAGTTAGAATGTTTTGGTGAGAAGAACTAGATTACAGGCTGTGGAAAGGAAACAGTGGTGATGTCTACTTCACTCACAGACTTCCTGAGATGTATAGGAACAAGAAATAAAAGCATTAGATAATCACTCTCGCTGGGGCTGCTGGCTGAGCTGCATTTCTCTAACCTCACCCTCCATTTTGGGCTAATCCACTTTGCTTCCTAACCCCCTGGCCCAACTCTATTCTTCCTTGGGTCTGGAGTAAGGCTGAGAGGGGTAGGGGGAAGGTGCAGGGGTGGTTGAGAGCCCCTCCTGGGGACTCAGGTTTCTGGGAGGGGAATTGTTTTTCTGTATTACCTTTTACCCTGTATATTTCTGTCTATAACTGTATATACTGTAAATATCTGCTTGTATATTGTGCCAGCTGTAAATAAATAGCTTCATTCATATTTCCAGAGCTGGCTGAGTCTAGTCTGGGTGATTTCTAAAGTGTGTGTGTATGGGGAACACCCAAACCATCACAATGTGTCAGTTCTCTGATCTGTCCTGTCACTGATCACTTTCACAGTATCACACAGTATCACAGTATCATCAGGGTTGGAAGAGACCTCACAGATGATCAAGTCCAACCCTTTACCACAGTGCCCAAGGCTAGACCATGGCACCAAGTGCCACGTCCGATCCTGCCTTGAACAGCTCCAGGGACGGCGACTCCACCACCTCCCCGGGCAGCCCATTCCAGTGTCCAATGACTCTCTCAGTGAAGAACTTTCTCCTCACCTCCAGCCTAAATCTCCCCTGGTGCAGCCTGAGGCTGTGTCCTCTTGTTCTGGTGCTGGCCACCTGAGAGAAGAGAGCAACCTCCTCCTGGCCACAACCACCCCTCAGGTAGTTGTAGACAGCAATAAGGTCACCCCTGAGCCTCCTGTTCTCCAGGCTAAACAATCCCAGCTCCCTCAGCCTCTCCTCGTAGGGCTGTGCTCAAGGCCTCTCACCAGCCTCGTTGCCCTTCTCTGGACATGCTCAAGCATTTCGATGTCCCTCCTGACACGAGCTCATCAGTGACTGCCAAAATAGGTGAAGGATTAAAATATGCTGATGCAGAACAGACACCCACTGATCAGCAATACCTAAAGACATGCTAGATGTATGGAATGACACCTCAAATATCACTTCTGGGTGCATTTTGCTTCCCCCAGGGCAGGTGCCTAAGGGCAAGACATCAAACACCTCGCTGGAAAGGGGATTGTGTATCACTGTATTACTCCATGACTAATTTTTTCCCCAAATGACAGTACCTGCTGTCATTTTCCTTCATGTATAATGATGCTTCACATGTTATCATCAGCTCCCATGAGGTCCCACACCTCCTCAGCACTCACGTTAGCTGCCAGCTCCATCTCTCTGTGCTGCCCTTTGTCTTTGACTCCTTTCATTGCTAAGTTACTTGGAAAATAAGGAGAAAACTATTTTATTTCCCCTCCACCCCCACTCATTTCTTCATCTTTCTATTTTCCTACATTTTTTTTATTGCCAAACACCTGCAGTGTTTTCATTTGTAACCAGTAAGGATGTTCAGGAAAACCCTCTGAAGGCTTTTTTGCCTGAGCCTTCATGAAGTGGTCTCCAGCCCTGTCTCCATCTTATTTTGCAAACAGACAAGTCAGGGGTTTACATGTGGTGCCAGGACCTGGCAAACAAAAAGAAACTTGCTGTTTACAGATAAGTGACAGCTCTTATCTTGAGAGGAAAAGGCATTTACACTTTAAGTCCCCAGAAAAATTATGGCACTAGACAAGGAGAAGGAGACAGGAAAATTAAGCTAAAGAAGACTCTTCCTTTGGTTCAGATGTGAACAGGATCACTGAGTTTCAAAAGCAGGCAGATCAGGACCAAAAGCATATCTGCTGTCCATTCTGCTTTCATTGCCACATTGGGGCAAAGCTCCTTTTCTAGACTCTGGTAAAAAGTGAGTGTTTTTGTTATGGCTACATTCCCAATCTTACCCCAGTCAAACCTCTCCTCTGAAACATCAAGGCTTTTTTACTGACTTCCACTTTGGTCTTGTTAAGTGGGTCAGAAATATACTCATCCTCTCTTTGCCTTTCTCTATCTGTATTTGTTTGGTTGGTTGGTTGGTTGGCTGGTTTGGTTTTCCTTAGCAAATAAGAATAATCAGACTCCTGCTTACTGTATTAATGCAATTCCACTACCCAAATGGTGGTCTCCTTTTCCCCACTCTTTTTACTGCCACCTATTTATTTTCTCTTTTGCACAATAAAATTATTCTGAAAGAGAAAGTACTATAGGTAAGTTAATTTCCCTAAGCTTAATCACTCTCAGCTTCCCAGAGATTTGATTTTGCTGTACCAAAGTATCAGATCTTACTGTACCACTGACTTAAGGAGGTCAAGCCAGTACCGTGGTTTTGTGGTTCATCAGTGCCCTAGTTTGAACTGGAAAGGGATCTCTAAGTATGTCATTGGTGGGGAAAATTCAAAGTCTCACTGGTGCATCTGAAGAGAAATCATGTCATTTGCCTGATAATATTGCAACTGCAGCTTTCAGTCCTTAGCTGTGGTCCCAGATCATCACACTGGAAATTGTGAAGTAGAAGCATTTAATTTTGCCCCGTGGCATAATTCTCTTATTTCATAGATGTTTGTGCTTGCAAACTGCACTAACCTCCTCCTCAGAAAAGTGAGGTTTCTTCTTGTTTTGAAGAGGATAGTATTTGCTTTGTTTACCTAACGAAGTTTAAGGACCTCCTGGCTGTTCACAGAAATCCTATCTTACCCACTCCATGCTCCTTTCTCCTCATCCCCTCCAGGTGTTTGAGCACTGCAGGGCAGTCGTGGTCTGCTTGGTTCCTCCAGTTCCTGCAGCACACACAAGCGTTCCTGCGCTTGAGAAATTGCACTCAAGGTGAAAGCTGTTTCTTGTTGTTGACAGTCACAAAAGGTTGGCTTTTGAAAGCCATTGGAGACAACCTGCCTTTCTCTTGCAGCCCATCCTTTGACCTGCTGGAAAGCTGTTTTCTCCTTTTTTTTACTCAGTGAGTTAACCACTTCCTGGGGCTGAGCTGCGTACCCAGTGTGTGTCCTGTGTCTGCTCTTAGGTGCCATGTCAAGAGCATTTCAACGTGGGAAGATGCAAAGAGGATCAGGAAATTTTCCTCCTGGAGTGTTGCTCTGCAGTCTCTGTACATAAGCAGCTGACACCTGTCTGGTGGGAAAACACACCAATAAAAGCACCAGCAGTAAAGAAGGCACTGTGGTGAGGGAGCAGAGAGCAAAAACCCCAGCATCTGGATAGTGGCCTTGGGACAGGGACAAGGAGGGTGTTAAAACAGATGCCAGACAGTGGCCCAGCTGCTGAGGTCCACATAAACACTCTAAGAGCTCAAATGGTTTCAAAGAATGGGGCAAGCAGAACCACAGATTTGTCAAGTTTGGAAGGGACCTTAAGTATCATTATGTTCCAATACCCCTGCCATGAGCAGGGACACCTCACACTAGATCAGGTTGCTCAGAGCCATGTCCAGCCTAGCCTTAAAAATTTCCAGGGGTGGGGCTTCCACCACATCCCTAGGCTACCTGTTCCAGTGTCTTACCATCCTTATGGTGAATAACTTCTTCCAACTATCTAATCTTAATCTCCCTCCTCTATCTTCTATTCATTGCCCCTAGTGCTATCACTACCCAACACCCTAAAAACTCCCTCCCTAGATTTCCTGTAGGCCCTCTTCAGATATTGGAAGGCTACAATAAGGTCTCCTCAGCATCCTCTCTTCTCCAAACTGAACAGCCCCAGCTGTCTCAGCCTATCCTCATAGGACAGGTGCTCCAGCCCTCTGATCATCCTCGTGGCCCTTCTCTGGACATGTTCCAGCACATCCATATCTTTGCTGTAATAGAGGCTCCAGAACTGGACACAGTACTCCAGGTGGGGACTCACCAGAGTGGAGTAGAGGGAAAAATCACCTCTCTCAACCTGCTGGCCACACTTTTGGTGCTGCAACCCAGAACACAATTGGCTCTCTGGGCTGCAAGTGCACACTGCTGGCTCATGTTGAGCTTCTCATCCACCAGCACCCCCAAGTCCTTTTCTTCAGGGCTGCTCTCAAGCCAGTCACTCCCCAGCATATATCAGTGCCTGAGATTGCCCCAACCCAAATGCAGGACCTTGCACTTGGTCTTGTTGAACCTCATGAGGTTGGCTTGGGCCCACCTCTCCAGCCTGTCAAGGTCCCTCTGGATGAACCCCTTCCCTCCAGCATGTCAGTCACACCACACAGCTTGATATCTTCAGCAAACATGCTGAGGATGCTGAAGCAGACTGGTCCCAGTACTGATCCTTGAGGGACTCCACTTGTCTCTGGCTTCCACTTGGATATGGACCTATTAAGAGCCACTATTTGGGTGCAGCTGTCAAGCCAGTTCTTTACCCACTGAGTTGTCCATCCATTGAACTCATGTTTTACCAGCTTGGAGACCAGGATGTCGTGTGGGACAGTGTTGAAGGCTTTGCTCAGGTCCAGGTGGATGATGTCAGTTGTTTGTCCCTCATCTGTTGATGTTGTGACCTTGCCATAGAAGCCCACCAGGTTTGTCAGGCACTTTGGTGCCCTTGGTGAAGCTGTGTTGGTTGTACCCAATCACCTCTTTGTTATTCTTCTGCCTCAGCAGTGCCTCCAGGAGGATCTGCTCCATGACCTTATGAGGCACAGAGGTGGGACTGACTGGCCTATAGCTCCCTGGATCATCCTTCTTTCCCTTTCTGAAAATGGGGTGATGTTTCCCCTCTTCCAGTCAGTGGGAACTTCCCTCAACTTGCTTGACTTTTGGAATATCATAGAGAGCAGTTTAGCCACCTCATCCACCAGTTCCCTCAGTACCTGTGGATGTATCCCCTCCAGTCCCATGGACTTGTACACTCTCAAGTTCTTCAGATGGTCATGGACCTGATCTTCACTCGCTACAGACAGCTCTTCCAAGGGCAGCTCTTCCTTCCCACCCCTGCCGTTATCTTCCGTGACTCCAGGAGTGCAGCTGGAGCCCTTCTCAGTGAAGTGTGAGGTAAAGAAGTCATTGAGAACCTCAGCCTTCTCTAAGTCACTTGTCACCGGTTTGCCTGTTTCCTGTCTGAGGGAGTTTACACCTTCCTTAGTCTTCCTTTTGCCATTAATATACCTGTAGAAACTTTTGCTATTGCCTTTTATCTCCCTGGCTAGATGTAATTCAAACTGAGCTTTAGATTTTCTAACCAGGTCTCTTGCTGCTTTGGCAGCTTCCTTATATATGCCCCCATTTAGCTGTCCTTTCTTCCAGTCCTTGTACTGTAGCCCCCCATTCTAGCTGTCCTTTCTTCCACTCTTTGTACAGTTTCCTTTTGTGTGACAGTGTGTCTAGGAGCTCCTTGCTTATCCAGGCAGGTTCACCTAACATTCTTTTCTGCCTTCCTCTTTGTCACTATACTTTACTCCTTGGCACAGAGATGGTGATCTGTGAGTATGCCTAGGGCCCTCCCTTTCCTCTAGGGCTTTGTCTCATGATGCTTGGCCAGCAGATGCCTGAAGTGATCAAAGTCTGCATGCCTGAAGTCCAGGATCATAGGCTTGGAATACATCCTCCTAGGTGCCCTGGGATCTGAAATTCTAGAGTACCATGGTTACTGCAGCGAAGGCTGTCCCTGAGTCTTGTATTGGTCACCAGCCCTTTCCTGTTAGTGAGAACTAAGTCCAGCATAGCATCTTTTCTTGTTGGTTCCTCCACCATTTGGAGGAGGATGTTGTCATCGATGCATTCCAGTAACATCCTGGATAGGTGGAGCCTTGCTGTGTTGTCCCTCCAGCAGATGTCAGGGTGATTGATATCCCCCATGGGGTCCAGGGCCTAGGAATGCAAAGCCACTTCTATCTGCTTATGTAGGGCCTCGTTTGCTTGGTTCTGATGGTCTGGCAGCCTGTAGCAGACCCCTACTGTAACATCATCTTCCCATGTCTTCCCTTTAATCTTAACCTGCATGCTCTCAACCAGTTCATCACCCTTCCCCAGATGGAGCTCCACTGATTCCAGCTGGTCATTGATGTAGAGGGCAACACCTCCTCCTCTGCCTGTCATAGAATCATAGAATCAGCCAGGCTGGAAGAGACCTCCAAGATCATCCAGTCCAACCTAGCACCCAGCCCTGTCCAGTGAACCAGACCATGGCACTAAGTGCCTCATCCAGGCTTTTCTTCAACACCTCCAGGAATGGTGACTCCACCACCTCCCTGGGCAGCCCATTCCAATGCAAATCACTCTCTCTGGCAACAACTTCCTCCTAAAATCCAGCCTATACCTCCACTGGCACAACTTGAGACTGTGTCCCCTTGTTCTGTTTCTGGTTGCCTGTCAGAAGAGACCAACCCCCACCTGGCTACATCCTCTCTTCAGGTAGTTGTACACAGCAATTAGGTTACCCCTGAGCATCCTTCCTAAAGAGTTTGTACCCATATATCCCTATGTTCCAGTCACAGGAATCATCCCACCAAGATTCAATGACAGAAATTTCCACTCACGGAGAGCCTGGCTATCTCTTGTGCATGGCTTCAGTTGCATGACACCACTCAGTTGATCCCAGGCTATGGCTGAAAGCAGGAGCCTTGGGAAGACCCTTCTATACTTTCATCCCAGGGGCACTACTACTTTCCCATGCTGGCTCTTGTACCCAAAGCCCATTTGTCTTGCTGAATACTCCCTTGCATTTTGTGCCAAACAACTCTGAGTTACAGAAAGTATACACTCTTTGAGTCCTGCAGTTTTGGGAGCTGCCAAATCCACAGATGACATGCAGTTAAGATCTGGTGATTTCAGGGAAGATAGGCTTGCCTGGGGTTCCCCTTTTCCATTACTGGACGTTTGGAAAAATAATATCCAGAAGCTAGATGTGGTCCAGGATCAAATACTTTGCTGGTCACTCACAAGAGTGATGTAGCCACAGTGAGTCTCCTGCACACACATCTCTCTGGGACAAGCAAAGGCAAAGAAATGCAGATTGAAAGAGAGACCTTGAGAATATGTGATGGTAACAGACTAGGGTGCCAACATGCACAGCCAGTGTCCTCTAGGGTCTTTTATGTTTTTTCACTGTGGGGTCTCAGTGTCTGCTTGCATCACTGACAGATGCTGACGAACAGCTACTGACATATGCTGTGACTGTCCTTGAACCAGTCTTTCCCAGTGCCACAGCATGCATGGTGTTTAGACAGCCCTACTCTAACTTAATTATCAGTCAGTTCATATTTAGATTGTAACTTTGCCCTGCTTCCTGCACCGGATTTATTAAAGTCCCCTGCAACACAAGCCTAGACAGGACTGACATCTCTCTGGCTTCACAGTAATTAGCAGGTTGAATCAATGAAGCCTGTTTACCCTTCTTATTCTGTTGGTGGTTCAGCTACTTGGTGAATGCTGTGACAGCTAATAGAAGCTGAGAGCATTGCTTACTGAGGGATGCATGGAGCAGAAGGATCTTGTTAAGGTGTTTATTTTCATGAAAAGGGTAAGAACTGTCATGGCCTGGGACTTCAGCCTCTTGATCAATTGCAAAATGTCAGTCAACACTGGCCAAGCATATTCAAGAAGGATGATGCATGAATGGTTCTTTGCTATTGTGTTCATATAACAGAAGACAATAAATGAAAACTTTCCTTGTTTCCTTTCCCCTTCTGCACATGGGAAGCTAACAGATTTATTTTGGTTCTCTCACTTATATATAGAACCATAGAATCATAGAATCGACCAGGTTGGAAGAGACCTCCAAGATCATCCAGTCCAACCTAGCACCCAGCCCTAGCCAGTCAACTAGACCATGGCACTAAGTGCCTCATCCAGGCTTTGCTTGAACACCTCCAGGAATGGTGACTCCATCACCTCCCTGGGCAGCCCATTCCAATGCCAATCACTCTCTCTGGCAAGAACTTCCTCCTAACATCCAGCCTATGCTTCCCCCAGTACAACTTGAGACTGTGAAGGTTTACTCTCTGGTGCAACCCTCTTGTTGTGCCTGGATCCACAAGCAGCCGTCCCTGGAGGTTCTCAAGAGAAGACTGGATGAGGCACTTAGTGCCATGGTCTAGATGACTGGCTAGGGCTGGGTGCTAGGTTGGACTGGATGATCTTGGAGATCTCTTCCAACCTGGTTGATTCTGTGATTTATGTGAGAACTTCTGCACGGTTTTCATTGCTTTACTTGCAGTGGGCAAGTGGGAGTGTCTCACTGCCATGTTTTATCTGTCACTGGGAGTCTTTTTCCACACCCATACCAAACAGGAATGGAAATGCTGGTCAGGAGGTGGATGTGCTTCCCTTTGTGGACAGGTCATGTTCATGCAGAGTAGGTTCAGGGGCATGTTGCTCTGTGTAGTTCTGCAAATGCCACAACTGCAGAGAGGGTGGGTGCTAAGCAATATCCTCATTCTTCTGTTTTTTTCTGCGCAAAGAAATGGCAGGATCTCCTCTAAACAGCCTGTGAAACAAAGATGTCAGGATGATAACCTTGCAACGAACATTTCTGCATTGACCAGTAAATTGAGTGATCCTTTTTGTAGGTTTTCATGCAGGAGGATGGGCTGTCTCTCCTTTTGTGGCTCAGGCTTAGAAAAACCCTGTGCAGTTGCAGAGGCCCCATGATGCAGGCCATGCTTTATCCCCTTTAGGGGTTTTCCTGGGTTTTGAAATTCACACAAACCAAAGGGCAAACTGTAATAAGGTCTGGGGTTTGAGAACCTGCTGGAAAAACAAAGAAATTCCTTCAGAACAAGGTATACAGCTTTAAATCACAGAGGAACTATGACCTTGGGGCAATGATCTGCAAACCATTGCTCTGCAGACCCTCCTGCTCCTGTCACCTTTGACAAATCATCTGGGTTTCCAAAAGAGAGAGGGTTGAAAGGCAATGTGTGCTGAAAGCCCCTCTTCACCAGGGCCTCTTCCTGAACCTCACTGCTGAGGGCTCTGTGCCTTCTCCCTGGTTGACAAAGTTTCTGCGAGTCTTGCTGGCATCTGGCAAACCGTGGCAGACACTGGAGCACGGTGGTGAGAGGGGGTAGTCCAGCTGCTCCTTTGGTGATACTGACCTCCTTTTCCGGGCAATTATCCACATGGGAATCTCCTTGGATTTCCTCTCTGCTTCGCTGGTAATTGATCAACAAGGAAAGTGCACCTCCAATCCAAAATCTCCATGCCATGGTAAACATCTCTGGATGCTAATTGGTTGTTTTTTTCTCCAGCAGCTCCAGAGGAAAAAGAAAAACTCATTCAGAGTGACAATCAAAGTCTATAAATAGCTGAGCTGGGAGGAACAAAGGACCAGTTTTCTGGAAGCTATTTTTTCTTAAGGGAGGACCATGCCCTAGGCATGGCAGAGAGCTATGCACCCTCCCTTGGAGGTTCCTGGGGAACGGAGCTCAGCCTGTTTGCAGCTGCATTTCTTCAACATCTACTTTGGGACCTACCTTCTGAGATGACATGCCTGGGAGAGTGAAAGGAATGTCCTGTGCTTAGCAGCAGCCAGCCTCTCTTGTCATGTGAGCAGTGCTTGCTGATGCTGTAGGGGAACACTGAACAAATGATTGTTATTTCTGCTTTCCCCAATCTTCCCTCAGTTCCACATGAATCCTATCAAGTGTGGGAGCTGATGGTCTCTGTTAGACGAGGACTGACTGTTACTTAGTCCCACAAGGCTTTATTCCTTGCCCAGAGAGGATAGCTATCACTACAACATGATTCAACAACATTGTAAAGGTGATGCATTTAGTCGCTGCCTCTGACTGAGCTCTGTTAAGTCATTCCTTAACTCATACGGAGAAAAAAAGGAGAGAAATGTTTCCCTCAAACTATTAAGTCACTAATCTAGGGGGTTGAGGAGGAAAAAGGAATTGTGGGGGCATTTTTTTTTTAAATGACAAGCCCTTCCTAGGTATATACTGGTGTGATTGTGTGGGACCCAGCTGAATGTGAGAAAGGAGGGCATTGTTACAAAGCCTGGTTTCTGACCACACACATTTTGCTTTTGATTGCTTGTTGCAATTAAAAACAAACAAACAAACAAACAAAAAAAGACAGAAGAGGTGTTCCTTGCCTGTGATAGCATCTGGGGGGCTGTTGCCTGATGGAGTTTTCCTTCCTGGTGCAGTGCAACAGACTCTGTTTTCAGTGCCTGTAGGGGGTGGCCCCAGACCCTGTATGTACACACACGGCTTAGCAGACCCCTGCATGGCAGAACTTTCCCCTTGCAAAGCGGGAGGTGTTCTCAGGCCTCCTAAACTCTGGGAGGTTCCACCTGTTTATGCCTTTTGAGGGGAACTCTCAACATCTGTGCTCTGCAAATCGCAGGGAATTGGCGAGCTCTGCCTCACAGTAAATCAGTGTGGTAAAGTAAGATGGAGATGTGTGTGGAGATAGTTGAAAGCATGATCTCTGGAGCCCACCTTTGACCTACTGTGTTACTATGCCAAGAATGTTATCAGGGAAGACAGCAGAAAAGGCATTTTCCTGGTTTTAATCCTGCAGAGGATCAACTCCCCAAATCCCTGCTTTCTAAGACCAGATACCCCGGGGAGCTCTAATCAACACTGCAGAGATCTGCTGCTCCCTTTGACAACCGACTGAAAGCAATTCCCCTAAGCGTCACCCTGGTGAGGACGTGCTTTTCCTGAAGGGATGAGGCAAACAAATAGCAGGCATCTTGCAGCACACAGCAGAAAACATTTGCAGCTTTTGCAAACAAAGCACATCCTTTAACGAAGTGGTGATTTCTTAAGCTTCTTTCAGTTTTCAGTTTAGGGAAAGTCTTCATCCATGCTAATAGCAAATCATGCTGCAGATTAATCCTGGTTGTCAGCGTATTAGCATGCATCAAGAGCAGCCCCATCAAAGTCAGCAGAAAAGCTCTGGAGGTCAGACCAGTGCAGATGACACATTGACACCAGGCACTGCATGCTCTTAAGATTCTATTCCAGCTTTAGTGCATCCTTATATTGGATTCAGAAGTGTCCTTGCTTGGGGTATTACTTTTTTGAAGACAGTAGGTAAATTCTATTTCTAGTATGCATTTTGTGGAAGATTTCAGAGGAAGAAGCAATCAAACCAAAGCAAGAAACCAGAGATGGAAGATGCAATTGTCCCTGAGAGGTCAAGCAGAAACTGCCTTTGGTGGGGAGTGGGTGGGTATGCAAACAAGAGCCCCTCAGAGGTGGATGCTGGACTCTTCCTTACAGCTGTACTCCAGAAAACTTCTGCTTTTCCAGGACTTATTGCCTACCATCCATCTGTACCCACAGATGGCTTCATTCCATGCCCCTCTGCACCACTGTTTGAAAATTTCTCTTTGTTAAGTTGTTGATCCAGCTGTTCAGGTCTCTCTAACACACCTCAGGAATGGAAAGCACCTACACCAGAAGCTGAAAAAAGCCAGCTGCTTTCATAGTCAAAGTGTTTCTTTAGTTTAATTTAGAAAACATTTTCCTTTTGAAAAAGCCTCTTCTGAAGGGTGCTGGGAACACAAAAGCTCTCAAGAACAACAGGATGTTTAAAAAAAAAAAAGAGAGAAAACTTAATGTACAAGAAGAGAAGTATTCATCTTTATGCCAGTGTGAACATGTGAAACCAGTGTTCCTATGCAAGAGAATTGTAGAAATTAAGTTCCATCATGCTTCTCCTTCTGAAAAGACATACTGTGGTTTATAGGGTAGTAGCATGGGAATTGTTTGGGGTGTATCACAGTATCACAGTATCATCAGGGTTGGAAGAGACCTCACAGATCAAGTCCAACCCTTTATCACAGAGCCCAAGGCTAGACCATGGCACCAAGTGCCACGTCCAACCTTGCCTTGAACAGCTCCAGGGACAGCGACTCCACCACCTCCCCGGGCAGCCCATTCCAGTGCCCAATGACTCTCTCAGTGAAGAACTTTCTCCTCACCTCCAGCCTAAATCTCCCCTGGTGCAGCCTGAGGCTGTGTCCTCTCACTCTGGTGCTGGCCACCTGAGAGAAGAAAGCAACCTCCTCCTGGCCACAACCACCCCTCAGGTAGTTGCAGACAGCAATAAGGTCACCTCTGAGCCTCCTCTTCTCCAGGCTAACCAATCCCAGCTCCCTCAGCCTCTCCTCATAGGGCTGTGCTCAAGGCCTCTCACCATCCTCATTGCCCTTCTCTGGACACACTCAAGCATCTCAATGTCCCTCCTAAACTGGGAGGGCCCAGAACTGAACACAGTACTCAAAGTGTGGTCTAACCAGTGCAGAGTACAGGGGCAGAATGACCTCCCTGCTCCTGCTGACCACACCATTCCTGATGCAGGCCAGGATGCCACTGGCTCTCTACCTGTGCACAGCATTTCATGGGGCTGATAACCATAACCGGTTCTGAGAGAAGATCAACTGACTGAAACTGGGGAAATAAAGTGTATCTCTCCTCCTCCTCCTCCTCCTCCTCCTCCTCCTCCTCCTCCTCCTCCTCCTCCTCCTCCTCCTCCTCCTCCTCCTCCTCCTCCTCCTCCTCCTCATTCTCTTTCTCCTCCTCCTCCTTTCTCCAGACCAGGCTGGATGAAGCTTTGAGCAAGATGTTCTAGTTGGAGGTGTCCCTGCCTCCCATTGTGCAGAGGTTGGAACTAGATGATCTTTAAGGTCTCTTCCAACACAAGTTGTCCTGTGATTCTGTAACTAATCTAGCACAGCAAGAGCCCTGTGGTGAGGCCAAGGAGGTCTCTGCAGCATGCTATTAACCTGCCCACTATTCCAGCCAGGTCAGGTGGAATCTAGCATCTCTACATGGTGAAATGAAGCTGCTGAGCACTGCAACTGCAGCAGAGCTGCTGCCATAATCTTCCTTCAACTGAAAAGCCACACAATGGCAATAGCTCCGAAGTACACAACCTGGACATCAACCTGGCCATGTTCATTCCTTGTAAAAATGTTGTTGGTTTGTTTATCAATTTTACATCTGATGAATAATGTGGGGATAGGTCGCAGAGCACCCAAAAGGTCCTCACTGAGGTCAGTTGAGGCATGGAAAAACATACTCTGTCCAGTCCTTGAGGTCTATAGCTCTTCCTGATGCTGGGAATGAGCATTTCTCTCATGAGCGTACTGGTGAAGTTGGAAACCACCCATCCAGGCAGCAAATCCTATCACTTTCCCTCTAAGACAGGTATAGGTCCCCTCTAGCTGCTATCTGCAGAGCTGCTGTAGATGTGCTTTAACTCGGAACTGGTAGCCTCTGCTAGTGGATGGAGCTGCAGAAAACAGCTCTTTTTCCCAGGTTCTCTGAATACATTTGACACAGGTGGAACCATGCAAGCCCTATGCAAAGGTTTTATGTTTCTCTTACCAAATGTAGGGTAAGACAACCTCTCATCTAGGTCCAAGTGGGTGGGTGATCATAGTTTTGACATGTGGGCAGTGGTGAACAGATAATCCAGGCAAACCTAGAGGTAGAGGAAGCATTTTTCAATCTCCTGATGTTGAAAAAAAATCCAGTTGAAGTCCTGTGGGTCATGAACTGTGTGCATAGAGAGCCCAGAAGGTATGAAGACAGCAAACTTGAGATGGCAGTCCATGTTCAAACCAGGACATTACAAAATCTGTGCTGGGAGAAAAATAGGTACCTGTGAAACTCTAAAGCCCTCTCCATCCACTTGTCACAGATAGCCTCCACTTTTCGTGTCAAGTAGAACACCCAGTCCCAAGCATTGAGAAACAGGAACAAGATGGCCCAAGAGGGCTGATAGTAGCCATCTCAGAAATTAAAATCCTGGTTAAAAACAGCTTTGGTTGAGCTTCCAGTTAAGGGATTGGAAGTTATGCCTGAGAGAATCAGAGCCCCTGAAGTTAAATATTAAAGATGGGAACGACTTTCGTGCCACCGCAGAAAGAATAAATCATACTAAGGTTTCCTAGTAACATCTCTAACGAGGGTGATAAGGTCAGCTGGAGTCCTCTGGCTGTTGCCATTGTTCCGTGTTGCCCAGTGCCAGCTGCCACATTTTGCTGGACCACCACATGGTGCAAGTTGGTATCCCCTCCACCATTTCAGTGGAGATAGATTCATTCAGTAAGACGGCCAGGGTCAGACACAAAGAGCTTGTGCTTTCCTGCAAATCATAGGTTTGTCCTGTGGTGTTGGAACAGCTTATGGAAAATAGGTGAGAAAGCAGCTTCCTTAATGCCCCTTTCAGTTTCAGCTGCCCCACCAGCTCTCCAGCTCATGTGCTGCACGCACCAGTGCAGGATGTAAATGCAGTGTGGACCTCATGTGACACTTTCTGGTGCACAGGCTATTTGGGAAGAGGCATATCACAGAACCACATCTGCTGGGGAGATTCTCATGGCACAGCTGCAGCGTTCCTCCTCTCCTAGCTGTCTGAGTATAAGCACATTTTAGTGTGGTCCCAATAAGCTCTCATTCCCAAAAGGGCTGTAAGGGAGCATCATACAAACACTTTTTGTGTAGTCTGGGCTAAACTAGAGCTGAGCTGCTCACAACCCTTATTCACTGGAAGGGATTCCCTTCTCTGCCAGATGTTCTTATGCTGCAGAGTCTGGCTGACAACTTGTTCATGTTGTCTGAGTGGAGCTGGGTTTTCCACAGCCCTGTCCACTCTCAGACATCACTGGAGTTTCACGTTACACTTGCAATAGTGACACAGTAAAAGGCTGTTAGGAACCTGGTCCATGACAGGTATGTGCTCCCTGAGTAGCAGTGCCCAGCCAACTGGATGGTGAGGTTAATCATTAGTGTTCCTTGCTTCCTCCATGCTGGAAATTTTAGGAACAGATGGACAACGTAAGCAGGCTTCCAGACCTGTCTATGCTCTGACTCTCAAGCTTTTGCAAGTGCATCTGGAAACTGAGACGTATAACATGCATCTCAAAGCCACCCAAAAGGCAGAAGTCTGTCCAAGGCAGCATACATGAGCCTGCAGAGCCTCATTCACAGAGCAGCCCAGGTCTTTGCAATTGTTTGCTCTATGGATTTCACTAGGAGTATGCTGCACAGAGCAGACCAGTTCAGGTGTTACTGTGAATACTGAGAGTGCTGGAGGAACTGGTCTTGATGCCACCTTAAGTCACCTGCGGTTGCTGTTCCGTGAAGCTGCACAGGACTGTAGCTGCATCCAGCAATGTGTTTCCCAGTCCAATAGAGAAGACCTCAGTGGAGAGTCCTGGCTTGCTCCGGGCTGGATGAGAATCACTGATCTGGAATTGTCAGAGCCATTCCCAGGTCCCTGAACCGTTCATTCCCCTCTAATCTCAGAATCACCCAGCTACAACCCACCTCCTTGTGCTTATTGGTCCTGTGGGAGCAGCAGGCGCATGCTCTTAAAGCACTCTGCTTCTGCCTTTCACCACCACCATTTTTTCAGCAACCAGCCAGCTGTAAAATGCTAGGCAATAAAAAAGAAAAATGAAATAATTTCTTCCACACACATTTGGTTTTGTTTCTAACCTTTGTTTAATAATATCTTAAGTTCAAGAGGCTCAGCAAGTTAATAGCACGCTAGAGCAGCTCTCATGAACTCTCTTGCCCTTTCTAGGCTTCGAAACCTGAAACCCTGAAGTATTATAAGAAAAATAAAATTAATTGCAACCACAGTGTTTGAGAGTAGGAATGTGCTCTTGTTTGTTTATACTGCTCAGGCGTGCCAGTTAGTAAGATGAATTGAGCCCACTGGCTGCATTCCTGGCACTTCCACAAACACTTGCTGTATTTGGCAGGTCACTGTCACTACCCTTCATCCCAAGTTTCAAAATGATGAGCTTTCCTTATGATGCTAAAAGTAGATTTTCAGGACGACTGAGAAGAAAAACACTGCCAATGAACGCTGGGTGCCAAGCAGCTTGTCTCTGCTGGAGGCAGATCCCTGCTCCACCTGCAAGCCTCTGGGTGAGAAGTGCCTGCATCTCCGGATAGGCAGTCAAGACACCTCCCCACCTCACCTCCTCTGTGCAGAAAGTCTTTGGAGAAACAGAGTGGTAGTAATAAACCAATTTATAAGAAGCATCGAAGCGAGCAAAGTCATTAAAGAGAAAATGACAGAAGCAAACCAGCGATCAGAAAGCTGCAGCAAGCACACACCAGTGTTCACAGCGTGCCAGGCTGGGGTGTGTATGCTACAAATGTTGGCTGTCTGCCCTGAAGAAAAAAGCAATGCTATTGGCAGATCGAGCAAAGTAACTGAGAGTGAAAGTCCCAAGACAACCAGAACCCTGTTTACTGGCACATTGGAATAAAAGACAGCTCATGGTAGTGGCAGCTGGCTTGGGGAATCGTTTTCTGCATTCAGTGTTGAGTATGTGGTCAGATGTTTTGCTGAATTGAGACCAGTGCTAATCTTTTTCCGCACGCAGAGGTGGCTGTTCTTCCTAACAAAGCCTCAGCCACAGCAGTGTAGGCAGTTTGGAGGTGACTGTTGAGTCTGCTTCTGTGATATGTTATTTTTGTGGCTGAAGAGGGGACCTTTTTCTTCAGGGCCAGCAGCTGCAATGAGCTGGCATAGGTGTGAAAGAGCACTCAGAACGAATCAACGTGTCTGTGATGACCACAAACGCCCCTAGTCTCTGCCCTGCTTTGCTCAGCTCTATGCTGCTTAGCATAAAATATTTCAAGAGCCATGTAAAGTTAGATAGGCAAGTTAAGGAAAGGCAGAATCTAGAGGCCCTCTGGATTTCCTTGCAGCACACAAAAGCAGAATCAAGTACTCCTGATTAAAATGGTCCAGCCAGGGGGAAAAGATCAACCTTCTTTGGTGGTTCTGCACTGATGATGGAAATTGATCTCTGCTAATCAAATGGGTTGGGTTTATTCAGCTGCTGCTAAAACTGTTCAGAAAGTGGTCACCTTTACATACAAAATGCTCTACCACCTGGGTGGTGGTAGCCCATGGGGCATTTTTCACAGAGGTTGGATCCCTCTGAAATTGACAGAGGGTCCATCCAAATGGATAGATCTTGGTCCTGGACTGACCCACGCGTGGCAGGAGCGTGGCGTGGCAGCCTGCTGGGGAGAGGGAAAGGGTGTGCTCAGTGAGAAAGGTGCTGTGTAAATGTTGTGGAGGGCACTTGGTGCCATGGTCTAGCCTTGAGCTCTGTGGTAAAGGGTTGGACTTGATGATCTGTGAGGTCTCTTCCAACCCTGATGATACTGTGTGATACTGGCCCATGGGCCCGAAAATAGGCTTATTTATGCCTTGCCCTGCCTGGACATGTTTTTCTGCCCATGACCAGAGGTAAACTCATAACGAGCACAAAGGGGGACAACAGACCTGGTGCCATGAAGTCTGGCCTGCCCAGGACCCCTGATTGTGCAAGGTGGTTGCGGAAGCCCCCACACACCCATCTTGTTTCTGCCTAGTGTAAGGCCCATGTGATTGCCATATTTGGGAAGTCCAGGCCTGTGGCTTTTGCCTATCATGGTAAGGTTTGGCTAACTACCAACCTGATTGGTCATTCTAGTGGCCAAGGGGCCATTAATCTCGGCCCATACTTAATAAATGGGGGTACACAGGTAAACATGTGCTTGCTCCCCTGCATTGCTTGCCTGCCTGTGTACTCACATGCAGAGCTCACTTAAGCCTCCCTGTATGTATGTGGAGCTCAGATTCCAGTGCAGCCATGCATCCTGTTGCATGCCTGCTGCTTCATTATTATTGCCTGGTGTGTGTCACTGCCACAAGTTGCCAGAAGCAAACTTCATTTGTCTGCACGTGATTGGCCTGAGTAGCCAGTGTTGGACCATGCTCAGACTGCACAGCATCGTACTGCCTCTGCACCTGGAGATCCTGCCTACGAAGTCAGCAGCACAAGATCAGAGACTATCCTTTCCCCTGAAGCTGAAGGATTCCAGCCTCGACGTCCATGGGCAGATTGGACACTAGTAACAGGCTGTGACGTAGCTCTGGAGGGTGATTGATAATTAATCAAACTTGTGAGTAAATGCTTTGATACCTCTGTAATTTCTATTGCCTCCTGCCATAGAGCAAAAAGTGCTTCCAGCCCACCCTTGCTGGGCAAGCAGTATACTGACCCAAGCGGCATTAAGCTGTGGGGAGTGTCCTCTCTCTGTTCAATAGTTTGAATGTATGCTAGTTATTAACAAGTTACTGTTTGAGATATTCCCATAATGTCCTCCATGACTGTGTAGATCCTTTTAATATTAAATTTCAGTGGTTGGGGGTGGCGAGAGTGCAAAATATTGAATATATGTTTTTATAAAATACCCTCTTGCATCAATTAATTTCTGCCCTCCGCCACACTCGGCGTAGGCGGCAGAATCCCCTCCGGGACAGTAAAGGAGGCAGAGGAGGACTGTTGCTTTCCTGCAATAGACCTGGGCACCAATTGCTAGAGGGAGCAAGCATGTCCAGGGGCTACTCTGGGGGTGGGGCATGTGCCTCCACTGTGTACATTCATGTTTGCAAGGTACCTCCTCAAAGGAACAACTGTGGGAGGTAATTTCCAGCTGTATTCGTGCTTTGGCTCCTTCCAGGGCTTTGCTTACAGTCAAGAAAGAGCAGTGAGGAGTCATACTACATTGCTGCCCCGGGAAGGGAAAGCAACCGTGCCGTGCCGAAGCCTGAATCAAACAGGTACTTGGAGAGACAGGGAAATCGACATCCACCTTCCCTCCCCCAGAGGCAGCTGTTCGGGGCAGTGCTGTGACTTACCCTTTCTGGCAGCCCTAGGGGCTCTGGCTGTGCACTGTGAAGAGCCTCTGGGGTAAGACAGGAATAGTTCTGCCCCTGTCAGCCTTGCTTGCCAAGTACCACTGTCCTGCAGCGGGAGCCTCCAGAGACTTGACCGTGACAGCTGTGTTGAGCTCTGTGGCCTTGCTGACACTATCTAACACAGCAGAGCCCACACTGGTGCTCTTGTAAGGAAAAAGAACATTTCAGGCTAGACTGTGCTCTGTGGCATGGAGAAGATCCCACCTCCCAGAGGATGGGGAGATGCTCTGAGATTTTGCCTCCACTCTTTCACCTCGTTCACCTGCAGAGTCATCCTCTCCATCAATTTGATCCCAGGAGCGTCCCTGAGGGCAAGAGCAAGAGTGCCAGAGAGCTGCTGTGTGCTGGTGGCAACTTGAGGAGACCTTGGGAAGCTGGTGTTGCTGCTGCCACCCCTTCCACCTTCTTTCTCCACCCCGGGTTAGCAAAGTCAGCCAGCCAGCCAGCCTGCTGTCTTCCCTACACCCTACTGCCCTGTCTACTGGGGAGGAGATGCAAGCAGAAAAGCATCCATGGGGAGGGAGCCAGTGAGCTACAAAAAGCACAGAGATACCTACATGGAATAGCTTGAATGAATGCTGAAATCCTGAGGATTTATTTCCTGGGTTCTCCTGAGCCTTCTTGCTCTATCAGCCTTGATAGGGTAAATCAGGTACTTTATGCTTGTTTTAATTAAAAAAAAAAAAAAAAAAAAAAAAAAAAGCCTGATCTTTCCCTCCTTAACCAATTTTCAAACACAACATAATGAAAAAAAGAGATCTCTTGTGCTTATCCTGGGACACATATTTGTGAAGAGAGCTGTGCATGGAAGACAAAGGACGACAACCAAGTGCAAAAGGAGAAAGAGGAAGAGATGAGGAAATATACTGTAAACCACTTCCTCTCAGTCCCCTCATGCATCTTGGGTTTTTTTAGCTTTTTCTTTCCTTTATGATTTGAAAAAAGTCTTCTCACAAAAACCTATCAGAACTCAGTAAAAAATATATATATATATATATATATATATATATATATATTCATTTATTTATATATTTATATATATATATAACTGATTTTAAAAGGAACAGGTCTTTTCTGTTAGGGAAATAATTCACATTTCTTGGGCTAACAAACCCTCAACTTTTGGCCCTAAAATCTGTTTCGTTCTGCATGCCTTACAAACACAAAGTTAAAATTTGGCACATGAGGATACCCAGGAAAAACACACGAGAAAGACAACAAAATACTGCAGACAGAAATGGTTGCTTCTCAATCCAGGGTATAACTCAGCATGGATTTTGAACTGTTTAGTGATGTCTAGACTGGTTGTGAGCCAGAGGATCAGGCCCAGTCAGCAGGGGTTTATGAAGGGCAGGTGCTGCCTGATGAACCTGGTCTCCTTTTATGACAAGATTTGGCTACTGCATGAGGGAAAGGCTGTGAGTTTTGTCTACATTGACTTCCAAAAAGCCTTTGACACTGTTCCCCACAGAATTCTCATGGCTTGGCCAGTCACAGCTCTTCTGGATACAGCACTGGCTGGATGAAAGGACCCAAAGGGTGGAGTAGTTAAATCCATCTGGCAGCTGGTGGCAAGTGCTGTTCCTCTGGGCTCAGTGTTGGGACCACTTCTGTTTAACATCTTTATTGAGAGCCCTGCAGAAGGACCTGGACAGGCTGGATGGGTGGGCAGAGGCCAATGGGATGAGATTGAACAAGGCCAAGTGCAGAGTTCTGCACCTTGGCCACAACAACCCCAGGTAGCACTACAGGCTGGGGACAGAGTGGCTGGAGAGCAGCCAGGAAGAAAGGGTCCTGGGGGTAGTAGTATCTATGAACATGAGCCAGCAGTGTGGCCAGGTGGCCAAGAGAGCCAATGGCATCCTGGCCTGCATCAGGAACAGTGTGGCCAGTAGGACAAGGGAGATTATTCTTCCCCTGTACTCAGCTCTGATGAGACCACACCTTGAGTCCTGTGTCCAGTTCTGGGCCCCTCAATTCAAGAGAGATGTTGAGGTACTGGAATGTGTCCAGAGAAGGGCAACAAAGCTGGTGAGGGGCCTGGAACACAAACCTATAAGGAGAGGCTGAGGGAGCTGGGGGTGTGCAGCCTGGAGAAGAGGAGGCTCAGGGCAGACCTCATTGCTGTCTACAACTGCCTGAAGGGACATTGTAGCCAGGTGGGGGTTGGTCTCTTCTACCAGGCAACCAGCAACAGAACATGGGGACACAGTCTCAAGTTGTGCTGGGGGAGGTCTAGGCTGGATGTTAGGAGGAAGTTGTTGGCAGAGAGAATGATTGGCATTGGAATGGGCTGCCCAGGGAGGTGGTGGAGGCACCATCCCTGGAGGTGTTCAAGCAAAGCCTGGATGAGGCACTCAGTGCCATGGTCTGGTTGATTGGCTAGGGCTGGGGGATAGGTTGGACTGGGTGATCTTGGAAGTCCCTTCCAACCTGATTGATTCTATGATTCTGTGATGGCCTTGATGAAGACACAGAGTGTGTCATCAGTTCACAGATGACATCAAGTGAGGTGGCAGTGTTGATCTGCAGGAGGGTAGGGAGGCTCCACAGAGGAACTTGGATAGATTGAATCAATGGGCCAATGTCAGTGGCATGAGCTTCATTAAGGCCAGATGCCAGGTCCTGCACTTGGGACACAACAACCCCAAGCAATGCTACAGGCCTGGGCAAGTGTGGCTGGAAAGCTGCCTGGCTGAAAGGGACCTGGGGGTTGTAACTGACAAACAACTCTGTATGAGCAAGCAGTGTGCCCAGATGGCAAAGAAAGCCAATGGCATCCTGGCTTGGATTAGAAATGCTGAGTCCAGCAGGAGTAGGAAAGTAATTGTCCCAATCTACTCTGCTCTGGTGAGGCCACACCTCAAGTATTGTGTGCAGTTTTGGGCACCTCATTACAAGAGGGATGTGGAGGTGCTGGAGTGAGTGCAGAGGAGGGCAATGAAGCTGGGTAAAGGCCTGGAGAATAAATCTTATGAGGAGCAACTGAAGGAGCTGTGGGTGGTTAGTTTGAAGAAGAGGAGGCTGAGGGGAGACCTCATTGCTGTCTACAGCTACCTGAAAGGATGTTGTGGAAATGTTGGTGCTGGTCTCTTCTCACAGGTAAAGAGTGACAGAACAAGAGGGAATGGCCTCGAGCTGCAACTGGGTGGGTTTAGGCTGGATATTAGGATTTTTTTTTTTTTTTTTTGGAAAGAGTGGTCAGGCATTGGAATGAGCTGCCCAAGGAGGGGGTTGAGTCACCAACCCTGGGTGTCTTTAGAAGTCATTCAGATATGGTGCTTGAGGATATGGTTTATGGGTGAACTTTGTGGAGTAGGGGTAACAGTCTGACTGGATGATCCTGGGGGCCTTTTCCAACTGGAATATTTCTGTGGTTCTGTGACAAAACCTGTGTGCTTTGAAGAATGAGAGGACGTTCAGTACCCCAACAGTTTCCTGGCGAAACCAAAAACCTTATGCAAGCTAACTCCTCACCAGATAACTATAGGAAATGGCACAATTAGTAAGCTTGTAAGCCTCTCCCTCTTTTCGTCAGCATTTATGCTTCCTTTGAGTCACTCACAGTGAAGTAGCTCACAGCTAAGCATCTACTTGCTCATGAGTCACAGCAACAAAAATAAATGGCCAAGAAGAGAAGTTACCAGTGCAGCACAGCCACTTGCATGGGTGGGGAAAATAGTCTGTTCTCCTAAAAGTAAGCTAGCAAGGTGATTTAAAACCCACGTAGGTACAACAGAGGTGTTCAACTCCACCACAAAAAAAATCCATGCTCATTCACTTGTGCCTCCCTAACACCAGGGCAATGTGGGAATGGGGTGTGCAGTAGGCAGGCACACACCAGTGAAACACGAGTGCACTGTGCCCAGCTCACCTGGCACTCATTACATCATCAGCTCTGAACCCCAAAATACCCTTTTGGGGTCTTATTTTGTAACCACCAACCGCCACCCACCCACCCCCCCCCCAAGCTGCAACCACTCTGCAGCTGAAATACTTAACTGGCAGACTGTCTCCTGTCAAGAACTTTGTGAGGATGTGGCGTTGGCACTTCACATGCATGAAACGGCTGCCTTGCTGCTTAGTGTAAGCAAAAGCCGCCTGATAACCTCCCTGCAGAGCTTTGACCCCACAGGAACACAGCTAATTTCCTCAAGCTGCCTGGGGCAGTGTTTACATACCATGTCAGGATGATTTAAGCAAGCCTCCTCGTTTGTTTGAAAGTCAAATAGTTTCATTTCACAACATTTGTCATTTTATATAAATAAAATTGATTACCAACTATTAATGCCTTTGTGTTTTTTTTTCCCCTTCTCTTCGGATGCTTTTCAGCAGCAGCATGGACAACTTGGTGCCCCCAGACAACCCAGCTGGCTGACAGACAGTGTTAGGAGCGCTTTTACAGTCTGGTGGATAAGGGCCATGCTTCATTTTCTAAGGTGATGCACACAGGCTAGGCACCCTAGGAAGTCAGCACCCAGAAGTAAGGAATGCCATTGATGAGCCCAGCAAGCACTGCAGATCTGGGGTGCTGGGGATCCATACTGTGCTCCTCTGTGTGGAGCATGAAGTCCCTAGGTTTCTGGCAGCATCAGGAGTAGACTATGTTCAGTAGACCATGTTGCAGAGCCATGCATATATGTCTCTGTAATTAATGACACACATCCCCTTCTGCCACTGTCAAGACAAGCTGGTGGTTTCACTGTGTTCCCCAGGGGGACCTCCATTCTCATGCTGGAGAGTAGCACTCTCCGTGTCAGGTGGCTTTTCCCGAGCTGGGGAAGTTCATCTTTCCTCTCTTCTGGAAAATTTTGTCATCTCTTCTGAGACACCTCTGCCCTGGTGTGCCATCAATCTTTGCTTCTGGGCATCTGCCCATGCATCTCAGGCATTCTATCCCAAGCCAGACATCCAGCAACAGAGAGGATGAAGCTGGAAGACACTCAGTTGCTCTGCATCGGCTGGACTGCTTTGTATTTCTTTTCCACGGTTCCGAACCCTCACTAACATCCCTGCTGAAAACCTACTATCCAATAGAGGATGCTCATGCCCATCTGATATCTTTTCTGATTGAACTGCTGATATATATAGACAGAGAGAAGCTCAGTGTTTCATACACATAAATTGCTTGTATTTCAGCCCACTCCTAATACTGCTGCAGGTGGCAGAGAGGAAAGAGGGGCAACTGAACCCCCACGCCCTCCTTTGCCAGCACCAGTGAACATCAGGACAAAAGTAGTAGGTCTCAAGCTCATCACAGCTTACACTGTGATACTGCAGGTGCTGTGTGCTGTTACAGCATGACAGCAAGCCTTGCTATTTCCAGGTTGTCTAGCAAGTCATTCTTATTTCAGCTTCTACTTTAAGAGGAGTTTTAAACATCCTCACACCTACTGTGTTCAAAGGGAATCAGCTCTGCAAAATCCTTGTGCTTCACAAAAACAGTGAAATGTTGCTGTTTCTGGGAACTGCTGGGAAAGATGAATGGGATCTTTTCACCTTCCCTTCCTTTCCCTTCCCTTTCTTTCCCTTCCCCTCTGATTTTTTTTTAAAGTATTTTTTGTGCCTGGTAAGATCATGGAGCAGATCCTCCTGGAGGCACTGCTGAGGCAGAAGGATAACAAAGAGGTGATTTGGTACAACCAACACAGCTTCACCAAGGGCACCAAGGTGCCTGACAAACCTGGTGGCCTTCTATGACAAGGTCACAGTATCAACAGATGAGAGACAAGCAACTGACGTCATCCACCTGGACCTTCAACACTGTCCCACACGACATCCTGGTCTCCAAGCTGGTAAAACATGGGTTCAGTGGATGGACAGCTCAGTGGGTAAAGAACTGGCTTGATAGCCACACCCAAATAGTGGCCATTAATGGGTCCATGTCCAAGTGGAAGCCAGTGACAAGTGGAGTCCCTCAAGGATCAGTACTGGAACCAGTCTGCTTCAACATCTTCAGTGGTGACATGGACAGTGGCAAGTTTGCTGATGACACCAAGCTGTGTGGTACAGTTGACATGCTGGAGGGAAGGGATTCATCCAGAGGGACCTTGACAGGCTGGAGAGGAGGGCCCAAGCCAACCTCATGAGGTTCAACAAGACCAAGTGCAAGGTCCTGCATCTGGGTTGGGCAATCTCAGGCACTGATATATGCTGGGCAGTGACTGGCTTGAGAGCAGCCCTGAAGAAAAGGACTTGGGGGTGCTGGTGGATGAGAAGCTCAACATGAGCCAGCACTGTGCACTTGCAGCCCAGAGAGCCAATTGTGTTCTGGGTTGCAGCATCAGAAGTGTGGCCAGCAGGTTGAGAGAGGTGATTTTCCCCTCTACTCCACTCTGGTGAGTCCCCACCTGGAGTAGTGTGTCCAGTTCCAGAGCCCTGTTACAGCAAAGATATGGATGTGCTGGAACATGTCCAGAGAAGGGCCACGAGGATGATCAGAGGGCTGGAACACTTCTGTGAAGGCAGACTCAGAGAGTTGGGAGAGTGAGAAGGCTCTGAGAAGACTTTATTGCTCTCTACAACTACTTGAAAGGAGGCTGTAGCCAGGTAGGGGTTTGTCTCTTCTCCCAGGCAGCCAGTGACAGAACAAAATGACACAGCCTGAAGCTGCGTGAGGGCAGGCTTAGGTTGGACATTAGGAGGTTCTTCACAAAAGTGATTGGCCATTGGAATGGGCTGCCCACAGGGGTGGTAGAGTCACCTTCCCTGAAGGTGTTTAAAAGGAAATTGGATCTGGGACTTCATGCCATGGTTTAGTTAATTAAAAGGTGTTAGGTGATAGGTTGGACTCAATGATCCCAAAGGCCTTTTCCAATCTGGGCAATTCTGTGATTCTGTGACTTTTTGGAGTGTTGGGTGGTGATAGGACTGGGGGGGATGAAGCAAAACTAGAAGTGGGTAGATTCAGATTGGATATCATGAAGAAGTTCTTCACCATGAGGGTGGTGAGACACTGGAACAGTTTGTCCAGGGAGGTGGTGGAAACTTCATCCCTGGAAGTTTTTGACTCCAGGCTGGATGTGGCTCTGAGCAACCTGATCTAGGGTGAGGTGTCACTGCCCATGGCAGGTGTCCAGAGAAGGGCAACAAAGCTGATGAGAGGTCTGGAATACAGCCCTGTGAGGAGAGGCTGAGGGAGCTGGGGGTCTTTAGCCTGGAGAAGAGGAGGCTCAGGGCTGAACTCACTGCTGTCTACAACTACCTGAAGGGAGGTTGTAGACAGGTGGGGATTGGCCTCTTCTCCCAGGCAACCAGAGAGAGAACGAGGGGACACAGTCTCAAATTGTGCTGGGGGAGGTATAGGCTGGATGTTAAGAGGAAGTTGTTGGCAGAGAGAGTGATTGGCATTGGAATGGGCTGCCCAGGGAGGTGGTGGAGTCACCGTCCCTGGAGGTGTTCAAGCAAAGCCTGGATGAGGCACTTAGTGCCATGGTCTAGTTGACTGGCTAGGGCTGGGTGCTAGGTTGGACTGGATGATCTTGGAGGTCCCTTCCAACCTGTTTGATTCTATGATTCCATGATTCATGTAAATGATCACAGTATCACACAGTATCACAGTATCACAGTATCACAGTATCACCAAGATTGGAAGAGACCTCACAGATCATCAAGTCCAACCCTTTGCCACAGAGCTCAAGGCTACACCATGGCACCAAGTGCCACATCCAAACTTGCCTTGAACTGCCCCAGGGACGACGACTCCACCACCTCCCCAGGCAGCCCATTCCAGTGTCCAATGACTCTCTCAGTGAAGAACTTTCTCCTCACCTCCAGCCTAAATCTCCCCTGGTGCAGCCTGAGGCTGTGTCCTCTCGTTCTGGTGCTGGCCACCTGAGAGAAGAGAGCAACCTCCCCTTGGCCACAACCACCTCTCAGGTAGTTGTAGACAGCAATAAGGTCTCCCCTGAGCTTCCTCTTCTCCAGGCTAAACAATCCCAGCTCCCTCAGCCTCTCCTCGTAGGGCTGTGCTCAAGGCCTCTCACCAGCCTCATTGCCCTTCTCTGGACACGCTCAAGCATCTCGATGTCCCTCCTAAACTGGGGGGCCCAGAACTGTGATGAAGTGCCAGTGCTCACCTGATGCAATTCCAGTACGGTGGTGGTTGCACAATTCTGACATGATGCTATCTGCCTGCCAGCATGTTTGTTTTTCAGGGTTGCTTGGAAAGAGACCTCTTCACTGTGGTACCTCATTGCTGCAGAAAACTGCTTCAAAGCACATGCTTGTAGGGAAGATGGCTTGCAATGAAGGGCTCCTGAATAAGCACAGGATACTGCTGCTTGTACCTTTGTTGGAAGATCACTTAAGACCACTTTGGGAAGGCATAAAAGAGCAGTGTTTGTACAAGCAGTGTGGCAGGAAAGATGGGGACATCCAGGAAAACTCCCTTTCTTGAACAACAGAGTGAGTGCAATTATTTTTTTCTTATTCCATCTACAGAATTGTTTCTTTTTCCTACAAAGTACCTTTTTTCTCCCTCCCTCCCTCCCTCTGACATATGGGCTACTGTGATGTCAGCTGCTGCCTCTGAGATAATTTGAATCATGAGGCCTTTAGCTGGTAGCTTGCCATAACCATTCTGCATTTGGCAAAGCCACACCAGCTCAAAGCCCAATATTGAGTAGCCTCATGATTGTTCTAACATGCACTGATGAAGGCATACTACTGAAAAGCCACTACACTCCTGGAGCACACAGCCACTACCTGGCACTAGGGCACAAACAGCAGGATGGTCAGAGAGAAGTGGCAGACAACACACAGGAATATCTCTGGAGCCCTTGAGAGTGCTGCAACACCAGCAAATTCCTGCCTTGCTGCTTTAAACCACTTCCAGACACCTTCCTCCTGCACCACATTTCTCTAAGCTCCCCACACACAAACCCACAAAAGGGAACAACCTAACTAAAAAGCCACTGTGAAGACCTGCAAAAAAACCTCACTGTGTGAACTGCAGTGTGTCCCAGATAACAGTGAGAAATACTTGCCTGATTAATAGACTAAACAGAAGCACGGTGTGGCCTTCAGGAATTATTCAGGGAGCATTTTTAAGTAAGTGCTTTTTCCTGACGTCCCTGCAGAGGCCTCCAGACCTGAGTTTGCCATGTGTTTTTGTAAGAACTGGCTGCAAGCACAAGTCCAGGACGCTGCTCTTGTGCAAGTGAGAGGTTTCTGTCCTCTCATGGGCACTGAGGCTTGAGCTTACAGCTACCTGAGGCAGGCATGCCTTTGGTGAGCAGACCTGAATCAAACAGGTAGGTGGGACTCCCAGGGGATTTGGAGCTGAAGAACAGGCACTGAGGCAGCATGTTTCCACAGGGAAGCTTGTTATCGTTACCACTTCTTCAGTGGATGCTGCACTAGTGGGTAAGGATGGGTGTGTGGGTGCTGTCCCTTCCAGTAGCAATGCCACCACACTGCGGCTTCAATCCCTTCTGCGAAGGCAATGTAGAGACAGGCACAGGAGGCTGCTGAACGCCAGCACATCTCCACCTCCACTGCAGTCAGCTGTGCCCCTGCAAGCAGCCAAAACCTCCCTCCTACCCTCTTGCTTTGCTCCCTTGTCATCCTGCTTCTCTGTGTCACTGCCGTGATGTGTGCTTCCCACGTGTGGAAAGGAGGTCAGCTGGTTGAACCTGTTCCTCTCTGTGGCTCAAAACCCAGACACAGTAAAAGCGGTTGCTGATGTCCGGGGTCAGGCAAGAAAACCCTGATGCATCATACAGCCAAGTGCTGCACAATTTTGGACGATGGGGCAGATGTCTCCTGCAGTCCCATAGCCAGAGTAGTCTTTTGATCACAGGTGGTCTTCCACAGAGTTGATATTAAGGTAAACTGGGACCTCATCACTACTACTGGCTGTTGTAGACCAGTGGTGATGTGCGGGTGGTGTTGCCACTTGCAATCCTGACTTCCTGGTGATTTCTTGGTCTCCCCAGTCCATCCAATACACCAGGGGCCACCTGTAAATGTGCGCAGCAACCTGGTTGTCTCAGGACATCTCAAAGGATTCATTTTTTGCTGCTGTTCCCAGAGCAATCATCGAGCTTTCACTCTTTGGTAATAGTGCTTGGAGCAAAACAGAGTATTTCTTGGGCTGCAGGCCACACCATGAACTAAAAATGGGCAGTGATACCTTTCTTGCTTTTGTCAAGGCTGCAACACTGCAACCCAAAGGTATTGAGCCACAGCACTGAGCTATGCTGGGGAGACGTTAAACCAGTACAGAGACTATGTGACCAATAGTCTCTCCTTGTGAGAGAGGTGTCCAGAGGCACATGGAAAGTGCTGATGCTGAGAGAAAAAAATGAGGAGGAAGGGATATTGCCAAAGTACAGCAACTCCCACTGCCATTAAGCCAACTAGCCTGAGTCAGTTAAGTCCTTTTCCCAGGCAGGACCTTCCTGCAATGTGCTAAGTATTAATTGTGAATCTGCTGGGTTGCATCACTTCAAGTGGTGAAGATGTGGGTGTCCACAAAGGGTGCTCCCAAAGCAATGGAAAAACAGACATCATTACTGGGAGTTGTAGGCAAATTCATTATCCATGATGTGAACCGCAGTGATCTTCTCTGCAGAGAAAAAATAGGGCTTGGTACACCTTCTCAGGATGTTTTTCAGTCCTTTGCCCACTTAATAAAGCAATATTTTACAAATCTCCAGGTTTCATCACTTTGGTGTGTGTTGACTGTCACAGGTCCTTACTGGTGGCCTTGGCATCATCTGTTTATGTGTTAAAGACAGGTTGTTTTTTTCCCTGACAGCCACGTAACATGCTGAGAGCTGCTGTTGTGGGATAAGATAAAGAGGAAAGCAGCATTTTGCCAGATTTCCTGCTTAGTGGTGTTTTGAAGTGATAGTTACAGAGAAGCATCCCAGCTGAAAAAAAACCCAACCAAACAAACACCTTTTTTTCACCTCACCGTTTATTGCTACAAGGCACCAGTCCTAGGCACCCTGGGATGACAGCTAAAGTGTGATCAAACAGGTGGAAGGAGGTGGGAATGCAGTGCTCCCTGAATGCCAGTCCCAGAGGCCACAGCACAGCATGCCAACACAAGGGTGGGAATGGAACTCAGCAGTGGCCAAAGAGATGATGCACAGGTTTGTGTGTCACAGCCCTGCCTTGAGAAGAACACAGTCACAGCAAACACATATAATGGCCTCATGAGCTCCTGAAAGCACTTAGGAGAGGCCATGGATTAGCAGGTGGCCAGACCATCAGGTCAGGGATTGCCTTCTGTGCCAGCAAGTACTGAGGTGTCAGAGGATTCATGAGCATCCTGCAGTGCCACAAGGGAGTCCTGCTGTGCAAGACAGCAAAAAGATGGAAGCAGCTTGCATACCTCCCCTGAAATGCAGTGACAACAGAAGGTCGTTTCAAACATCATCCTTTCCAGGCTCCTGCAGTAATCATTTCACATGAGAGTCTGTGTAAAACCTTCCAGCCAACAGATTTGCTCTTCTACAGAAGCCTGCCCATGGGGGATCTGCCCTATTGTCCATGGATGGCCCTGAGAGATGGGTTGGAGTGGGTTCTGACCAGAGATTTACAGACTGCATCATGTTAGAGGAGACCCTCAAAGGTCTTCAAAATGGAGAGACATGTTTTGCCCTTCCTTGCCTTTTGGCCCACTTGACCAACACAAACAGGTTCAGTGAGAGACTTTCCATTACAACCTTCAGGTGTGAATGGACATGGGTCAGACAAGAAGCAGCAAATGCTCATCAAGTGTAAAAGCAATGTTAGGGTCCCACAACAACACCTCAAAGCAGATCCACTTGAGTTTCTGAGCTGCTGCTCATCTCAGTGCAGCACTGTTGCTCTATCTGCAGCCAGGTGGAAACCTGTCAAGGAAGGGGACAAGGGGAAATCAGCATATATTGTTCAGCCTTCTGGGCCTCTCAGGGCTCATGCAGAGGCTGGGATTAGAGACTGAGACTTGTGTTCAAGGCCAGATGTTCCTGTGTTACTGGAACCCCAGTACTGCTTAGCACAAATGCTGGTGCAAAAATCCCTTTCATCTTAGGAGGTGAGCACCACTGTTGCAGCACCTGCTGCAGAGAGCCAGTCCTGCTTCCCAGTCAGTATGTAGAATCAGGCCAAGGAGGAAAAGTAGGTGGCAGGAAGGGGAGAAGGTGGGTGAGGGGATCCTGTGTGAGGTAGGAAAGATGGACAGAAGTATGGTGCTGAGGAGCAGGAGGACCACTGATGCACAGCACAGTCCTGATTTGTGTGGACACCAGCAGAGGGAACGTGAAGGTCTTGTGGAAAGGAAGCAAGACTGGAGTGGAGGTGGGGACAATCATCTCCTTTCCACCTCTGTGGATGAGGTCACTCAAGCTCGTTGCTGCCATGCATCTCTCTCTTCTGCAGAGATGCTGACCATGGCACATTGCACTCTTTCACCAAGTGCCACCAGCTCGAGGGGAGCTCCTTTTTCAACCAAGCTGCAGGCACGTGCTTTACTAGACAAGTTGAAGTGGGCTCTTTGTCTACAAACAACCAGGCCCAGGAATTTATTTTTACTCTTGTTTTATTTCTACTTTTTTTTTTTTCTCCCCTCACTGCCCTTACGTTTACAAATAAAAGGGTTTGATTAATTCAAGAAAAAGGAAGGGGGAAAAAAATGTAAGGAAAAGTCTGGACTTCAGAAGTCATCAGATTGCTTCTGTAAGCTGAAAAAGCAAGGAGTAGGAAGAAGTCATATTTATTTACTCCCTTTTCTTCCATTCCAAGCAGCTGCCCATGCAAAAAGTACCCAGCATGAGAAGATGAACTGATCAGCGTCTGAATGGCTGACATTTGTCATCATTGTTGCTGACAGGTATTAGCAGCTGTTAATAATTCCTGGATGCTGTGAGCCCAGCTCTCATTTGCATTAAGGATACTTGCATCCATTTTGTCAGAATGTGCATTTTCTTTGCAGGATGTTCATCACATGCATGTCCAGTTTACCACCTCCTTATGCTATCAAACTGTGGAAATAGAATCATAGAATCAACCAGGTTGGAAGAGACCTCCAAGATCATCCAGTCCAACCTAGCACCCAGCCCTATCCAGTCAACTAGACCATGGCACTAAGTGCCTCAGCCAGGCTTTTCTTCAACACCTCCAGGGTCAGTGACTCCACCACCTCCCTGGGCAGCCCATTCCAATGCCAATCACTCTCTCTGGGAAGAACTTCCTCCTAACATCCAGCCTATACTTCCCCCGGCACAGCTTGAGACTGTGTCCCCTTGTTCTGTTGCTGGTTGCCTGGGAGAAGAGACCAACCCCCACCTGGCTACAGCCTCCCTTCAGGTAGTTGTAGACAGCAGTGAGGTCAGCCCTGAGCCTCCTCTTCTCCAGGCTGCACACCCCCAGCTCCCTCAGCCTCTCCTCATAGGGTTTGTGTTCCAGGCCCCTCACCAGCTTTGTTGCCCTTCTCTAGACACATTCCAGCACCTCAACATCTCTCTTGAATTGAGTAGCCCAGAACTGGACACAGGACTCAAGGTGTGGCCTGACCAGTGCTGAGTACAGGGGAAGAATAACCTCCCTTGTCCTACTGGCCACACTGTTCCTGATGCAGGCCAGGATGCCATTGGCTCTCTTGGCCACCTGAGCTCACCGCTGTCTCATCTTCAGCTACTATCTATCAATACCCCCAGGTCCTGGCTGCTTTCCAGCACACACGTCAAACTTATAGGCCCCAAGATGCATTTACACAGAATCACAGAATGTTAGAGGTTGGAAGAGACCTCCAGAGATCATCAAGTCCAACCCCCCTGTCAAGGTAGGATCACTAGTCTGCATAAGAATACATCCAGGCAAGTTTTGAACATCTCCAGAGAAAGAGACTGTAAAGAAGTTTCTCCTCCTGTTGAGGTGAAACCTTCTGTGTTCCGGTTTGCAGGTGTTGCTCCTTATCTTATTGCTGCTGACCATCAAAAATAGATTGACCCCATCCACTTGACAGGCACCTCTCAGATATTCATAGACATTGGTGAGTTCTCCTCTCAGTCTTCTCTTCTCCAGATTAAAAAGCCCCAGGCTTCTCAGCCCCTCTCCGTAGGGGATGCTCAAGTACTCCAGTCATCCTCATGGCTCTCCACTGGACTCCCTCCAGCAGGTCTCTGTCTTTCTTGAACTGGGGACCCCAAAACTGGACACAATATTCTAGGTGTGGTCCCACTAGGGCTGAGTAGAGGGGGAGAAGAACCTCCCTAGAGCTGCTGGACACACTTTTCTTGGTTGTGTCAGAAGCAATATGGACTAATGTATGGAGTGTGTCAATCTTCCCTTATCAAAAATAACCACAACAAGCATAATCTAGTTTGTCTTCACTCACCTCTGAAGTTTTCTCATAGAGGAAGTGAAAAAGAAGTCAGGTTGTTCTAAAACAAAAGCAAATAACCAAACCTTATTTCTTTGGGCAAGTGCTTACATTTGTAATACCAGTCAGTATAAACTTTCCACCTTAAACAAGGTGACTCTGTTTCCAGAGGAGAAGGTTGATCCCTGATCAGAGTTAGCTTGGGGTGAGTGGTCTTCTTCCATTCATGGACATCTCTGGCTGTGCAAGAGGGCAGTCTTGGAAACAAAATGAAAGACACAGGCTGAGATCTCCCAGAATCTCAAGCATTTTGGCATAGTGAAATGTCCAGCCACTAAAGCAAATTTAAGAAATCAAGGAGCAGAGAATTAATATTGTAGATTACCCTCCTCACAGGTTCTCCTGCCTGCAAGGCAGAATAAGGCATAAGCTGATCTGAAACCAATTTTAATGCTGTGCTATTAATACTCCAAAGCCTATTAAACTGCTTGTAAGTAATGCAAATATTGCCAGGAGAGCACAATATGTTTGATGGTTCCTACTGTAAGTTCAAGCAAAATCAGGTAGAGCCTCTGTGAGGGCTTCTTTCTGTCTCTAGAGAGCAGTTGTTTGGACTGAAAGCCAGACTGGATCATGCTGCAGTGCAGTGGAGGTCTATGTGTGTGCTGATGGAAATGTGAGATAATCTGTTATTAGCTCTGCTTGCAATAAAAGGACATTGTACAATGTTGTTCTTATCTCTGGCAGAGTGTGTTCTCTGACATTCACAGCAGCTTGGCTTACAGTCAGCAATTTCACACAAGTGTTGGCAATTAGTATTTTTCATGCCTGTGCCTCGACTCAGAAACAGCAAAAGGCTTTGCTTAGCTGTGGGCAGTTTGTGCAGGATCCAGGTTCATGCCATCCAGGCTTTTGAATTGACTGCTCTTATTAATAATAGCATAAGTTTGGTAAGGGAAATATGATTAAGTCAAGAATTGAAAGCTCTAAAGTGTGTCACCTGCCATAGGGACATGAAGTGATGGATGTACCTTGCCTGCAAAATGCCTCACACTGAAAGGACAGTGTGGAAATGTGGTAGTGGAAGAGAAGATCTGCAGAATGAAGTAGGCTTCCCTTTCTCCAAAATGAAGGAGAAATGAAGCATTAGGCACCAGGGGCTACAGAGGCAGAAGAGAAGGAATTCTTTCTCCAGAGTCACATGAGGTTATGCTTACTTCTGGTACAGTAACATCTGTCCAACTAGCTTCTCTGAAGCTGTAAGGCATCCTAGGAAGAACAGAGATTATTGCACGGGGAAGAAGAGTCTCATACAAAACCCACAGGATATCCCAGAGGTCGAGAGCAGCCTGGGAAGACAGCCTTACATCAATCACAGCTGCTGGAGTAGTCTGAGTCTGTCCCTTCTAGGTCTGGTCCGTGTGCTACCAGCGCTGCCATAGCTGCAAAATCGGCTGTGTCTGTACCGTGACTCCCGTACAGTATTCTGTGGAGCAGTCTGTGGACGGGTCAGTTCACTGTTCTGTGAATGGGTCAATTCATCTCAGGGACTGCCCAGATCAGGTCTGGCTGGAGGTTGAGAAGTGGAAGAAAATCTATGCAAAAATGCTAACTGAGCAGATGTTGCTTTGGAGCAAGACTTCCATTAGTGCAAACGAGGGGGAAAGGCTTTCCCAGCTGTGGGAAATGCTCACAGGACGGATTGGGTCAGAGACAGCAATAATTTCACTTCGTGCTGGTTTGAAGTCACAATATGTGAGGTGAGAGTCTGCCTTGCTTAGACTGATCACAGTCTCTCGCAGTTTCCATCACTAATTAACCTGTGACAACTTTATAAATTAGAGGTGTTTTAGTTTCATTTTCAGAAGACATTTCTTCAGCTTTATGGAGTTTGGATTCCTGACCCTTATTTGCTTTAGAGGCACAGGGACGTTTTGCTTTGCATTTTTCCCTCAGCTGGAAAATCCACCCCCCTGAGATCACGGAGGGTCATGGGCACGGAGCAATCATGTTGGTGCAGTATTTATCACACCTGCATTTCGTCTGGTGTTCTCTAAAGGTTTTGCTTGTTAGCTGTAATCAGACACTTTTGTCCCTCTGCGAGCAGACTGTAATCCCCTGCCTGCTGGGAGCGAGAAACACCCAGAGAAACATTACACCACCTGAGCTGCTGGGACCATTTCATTGCCACAACCAGTTGGGTAAATAATAAACCGAAGCGTCTGTTTCCGCAAGGACTGAAGACCCTGCTTTTGTCTGTGGAAGCATCTTCACAGAAGCCTCACCTTGCTTTTTTGTGCTCCTGGCAGCCTCTGCAGCAGAAAACGCTCCTGTAGAAGGCAGATGCTGGCAGCTGGCAAAGCGTGGGGAAGATGAAGGCTATCCCAGCTCTCCGTAAATGGAGGAGTGGAAACGTATCTGTAACCAAGAGTGCCCTGCCTGGAAAACGGCTCCGTATCACAGCTGTGAAAAGTTGTATATCAGGTATCGGTCTTTCCTCCTGACCGGAGGAGCTGGCAAGCTCCAGGGTAGAGTAGGGCAAGCCCTGAAGAGGGTGTTTGCAACGGTATGAGGGAAGCATTAGTTAACTGCTTCCGTAGCGACAGAAAATTCCACACAGCCACAGTGAGGAGGGATGCTGAAGCATGTACCAGTAGCTGTGTGTCCATCACGAGTGCCCATGCAGGGCTGTGCTCCCAGCTGGTTTTATGCGGGCAGCTCTCCTCTACTGCTTTCATCCGTTCCTGGGGAGATCAGTGGAGGGTGTGGTCAGTACTGTGACATACAGCAAGTCAATCTCTCAAAACCAGCACCATGCCTTGGACAAAAGCTCCAGGAAGAAACAGAGGTGAGGTAAGCTAACCTGCAAAGCCGAAGCTCAAGGCTTCATCCCAGAAAGTCTCACCTCCTTTGCTGTAAAAACTGACAAGTGGCTCCATCATCAACCTGTCTCTCAGGTTCCTAACAATGGGCACAACCTCAAAACTCATCCTGTGCCTTTCTCAGCTCCTCTTGCCCTTGCCTCAGCACATGCTTGCATCCTGCACCTGCCACAAGGCGCTGAAGCATCCTCTGCTCAGAAAACTAGGGGCTTAATTTCCTCAGTAAGCCTGGCTAGCACGCCCCAGTTTCCATTAATAGACAATCATTGTGGGAAAGATCACTATGGGAATGTGATGAGTGTTCAAAAGTCACTTAAGCAGTGACTAATTATGGAAAAGGCAAGATAACTCTGTGGAAATTAGACCCATTGATTGCCAGCTGAAAAAAAACCACAACACTATGACTCTCCTTTGAACCGCAGCAATACCTAAACAGTAGGCAGGGCAGATAAGGCCTTGCAACTTCATGTGAACAATATTAACCTCTGCCAGCTGTACATGAACCATATTAACCTCAGACAACTGTATGGAAAAGAGCTGCACGAAGTGCAGTGATACATGGCAGTCTTTAACATCACTGACAGGAGCAAAAGAGGAGTGTCTTGTTGAAATAAAAATTGCTTTTGACACAAGATACAAGATTTATATCATGAGGAGTACAACACCCAGACTGAGTCATAACATCACCAAGCCAATAGCTCTCCGACCTAGGGCTGGGTCCTCAGAGGAGCAGCAGACAAATACAAACATCTGCAGGTGGTATTCTGGAGGAGTCCATTGTAACAGCAGCAGAAAATGATGGAGTGCTGGAAAGCAGAGAGACCATAGCACAGGGGAGACAAAAGTCTCTGCCACCACAGAAGAAAAGCCTGTGCTGATAGGAGCAACCACTATGCTGCGCAAGGCTCTAGCGACAGTCACTGTCTGGATCACGTCAGAGGTTAGAGGAGGCGGCTCTGGAAGTAAAAATTACTTGAGGATAGCTGCTGTCATTGCTCATTCACATCAGAACACATGATCTTAAAGGCAAAGATAAGGTGTAATTAAACTGCAAAGCACATAAATCCAAGCGGTTGTGCAATCCTATCACGGCAATAGGAAAAGTCATTGCCTGTGCAAGCCAGATATGATGTTTCTCTCATCCGTTCTGTACCAAGCACATAATGAGTGCAATTCTCAGTTTGACCAGTAAGGCCACCAAGTCAATGCATTCGGAGCAAAGTTCTTGTACCAGAACACAGTCCCTGCCCTGGTGGGAAATGGGGGGGAGGGGGCAGAGAGAGGGGCCTGTAGCCAAACTCCCTGGCTACTCAACCAGTGCAGTTCAGTTACACTTATCATCACACCACATTGCAGCCTCCTGTTTGTCCATCTCTACTATTAAACTGTTCATCACACTCCATCTATTTATTTTTCTCTTCCCTTTTTTCCTACTTGCACACCAACTTCTCTCTACTTTCCCTTTTTAAAACCCCCTTTGCAACCCCCTTCACTTTAGTTTCCAGAGTTAATTCCCTCTGAATAGTATCAGACCTGGCTGTCACACAGGATCACAGGATATTAGAGATTGGAAGGGACCCAAGGAGATCATCAAGTCCAACCTCCCCTGCCAGAGCAGGACCACACCGTCTAGCACAGATCACAGAGGAATGCCCCCAGACAGGCCTTGAAAATCTCCAGAGAAGGAGACTTGCAACTACAGGATAAATCATCTCGAAACTCTAACATACAGGAAAAAAAAGGGAAAAAAAAAAAAAAGGGGGGGGGGGGGGGGGGGAAGGCCAAAAAAAAGCACTATGGAGCCATAAACTGACCAGGAACACAACCATTCAGAGTCTTAGTGGGCTGGCTCCTAGCATTATTGGTATTGTGTACAGCAAGGCTAAAGCAAGTGCTTTGAAAGCGTTAGGGAGTTAAAAAGAGAAAAGAAAATCAGGCCTCCCTTTATGCTCTTACAAGCAAGTGCTCATTCTCCCATCTTCTGAGCTACCTCCCACCATGCAAACTGAAGAAAAGAGAAGGCTGAATGCAATTGCCTTTCTCTGACCAAGACTTGGTAAACCCTCCAAATCATATCCTCTGGCTGACAGGAGGAATTCGGGGAATTACTGCACTCACTGAACTAAAATACACAAAACATTTGTTCTTGAGTTGAACAAAGGGCAATCATTTAAACCACTGTTAGGGCAGCCTGAAAATACCTTCCTAACTGTTCAAACACGAAATGGGAGGCTCTGAGGGAAAGCATTTTTTTTTTTTTTCTGATGGCAACAAAATTACATCTCTGGTCACAAAATCAGCAAATTAGCTACCACCCTGTGAATTTTTTGAAGCGCAGGTTAAGTGCTGTGCTCAGAGACAGAACTGTGGATTGAAATGACAACTACGAAAGACAGATTTTCATGAGGTTTTACTTTATTTCACAGAATCATAGAATCAACCAGGTTGGAAGAGACCTTCAAGATCATCCAGTCCAACCTAGCACCCAGCCCTAGCCAGTCAACTAGACCATGGCACCAAGTGCCTCAGCCAGGCTTTTCTTGAGCACCTCCAGGGACAGCGACTCCACCACCTCCCTGGGCAGCCCATTCCAATGCCAATCACTCTCTCTGGCAAGAACTTCCTCCTAACATCCATCTAGACTTCCCCCAGCACAACTTGAGACTGTGTCCCCTTCTTCTGTTGCTGGTTGCCTGGGAGAAGAGACCAACCCCCACCTGGCTACAGCCTCCCTTCAGGTAGTTGTAGACAGCAATGAGGTCACCCCTGAGCCTCCTCTTCTCCAGGCTAAACAACCCCAGCTCCCTCAGCCTCTCCTCATAGGGTTTGTATTAATTCATTATTTCTTTTCCTTCCCTGAGGCTTTTTCTTCTTCTGTGGAAAACGTGGTCTTCACATGGAGATTGTGTTGTCCACAACCTTGAAATATCCCACATTTCCAGGTATGATATGTGGCATTTCCAGCTTGCTCTTTGGCTTCCTGTCACAGAAGATAGACGCCTTTATTTTACTCTAAATCACTGCAAATTCTAAGACAGTGTGATTTAGCTCCCAAACTGCCATTGTGAAACATGTAAAACTTCTTTACAACGAAAAGAATCAAACAAAAAACACCTCAACCCCCCGCCCCCAAAAAAACCAAACCACCAACCCAAACAAAAGAAAACAAACAAAACTCCAAGCTAAACCAACTAACCAAAAAAATCCCCATCAGAATCAATTAAAACCTTGTTTTACACTGAATTCAGAGCATTCAGCTTGTGCAAGTATGGCACTCAGCTGACAACCAGGGGGTTGCTTTTTTGTGCGTGCATCTCAGTATGGTAGTGACAACCAGCCTTGCTGCTCCTGGCAGTTCTGTTCCAGGGGACTGGGGATGCTTGAGAGAGAGTAACTGCTTGTCATAAAGTGGATTGAAACCTAGCCTAGGACAAAATTGGATACACTTGCACAGGTGTGTCCCAAGCTAGGCTAGCTGCTGTAAGCTGATACCTACAGCCGGGCTGGCAGTTCTGTCAGTGCACCTGCATCAGCTAATGCTAATAATATTGTTTGTTTCACCTGCACATGTAATGGGAGCTCCATAAAAGCGAGGGGTTACATTTGAGCAGCACCTGCAGTGTGTGCAGCTGAAAAATAATGCCTGTGATCTGCCACAGATAACACTTCCCCCCCCCGCCCCCTTCCCCGGGTTTCCTCTGTGCTGAGCACTCAGAAGGTTTGATCCTCACTATGCAACACACCTTTCATATAATCAGCCACAACTTCACCCAGCCCAGGAGATTTCTGTGTTTCAGACACGTTTCAGAACATCACACAACAAAACACACCGTGCAGTTACATCTCTTCTTCAGTCTTATTCCCACCACGATGGAAGAAAGCCCAAGACACAGTCCCTGTACCAGCCATGGGACACTGCTTGTGACCCCCATACTGCTCTGTCCAGAATGAAGGTCCTTACACCAGGGGTGCCTTGGTAAGCAGAGCTGTTTCTTCCTTTTGCATTTTGATGAGCACCTGCCCCAAGGAGCAGCATTGTGCCTCTGAGTGCTCCCAATTGGGCCTGGAAGGATTTAATTGATGTGGAATGATAGTAGCTACAATATGATAGTGGAGTTCAACCTGTTTTTGATTTCCAAGGATTCTGAGTCTTCTAACAGATGCAGAGACCTATGTTCAGCAAATGGAAGACATTAGCAGTAGCTTTCTTCCACTGATTTGTTTTCTGCTGGTATAGCAGACTGAAAACCACCAGCTCAGTGTGGAGTAGCACAGAAACCACAACCTGAAATTTACTGGAAAATGGAACAATGAAAGTGCATTGAGAGCGAAACTCTCCAAGCGTGAGAGGCTCACTTGAATTCAGCAGAGAGCTGTGTTGAAACCAAACCCAGAAACTCTCACTGATGAATCTCTTTCACTGGACTGAAAGAAGAAAAGGTCACAGCTGCCATCTCAGTTGCCTCATGGTTTTGGTAATTTCCCATGCAGGCTTCTTTACTGCTTGTGGTGGGTTGAAATTAAAAATTACCAGAGTAGCTCAAAAGGTTTGGAAGCAAAACAAAGCTATATTTCTTCAAGCAAGCTAAAATCTGGAAGCACAAAATACAATCACAGAATCACAGCAACACCCAGGTTGGAAATGACCCTCAGGATCACCAAGTCCAACCCATAACCCTACTCTACAAGATGCACCTTAAACTTAACCTTAAGCGCCACATCCAAATGACCTCTGGACACATCCAGGGTTAGTGACTCAACTGCTTCCCTGGGCAGCTCATTCCAGTGCCTGACCACTCTCTCCATGAAAAGCTTTCTCCTAATATCCAATCTAAACCCACCCAGTCTCAATGTATGTGTACAAAATATATTTACATGCGTTTACAATTATTTACAATTCAGAAATAGCACAAAAAAAAAAAAAAAAAAACCACCTTAAACAGGGCAAAAGAGAAATAGCTCTCCCCTTCCCCCCCTCTTTAAGGGAGAAAGAGTGAAATCAGGCCCCACTGCTGCTATCTACTGAGCTGTAACAAGAGTTTCAGCCAAGGTCTGCAAAGCCAGTAGCCAGAGTGAAGAAGGGAAAAGGAAGGAAGAACACTTTGTGAAATGCACTGTGCACTAGTTAACAATCCAATGGAATGATATAGACTTGTCTGTTGTTTTCCTTTTGTATCCAATCCCCTATTTTATTGATATTTTATTCAAATATGTCCAGACACTTCCTGTTTCTTGTTTATAATTTAAAACCAGTCTGGAGGGTTAGATTCAGATCACCATACCTTTCCTTTCTGGGTTCCCAACACAAAAGAAACATGGACATATTGGACAAAGTCCAGCAGGATGATTAAGAGCCTGGAGCATCAGATATATAAAGAAGGGATGAGAAAGCTAGGACTGTTCACTCTGGAGAAAAGTTGGCTCAGGAAAGATCAATGTGCACAAATAGCTGCAGGAGAGTGCAAGGTGGGTGGAGGCCAACTACCCACCGATGCCCAGCAAGAGGACAAAAGACAGTAAGCATAGACTGGAATACAGGAGGTTTATCCTGAACATCAGGAGACAGCTTTTCACTTAAGAGATTGACAGGGCACTGGTGCAGGTTTCCCAGAGGAGTGGTGGAGTCTTCATCCTTGGAGATATTAAAAATGGCAGCTGGGTATGGATGGTCTGTATAATAATGGGTATTGTCCTTGGTGTCATGGAGGAGTTTTCTCTATTCCTCCCCTGTTAGGGGGAGGTGAGAAATTAATTTGAGGCAGTATTAATTTTTTATAATTTTTTAAATTAAAATTAATATTTACAAATTTGTACCACCCCCAACCACTATGAAATCAGGTTTGTTATGTAAGTTTATGAAAACAGCTTGGGATATATTTACAGGGATTGATTATTAAATGGAAATATCAAATTATCAACAACTATAGACAGAGAGAAATTCCCTTAGGCTTAATGCCTCTTAACAACTATACTGTCTGCCCAGCAAGGGCTGAAACTGTGTCTGCTCTTCAGATAGAGGTAACTTATGTTACAAAGGATTTAAGGCTTGCTTAGATGTGTTGCTCTTGAATATTAATCATTAATCACCCTCCCAGGATTCTGTCTCAGCGTGTGCCTCAGTATTGGGGTCTTGGTGAAGCTGATATCTGTCCTGGCTTGCAGGGGTGATAAGGGTTTCCCAGTCTCTGGGTTAAATGGGATTTTCTCTAATCTTCTCTCCTGGAGTGGTCTCTGCCTTGGAGCTGCGGCTTCTGGATGCTGTGCGTGTCCAGGGATGATCAGCTGACAGGATTCCCAGATGCAGGAGAAGGATCTGTCCATGCAGCCTCTAACACGGTCTCACAGCTAGCAGGCTGTGTTTGCAGGTTTGCAGACAGTCTGAGGGTCTGCTGACTCTGGATCTTTCCAGACTTAGCTGATAAGCAGTATACGCCGGGCAAGCAGGGTCTGCCGGGCTGCAGGGAGACAATCTCCATAGATAAATGCAAGGCATCAAGCCAGTATGTGTGGCTGCTCTTGAGCTTAAGCAGGGGGCTCTCAGCTCCCCATATATGTATGAAGTGCAGGCATGCATGGACTCTGCTTCTCAAAGGGTTCACAGACAGCTTAACTGCGCCTTGAGATCAATGTATGAGGTCTGAGCCTCAGTAATGTTTGCAAGTGAGTAAGGCCTGATCCTGTGTCTAGGCCATGCAAGCAGGTCAGGGCAGCAGGGTGCTGCTGTGGATCAGAGCTGAGTCTGCATGCTCTGAATGCTCCGAACTAATGAACCTCTGACCACGTGTTGCTCCTTTGCACCCCTCTTTATAAGCTCTGGGCCGAGATTAGTGGCTCATTTGGACATCTAAAGTGACCAATCAGGTTGGCAGTAAGCCAAATCTTACCCCAATAGGCAGTAGATGCATGCCTGGAGCCTCCCAATAGGGGATTACCTGGGTGGATCCCAGGGGTACACGGGCTGGGCGTGTGTGTGTTACACAACCTGTTTGCTGCCTCGTGGGTCCTGGCAGAAAAACATGTCCAGGCATGTAGAAGCATAGAGAGGCCTCAATTTTGGGGCTGCTGCCCCTCCACCACACTTGGCAACTGGCTCTTGCTGGCTGTGCTTGGAGGAAAGGGGTTGGACCAAGTGACCTCCGATGACCCTTCCAACTTCAACCATTTTCTGCAAACACATATTGAGGATGAAGATGCTGAAGCTTGGGTCTCTGAACAGTCACTCAACATGGTCTGCACTGTGATGGTTTGGGTGTTCCCCACCCCCCACACTTTAGAAATCACCCAGACTAAACTCAGCCAGCTCTGGAAATATGAATGAAGCTATTTATTTACAGCTGGCACAATATACAAGCAGATATTTACAGTATATACAGCTATAGACAGAAATATACAAGGTAAAAGGTAATACAGAAACACAACTCCCCTCCCACAAACCTGAGTCCCTAGGAGGGGCTCTCAACCACCCCTGCACCTTCCTCCTGCCCCTCTCAATCTTACCCCAGTCCCAAGGAAGAATGGAGGTTTGGCTAAGAGGTTTAAGAAGCAAAGTGAGTTAGCCCAAAATGGAGGGAAAGGTTAGAAAGATGCAGCTCAGCCAGCAGCCCCTGCAAGAGTGATGGCGAGAGAGAGTGGTTATCAAATGTTTTTATTTCTTGTTCCCATACATCTCAGCAAGCCTGTGAGTGAAGCAGACATCACCACTGTTTTCCTTTCACAGCCTGCAATCTAGTGCTTCTCACCAAAACATTCTAGCTAGCTTCAAACTAGCACAAACACTCAGCAAACTTCATCTCTGGGAGGATATGCTCCTGGTTTTATGAAGAGTCTATGAAAGGCATTAATGTTCTCCCCTCCAAATTCTTTCTTACACCCTTATGAAACACAGGTATGTGCAGACCTGAACCTGAAATGGCACCATTTTGGACAGGACTTGTGCATGTGTTGTATCTCTGCTTTGGGACAGATCTTGGGTTCTGGCTACTTTGCTCCTCATGAGGTCATGGCAGTCAAGCCAAGACTGGCAAGTGCTAACTGGTGCACTAAATCCATGCCCTGAAGACATACTGGACCCACTGGAATAATTGAGGTAGATGAAGGTGCAAGGATATATCTCAGAGCCTCAATTAGAACATAGGGGAGATGAGATGCTGTGAAACAAGGCAAAAGGAAGTCTTGAAGAACCAATATGCATTGAGTAAGTGGGAATGAGAAGCTGACAACTGTTAAGGGTACCTGGGTGTATAGGGTTAACACTCCAGGGGGAGAGTAACCCTGAACCTGACCCTAGGGGTCTTGGCCCCTCCCCAGGGGTGGGCCACACACCAGGTGATGGTTAGCCACTGCCCCCACTTCCTGTGGTATAAAACAGAGGAGCTTCCTGTCTCTTCCTCTCTTTTCTTCGCTCCCTCTCGACACACACACTCACACTGCATACCAGCACACCACGTGGCAGCCACGAGGCAGAGACACCATCACATTGCTCGGGTTGTATCCATCCCTGTTTGTATTTTGCTGGTTTTTTCCCTTCCTTATCCTTTGTAAACTCCCCTACCTCCAATCCCTTTTCTAAGTTATTGTTAAACTTTTCCTTTTTAACTTCCAAATCGAGTGAGATTGATTTATTTGGGTGTGCTTATATCTCTCTCTCTCTCTCCCTATCTTTGGGAAAAGGAGGGGGAAGAGGGGAGGGCACTCTATAAATTCTATAAATTGTCATTGGGTCTATTAAATTTATTAGAGTCTCTGGGAACCTGCATTTGAACCCAAGACACTGGGAGCTCACCAACCACCACAACCACCACCTACCTGACCTGCCATAGGTAGTACAGCAGGATTTCCATAATGTGGGTAACCCAAGGGCAAAACAACAAGAGTCCCACTCTCTGGTGTGAAGCAGTGCTTTATGAGGAATAATTTGTGGAAGAAGAGGCACATCTGTGAAGATAATGGAGAACAGAAAGAACAACAGGAGAGGGAAATGAGAAGATGTGGCAACTGGTGCTAAGTGATGTATGCAAATCAATGCATGGAAGCTATGCTAAGGAAACCAGAGCCACCTTTCAACTTTTATTTCCTCCTTTCTCTCCCACTGCTCTTTGCAAGACAGCACTACAGCCTGAGCTGCAAGAAGACAGGATTGATTCTCCTGGAAGCTCTGGAGCACACTGGGTGGGGGGGGGGGGTTAAGCAGTTGCCCTGCCTTTGAGCAGGCTCCCTAGCGTGGGTGACTCATGGGTAGAAGAATTGGAACCAGTGTGGCAGAGGAACAGCTCAGGGCAGCATTGCCCCAGCTACCACTGTGAATCCCTGCAAGCAAGAGGAACACAGAGGCCTCCTGAGGCTTTCAGCCTTTCCTCTGCTGAGTTGATGAGAGCATGAGAGGACAGCAGCCTCCCAATCTGTGCTTTGTGTAGAGGAGATGAGGAGAACCAGGTCACCTTGAGTGTACTTGTTTCATAATCCTGTGCCAGGTATTTCTGTAGACAAGTGTTTGGGCTCCTGCACATGATTGCACGTGGATGTGAGCAAACACAAAGCTTCACAATGCCTGCTCTGGTGAACACCACACACAGCTACCGAGCCTCCACTTAAACCTGATGTTAATCTTTCAAAGGGAAAACAGTCAAGACAACTTGGCAAAAATTTAACTGTCATTTTACATCATCCACTGCTCACAGGGACTGCTTTGTCAGGCAATTTGGAGCATTAAGAGGAGATGAAGGTCTTTTTAAAGATAGATATATTTCCTGTGAATAGTGCTTTATTTGTGCTTAAAATACTCAAAATTACTCAATGATCTTAAAGGTCTATTCCAACCATAGTGGTTCTCTGATTCTGTGAAAATTAAATAGTCAAATATAGGTGTGTGTGTGTATATATATATATATATATACACACACATATATGCTTCACATAAAGTTGTAAAGTATAATCTCTCCAGAGTTCAAAGATGCTAAAATGCTCCTCAACTTGAAATAATATTAAACTGCAGAATGAACATTGTAACACAGGAAGAAGAAATAAAACTAAAATCTTAAAGTCAGAGGAAATTGGTAAACCCAACACAGGAATAGAAGGCAGAAACCAGAACACTGTCTCTTAGACTGTCAACACATCTGAGTTCCCAGGAACTGATGGCAGCAGTAAGTGCTCTGAAGTCCTTTTGCATTTCTGAGCATTTCCAGCACTTCTCTGCAAATGAATCAGTGACTCTTATGACCACACTGCATGCATGCAAGGACCAACTTCTGAAGGCTGCAACTAATTCATGCAGTTTGTAACTAACCAACACCACAAAATCTGTAACTGACCCAAACCTCAGTATTTTTATTCAGTGAAAACTGTGAAACCACAGGCTAAGCTCCCAGTAGATCCAAAATCTGAAGAAGGACTTCAGGCTACCTCCATGGGATAACATGTTATAAGGTATGTGTGGTGGAGGGCCCATAGGCCCAAATAGGCTTATTCATGCCTTGCTCTGCCTGGGCATGTTTTTCTGCCCATAACCAGAGGTAAACACAAAACAAGCACAAAGGGGGACAACAGACCTGGTGCCATGAAGTCTGGCCTGCCCAGGACCCCTGATTGTGTAAGGTGGTTGTGTAAGCCCCCACATGCCCAGCTCATGCCTGCCTAGTGTAAGGCCAGTGTGATTCCCATATTTGGGAGGTCCAGGCCTGTGGCTTTTGCCTATTATGGTAAGGTTTGGCTGACTGCCAACCTGATTGGTCATTTTGGTGGCCAAGGGGCCATTAATCTAGGCCCATATTTAATAAATGGGGGTACACAGGTAAACAAAGTGCTCAGGCTCCCCTGCATTGCTCACTTGCTTGCTCACTCGCTCTCTTACTTGTGTTCATTATGACACTTAAGCTTGCCTGTATCTACAGAGCTCGATCTCCCATTCAGCCCTGTACCCTATTGCATGCCCTCTGCCTTCTTATTGCCTGGTGTGCGCCACTGCCACTGAGTTACCAGGAGCAGACCACACTTGTCTGCACATGATCGGCCTCTGTAGCCAGTGTGAGACTGTGCTCAGACTGCACAGCATCGTACTCTTTCTGCACCTGAGATCCTGACTAAGAATCCCTGGACAGAGTGTCCAGAAAAAGCCAGGAAACAAGGGCAGAGACTGCATCCTTCACCAGGAGAACAAGGTCAGAGACTGTCCTTTCCCCAGAAGCCAGGAGGATTCCAGCCTCAACGTCTGTGGGTAAAGAGTCCCCTGAAGTTTGGACACTTGCATAGGCTGTGACATAGCCCCAAAGGGTGATTGATAATATAATAAGAATTTGTGAATAAATGCTTTAATGCCTCTGTAATTTCTGTTGCTTCCTGCCATAGAGCAGAAAGAGCTTCAGCCCACCTGCTGGGCAAGCAGCATATTGACCCCAAGTGGTATTTGCCATGGGGAAACTCCTCTCTCTTTTTATAGTTTGAATTGTTTGCTAGTTATTAATAAGTTACTGTTTGATATATTCCTATAATGTCTTCCATGACTGTGTAGATCCATATTAATATTAAAATACAGTGGTTAGGGGTGGTGAGAGTTCAGCATATTGAAGTTAATAAATGTATATTTTTATAGAATATCATCTCACACCAATTAATTTCTCCTCTCTGCCACAGTTGGTGTAGGCAGCAGCATCCTCTCTGTGACAGTATGTTGTCACATAGCCTGGACTTTGGTATGAGGTGGGTGATGAGCCAAGGCTGATAAAGCTGGCAGCCTTTCTCCCTCCCCTGCAGGAGAGGTAGTACCTGCCACCATGCACGGTGCTCCTGGTCCCTTGGACCAGAGCCAGGACCCTGACCCCACTGAGCAGGGTGACTTTCAGCCATCTTGGCCAGCTGGCCCCACAGTACAAATGTCTCTCAGAACCCTTGGAAAACTTGATCCTGTGGAGGCGGGGCAGAAGTTCCAGCACCTGCTGGAAAGCATGGTGACATCAAAGCAGAGCTTCTGAAAGTTGGTGCTAAAAGGGCTTAAAGCTTTTTTCATCTTCTGTTTGAGGATTTCAGCCCACTTCTCCTCCTTGGGAAAGCACGATGTGGGGCTGCACTGCAGCAAGTGCTAGGTGCTCCCTCCTGCCTGCTTTGCCCATCCTGTGAGACTCACCCGCTGGCCTTGTACCTCTCATACTGGTCATCCTCAGTCACTGCCCAGCAGATTTCCAGCATGTTTCCAGAGCTGTAGTTTTGCTACTTTGTAAGTCAAAATGCTATGTCTAACCAGACCTTTCCAGTGGTGTTTTCCTCTCAACTCCTTAGGGTCAGAAAGTTATCCTAAGGGCTTTGCCTCTGCCTGGACCTTTGGAGGCAGGTGGAGGCAAGAGGGAATTTCAAGACTTCTGGAAAGTAGCAACTTTCCCAACAACTTTCCAAAAGAAGTATGCTTCTGTTTGTCTTTTAAAGCTAAACCATTGGTTAAATTACTCACCACAGGGAATTTTAGGCATGCTTATTATATCACAGGAAGAAATCCTGGGAAGAAAACCCACAAGGAGGCTGGGGTGTTCCCTCTCTTACAAACCAGCGAAGCCCCAGTATAAAGAGATATGCAGATAAACAGACTAATATTTCATTTCTAGAGCAAACCATCTCAGGGCAGCAGCATGATGATGGCTGCACCATCAGCAAATTGCACAACCTACACTTTTGTTTTTTTCCCACAGCAAGCCGGAGATGCATCTGAGTGGTTTGCTAAGATGTGCAGAAAAGGGCAGGCTGTCTGCTTATCCCTGTACCAGACCATCTGCTGCTGCAGGGGCCTTTCTGAAAAACAAAACCAGGCTGCTTGATGCAGCCTGGCTTCTGCTTGCCTGGAGTGGTCTTGTACATGGAGGGGTGTCCAGGGAAAATGACCCCCACGTCACCACCTGCAGCCCAAAATAAAGGGCCTGTTTTCACGTGGCTGATACGGCAGCTGAATCTGCCAACGATGTGACTATTTATGGCCTGCATGCCAGAAGCACCAAGACCAAGGAGCCTGTCTTGGCTTTAAGAACTGGGATGTCCTAACCGTCATGTACAGTCCTCCAGGGACTAGGTAGGCCAGGGGGCAGACATCTGAAAATGTGATCATTTGTTGTTCCATCACATCATTCCTGCACACCCCGCCCCCCCCCAATATAAATGGACATTTCTGTCTATTCTTCCCTTTTTTTCTCCTTCTCTCTGCTCCCAGCTAGACCTTATCTCTTCTGGAAGAGGTTTGCAGCTTGGCTCAGCCTTGGCAGAGCTAATTTACTGTCATCACTCAGGCCTGGGTAGAGAGGCATGGAGTGAGGGGGGAGGGAGGATTTTAAGATGTAGGGTTTTCAGGCCTGGCTATGGGGGAAAGTTTTGGGGTTTTTTTGACAATGGTGGCCTAATGATACCATGGTAAAGCCCAGGATGGAAAACTGGGCTGAGGCTGAACATGAGCCAGCAGTGTGCCCAGATGGCCAAGAGAGACAATGGCATCCTGGCCTGCATCAGGAACAGTGTGGCCAGCAGGACCAGGGAAGTCATTCTGCCCCTGTACTCAGCACCAGTTAGGCCACAACTTGAGTGCTGTGTCCAGTTCTGGGTCTCTCCGTTTAAGAAAGATGTTGAGGTGCTGGAACATGTCCAGAGAAGGGCAACAATGCTGGTGAGAGGCCTGGAATACAACCCTGTGAGGAGAGGCTGAGGGAGCTGGGGTTGTTCAACTTGGAGAAGAGGATGCTCAGGGCTGACCTCATTGCTGTCTACAACTACCTGAAGGGAGGTTGTAGCCAGGTGGGGGTTGGTCTCTTCTCTCAGGCAACCAGCAACAGAACAAGGGGACACAGTCTCAAGTTGTGCTGGGGTAGGTACAGCCTGGATGTTAGGAGGAAGTTGTTGGCAGAGAGAGTGATTTCCCATTGGAATGGGCTGCCCAGGGAGGTGGTGGAGTCACCATTCCTGGAGGTGTTGAAGAAAAGCCTGGCTGAGGCACTTGGTGCCATGGTCTGGTTAATTAGAAGGTGTTGGGTGATAGCATTGGACTTGATCTCAAAGATCTTTTCCAGCCTGATTCTATGATATTTGTAAGTTTTTGTTCTGTTTCATGTGGTAGTGAATAATATTTCCATTTCAATTTCCAGTTCTTTCCAATCCTGTGCAGAACATTCTCTTTTGCTCCTTTGGGGAGGAGTAAAAGAGTATTTGCCTGCTCCCTAAACCTGCAGCACAGCCCCAGGAGCTGCCTGCAGTCTCTCCAGGTTTTTCTGGTAGCAAAGGCTGGACGAAATCTGCAGTGCAACAACAACTAGAGATGTTTTGAGCTGGCCCTTGGTTTCTCTCAGGAAGTTTTTCCATGAAATGCCTCTCTACCACACAGAGCTATCAAACATGTTTTTCCTCAATCTTGTGCCATGTCATAGCCTACTTCAGCATGCAGGAGTTTCCTCCTGGGCTGCAATTTAAAGGTTTTTGACATCTCTGATTTCCAGAATTCTTCAGCTTTTTGTGTTTCCATTTCTGCATTTTTAGGAAACATTTCTTTTAAACAACTCCCTTGTTTCAGGCTGAGGAATCACACTGCAGGTTGCATCTGTGCCTGTGTATCCCACAGACCTCCTATTTTAATCTCTTGCACACAGCTGTCACTTAGGCCACACCACACTGTAAAACTGCAGTAGGGCAAGTCTGAGGAGCATTGGAAGACAAAACGAGACTGAAGCCACAGACATGCAGGCTGCTTCCTCAGGAAGACTGTGCTGCTGCTTTTCTCTCGTTGCCTTTTCATATTCTTTCTACTCTGTTCAGCAAAGTGAAATTAATCAGTGCTGCCAGGGAAACAGCAAGAACCAGCCATGGGCTTACATTAGTTTACATCAAACTCTGTCTCGTTGCTTAGAGTTTTACCTTGTGCTGGAGCCTCAGATCTGAGCTCTCCCTCCTTTCTCAGGTATTTGCAGTGGAAAGGGTCTGAGCTTAGCTGGTTTATGTTTCTGCTCAGCAAACACAGGGCAGCAGCTTCCTACCAGTATAAAGCCTGTAGAAAGCTCTGACAATGAGCAGGTATTGCCTATTTGCCCTGGTGGACAGTTGTGAGGGTTGAAAAAATTCCTACCATGTTTCCAGACCACTTTGATTGTGTTAAGAAAGTAACTCCAAGGATGGGCCAGCAACCCATCTGCCCACCAGCAGGAGACCTGTACCACAGCATCACTTCAAGGGCAGCACCCAGCCATTAAGTACAGCTGGCTGTGGGAGGCTGCTCACATGTCTGTGAGACTGTTTGGCATCAGCTCTGCTCTAGTAACCAGCAGGTTTTGCCCTCCAGGTGCCAGCCCAATAGGCACCCTGGAAAGGCATACCTGGAAGATACACTTGACCTCCAGGCTATAATCAGACACTGTATGTCTCAGAGAAGGTAACGTCCTACTTCCTCTGGCATTTGCAAACACTTTTCATGCTCCAAAACACAGGTCTGTAACATCCAAGAAGTGTTGCAAGTTGATCAGCATCTGCGGAAAGGCAAGAACCTTCCCAGCCATGGGGATTAAGGGCTCTTGGCACTGCTCTCTGGAAACATGCATTGCTGTAGAGTAACTGGTCCTGAACAAAACAGCTGTGCTGTCCAGCAGCGGGTCGGGTGAAATCTGCTGAGCACTGCTACTTCCTATGCAGACTTGGAAGCAGGAGGTGAGTAATGTGCACACAACAAAAGCGGATGAGCAGAGGATGTAGAACATTGTTCCTGTGCTTCCCCTAAACAGCAGCATTGCTCTGTCTTGTGTTACTGCCACAAACCTCACCGCCTTAATTATGCCTTGGAAAGACCCATTTTCTGGGAATGACATCATCTTCTTTCATTCTGAAAAGCAAGAGAAAGCAAACCAGGCCTTTGTGGTGCTCAGAGAGTGCCAGCTGAGTACCTAGCACTGCTGTGATTTCTCTGAAGTTAACCAGTTGTGGCAAAAGCTGTGCAGCATCACCTTGTCTTCTGCTGTGGGAAAGAGTGCTTGATTTCACCTCCTGGTGTCACAGGAGAGACTTCTAAGGGCATAGAAAAATAAAGAGCACTTTGATGAGGGTGATTAATGAATGAACTCTCTCCCCTCACCAGGAGGCTACCTGTCCACTGAGACCCCTGGAGAGTGAGCAGCTGTTTTTTGGGACTGTGCAGCATCCCAGGCAGTGCAGCACTTCTGGTGGATATGAAGGCTGCAGAGGTCTCTGTGTCATGACCCTAGATGATCAGAGCTAACAATAGGGTGGCTGTTGGCACAGAATGAGGAACAGGATGCTCTCAGATACAGAGTGCATGTTACTCCCAACATTTAGGTCCAGTATCCCTGCCCCCTGCATGAATGCAAGTCAGTTGTCTCTGTCCACAGCCACCTAACAGCATCTTGCAGCAGCAGCAGCTCATCTCACAAGTGTCCCCGCATCTCCCCCACGCTACTCACACTTCTGAGGGTAACAGCTGGTGCTGACAGGGACACACAGGACCTAGGGCATCTCAAGGATTGGCATTGCCCAGGCTGTGGGGAGCTGGTGCTGCACTGGCACCTCTCGGGTAGCAAAGAGACTCCTGCAGCAGCTTTTTGGAGAAATGGAAACCTAGCTAAACAATCTGGCCCTGGGGGTCCTGATGGCACGGTGGGTTTGGCAGCACCTCTGGCATGGGTAGAACCAGCTGCACAGGGGTATCGTGCCAACTCTGTTGCTTCCACCTCTGTACTCTCTTGTCCAGTGTGAGAGCACAGCAGCAAAATCCACCTGGGCAGCAGCAAAGGCTGCATGTGACCAGCACCCTAGGGGAAAATGAGCTGCGCTGACTACCTGCTTGCAGCTGTGCCACTGGTGTAGATGAGTGATCCTGGAGTCATAGAATGGTTTAGGTCAGAAAGAAACTCAAAGATCACCCAGTTCCAACCCCCTGCCATAGCCAGGGACACCTCCCACTAGAACAGATTGCTCAAGGCCTCATCCAACTTCAGCTTGAGTACCTCCAAGGAGGGAGCATCCACAACCTCCCTGGGCAACTTGTTCAAGTGTCTCACCACCCTCCCTGAAAAGAACTCCTCCTAACACTTAGTTTAAGTCTCCCCTCTGCCAATTTAAACTCATTGCTTCTCGTCCTGTCATTACAAGACCTTGCAAATAGTCATTCCCCAGCTTTCTTGTAGGCTTCCTTCTTATGCTAGAAGGCTACTACAGGGTCTCCTCAAAGCCTTCACTTCTCCAGGCTGAAGAGCTCCAACTCTCATAGCCTGTCCTCACAGGAGAGGTGCTCCATCCCCCTGATCATCTTCATGGCTCTCCTCTGGACTCACTCCAACAGTTCACTGTCCTCCTTGTGATGCAGGTATCCACTCATTTCTGTTTTCCCATGCAGAGATAACTAAACCAGAGTTCAGTGAGGAGTCACCAGGCTATCTTCCCAGGAGCAGAGACACAAGACTCTCCTGGCTTCACCCACCCTCATTGCTGCTCTCTGAACTTGCTGTAAACCCTGCTCCCCCCAGCTTCTGCCTGCAGGAGCTACCTAGCTGTTGTAGTTGAACATTTTCATCTTCCTGTTCATATGATGCACCATCCATCCTGGCTCCTTCAGAAGGAGACCAAATAGTTGTACCACCTCTAAGCAAAGGATCTAGCCTCTCATCAGAAGCCTGATCCCAGCACCCAGTCATGTCCCTCCATTGGCAGTGGTGGGAGCCACTGTCACAGCCAGCAGTCTCCTTTGCTCCCAAACTGGGCAAGATAAACAAGTTCAAACAGCAGAAGGCATCCTCAGACCAACCCCTGGCTTAGTCTAACTAGCAGTGTCGAGAGGTTTGTACAACCTGCCCCTGCGGTTTCTCACTGTCTGGGTTGCACAAGGCTTACATCGCAGCATAGCAATGATGTGGCACACCTCGAGGAATGGCTGCTTGCCCTGGGCTGCCGAAGCCACGTGCCTTACCGCCTGACCAGCACCACGCTGGTTGTGGCACCTACACGTGTCCTACATCCTGCACTCTCCTGGGTCAGCTGCTGCACACTCAAACTCAGCTCTCAGCAAAACCACAGACCCAGCAATGGAGCTGTGCTCTTGGCTGAGCAGGAAAAGAGCAGGTAAGCAGAGAGGCAATGTTACACAGCGTTACCACAGCAAACCTTCCTGTGTTAAACAGCTGCTCCACTGTCGAGGAAGGAATGAAGAACACAGGCAAGGGAACAGTGCTGTCTACTGAGCTCATCCAATTCCAAAAGCTAATTCAAAATACTATTATGGGGACCACTTGTAAATACTCAGAATAGTTATAATACTGAAGACAACCCATAAGAACAAGTTGCTACATGACACTGGTTAAAAGCATCCAGCTTCAATTTGCCTGTGTTCAACTCAGGGTTCTGAGCTGGTTAGGAGGAGGTTACACAATAGATGCACATTGGAGGCTACAGATCTTCATAGCATTTACTTAATGCTTTGATGGTGCCTGAAGACCCTGAGTTTGGTCGCTGCTTTTGCAATTTCAGCCACCTCCTTGGGCATACAGCAGATAACATTGTGTAGATTTTCTCACTATCCCTTGTCCCAGGCACTAGTGCAGTGCTGTGGAAGGTACACAGGCATTTGCCATACGACTGCAGAGGGAAAAAGAAATGTTCATCTTTCCCTGTGGCAGTGCCCAGGGACTTCACCCAGCTTCATCACTATATGGCACTTTCTTTGCCTCATTTTGGCAGGAGGGCAGCCTCAAAACTTTGTTATCCTTCACCAGCAGGCAATGGGGCTTGAAAAAGTCCAAGGTACACACACAATAAATTAAATCTGGAGGAGACAACTGCAAACATGGAGACCTGGAAAATGTTAGTTTTAGTAAAAGCATTGGTCAGGAAACAGCAAATATAGCTTAAAAGAGACTAATTTTGAATACCACTGCTGGCAAATCATAGTATCATAGAATCAACCAGGTTGGAAGAGACCTCCAACATCATCCAGTCCAACCTAGCACCCAGCCCTAGCCAGTCAACTAGACCATGGCACCAAGTGCCTCATCCAGGCTTTTCTTGAACACCTCCAGGGACGGTGCCTCCACCACCTCCCTGGGCAGCCCATTCCAATGCCAATCACTCTCTCTGGGAAGAACTTCCTCCTAACATCCATCCTATACTTCCCCCGGCACAACTTGAGACTGTGTCCCCTTGTTCTATTGCTATGTAATACCAGTGTAAGCATTCAGATGAGACACAGGAAGGAGACATCCACTGCCTCACGCATCTCTGTATCAAGTCAAATCAGAATAAAGAGGGGTGGAAGTTTCTAGATTTCACACTGGCAGCATTTTATACTTTCCCCCTCTCTTTTGCACTAAACCAAATGAAGACAGTGAGGATGTTGTGAAGGTGTCTTGCTGGGGTTGATTGATTATGAGGCCGAATTTAAAAGGGTTTAAGTAATTTAATATTATATACACAAGGAATACTCCCCCCCCCCCCCCCCCCCCCCAAAACTATATGCAGCTAACCTACACAAGTCCTTTGTATGCGGTCGTGAAATTGCTTTACAGAATGTCCATTTACAGCAAAAAGTCAGGAATTTAGCAGAGGTTTTAGAGAGGTTTGGATAGAGAGAGAGTCTAGTGGCATAAACATGCCACAGGTAAAGTCTGAAAGTCTGTGCTTCTCAAATCAAGGTTGCTCAGTTGCTCACTGGCTGGAGTTAGTTTCAATGATAGAATCATAGAATCATAGAATCAACCAGGTTGGAAGAGACCTCCAAGATCATCCAGTCCAACCTATCACCCTGCCCTATATGTGTAGCAAAGCCACGTTGTTAGCCCTCGTGGGTTTGAATAGTTCAGTTCAGGGGTTATTGGGGTGCGCTGTCTGAGGGACTCCACGGTGTATAGGGTTAACACTCCTGGGGGAGTAACCCTGAACCTGACCCTAGGGGTCTTGGCCCCTCCCCAGGGGTGGGCCACACTCCAGGTGATGGTTAGCCACTGCCCCCACTTCCTGTGGTATAAAAGAGACAGGAGTTTCCTGTCTCATGCTCTTTTCCTGCGCTACCTCTTGACCACATATGCTCACACTGCATACCAGCACACCACGTGGCAGCCACGAGGCAGAGACACCATCACACACTCGGGTTGTATCCATCCCTTGTTGTATTTTGCTGTTTTCCCTTCCTTATCCTTTGTAAACTCCCCTACCTCCAATACCTTTTCTAAGTTATTGTTAAACTTTTCCTTTTTAACTTCCAAATCGAGTGAGATTGATTTATTGGGGTGTCCCTACCTTTATCTCTCTCCCTGTCTTTTGGGGAAAGGAGGGGGAAGAGGGGAGGGCACTCTATAAATTCTATAAATTGTCATTGGGTCTATTAAATTTATTAGAGTCTCTGGGAACTTGCATCTGAACCCAAGACACGCGGGCACGATCGAGCTGGGGACGGCGGCTGGCCAGGAGTGCCTTGGTCAGTTTCCCTGGGCTGGTGCGAGGTGCCGTGGGTCAGAGTCATGCGGTGCGGTGATCCCCAAAAGCAGCAAAGAGGCTGGGAGCGGCGGGTGGAGGAGAGGAGAGGTGGCAGGGACACTGAATTGTCCCTTTTATGAGGTTTGAGCCTGAGATTGATCGTCCTTGGCCACAATTCTATCCAATAAGGGTCTGGCAGCAGGCTAAAACATACCAAATAAGGCGAAGTCCACAGGTCCGGTACCCCCAGATATGGAGAAGGCTCAGGTGGATTCCCCACCCTAGGTGTGTGAGCTTACACAACGTGTTTACTTCAACCTTCAAGCAGGCCAGCCCAGACTCGAAGGCACCTGTCCTATTGTGCTCCTTTGTCCCCCTTAACTTGTTTTCCCCAAGTTTGGGCAGGGCATCACCTTTCGGGGGCACAACATGTTCGGGCATGAATAGATTTGTAAACACAGCCATTTGGGGCCTGTGCAACCCTCCACCACAGAGGAATTCACAGAATCACAGAATTTCTTAGATTGGAAAAGACCTTCAAGATCATCAAGTCCAATCATTAGTTTCACACTGACAAGTCCTTGACTAAACCAAATCCTTCAGCACAACATCTAATCATTATGAATTGCTATGCTTGGGACCACCAGGATCACCCAGTCCAGTTTTGTGTTACTATATTATAAAATTATCACAGTATCACACAGTATCATCAGGGTTGGAAGAGACTTCACAGATCATCAAGTCCAACCCTTTACCACAGTGCCCAAGGCTAGACCATGGCACCAAGTGCCACGTCCAAACCTGCCTTGAACAGCTCCAGGGACGGCGACTCCACCACCTCCCCGGGCAGCCCATTCCAGTGTCCAATGACTCTCTCAGTGAAGAACTTTCTCCTCACCTCCAGCCTAAATTTCCCCTGGTGCAGCCTGAGGCTGTGTCCTCTCATTCTGGTGCTGTCCACCTGAGAGAAGAGAGCAACCTCTTCCTGGCCACAGCCACCCCTCAGGTAGTTGTAGACAGCAATAAGGTCACCCCTGAGCCTCCTCTTCTCCAGGCTAAACAATCCCAGCTCCCTCAGCCTCTCCTCGTAGGGCTGTGCTCAAGGCCTCTCACCAGCCTCATTGCCCTTCTCTGGACACGCTCAAGCATCTCAATGTCCCTCCTAAACTGGGGGGCCCAGAACTGAACACAGTACTCAAGGTGTGGTCTAACCAGTGCAGAGTACAGGGGCAGAATGACCTCCCTGCTCCTGCTGACCACACCATTCCTGACGCAGGCCAGGATGCCACTGGCTCTCTTGGCCACCTGGGCACACTGCTGGCTCATATTTATAAAATAGCATTATTTTATATTATAATGCAATACTCCAGTGTTATTATGACAGCAAAAATCAGTGCTGTGGCTGCTAGAAAATAGGAGTTAACATGAAAGTCAGTGTGTTTAGCTTGATAGTGAATGTATTGTGTGTGAGCACGATATGCTTGTGGTTAATGTTGCCTAGCTAGCTTAAAGTTAAACCTAATCCAACACACAACTCAAATTCCCACAGCTTAATGCATTTTGTGACTAAGCTGTGTGCTTTAATGGCCGTTCATAAAACCTAAGTCACTTAGCCCAACATCCAACCACTACCATGTGCACTGAAACCTGGGCTAAGCCATTAAAGGCATCACCTCCTGAGGGTGTGGGCCTGCTGCAGCTTGTACAGGGCTTGCTGCTGGCTGCTGTGGTTCCCCTGCTCCTGCCAAACCAGCAGGCCTTTCACTGTGCTCTTCCACTCCTAAAGCAACAAACAAACAAAAATTAAAATAAGCCAATGCCCCAAGCTCAACCCTGACAACTTGTCCTGCTTTGTGACTGGATTCAGTTTGCTGAGACAGCTTGCAAAGGGCTTAGCAGCCAATGCAGCCAGGACAAAGGAGGGGCTTTCAAGAAGTCTCTTCCCTCTTCCATGGCCTCTGCCCAGCTGCACTCAGGCCTTTAAGACTGAAGGTGCTCAAATTTCTGCTGCTGAAGGTCTACTTCAAGGCATCCCTCTAACTGGCATGGTCTCATCAACCTCAGGAGACCACAGCCTGCAGCCCAGCTTGAGGGAGGACCAGCAGGCGTGTTTGTCCAAGAAAGCTGAGCTGTACTACTCAGAGATGTGGTAGGCACCAGACACACCAAAACTCTTTTCACCAGCTTTCTGAATGCCAGAATATCCAGACAGAAGCATGAGGCAGAAGACAGCCAGACAGCAGCTGAATCTTCAGTTTTATTCCCTAGTCTGCCTTCCTCACTGTGCCAAAACATCTCCAAACCATCCAGCATCCCAGTCCAGCATGCCCTGGCATCAGTTACTGGGTTTCAGGCAGTGGGCTCTAGCACAGAGTCTGAACATACCCTGAATCCAGCAGAAAGCCATGCTACTCTCACCACATGTACCACAGTACCTGTTCCCACTGCTCACCACACTACCAGACATGAGAACAGCAGAACCAGCTGGTGGTCAGCATGGTGGTGGTCACCAGAACCCAACAGTTGGCTCTGCATTTGATTTCCATGGAGAAGCAGGTTCCTCCCACAAGCAGGCCCTTCAGAAGGGTGCATATTCCCATAGCTGTGCTGGTGGGCAGGGAGCAGCAAACTGCATCTGATCCGCAGATGGCTGGGAGGAAAGAAATGGAAGGCAAGATGGGAGAGAGCAGACATAGAGGTAAATGATGACAGCAGGAAGATTGGGCAGGCAAAGGGGGGAAGCCTGGCAGAAAGGCAGGGGGCACCTGGACAAGGAACAACGCTTGATGTGAAGGACAGTTTGTTGATTACCTCACCCATAAAAGACAACTCATGCAAAATGCAATGAATGCACACAGAGTCTGTGCCCAGCTGCATGCACCAGGGATATACAAAACTCATTTATTTTCTTTTTTTTCACCCAGTTATTTCAGGAACAAGTGATGAAGCCAGCAGTCACAGCCCATGATTACAATCAGCAATCTGCATTGTTTCCATTTCAGACCAAGAAGGAGATGATTTGCTCCTTTTGTTCAGAGTAATGGAATGCTTCCCCCACCCCTCACCCCTATTTATACTGCAGCAGAATAATTTCAGATTCATAACCTGAATGCTTGCGGCGAGGCTTGGATGCTGCTGCTCGTCTGAGCACACCTATTTGTTCGTCAACATGTAAGGCAGCCCTGAGACCTGGCAGCTCTGCCTGCCTGCATTGCCTTTCTGAAATTAGCCTATTCCATACTCAAAGCCTGGATGGAGGCAGGAGAGTCTTATTCAGGCAGCCCAGGGGTGCACAAAGTATTTTCATTTGCAGCTGCTGTCAACAGGAGGAGAGAGTCTTCAAAAGGCCAAATTCAGTCAGAACCTCACACAGCCCACCATAGGCAGAAATTAAGTGTGTGAAATCCAGACCTGGCATTTCTCTGGTTGTTTGGTGGGTTTGTTTTTTTTTTTTTTGTTTTTGTTTTTTTTTTCCGCAGGTTTTTGGTGGCTTTTCTTTTTTTCTTCTTCTTTTTTTTTTTCCTCCCAGGGTTTTTGGTGGTTTTTCTTTTTTCTTTTTTTTTTTTCAGGGTTTTATTTGTTTGTTGCTTTGATTTAGTTTTGTTTTTTTTTTTTTTATATAAATTGTTTCGTTTGGGGTTTTGTTTGTTTGTTTGTTTTAAACCAGGTGCAAAGATGCAGATTGCACAGCCATAGATTCCTGCTGTTAGAAAGCATAAGAAAACTCTTGGCTTCTCTTGCAGCTGACGTTACCTACAGTTAATTAATTAACATGGCAAAAGCAAGAGCCCAGGTGTTTTAAATAGCTGCTTGCTTGAATATTAGGCAGGCTCAGGGCACAAAGGTGAAAGTAACATAATTGAGAGAGCAGTAATAAACCTTGGAGCCAATAAAGTAACTTGATTTTTATGACTAGCACTTAACCATTGAGAGGACTCAAATACACCTGCCACAAAGGGGTTTTATTTGAGATCCAAAACATATTGTGTTATACATTACTCTGGCATACATGAACCCCTTTTACAGCATGCTGACACATGTATGACAGCCAGGAGGTCCTGCTGTCAAGCAGAGGGATGTGGTCTGGCTGAAAAAATGAGCCATCTGGAACTTCACTCAAGTTCAACAAGTTCAAATTCCTGCAGCTGCAGAGGAACAACCACAGGCACAAATATATGCTGGTGACCAACTGGAAAAACTGGTCAGCTGGTGGCTGGAAAGCAGGTGAGCAGGGAAAGATCTGGAGGTTCTGGTGGGCATCAAGATGAATATGAATCAGCAGTATGCCTTTGCTGCAAAGAAGGCTGAGAGTGACCTGGGCTGCACATGGAGGTGTGATGACAGCAGGATGAGATGATCCTTCCCCGCTGCTCAGCACTATAGAGGGGCCTCTTAAGCAAGGTCATGGAAGTGCCACAAAGTTGATGAGGGAACTAGAGAATCTGACACAGAAAAAAGAAGTTGAGAGCACTGAGACTGCTCAGCCTGGAAAAGAGAAAGATCAAGATCAAGGAGATATTATCTGTTTGTATAAATAACTCATGGAAGAGAAGTGAAGGAGATGGAGCCAGACATTTTTCAGAGGTGCCCAGTGACATGACTGGAGGCATTTGGCACAAACTGAAACACAAGAGCCTGCCTCTGAACATTAGGAAATACTTTTCCATGAGAGTGGTCAAAGAGATTGCCCAGAATTTTTGCGGAGTCTCCATCCATTGAGATGCTCAATACCCAAGTGGATGCAGTCCTGGTCAAGCTGGTCTACCTGACCTGACCTTGCTTTGAGTGGGGTGACTGGACCTAGGTCTTCCAATCTCTGCTACTTTACAAGTCCAAGATTCACATCTAACTCTTTGTGGGAATGACTACACATTCCCCTTGCTGCCAGGGGAAATGCAGCCCTTTGACAGCAGGACATACATCTATTCTTGGATGGACAAGAGAACAAGAAGATCCTGTGCTACAAGGATACTCAGAGTGGGCTACTCAGTGATGTTTGCAGAAGTAGTGATTATCTTCCACTGAAGAATCTGATTCTCAGTTTTACTGAGAGGATGTCCAAGGCATCATGAACCTTCTTTAGTGGAGGATGTCTGTGGTGTGTGTAGTCAAAATTTCCTTAGACTGATTCTGATTCACTATCAGGGACTTTTGGACATCTGTGGACTACTGCTGTTGAATTGCTGGTGCAGTCCAGAGGAGGACCACAAGGATGATCAGAGGGCTGGAGCACTTCCTCTGTGGGGATGAGCTACAAGATCTGGGTCTGTTCAGCCTGGAGAAAGAAGGCTCTGGGGAGATCTTATAGCAGCCTTTCAGCACTGGAAAGGGGCTTGCAAGAAAGACTTTTGTAATGGTTGGTAGTGATAGGATTGAGACTGAATGGATTGAAGCAGGAAGAGGAGGGATTTAGAATGATTAGGAAAAAAATTCTTTACAGTAAGGAAGGTGAGACACTGGAACAAGCTGCCCAGGGAAGTCATGCATGATCCCTCTACCTGAAAGTGTTCCAGGCTACATTAGATGGAGCATTGAGCAACCTGGTCTAGTGCAAGGTTTCCCTGTCCATGGCAGTAAAGTCAGAACTAGATGGTCGACACCAAGTTAGGAGCAAGAGTTGATCTGTTAGAGGGTAGAAGGGCTTTGCAGAGGCACTTGGACAGGCTGAATAGATGGGCACGGTCCAACACCATGAGTTTTAACACGTTGAAGTGCCAGGTTCTGCACTTTGGCACAACAACCCCATGTAGTGTTACAGGGTGGGGACAGAGTGGCTGGAGAGCAGCCAGACAGAGAAGGACCTCGGGGCACCAGTTGACAGCAACTGAACATGAGCCTGCAGTGTGCCCAGGTGGCCAAGAAGGCCAATGGCATCATGACCTGTATCAAGAGTAGTATGGCCAGCAGGATCAGGGAAATCATTCTGCCCCTGTACTCAGCACTGGTTAGGTCACACCTTGAGTACTGTGTCCAGTTCTGGGTCCCTCCATTTAAGAAAGATGTTGAGGTGCTGGAACATATCCAGAGAAGGGCAACAAAGCTGGTGAGGGGGCTGGAGCACAGCCCTCTGAGGAGAGGCTGAGGAAGCTGGAGTCATTTAGCCTGGAGAAGAGGAGGCTCAGGACTGATCTCATTGCTGTCTACTACTACCTGAAAGGAGGTTGTAGCCAGGCAGGGCTTGGTCTCTTCTCCCAGGCAACCAATGACAGAACAAGAGGACACAGTCTCAAACTGTGCTAGGGCAGGTTGAGGCCGGATGCTAGGAAGAAGTTCTTCACAGAAAGAGTGATTGACCATGGGAATGTGCTGCCCAGGGAGGTGGTGGAGTCACGGTCCCTAGAGGTGTTTAAAAGGAGACTGGCTGAGGCACTTAGTGCCATGGTCTAGTTGATTGGACAGGACTGGGTGATAGGTTGGACTCAATCTAAGGGTCTTTTCCAACCTGGTTAATTCTGTGATCTTTAAGGTCCCCTCTGCCCCCATACATCCTGCGATTGTAAAAGTCACACAAAAAGCAATTAAGCAAAGTGAGTCTACCACAGAAATCCTTCAACAGACCACCCAGGAGCAAAAATGTAAAATCTATCAAATGAGTGAACAATGGAAAAAGATGGTTGTGATATGGACAAACTCAAGTGGATAGTGATGCACCTCTCACTCCCTAAAACCTTTCCTCTAAGTCTGGAGAAAAGTTCAGGAACCTGAAATTTTGCTAAGGAGATGGGCATCAAGTTCTTTCACAGGAATACTACAGTGAGACTCTCCAATCAACCAATATACCCCCGAATAAAGACTAAGCAAAGCCTTACTATTTACTTGCTTTTCTATCGGCATCTTGGCAGGAATCAGTTCCCAGCAAGGGATTGCCAAGCCTCAGCTGTGTCAGTCTTACACTGTGTGCATACAAAGGTGTATAGGGAAAACATGGAGGGAGCTCTTTAGCACCCTCTGATTTTCATCCAGGAGAAGATTTCCATTCTCCTTTGCTTGAGTCACATTGATCCATTGATTGCAGTGCTGCGAGGCCAGCAAATGGCTGTCACAGGTGGCAGCAGGCATCAAGTGGCTGCAGTGCAAAACAGGTGAAGGCACCCAGTAGAGAAGTTCTGGTGCAGCGCCATGGAAAGGCAGAGCTGCAGTCCCTTCACGTGCTTGCCACATCCAGTGGGCCCCAAAAAAGGAAGAACAACATGTCTGACCTATTTATGATGTCAACACCAACTTCCTGGAGAGAGAGAAGCTCAAAACAATTTGCAGCCAAGAAGGGATGAGGAAACAACAATGTGATGCTGGGAGTAATGAACTGACTAATCCCACAAGACTTTTCAAAGGGGAAAGCTACAGGTTTTGGAGGTGGAGGAAAGAGTCTAGTAAGAGTAGTATTGTTTAGACTGTAAGATACTTTCCTTTAAGATGGGATCTGTGTCTAGACCTAAAGCAACAGCAGAAAGTGCAACATGGTATAATTTGGCCAGCAAACTGGCATCTGTGGTCCTATAAACCAGCTATCAGCACTCATGCCAACCTTTTGAGGGGCAATCTCTCCCTGGATACCTCTAGCACTTTTACTTTGAATAGCTCTGTAGGCACATGGCCTCTGGGCATACCTCTGTGGCTGGGCTTAGGCCACCACACAGACTCTGCAAAAAACAGCCTTGAGACAGACCCTATGTAAGAGTGCAGTGTTTCCTGTTTCACAGGCTTGAGTTTATTACTTTGTATGTCAGAAAAGAATGGGTCCACTGTTCAAGAGCAACAGACTGCCTGAGGCAGAAATGCATCAGCTTCTCTGTTAATCATAGAAAAGAGGGCTGGAAATGTCAAATTTCACTTCTGGTGCTCACTGCAGCTAGGGCTTTAAGTGAAATGGAATAATCTCTTCAGCCATCACCTGCTGCACACAAAAGCCATTCGTTCAACAGGCACAAAAATACTTACACAGTTGTATTCTAGCTGCACAAAGACTGCCCTTGTGAAAGTACCACTGAAAGCCAAACATGACTGCTCACTCCTAGCAGGGTTAGCATACTGCTGAGGCATTATGATGCAATCAGTATGAGTCTGCATACAGGCAATACACACTTCACTGACCACACACTACGTAACTCTGCTTAACAGTCATGATAATTGCAGAAGGACGCCTGAAACACACCAATGTTTTAAAACTATGCTCTTCTGATATCTGTAAGAGAGTTTCCCAGTTCATACCACCAGGGTTAGAGAGGACAACACTCCTAACATCTGCCAGCTCCCTTCCTCTCTGATACACTGTCTGCTTTAGATAAACGGACTCCCTAGGTATCACAGCATTGTCAGGCATCCTTCACAGCAGGGAAATCCACAAGTAGCAGTTTCAATAGTGCATGCAACTCCATAACGTGGAGCAGAAATGTAAAGTCTCCAGTCTGCAATCAGAAGACAAAAGCTGCAAGTTCTCATAGCTTGCTACCCAGTTGCAGGGTGGACATCAACCCCTGCTGGCTTGCCTTCTTCATCAGCCACAAGATACAACCCTAAAACAGACATTGTCAGAAGCCCCATATAACTAAAGGGCTGGAAGCTTATTCTAGAGACCTAGCTTTGAAAAACACCTCAGAGGTCTTAGCCTCTCTCTAAACAAGAATTTAGAATTTTTTTTTTTTTAAGTTTCCACCTCTGTGTTATCCTTCTTCATCATCACAACACTGCAAAAGCATCCAGAAGACACAAAACTGAAGATAAAAAAGGCAAATGACATTAGCACACAACTTGCCTTGCCCAGATTTTGAGGGGCTGCCAGCTAGGAACAGTCATTGAATCCTGCCTCAGTAGGGAGTTACTGAGATGACCCAAAAGGCTGGACAAATAAAACATTGTTCAAGCTTCTCTTTACTAAGAGGTGAAATGAAACTGGATACTAACCCCAGTGGCTTGTGATTTATTTAACTTCAAGCTGCTGGCACTATGTATTAGAAAAAAACATTATCTGCCCATTCCACCTACAGAAAACAACAGGGATATCAAATTTGAGGCTTCTTGCAAGGCTTTATTTTGGTATTAGTACATATGTAATCATAAATAAAAGTTGGTATGTAAAACTGTATGCACATATACCTATGTTTGTGTGTACAAGTAGAAAAGTAATATATATGTGTGTGTATATATATATATATATATATATATATATATATATATATATATATGGTTAAAATCCCCCAAAGGTTTAATAGTTCCTCTCTGTTTTCTCATTTCCTCCAGATTAGGGGGGTCAGCTTTGACCATGCTTCTGCATTTTCACGTGTGCACTCTACAGGTCTTCCATTAAGATCAGCATCCCCTTAGTATTTTGGTATCAGAGAAAGGAAGAAGCCACTGCCACTGAAATTAAGCTACTACTGAGTATGCACAAACACACTCTTCTAGGCAACAGGCAAACCTTGAAAGAGAGGCCACTCAGTAAGACTAGCAGAGATTTAGATTCATTTGAACTCACTGCAACCTTGTGAGCAGATCTAAGTTTAATGCAGGCCCAGATGATGCAAAGCCCAAGTCGAGAACAGTAACTCATTTCATGTCAAAGCCCAGCAAAGAAATTTCTTCTGACTGCTCCTGTGTCAAGCTCCCAGTGAGCTTACTGGCTTCCTGCACAGTCACACAAGTCTGACCTCTTCCATTCACCCATAAGTTGGCCACATATAAAATGGTCATTAATTCCAGCTGGCACATGGGTTTGGCTGAGGCCCACCCGTCCTGCCAGCAGCAGGGAGAAAGAGCTCAGAGTATGTATGGAGGCATGAGGCAGAAACAAGCAGCAACCCACAAGCTTCCATTCCATTATCTACGGTCACACCAAAGTTTAGGTAAGAATATTTAGAACTGATTGAGACCAAGAAGAGGAAGCATATTCTCCCCAGATGCAGGGACCACATTTAAGTAGCAGTCCACTCTAGATCTGATGAAAATTTAAGAAATAAAGCATCCCAAAATGTGTTAGAGAGTACTAGAAAAAAACAAAACAAAACTACTCTTTCGACAAGACAGTGTACAAGAACAAGCTGATTATTTTAACCTAAAACCAGGTGTGAAGAATCACAAACACCTTCCACTGGAAAAGGCTGGTTAGACACATTTCTTTCTATGCACAGACTGCAGGGCTTCAGTGAAGTTTGAAGAACATTTGCAAGATACTAACCTAAAAACTGCTTTTGAAAAGTAAACCTTGTAAGCTTATGGCTGAACACTGGCAAAGCTTTAGGATCCACAAGACTGGCTAGTCTGCACACAGTTGAACAAGATGGATTTGAAGGGAGAACTGAACACCAGTCCACACACAGACCTATAACTGAAAACAGAGCAAGCTGTCAGCAGAAACTGCTACAAAACAAGAAGCGTTTTAAGCAAAGAACTGCAATATAGTCAACAGCAACTTTTGCTCCATGAAAGAGGTACCCAGACTATCTAACACAGACATGCCAGTAGCTCAGCTGCTTTCATTAAACTTTGCCTCCTAACTGAACTCTAAGGACCAGACAAATAAACAGTGAAAGCAGAACATGCTTTCTCTTAAGAGATAATTATCATTTATTCTCAGTTGTCTGAGAGCTTGCAACGAAAAAGGTAAGTTGCATGCAGAAGAGGTAAAAAACTTGAAAGCAGTTTGATTTCACTCAGAATCTACATGAGTGTGGTTCTGTGGGGTTTGTAGCATAGTGTATTGCTGGGGGGTTGAGGTTTTAGAGTTTGCTTTGTTTGGAGTCAAAAGTGCATCCCAAATCACTGATTTGACATATGGTGCAGCTCTACAACACTGGGATGTGTGCATATGCTCCCAAGCCAACATAAAAGTGGAGATGGTTTTCCCAATGGAAGCTCTCATCTACCCAGATATGCAGCACTTACTATTATGGGGCAGTTCAGCCACAGAATTTAGCCTATTCACAGAGTTGAGAACACTTAGTTTCACACTTGTGCCTTCACTCTGGATATCAAAATAGTAGTTCCATGCAGTGTGATCTGACAATTAGTTAGAAACTTCAATTTATGCATTATCAGATTTGAATCTATTGCTGTTCTATGTACTGCCATCATCTCTTCCAAGTGTTGCTACTTAAACAAGCCTGGAGAGTATTTAAGCTGAAGCCACTTTGTGTAACTGTAAACAGTTTGTCATTTGCCATACAGCCTCAACAGCTAGAATTAGTGCCACAGCTGCTGGGGGACCATTTCAACCCAGGAATAGCTGGAAGTCACACTCATCTTAAAACTAGATGATCAGAGGTTAGAGGTGAAGATTAAGAAAATCAATTGTTAAGATGAACGAAGAGGCTTTCAGAAGTGACATAGGAAAGCAGATGGTTAGGAGACAAACTTTTCCTGCTGACAAAACAGACTGCAGGTAGGCAGAAGTAAAACATCAGGAGACATGAGTGGCAATGAAAGGATGGCAAGGGGGCAAGATTTCATTTGAAAGCATGAATAAAGACAAAACATTATTTAACAGGAGGCAGGAAAACAATAAAAGTACTCAGGAAAGGGGACTTAGATATTGTGCTGTGTGGCTGTGAGTGTATCAAGCATAGGATACACTCAGGGATATTTAAGTTTCTGAAGCTAGTTTACAAGTGATTCCAGGGGTTTGTTTGTACTACAGCCTCCCAGACACCAACAACTATTATACACAGTCTCTTAAGTTCTGCATGAAGTGTTAGGGAAGAGATAAGGGAAAACCATGGCAGAAGACAGAGCAAGCTAAGAGTGCTTTCATGATAGAGTATCTCAAAGCAAAATGTCAACAATACTCCTCAATTTCAAAGTGTTTTGTGGCAAAGACAGCCACCTCTAAAACCTTAATCCAGGCTGACCAGTTGCAATAGATAGGGAACTGCTTAGTTGTAGTGTTTTCAGATGCTGAAGTTACTCTAACAGCAAAGGATAAGTCAAAACCAGGGTTAAGCACATGCAAACTAATTTCAACAAAATGTAAAGCCCAAACCAAGGGTCCAGGTGTTAAAAAAAGAACACTCAGAAGAAAAGCACATTTATTTATTGTTAGAAAAATTAATTAGAAATCAAATCCCATCAAATCTGCCATGAATGAAGTTCACATAAATGAAGCCACATCACTGAACACAGGTCAAAACAACAACAAAAAAACAAACCTGTATTCCAAACAGTTTGTATTCAAAATTTATTTTTAAATAAAAGAAAAAAACAAGACATTTGAGTAAACATGGTATATTCTACATCTCTGTAGATAACAACTTTACATTAGCCATTTTTAACTTTCAGAAGTTCTGTTGCAGGATGTCCTACAACATCTGACAGTGTTGTCTTTCATTCTGTAATCAATCAAGCAACAGCCCAATTAAACAATTTGCTTAAGTGAAGCTTTATTTTTCATGACCAAAGGTGCCTCTACTAATACAAAAGCATTTGTTAAACAATTATCCCCACAAATATTTTTAATGAAGTCTGTTCAGCCTTTTTTTTTTTGGTTTTGTTCCATTGCCTGCATAGAAATCAGCATAAAGCTAAGTTGCAAGCTAAGCTTCACTTCAGCAGTGCA